>NW_028317807.1:6571875-7190000 GCF_062004578.1 Staurois parvus
AAGTGCCTCTTCCCCACAACCCTGGCCGATGGTTGTTGGGTCTGTGGGCAGGGGGCTTATCGGAATCTGGAAGCCCCAGATCCCACCCCCCCCCCGATGTGAATGAGTATGGGGTGCATGGTCCTGATACTCATTCACAAACAACAAAAAGTGTAGTGTGAAAAAAGACAGGACACGGACTTTGACAAGTCCTTTATTAAAAGAAAAAGCTAAAAGAATGTCCCCCACAGTAGATCCAATGTCATTCACGATGCCTGCTGCCGCCCCAAAAAAAGAATTCATAAAAAAAGGCTCTGCTTCTTATGATGGCTCCTGCCATCTGCCTGCTCTGCTGGTTTGACAGTTCTCAAATAGGTAAGGGGCCGGTCCACTTGGGGACATCATCCGACTGACCCCGCTCCATCGATGTCACGTGGTGTGCGCTCACATGCGTGATGTTCCTAGGTCTTTTTTCACAGTACACTTTTTGTTGTTTGTGAATGAGTATCGGGACCATGTACCCCATACTCATTCTTGGGGGGGCGGGACCTTGGGGTCCCCTTGTTAAAGGAGGCTTCCAGATTCCGATAAGCCCGCAGCCCCCACAACCACCGACCAGCGTCGTTGGGAAGAGGCCCTTGTCCTCAGCAACATAGGGACAAGGTGCTTTGGGGGGAGCCCCCCTTACCCCAAAGCACCCCCCCCCCCATGTTGAGGGCATGTGGCCTGGTATGGTTCAGGAGTTCCCTTCAAAATCCATACCAGATCCGAAGAGCTTAGTATGGATGGGAGGGAGGACCCCACGCCGCTTATTTATTTATTTTTTTCATTGCTGGTAATTCTTTTATATTCAGCTGTCACATTAACACATGGTTGTCACTACTAAAATACTGCATGACTTGATAAAATAACTCATGTGGTATTTTAGTAGCATTTACTTTTTTCTGACCTCCAGAACGGATTAATTGGTTTTCAATGCATTCCTATTGGAAACGGCATTTCGGTTTACAAATTTTTCGCTATACGAAAAGTCCCACAGAACTAATTAAATTCGTAAACCGAGGTATACCTGTATATCACTGATATCTGTACACTGAATGCCACTCAGTGTTCAGATATCAGTGTTTTATATAGGAAATTCCATGCAGTGTACAGACATCAATGTTATATATAGGGAATAACAGTCACTATACAGATATCAGTGTTATATACAGTGCCTTGAAAAAGTCTTCCTCCCCCTTGAAATTTGCAACATTTTGCCATGTTACAACCAAAAACTTAAATGTATTTTATTGGGATTTTATGTGATAGACCAACACAAAGTGGCACATAATTGTGAAGTGGAAGGAAAATCATAAATGGTTTTAATATTATCTAAGTATATTAGATGTGTATTCTTATTAAATATTGGTGTTCTGTGTGTATTTCTTTCAGAGCAGCTGTGCAGTAATCCATCATTAAATGTTGCCTCTATACAGGAGCTTCCTGAAATATAAACCGGTCATTACTGTTCTCTCTACCTGTGCAGGGTGATTTTGCTTATAGCTGCCCCAACCTGTAGCTTTCTGCAAGCAGAATGTAAATGGCTTGACCAGTTGGGTCCCTCCTACAGCTCTGTTCTCTGCACAGGATATAAACAGCACAGTGATGATGTCACTGCTACTTTTATATGGTAATATCTGGGTTTGCAAAGGCATTTGCTGCACACAAAGTGGATTATAGCTTTTGTGACTATTGAGGAATTCTATATTCAATAAAGATTTTGTGCCCATATTTCAGCTTTAAAGCCCAACTCTAGACAAAACAACTAAATATACAGATAAAATACATACATTACTATGTTTACACAGCTCTGCCAAACAGCATATTCCTCCCTTCCAGGGGAAAGCACTTACCTTTCTCTGCTGCAGTTTTACTTTCACTTACAAATATCTTCCCCAACCCCAGTAAAAAAGAGAGGCAGCACATTCAAGTCAGAGCCTGGACTGAGCAAAGCTAAAAGGGAGGGCCAGCATGACTGGGGCATGCAGACGAGGCGGAGTGTGTATTTGGGTGGGAGTATATGCAGGAGGTAAGGGGGTAGTTACTCACCTGATTGGAGTATGCAACCTTGAGGGGTGGTCTTGCCAGGATTAGGAGGTGGGATGGGTCTTGTTGGATGTCAGTCGAAGCTTGTGTCAGCACGGGGGTGGTTTCTCCTGCCCTCCCTCCCTGGAGGTTTTCATGTTTTGTTTTGCTGTTATGGTTTGTTCTTTGAGTTTGTCCTGTTGTTTGTTTTTGTGTGGGTTCGTTGAGTTTGTTTCTTGCCTGGAAAGGCATTTGTGTCCCGAGGTGTTTGTCTGTTTTGATTTGTCATGGCAGCCGGCAGGGGTCGCTGGGTCTTTAAAGGCGGTGCTGGAGTAACAATTTTGTGGATTATGGGTTGGGCCCATCATAGGTATGGGTGTTCCTTCCCAATTCTAAGGTCACGTTGGTAATGTGAGAGTTCATTGGCTGTATCTGGGACTACGTAACTGTAGTATTACCCCCGAGGCGGTGTAGAAGCGACTGGGGGCCTTTTCATTGGGTGTCAGATACAGCCGAGTTTGGATGTGAGTAATGGTGCCTTTGAAGACCTGGAGCCGGTTGGGATTATTACTGTCAGTTATTATTTGAGTGTACTGTAAGAAGTGTTATGTTAGAGTTATGTTAAATAAATGGCTGCTATGGCCTGTTTTGCACCAAAACAGAGTTGCGTGTTTATTTAGGTGGGGAAGGTAGAAGGGTGGTGGTGGTTTTATGTATTAGGGGTAAGTATTAGCCTCGATATTCTGCATGTCCAACAGTCATGAGTTCATCTGTCTTATCATTTTCTGCTATCAGCATGCTCCCTGCACTGCATCCTCCTTTGCTGCTTCTCTTTTGCTCTTCAGCTCAAAGCTCAAAAACCACTCAAACTTAAACAATCAATTGTTCTCTATGGTGGCTGTTCGCACGATCAGGTGTGAACAGGCACCATAGAGAACAATTGAAGTTTTAAGTTTGAGCTTTTTTTTGGAGCTTCAAGCTACAAAACACTCAAGTGTGAATGCAGCCTATGAGTTCTGAGATACAGGGTACAAGCTCAGGTTCTTACACTGCTTGTTCTGAAAAACAAATAAATAAAAGGATGTAATTATGATTACAGAGCTGCACCTCTGTAACTGCATACCCCTTGCACCCAGTATGACTTTCATATCACCCCTCTTCACCCACACCTCTCTCACTGCACTCCCCCCCCACTTTACCCAACACCTCTGTCACTGCACCCCGCTTACACAGTACTCCGCATCCTGCATGGAAACCATGGGGAGGACTGTTAAAAAATATCCCTATTTTGGTGGTGTCACTGGAAGGAAAAAAATGTCCCTACATCAGTGGCATCACTGACTGGAAAAAATACCCCTTTGTTTGTGGTGTCACTGGGACGAAAAAAATGTCTCTGCATTGGTGGCATCACTAGAAGAAAAAAAAGACACTGTATCAGTGCCACTAGAAGGAAAAAAAAAAAGTCCTTGCGCCTGCGGTGTCATTGGATGGAAAATTGTCCCTGCGTTGGGGTGTCACTGGAAGGAAATATTCTTGCATCATCTTGTCGCTGAATAGTAAACATGACTTTTACACAGTATTGTCACTAGTAATAAAAAATGTCCCTTCATTGGCATAGTCACTGGAAGGAAAAAAAAAGCCCCTACATTGGTAGTGTCATTGGAAAGAAAAGATACCCTTGCAACAGGGTTGTCACTGGATGTAAAAAACATCCTTAAATCAATGGTGTCACTGGAAGAGAAAAATTCCCCTGTGTCATTAATGTCTTTGGAAGAAAAAAATGCCAGTGGTGTTTCTGAAAGGAAAATACTCCTTTGTGTTGGTGGTTTCACTGTGAGGAAAAATTGCCTCTAAGTGGTGTCACTAGAAGCAAAAAGATACCCCTGTCTCAGCGGTATCACTGGAAAAAAAATGTCTCTGCATCGGTGGTGTCACTGGAAGTAAAAAATGTCCATTCATTGATAGTGTTAGTGGAAGTAAAATGTCAGTCGATGGAAAAAATGGCACTGCATCAGTAGAGGGAGGCTGGGAGTTATGTGGGTGTATTTAACTAAGAACCCAGTATGACTCTACAGGAGATATGTCCCTCTGTTGGTGGTGTCATGAGAAGGTAAAAATATCCCTGGGTCGATGGTGTCATTGGAAAGAAAAAATGTCCCTGTGTGGTATCACTGGAATGAAAAATACTCCTTCAATGGTATCACTGTAAGGAAAAAATGTCTGCTTATTGATGGTGTCGCTGGAAATAATAAATGTCCCACCACCTGTGTAAGTGGATGGAAAAAATGCCACTGTATTGGTGGAGGGGAGCTGGGAGGCTGGGGCTCTGTGAGTGCATTTAACTTAGGGGCCCCAGTGTTGTTCTAGGGTAGGGATGTTCCAGAGTCAGTGGTTTCACTGGAAGAAAAATTGTCCCAGCTGTGGTGTTAGTAAAAGGAAAAATGCTGCTGCTGATAGGGAAAAATGCCATTGCGTTGGGGGAAAAAATGTCACAATTTTGGTGGAGGGGAACTGGGGGCTGGGGTCTCTGTGAATGCATTTAACTAAGGGGATCTATGTGGCTCTAGGGGAGAGAAGGAAATTGAAGGCCTCTGGGGCAGGTCGGGTGGATATGTGGGTCTTTGAGAAGGTGAGGGATCTTTGGGGTTGAGTTGCTCCCACCATACTCCTTGTAATCACGGAATGACTCAGACCTTCTTCTCAGAGCATCGCCCTCCCAGGATTGCAGTCAGCTTCTCCTTTTTCTCATCTTTGGTCATGTGATATGTCACATGATAAAGGTAAATAGTAAGAATGACACTCCACCCTCACTCTCCAATGGGTGTCCACACTGAGAAGGAGGTCTGTTCTCAGCAGACCACCACTACCTGTTCTCTGCCTCTCATACTAGACTGCTATTGGAGGAGGATAGAGCAGACTCCTCCCTCCAGGTGCTGTCACAACCATTGCTCTGCCTCATAGGATTGATGCTGCTGTCACTACTGTCTGTGAGGCAACTGGAGAAGAAGGCTCCAGCAAGCTTCCATTTCCACCCCCCCATATAACAACACTGAGGCCGGGACAGCTGTCCCTCCTCTTTCCACTCTTCTTGTCCAGGATCTGGGTGTGGATAAGGAAGTCCCAGGCCAGTCTGCCCCATGCCTGGTTGTGCCTTCATTTTAAGAACAACCTGCAGCTGACTGTGGTCTGCAACCAACTCTTTGGTACATTGCTGTTCTTCATAGGCATGTAAGCTTGGCTCGGCTAAGCATACATGTTTATTTCAATGAAGTGGAAAGAGCCAAGGACCAATGAAGTGCAAACAAGCACTGACAGATTGTCCAGTCAGTTCAGTCACTAGCAGCTTCTGACAGTCGCTCGCCAGAAGGGTCTACCCACAGAGATCAATATATCATGCAGTCCAGGCCCACACTCTGTGTCTAATGATGGGTGGAATCCAAATGGCCAAACACTTTTTAAGTGTTGTGGAAAGAAAATGGGGCACCCAGGAGAAATTCACAGCAAGTTATGATCTGTCTTAGACTCCTCGCACACGGGGACGTCTAGCTGCAGTAAGTCCCTCCATGCATTTTAATATACTCAGGAGAGACAGGTGCAAGGTCCAGCAGTCTGTGGCCAGCTTTGGATGAGTAGGACTGAAAGCTGTACAGAGTGCTACTCACATTTATGGATGAATTCCCATAATACAGCAGTAAGTATTCATTCCTGAATGCAAAGGGCTCTAAATGTGAGTACCACTTGGTACAGCATTTAGCCACAGCTTGCAGTAGACTTTGAGAGGCTGCAGGCAAGGGGCTGGATCCTGCACGTGTCTCTCCCAAGCACACAAAATGCTGCGAGGGATGAACAGAAGCTTGATGCCTTCATGTGCAGAGGACCTTTTTTGTATGATTGTCTGTACTGTCAGTTTGTAGGCAGGTGTGGTCTCTGTTCCCCACTGTAGGTGGCGCTGGACCTGAGTGGTAAACGGGATTTCTCTTTGGTTTTTTGGATCTTGGAAGCAGCATTCTGGTTGGCTACGCTGCATCCAGGTGACCCCTGACAACCATCTTGGGTCAGCAGAACCCCTATAGGTCCCTGCCCCTGGGTTTTGGTACACTTTTGCAAAGTAGTTAGTGCAGGGAAAGAGACCAAGTCTGTAAGGGAAAGTTATTAGCAGCAGGGAAAGGTTCCAGACAGGATAGGGCTCTGCCATCTTTCGAGGAAACCACCTCATTGGGACCAGACCGGCCAGGCCACACTTAGCCCTCTGAAACAGACACTGTCGGCACATCGTCTCTTGCTGCCTCTCTGCATTTGAACTGAACTGTGAATGTTTCCCTTGTGGTGCTTTCCGCCTGGGATGTTTATAATTTGGTATTCTCTTCAATACAAGTTCCACATTTTTTCCAACTTTACTGCTGTCACACCATGCTGCGCCTTCCAACAAGCCCCATACAAGTGTTTAGCCCCGGTGCATGAAGTCTGCATTCAAAGCATTCATCACTGGGCGCATACTGCCCTACATTTTCATGGCATTAGGTGCACTGTCCAGCCCTATCCAGCACCAGCAGCTGTCAGCCTCCCATAGAGTTTGATAGGCTGCTGGCAGAAGGACTGGACAGGGCAACTCTGCCCTCCACCCACATCTAAATGTCAGAGTCCCATGTTGCGGGGCTAAACACCCAGTGTGCATTTTTGAAACCCAGAAGTTATCCAATAAGTAGAAACAACTTTTTTGCTTCTCAAGTCACTTTTTCCTTCCTAGATGTTCCTGGGCTTGGCTGCATTTGGCCAAGTTTACATGGGTTTAGCCATTTAAAATCAGGCTAAACGATCCCAAGACATAAATGTATTTTTTATGTTAATACAGCCAGATTCAATGCATCTAGACCAGGGTTTCTCAAACAGAGGCTGCTAGGGGTTCCTTGAGAAACAAGTAATTTCTGCCTCTTAGATAGGTTCCCACTGATACCATACATTTTTTTAGCTATCTGTACAAGGGTAATTCTTTCCAATGACCACAAGTGTAAGAAGCATTCTTCCCATTGACCATCACACTAGTGCAGGGGTGGCGAACAAGTTAGACACAAAGAGCCAAAATTTTAAACTGTGAAAGTCAGAGAGCCACACCATGCAGTGACCTGCCAAAACAGACAAACACTCACACAAAAACACATAATTAAAACCATATTATTCACCATAACACTTTCTTCCCCTTACAAAACAACAATGTGTTCATTTCAAGGTAAGTGTCCACCCTCAACACACACATCAAATGCAACTTAGCCAGAGTTAACACATCAACTACCCTGGAGGTTGCTGTGGCACCTGTCTCTCTCTCTCTCTCTCCCTTCTCTCTCTCACTCTAACACACAATTATACAAAAAAAAATTCTGAACAAATGGACTGCAGACACAGTACAGGAGATGACCAGAGACTGCGGACAGCACAGGGATGACCAGAGACTGCGGACAGCACAGGGATGACCAGAGACTGCGGACAGCACAGGGATGACCAGAGACTGCGGACAGCACAGGGATGACCAGAGACTGCAGACAGTACAGATGACTGCTGACCTTTGGGGAGGTGGGGAGTGGGTACCTGAATTTGACAGGTACCCGCTCTTACTTCTGCAGAGTTTTTGTTTGATCTTACCTGTTCCTCGATCCAGCCGCGCTGTCTTCCCGGCTTCTGTAATGGCGCTCGGCATGACAGCCGGGTGCCCAGTGCGCATGAGCGAGAAGCACTTGCGCTTTGTGATTGGTCCGGCGGCTTCTGGGATCTGTCATGTGTCCCAGGTACCGCCTTACCATTCACAAAAAGCACGGCTTCTTGCGCATGCGCACTTGGCACCCGGCTGTCATGCCCAGTGCCCACACTACAGAAGCCGGAAGACAGCGCGCCGCTGGATAGAGGAACAGGTAAAAATAAGAGAAACATGAAACTTGGCAAAGAGCCACAGTATACAAAATATGATAAGAGGCAAAGAGCCGCATTCATTTTGGCCGGGAGCCGCGTGTTCGCCACCCCTGCACTAGTGTATCATAAGTTTTAGATACAGTAATTTTTAGCAGGGGTTACCTGAGACTGGAAAGAATTTCAAGGGTTCCTCTGTGTTCAAAAGGTTGAGAAAGACTGACCTAGACACTCATGAATGTTTAGATATGTGCTCAGCTACAGCAGAAATGATTATATGCAGTGACATTACATATGAATATTTGTTTCCGCTCGATAGAAAATATAGCTGATTTGTCACCTTGTGATTTTTTAACCCTTACACCTCCACTGTTGTAACTAATACATCATTTTGCGTAAACTAGCCCTTATTCTTACAGTAAAGATATGTATTGTATGCAAGAATTGTAATTGCATGACTGTGAAACGTGGCATGTACACACTCCTAGCCACTGCCTCTGTTACTAAAGGGGGTTGCAGGTGGTGGGTGGTAAAAGTCCAGCTCAGCTGTGGGTTTCTCCCCCCCCTTGCCCAACCATGAGCCCTAAGGTCTTATTCACACAGTTACTTTGGCCATGTGAATAAATGGATTGTTCACACGGGTGCAGCACTTGTTACTCTAAGGCAGTGGTCTCCAAACTGTGGCCCGGGGGCCAGATGTGGCCCATTGCTTGCCTTTATCTGGCCCTCAGGGCACTTTTCCTCCCACTGATACAAGACACTATTCCTTTCCTCCCACCAACAATGGGGCATAAATAAAAAATGAGGCACTATTTCTCCCACTGACACCAACTATGGGGCACTGTTCTTCCCACTAACACCAATGATGGGGCACTATTCCGCCCACTGACACCATTGATGGGGCACTATTCCACCCTCTGACACAAATGATGGGGCACTATTTCTCCCACTGACACCATTGATGGGGCACTATTTCCCCTCAATGACACCAACAATAGAATACTATTCCTCCAACTGACATCAATGATGGGCGCTATTCCTCCTAATGACACAAGTGGGCACTGTTCCTCTCTCTGACACCAACAAATGGGCACTATTCCTCCCACTTGCACCAATGAAGGGGCGCTATTCCTCCCCCCAATACCAAAGATGCGTTGTTTATTCCCACTAATGCCAGGAAAATTTCTACTCCCAAGGGGGATGCAGTGGCTGTATGAACACAGTCACAGGTCCTAATCTGACAGGTGTGCTGGTGTGGGTGAGTGGTCCTAAATGCACACTGTGTGTTCAGGGCCATACGCCTGCACCCATTCACCTGTCAAATTATGACCTGCGGCTGTGTTCATACAGCTGCTGCATTCCTATAGTGTAACATAGGCTGACTGCACACAGCTCCAGCCACATAAACAAACCACTGTACAGGCCACAACACCCCAAAGACCTCATTCAGGCATAGAGCTTTATTTATTAACTCAATAAAAAGTTTTATCTTTTAGATTTAGCAGGAATTGTGTTGGGTTTGTGTCCACTAATATCAATAATAATTTTAGTGTATTTTTAGTAAAAATATAATTTGAGATTTCTAACAGCAGCCCTGACCACAACTGTCGAGTGAATAGGCACACGCATGGGCCGACTGTGAGCACACCCTTTTCACCAGGGCTGCTGACCATCAGGGCTGGCTGTAGTTGTCTAAGCCGAGTGTCTGTGACACTCTCTTTCATGCACCCACAGTTCCCTGCACATGGAAGGGGGGAAGAAAGAGCTCCCCCTCCTCCCACCCCTACCCCTCTCTGTCTTCCCACTCACACTCCAATCTCTGGCGTGCTGTGCCTCAAAAAAAGGGATGTATGGGTGGGAAATATGAAGCCCAGCAGCTGTCAGGCACATTATTTATTTATTTCAGGTACTTATATAGCGTTGTCAATTTATGCAGTGCTTTACATATATATTGTACATTCACATCAGTCCCTAACCCTCAAGGGGTGTACAATCTAAGGTCCCTAACTTACATTCATACATACACATAGTAGGGACTATTTAGACACAAGCCAATTAACCTACTAGCATGTCTTTGGAGGGTGGGAGGAAACCGGAGTTCTCGGAGGAAACCCACGCAGTCACAGGGAGAACATGCAAACTCCAGGCAGGTGGTGTCATGGTTGGGATTCGAACCAACGATCCTAGTACTGCCAGGCGGAAGTGCTAACCATTTAGCCACTGTGCTGCCCAAATTGTGGATGAAAGGCATCTATGCCTGAGCTTCCATCCTGGGGTGAGTGAGCTCATCATCTGTGGCTGAAGTTTCCCCCCCCCGCCCTCCTTTCTCTCTCCTGCCTCTGAGCTAGTAAGTAAAACCTGATTTACCTTAGGTTCACACCTAAGCATTTTCCATGGCGTTTTGCAGAAATGCACTACAGTCCATTTAATATGATTTCCTATGGGACACGTTCACATCTCCGCGTTTTCACCCGGTGCGCTTTTTGGGAAGGGTTTAGGCACTTTTTTAAACGCAAAAATCTGCATTTTTGGTTCTATAGACTTCAATGGAAACGCAGCAGAAAAGCATGTAGTGCTTTTTTGCTGAGTTTTTGACACATTTTTGATGCATTTTAAATCTGCCTAGCAACAAGAAAAACACAAATGCTTCAAAAACGCGGCAAAAATGCAACACAAAACACAATGCAAAAACAGGTCAAACGCAAACTGCATAGGGGTGAACCTAGCCTTATGGCCAGTTCTCACTATATGCATTTCAGTTGCTTTTTCTGCATCCAAAACTCACAGAAAGTAGGTTATATGGTTGTCAATGTCCTAGTTCACATCAGTGGTTGCAGTTCCAGTGCATTCCAGTTGTAGAAAAAAAAAGTAGAACATGCTGCATTTTTGCTGCACAGAAATGTACTGGAACGTGGTAAAACGCATAAAAAACGCACCGCAACATATTGGAACGCACCAAAAATGCACTGGAACGCACATGTTAAAAAAGGCCTGGATTGTTTCTTAGGTACACAGAATATAACTGGATACTAACAATTATAGGTAAAGTTGATCCAGGGAATATCTGATTGCCTCTCGGGGGATCAGGAAGGAATTTTTTTCCCAGCAGGAGCAAATCGGATCATGTTTTGCTGGGTTTTTTTGCCTTCCTCTGGATCAACTGTGGGTATAGGATTATAACTTTTTTTTTTTTTTTTTTTAATGGTTGAACTGGATGGACTTTTGTCTTTTTTCAGCCAGACTAACTATGTCCCTATTTAAATTGCAGAAAAAGAGAGGGGGAAAATGAACTGGAATGTACATAAAAAAATGCACCAGAACATGCCAAAAACATACATGTAAAAAGGCATCTGGAAGGCATCTGGGCTGCATTTCTAGAGTGTGAAATGGCCCTTAAGGGGGAATGCTGGGAACTCTGATATAAGTGGGGGCTTTGGTGAGAAGAAACCACCTTACATGAGAGTTCCCCTTTACACCAGAATCCACAGTGTTCCCCTTTAAAAAAAACAAACTGGTGTGCACCGCTAAAGTGTTTAGGTTTGGCTTGAGAAAAGGTGACAGCTGCATTTACTTGTTCAGGTGGGTGGTCAGTAAAACCATGGCTCAACTGCCTGCTTTTACTGCCCCCTAACAGCACAACTGAACGAGCCCTGAAAGCCACACTTGCATGTACAGTAAATAGAAATACATTTTCATAACATTAATAACATTAGTAAGTATTAGAGCTCTTTAACACCACAATACCTGTGTTCCCTGTGCATTTGCATGCATTTTTTTTACTCAGTTGTGTTTACATGCATTCACATGTGTTTGCAGCATGTTTATGTGCATTTGCAGTGTGTTTTGGTGTAGAAGAATGCAGCATGCTGTACTTTTTTACATGCAACATGAAAGCACTGTGGTGGTGAAAACTAGAGTCATTGAAAAACATTCATTTTTCTTGCATATACATTTGTACAGTGTTCATACAGTGTTTAAAAATGCACTTCAGTGGCTATTTTGTAAACGAGCCCTTATTTACAGTATAGACATCCGTTGCATGCAGGAATTGCAACATTGTCCTATATAAAATAATAGATTGTTTTGGATTATTCCCATTTCTAGGTAAACACGTAGTTTACCTTTCTCATATCCCAGTCCCAACAAATATGTGCTGCAGCATGGTAGTTTATTTGAAATGCATTGCACCAAAATAAGACCTAATGTGACAAATCACATTTCTCTATAACCACCAATCATAATTTAGCGGGCTCACAGTCAGGGGCGGACTGACAACTCATGGGGCCCCCGGGCAAAAGGGGATCATGGGGTCCCTGTGTCCTCGCCCACACCCAAAAAAGCATATGAAAAAGCCAATGAAAGGTACCAGGGGCATCTCATGGGGCCCCCTACTGACCCCGGGCCCTCGGGCAGTGCCCGAGTGCTTGAATGGTCAGTCCACCCCTGCTCACAGTACATGGCACTTTTTAAACAGTCTAGACTTTTATTTCTGCTGAGATATTAAGCCCTGGTTCACACTGATGCTGTGCAGAATGTGCAGCTTTTTCAGTACAAGTGTGTATGTTAAGTTAACACCCCGAAAGCGGTCCGCAAAATGTGGTGCAATGTGCAGAATCGGATCTCATAGGTGTGAATACCTGTGCAGACCAAAAAAGGGTCCTGCACCTTTTTGGTGCGAGTACGGAGCGATTAGAGCCATACAAAATGTATGGCTCAAATCGCACCGCACACAAATCGCATGTGATTTGCACAGGAATGCGGTGTGGTTTCTGTGTAAATCACATGCGATATACCGCACCGCACATATGTGAACCCAGGCTTAGACATTATATTCGGTTTGTGTGCATTGATATTTTTGCTTTAGGGCCTCTTCACACCAGAACACAGTTGCGGGTGTCAATGTTAACTGAATGACACCCCAAGCACAGGCTGCACCGGATCACATGGTACAGAAGCACCATGCAATCCGGTTGCAGTGAGTTTCTAAAAGCAGTGCACTACTTTTGCTGTAATGTGATTTCAGCCTATTCAATGAATAGGCTGAAATCGCAGCACGCTGAGCTGCATGTGAATTGCACAGGAAAGCACAGCGCGCTCCTGTGTGCTGTCCAGTGTGAACTCATCAGTATCATGCATTATAACAAATTGTGATCAGTTTGTTTTTGTCCTCTGCTTTCGAAAAATATATTGGTTTATGTGCCATTTAGCCGTATGTGCGCAAAAATGGCTCTGGCAGCAAAAGGGTTAATAACTAAAAACCCGCTTTAACTGCATCTATAAAGGTTCTACTTCCTCCCTTCTAAAACTTCTTCACTTCCTACATTTCATGAGAGTCTCTGTGCAGAGAACAGGCTGGGCGTGCTTGTCATGACTTTGCTGTAACCCTCTAGGAAGTGACATGGTGTGTGCTGTCTAAATGTGTGTTAGTGAGCGAGGCGGAGCTGGACTTCTCACAACTTACTTACACTTGCTGTAAACATGATCGGGGGTCGCAGATACTAAATCCCCCAGCTTTAGGAGCTGACTTCTTCTCCGTAAACTTTACTTGGAGAAACTATCGAGTTCTGGGACGCATTGTTGAAAGTTTCCGTAAGTATGTCATGGCATTCTCTGACTATAAGGAAGTTCTCCCATGTTTAGACATGTCTGTACATTGCTCTGTACCCCAGGAAAGAAAACTGAAAGCTTCTCTTATCAGATCAAAAATGCACCTTTATCGCTGTTGCCCTCCACAACATTTATCTAGTAATATGTATATCTTCCTTTATTTAATACGTTCCTCTCAAACTAATGAAATGCATTTTACCCTGTTGCTGCCAGAGTTTATTTGGTAAATTATTTGTTACGCACACATTAAAATGTACTTTATTGTCTTGAAATTTTTACTAAAATCCTAAAAGCTATCTATTTTTCCTTTCTGAAAGCAAAGGACCCATAAAATAAAACAACGGTAGTCATGATACTTTAAAAGTTTTAGGTTGCGCTATATATTCGTGCCAATGTTTATGAAAACTATTATTTCTGAAAAAATACACACATTTATTTTGTGGCACCACAACACTTAAAGCGGAGTTCCACATGAAAAAAAAAATAAAAGTCAGCAGCTACAAAAACTGTAGCTGCTAACTTTTAAAATATAGACACTTACCTGTCCCTCGGTTCAATGGTGTCCTCACCACGGCTGGTTTCTCCGTCCGTCTTCTCTCCCTGGCGCCGGCATCTTCAGTGTGGGACTCGGCTATGACAGATTGCGGCTGCACAGCTGGGTGCCCACTGCACATGTGTGAGAAGTGCTGCGCTTTGTGAATGGCCCCGTAGTCTTCTGGAACCTGTCACGTGTCCCAGAAAACTACGGGGAGGGAGGACAACGTCCGCTTCTGATCGCCTAGGCGATCGCAGAGGAAGTGGGAGCAGGTACATGTCAAATTCGGTGCCAATCCTTAATGGGGAGCGGAGAAGGCTTAGAGTGGAACTTCCTCTTTTAGGTGGAGCTCCACTTTAACCTCCAAACGTTCTATTAAACCCAATGTAATCGTTTATTATATTCCAGCTTACCAGTTCTTAGAAGTGATGGCTGCATTTGTATTCTTTTTTAAGCATTCTTTCATTATTTTCATCTGGTGATCTGTTATTTTCATCTGGTGATCTCGCAGATGTGTCAATTACAGGGATAAGACAAAACATTCAACACTGGCAGGGGTGCTTAAAATGATAAGCTTTTATATATTTTTTTTAAATCTTTATCCCCCCCCAAAACAAATGTTGGCTGTAACTAAATATAAAGATTGAGCTGAAGTTTGGCTTCAATTTGTTAGTGCATTTAAATCTGCTAGTACATCTAACACTCCCCTTCCCCCAGCCTGTCAATGCTGCTGACCAAATGTGCCCCTTGTGCTCCTTCATCCAGAATGGGGGCACTCTAATATAGGAGGTGTGTGGTCAGATTACCAGGTGAAAACAGAAGGAAAAAAGTCTAAAAAAAGAAAACACAGCCACCACATCTAATGATTGGTAAACTGCAATATATTACAGTTTTGGCTTTGGGTTTAATACCACTTTAAATAGAACAAGGAGAGAGAATAGTAAATAGACAAGACATTCAAACCCTTTATGAATTATCAGTTTAGAGTTAAACAGGCCATAGGCAATGTGATTTTCTTTCCTGACACCACGGCTTGCAGGAAAGAAAATGACTGATTCCCCACCAGCTACCAGGGTAGGGGGGCATGTTAAGGGAACCGGCCCTGCTGGGAAGACACAGTGATTATTGCCAGCGACTATGCAATAATCGCATGAAAAGTCGTACAACAATCAAATTGGATACAATGAGCCTGACCATGGATGGTTCGAATCTCGACTGGTCCCTGATAATCTGGCTGAGATTTGAACCATCTATGGCTGGCTTTAAAGAATAAGTTGATGAACTGTAACGAAAACTCTCCAGCCACCATCTCTAGCCCCCAGATGTGCAAGAGCAATGTGATGGGATGTCAGGCACAGGCAACCGTACACTTGGTTTTTAATAGCCAGGCTGTAGAAAACGTGGGAGGAGACATGCGTCATTGTCAAAAGTAAACACCTGCAAGGGTGGCAGTGGTGGTGGGGTGCCTCAGTCTAACATATTAAGGCGGTAGGGGAGAGAGGCTGGCCTTTTAACCTAATAATAGAATTAAAGTGACACAAAACTGTAATTAAAAAAAAAAATTTGTAATATGTACTAGTATGTATTCTTAGTGTGACTAAAGGCAAAACCTTTTTTTGCAATTTGCATAGAGATTGAGGGTTATAAGCTCTGTCAGTAGGTTTTTTTTTTTTTTTGCCAACTATGTCCCATTTGGAAAATTTACCTTTACTTCTTGTCCCATAGCCAAAGCAGAAAGTGAAAGGAAATTCCTCCAAAGTGAAGGAAATTCCTGGGTGTCACCAGAACTAGTGTCCCTATTGAAAGATTTCCCCTCTATTAGGCTAGGTTCACATATGTGCAGGTGGTGCTGCTGCGGATTCGCACAAAGATCTGTGCAGCCGCACCTCCCACACAGGAGAATGCGGACCCGCAGGAGGGTGCCATTAATTCTAATGGAACACCACCTGCACTGGAAATCGAAACCATACTGGGAACCGAGGTTCCCGAATGGGCTGCATTTTCAGAAGAAGTGCAGGGACTTCTTCCCTGCGTGTCCCGGGGCACGGGAGTCCATTCAAATGAATGGGCTCTTGTGCCCATGCAAAACGCGGCCTGCAGGAATGTGAATATGTGAACCAGGGGTAAGTGTTCCGATTGCAACCCATAATTTGGGATTTTCTTTTGCGTTCACTTCTAATGATAATGGTAAACAGGACAATTAGAGAGGGTAAATCTCCCCAACAAGGGCAAAGATAACAAAAGACCAAAATCTGACAGATGTTCTAATGCCTCTACACGCCATCCAAAAAAAAAAAAATGTTTTAACTTTAGATACACTTTAACCTTTCTGGCGGTAATCCCGAGTGTGGCTCGGGATTAATTTTCAGTAACAAAAGCTGTAATCCGAGCCACACTCAGGATTACACTGTAGTGTAATTTACCTTGTCACTGCGATCCCCCAATGTCCTCCCGCTGTGTCCTCTGGCCAATGCCGGCATCTGCCTTCCGGGTTCCCTTCCCTGCAAGTGTCGCGACGAGATTCAAAAAATTTAAAAAAAACATGACATACACACAATACATTGTAATCTGTTAACCATTTCACCTCAGTTTTGTCCCTAGTGCTTTGTCCTGTGCCCTGCCTGCACTTTTACCGTTCTTTCTTCCTGGAAACTTGAGAATGTTCATGGCATCCAAAAAGCATCCCTTTAGGTCAAAAGAAGTTTTAGACCAGCTAGAGAACAGCGATAGTGAATTAGAATCACTTGCAGAATTGAGTGATAATGATTCATGGGGAAATTTGTCATCAGACACTGAAAGTAATGACAGTGACGAGTCTGCGACTGAGCTCAGTGATGTGCGAATTTGGTGCTCTATTTAAAATTTCAGTGTTTTTGGTTTGATTACATAATTATTGAGTTACATTTATTATTATTATATTATTATTTTTTTTAATTATTTATTATATTATAATTTATTATTTCGTTTTTCAAAGTTTATCATGCCCAAGATGTTTACTAGACTCTTGTTTGGATAGATTTAAATGAGTTATTCCTAAGAATTACAGGCCTACAATATAAAACAACAAATTTCCATGCAAAACAATGTACTGCTTCCACATTCAAAAATATTGACATAATCAGACCGCCAGGTTAATAATACCTGTTATTGCTCTCAGCCTCCTCCAAATCTTGAAATTCCTTTTCTTTTCTTTTGAGATCTGACTTCCTGTTAGAGGGTGGCTACTTTTGTTCTCCATGGTCCCACTGTATGCAGGAATGTACCCTCTTGCTTGGTGAAGCAATTCCCCTTGAATTTGGTACAATCAGCCTGCTCATGGATCTTGCAAATCTCAGGCAGTCCCTGCTGGACCACCCGAGATTCGAACCATTTATGGCCAGCTTAAGTCTGGTCATTGGAGGAGAGCAGGCTGGGTTCATAGCACAGCTACAGAACTGACCACGGTGTGCTCTCATACCCAGTGTGATCAGTTTTTAATAGAAAAGCAGAGGGCCTGGGAGGAACACCAAATATTTCACACAAAGGAAGCAATACGAAGAGAACAGGATACTTTTTTATACAAGCACACAGTTCAGCAGACACATATCAGGAATATAAAATGTTGGGTTTATATATTCTTTAATATGTGTGTGACAAACTAGTTGCACAGAGAGAGAACAAATGGAGGCAGATCACACGAAGCCCAACGTTCAGGTGTTTATTGGGGAAACTCGGGGTAAAGACAATAGAAAAACTAGTCCACAGAATGACACAAGACACAGTAATGAAGAATGATACTCAGGGTGGCAGAGGGCAGGTAGTCCACAGGGCAAACAGGGCAGAGCAACGAGGGCACAGCACACAGGGCAAAGGGTTCCGGGCAGAGCAGGGTTAAGTCCAGCACACAGAACAAAGGGTTCCGGGTAGAACAGGGTTAAGTCCAGCACACCGGGAAAGGGGGTCCAGGCAGTACAGGGTTAGCTAACGCACCAGCCAGAGTGGAGAGCCTGGGGTGGAGAGAGCTGTGGGGCCAGTAGCAGCAGTAGGTTAGGTGGGATCTCCTGGAGTTTGGTGCCCAGTCAGTGAAAGATGGGGGGCTCTGTGAGATCTGGCTGCAGAACAGACCTTGCACAGCAGCAGGCAAGCGAGAGCCAACAGAGGGCAAACAGCCACTTGGAGCCCAGGACCCACTCTGGAGCCGGGCGTGTTCTTGTCATCCTGGTAGCCTGAGACTCTGCATCAGGTTACCATGGTAACAGGCTCTGCCCCCTCGACGCTGGCCCCACACAGGGAGCGCGACCTTTGTCTCTGGCAAGCACTGAGTACGAGAGAAGCGGGACCACGCAGGAGATAGGGGAGGGGGCACACGGCGACAGGAGTGCAGCCTGAATGTGGTGAATCCACATACAGGCACAGCAGGGAGGCCAACTGGCCAGTGCTCAGCCAGAGAGACAGGATACAGCCTCAGCAGGGGGCATAATTCTGTTGGCAGCTGAGTGAGGGGACGCCGGGAGTAGTGGCAAGCAAGGAGGGGGAGACTAGCCCTGTGACAATGTGTTTTATAACAAGCATTTACATATGCACATATTTCCTAGGTGCATGACTTTATTATTGTATAAATTAACATGCAGCTCTAAAATAATATAATAAAATCAATATAATATATATGAATGCTAATATGTAATTAAGAAAATATAAGCCACAAATATAATATCAAACTGACATAAAAACAGTTCATAAAGTGACTTGAAGTGCTCAGATATTCCTATGACTTCCTGAAGATGAATGATGTGCACACAGGTGCGTAAGGAATGCGCACTCACCAGAACACACAAGTTAATGAGCGTTTGTATGTTATATCCTGATGTCATCAGATGGTCATCACAGGGTAAGGCAGGAATCCAGTAGACTCCCTCTTGTAGTCCTGGGACTCACTCTGGATAACCCTGATGTCCCAAGAGTGAGTCCCAGGACTACAAGAGGGAGTCTACTGGATTCCTGCCTTACCCTGTGATGACCATCTGATGACATCAGGATATAACATACAAACGCTCATTAACTTGTGCGTTCTGGTGAGTGCGCAATCCTTATGCACCTGTATGCACCTGTCATAGGAATATCTGAGCACTTCAAGTCACTTTATGAACTGTTTTTATGTCAGTTTTATATTATATTTGTGGCTTATATTTTCTTAATTACATATTAGCATTCATATATATTATATTGATTTTATGATATTATTTTAGCACTGCACGTTTATTTCATACAGTCTTAAAGGGGTTTGTTTGGTTACCTTGTTCACAGCTGCTTTCACCCTCTTTGTGCGCTTACATTTATCCATTTTATATATCATGACTTTATTATGTTTTTACTAAATTTAATACCATCACTAGGGGGCTTATTAGCTTATGTGATAGTACAGCATTTATCAACATTTTTCCAGTCAGGGAATTCTTAACCACTTGCCCTCCAGAGGATTTAACCCCCCTTCCTGACCAGACCATTTTTTGTCATACGGCGCTGCATTACTTTAACTGACAATTGCGTGGTCATGCAACGCTCTACATAAATTAAATTTATGTCCCTTTTTTCCACACAAATAGAGCTTTTCTTTCAGTGGTCATTGATTGCCTGTGCATTTTTTATTTTTTGTGCTGTAAAAAAAAAAATGACAATTTTGAGAAAAAAAACAATATTTTTGACTTTTTGCTATAAAACATATCCAATAAAAATTTTTTAAAAATCTAAATTCTTCATAAATTTAGGCCAAAATGTATTCTGCTATACGTCTTTGCTAAAAAAAAATGGCAGTATATATACTGGAATTTTTATTTGAATTTTTTTTATACTAGTAATTGCGGCAATCGGCGAATTATAGTGGGACAGAAGCGGGCATTCTGACTAACTACCACTTACATCCCAATGACATGAATACAGTGATCAGTGCTAATAAAAAGCACTGACACTGTACTAATGACACCGGGTGGGAAGGGGTTAATCTACAAATATATGTTGCGCTCCTAAATACTTCTCAATAAATAATAATTAAATTAATTCAAATAACTAATAAAAGTGTATAAATACCAAAAAATATTTAAATAGATAATTTCAACTAATCAATCTCCTCCAAATAAATATCAAAATAATTCCACATAAAATACTCCTCTAAAAAAATTTTTTACCAAGTGCTCATAAATCATCTATTAGTGACATGATGTACTTACTAATACCCTCAATTTCATTTATATTCATAATACCCTCATTTAATATAATAAAAATAGTAAACCAACTAATAACCCTCAACTAAAACGCATTTAAGTGATCCCCCATAAATAAAAATAACCAAATGCTCATAAATAATTAGTAGTGATTAGTATGAATCCAAATATCATCAAAATAATAGTCCCATTGAATAAACAATTATTTATATATAGTGACGTTTATATATAGTGACTTGGTGCTTGTTGTTCTTCAATTCGTGACTTTTGTGAATCCTTCAAATAGTGAAGATGTGCGCTCACCTCCTTTGATGCCTGCAATTAGGCTATACACGCTTTCGGTTCACTTTCCCTGGAACCTGCTGGACATATACTTTTGCTGGTAAAATTGGGAGATCCTTCCTTTAGGAGTAATGGATGTATCCTCTGGTGGCTGATTATCCCCTCAGGGATTACACACTCCTTTTGTTATCTCAGACCTCCTAATTATCCTCTCCTTGTGTTACTCCACATGCAGGAAGAAATAGAGGACATAGTGCTTTACCTTTTAAAACTTTTTATTCCCACCATCCAAGTATTAAACTCACATTAGACAGGTTTAAATAATGCAATATCCCATTGGAAAGCCTCTGCTGGCCTCTGAGTCATACACCTGTCGTCTATCGTGTTGTGCAGCTCCTCTCCGAGTGATGACGTAGCCCCTCCCCAATATCTGGGGCATTCATGGGGTTAACTGTGTGCTGTGTGCTGTTTTACAAGATGTGCTGTTTTACTAGGGAGACGTGCTGCTTTGTATTTCTCTTTTGTGCAGAGAGATACAACGCAGCATGTCCTTGCTGGCAGGAGAGAGACCTGTGTTGTTTACACACAGGTCTCTCCCCTGTCAGTTTTACACATCAATCGCTGGGTGGTAGCAGGGAATCTCCAGCCGGGACCCGGTGATTGACATGCCTATCCGCCAATGGTGGCGTGGGTAGGGCGGGTGCGCCCCCCTACCTGAAAATGCAAATCACATATATATACGTGATTTTGCGCAGCCCTGCCGCCCTGTAGCAGTACTTCTACTATAGGGGGGCGGGAAAGCAGTTAAAAGTATGCTAAATCTCAAGGCACCCCAGTCTAAAATGAAAGTACATCACCACCTTGATTTTCTTCACATCAGAAGCCCTCAAGCACATCGGAGCTTTCCCCATAAAATCATCCCCCGCTCCCACTTTCACATCTGAGTCCTTCCTTTCCAGAGTCAGAGTCCCTTATCACATCCGAGTCTCCCAATCATATCAGTGTCCCCCTATACATGGGAGTCCCCCACCCCATCAGAGTACCCCATGACAGAGTACCCCTATGAACACATGTTCTCCTCCCATCACAGAGTCCTCTCATCTAGCTCTAATCCAAAGCAAACTGGGTCTCCTGATTGTGGCACCCCAGGGGAACTAAAGTGGCACCCTGGCTGAGAACTACTGCAATAGTACAGTACACTGGCAGTGACAAGCTCTCTTCAAACAGACTTTAGGGATCTCTTGGACACTGGATGTTTCCTCTACCCCCAGCACTTACAGACTAGAGATTCTGACTACTCAATCACTAATGCAGAGATTCAACAGCTCCTCTGAAGCTGGGAGTGCTCAGAGTTTAGTGCTGCTGGACTGGGCTGTATGACAGGCTAATGATGGCTTGCTTCACTGATAGTGACAGCTCTTTGGATCTCATCTTGAGCGTTGACAGCAATAGATTCCAAATGCAAATAGCACATAGCACACTTGAAATGAACTCTGGACCTTTTATCTGCTCATTGTAATTGGGATAATGAGGGAATAACACACACCTGGCCATGGAACAGCTGAGAAGCCAATTGTCCCATTACTTTTGGTCCCTTAACAAGTGGGAGGCGCATATGCCATCTGTTGTAATTCCTACACCGTTCACCTGATTTGGATGTAAATACCCTCAAATTAAAGCTGACAGTCTGCAATTAAAGCACATCTTGTTCGTTTCATTTCAAATCCATTGTGGTGGTGTATAGAGCCAAAAATGTTAAAATTGTGTTGATGTCCCAATATTTATGGACCTGACTGTATATATATATATATATATATATATATATATATAAATACACATACATACATACATATATACACACACACACACACACACACACACACACACATACATACATGTGAAACTCGAAAAATTAGAATATCGTGCAAAAGTTCATTTATTTCAGTAATGCAACTTAAAAGGTGAATCTAATATATGAGATAGACTCATTACATGCAAAGCAAGATAGTTCAAGCCATGATTTGTCATAATTGTGATGATTATGGCTTACAGCTCATGAAAACCCCAAATCCACAATCTCAGAAAATTAGAATATTACATGCAATCAATAAAACAAGGATTGTACATAGAACAATATCGGACCTCTGAAAAGTATAAGCATACATATGTACTCAGTACTTGGTTTGGGCCTCTTTTGCAGCAATTACTGCCTCAATGCGGTGTGGCATGGAAGCTATCAGCCTGTGGCACTGCTGAGGTGTTATGGAAGACCAGGATGCTTCAATAGCGGCCTTCAGCTCTTCTGCATTGTTCAGTCTCATGTCTGTCATCTTTCTCTTGGCAATGCCCCATAGATTCTCTATGGGGTTCAGGTCAGGCGAGTTTGCTGGCCAATCAAGCACAGTAATCCCACGGTCATTGAACCAGGTTTTGGTGCTTTTGGCAGTGTGGGCAGGTGCCAAACCCTGCTGCAAAATGAATTCAGCATCCCTATATAGCTCCTCTGCGGAAGGAAGCATGAAGTGCTCCAAAATCTCCTGGTAGACGGCTGCGTTGACCCTGGACTTAATGAAGCACAGTGGACCAACACCAGCAGATGACATGGCTCCCCAAATCAACACAGACTGTGGAAACTTCACACTGGACCTCAAGCATCTTGCAGTGTGTGCCTCTCCATTCTTCCTCCATACTCTGGGTCCTTGGTTTCCAAATCAGATGCAAAAGTTGCTCTCATCAGAAAAGAGGACTTTGGACCACTGAGCAACAGACCAAGTCTGTTTTTTTTAGCCCAGGTAAGACGCTTCTGACGTTTGTTGTTCAGGAGCGGCTTGACAAGAGGAATACGACATTTGAATCCCATGTCCAGGATCTGTCTGTGTGTGGTGGCTCTTGATGCACTGACTCCAGCCTCAGTCCACTCCTTGTGAAAGTCCCCAACACTTTTGAATGGCCTTTTCCTGACAATCCTCTCCAGGCTGCGGTCATCCATGCTTGTGCACCTTTTTCTTCCACACTTTTCCCTTCCACACAACTTTCTATTAATGTGCTTTGATACAGCACTTTGGGAACATCCAATTTCTTTTGCAATTCCCTTTTGAGGCTTTCCCTCCTTATGGAGGGTGTCAATGATGGTTTTCTGCACAACTGTCAGGTCAGCAGTCTTTCCCATGATTGTGATTCCTACTGAACCAGACTGAGAGACCATTTAAAGGCTCAGGAACCCTTTGCAGGTGTTATGGCTTAATTAGCTGATTAGAGTGGGACACTTTGAGCCTAGAATATTGCATCTTTTCACAATATTCTAATTTTCTGAGATTGTGGATTTGGGGTTTTCATGAGCTGTAAGCCATAATCATCACAATTATGACAAATCACGGCTTGAACTATCTTGCTTTGCATGTAATGAGTCTATCTCATATATTAGTTTCACCTTTTAAGTTGCATTACTGAAATAAATGAACTTTTGCACGATTTTCTTCAAGTTTCACCTGTATATACGCACACACATACAGTGGGGATCGAAAGTTTGGGCACCCCAGCTTAAAATTTGTATTAATGTGCATAAAGAAGCCAAGGAAAGATGGAAAAATCTCCAAAAGGCATCAAATTACAGATTAGACATTCTTATAATATGTCAACAAAAGTTAGATTTTATTTCCATCATTTACACTTTCAAAATAACAGAAAACAAAAAAATGGCATCTGCAAAAGTTTGGGCACCCTGCAGAGTTAATATCTTGTACTGCCCCCTTTGGCAAGTATCACAGCTTGTAAACCCTTTTTGTAGCCAGCCAAGAGTCTTTCAATTCTTGTTTGAGGTATCTTTGCCCATTCTTCCTTACAAAAGTCTTCCAGTTCTTTGAGATTTCTGGGCTGTCTGTCACACACTGCTCTTTTAAGGTCTATCCATAGATTTTCAATTATGTTGAGGTCAGGAGATTGTGAAGGCCATGGCAAAACCTTCAGTTTACGCCTCTTGATGTAATCCCTTGTGGATTTCGATGTGTGTTTAGGATCATTATCCATTTGTAGAAGCCATCCTCTCTTTAACTTCAGCTTTTTCACAGATGGCATCAAGTTACCATCTAAAATTTGCTGAAATTTTATTGAATCCGTTTTTCCTTCTACTCGTGAGATGTTCCCTGTGCCACTGGCTGCAACACAACCCCAAAGCATGATTGATCCAACCCCATGCTTAACAGTTGGACAGAGGTTCTTTTCATTAAATTATGTGCCCCTTCTTCTCCAAACGTACCTTTGCTCATTCCGGCCAAAAAGTTCAATTTTAACCTCATCGGTCCACAGAACTTGTTTTCAAAATGCATCAGGCTTGTCTATATGTTCATTTGCAAAGTTCAAACAATGATTTTTGTGGTGAGGATGTAGAAGAGGTTTTCTTCTGATGACTCTTCCATGAAGACCCTATTTGTACAAGTATCTCTTTATAGTGGAATAGTGTACCACAACTCCAGTGTCTGCCAGATCTTTCTGGAGGGATCGTGAAGTCAAACGTGGGTTTTGAATTGTTTTTCTCACAATCCTGCGAGCTGTTCTGTCTGATATTTTTCTTGGTCTTCCAGATCTTGCTTTAACTTCCACTGTTCCTGATGACTGCCATTTCCTAATTACATTCCGAACAGAGGATATTGACATCTGAAAACGCTTTGCTATCTTCTCATAGCCTTCTCCAGCTTTGTGAGCATCAACTATTTTCAGTTTCAGTTTTCTAGACAACTGCTTAGAAGAACCCATGGTGCTGATTGTTGGGGCAAGGTCAGATGAGTCTGGGCATTTAAAACCTTTGAGATTGACATCACCTGGTCTTCCCAGACGATGATTGAGAACAATCCATGACACTGGCAGGTCTCAGCTTTGCAAAGGGGGCAGTGCATGCTATAAATTCTGCAGGGTGCCCAAACTTTTGCAGACGCCATTTTTTTGTTTTCTGTTATTTTGAAAGTGTAAATGATGGAAATAAAATCTAACTTTTGTTGACATATTATAAGAATGTCTATTCTGTAATTTGATGCCTTTTGGAGATTTTTCCATCTTTCCTTGGCTTCTTTATGCACATTAATACAAATTTTTAGCTGGGGTGCCCAAACTTTCGATCCCCACTGTACATATATATACACACACATACATATACACACACTTTATCTTTACATGGCTTCAGTTAATAATTACCCAGATGATGCGCCAGGTTATCCATAAAGATCCATTGACAATTATCTAACAGGAAATTACAAGAAGTAGCGGAGCAAGGTAAAATCTACAATAATATTGTGCAGCTATGTTTGCAGTGAGTGGGCAGAGATTGTAGTGTGAATGCTGTGTGAGGCTCCCTCTGTAAAGTACAGGGCTACAATAGCAGCATAGTTAAAACAAAGATATACCAGGGGGTAACAGAACACGGTAAAACCTATGGGATTATTGTATATTGTAGCAGAGTTTACATTTTAACCACTTCAAGTCTGGACACTTTCACCCCCTTCCAGTCCAGGCCAATTTTCAGCTTTCAATGCTATCACAGTTTGAATGAAAATTGCGCGGTCATGCAACACTGTGCCTATATTCATTTTTTAGCATTTTTTTGAGACAGATAGAAAACTTTATTTTGGTGGTATTTATTCACCACTGGGAATTTTATTTTTTTTTCTATGTAAATGAAAAAAGATCCAAACTTTTTTTTAAAAAGCGTTTTTCTTATAAAGTTTTGCAAATATATAATCTCTCTTCATAAATCTTGGTCAAAATGTATTCATCTATCTTTTTATTAAAAAAATAACCCAAATTAGTTTATAACCAAAATTATAATTTTTCTAAATGTTATTTTACAGATTTATTTTATTTTTTTTATATTATTATTTATGTGTTTTTTTTTTTTAACATACTGTCACCCATAGTGACACTGTACTACTTGTGGGGGGTTATGAAGATTTATTTTTCTTTTTTTACACTGATTGCTTCTATACCCATAAAGGCTGTAAAAGCAATCATTTCTCCTCTCTGGCTGCATTCCTGTAGCCATTGAGAAATACTGTGCGAGCTGTGATTGGTCACAGCTTGTCACATGGTACAAGGCTGTTGTGAATAGCCTTGTATCATGTGATCTCTGTGATCATTCACAGATTTCACAAGTAGTAAGCAATGATGTCAGGAAGTGACATCTTGTTTACTACTGTTCATGTGATCACTGATTGGCAGATCTGTGATCACATGAATCGGGACCTCATACAGAGGTCCCGTACAGCGATCTGTGTTCCGCTGTGTCCTCTGGACACAGCAAGCACTGTCCGTGGTGAACTGGTAATACCTTAGAGCAGGGGTGTCAAACTCACATTTACTTTTGAGCCGCATCAGCATTATGGTTACCCTCAAAGGGCTGCTTGTATCTGTAAGACAAGATGTCCAGAGCACCCCCGCTTACCTAAAATGTAAAGAATGCCCCCACTATCAGAAGTTAAGAGCCCCCACCCTCCCTTATTCCCTTATATCACAGTGCACCCCCTTATAGGGTTGCCACCTTTTCTTCAAGACAAACCCAGACACTTTAGCAGTAAACTGCTATTTTTTTTATTTTTTTTTAGTAAGCACTATGCATATATTTTGTGATTAAATACCATTTCTAATCATATGGAATTATTCACAACTTTCCTAATTATTTGCTGTAGTAAGACACTATGGAACAGATTTACTAAAACTGGAGAAAACAGAATTTGGTGAAGCTGTGCATGGTAGCCAATCACCTTCTAACTTCAGCTTGCTCACTTAAAGTACAACTAAAGGCAAAACTTTTTTGTAGTTTTGGACGGAGTGGAGATGGATTAGAATCCCTGTTGATTCCTGTCTGTGCCCCCATTAGGGAGATTCACCCTCTCTATTTGTTCTGTTTACCATTATGATTGAAAGTGAAAGTAAAAGAAAATCCCAAATTTTGGGTTGTCCCCAGAAAAGTAATAGAGGGGAAGTCTTCCAATAGGAACACTAGTTCTAGTTTGCCCAGGGGTCCCCTAGGAATTTCCTTAAAGCGGAGTTCCACCCAAAAGGGGGGCTTTAAAGATTGGTCCCCCGCTCCCCATTAAGGATTGGCACTGTTGGGGAGTGGGGGGGAACGGATCCCTGAATTTGACAGGTACCCGCTCCCACTTCTGCTGCGATTGCCTAGGTCAGTGGTCGGCAAGCCGTGGCTCGCGAGCCACATGCGGCTCTTTACACATTTTAATGCGGCTCTTCTGTGTCCCGGGCTCCCGCTTCCCTCCCTCCTCTCGGGCGGCCGCCCCAAAAGTCAGGACTCTGCAGCTAGCCCAGCAATGGGCAAACTACGTCCTGCGGGCCGTATACGGCCCGGCGGACCTTTTAATCCCACGGAGCGTGGCAAACATTGGCTGTCAGGATGTAGGCGGGGCAGTGTGACGAACTCCTCTCCTCTCACAGTCCGCCCTGAAGACCGGAACGGCGCGGGAACACGGCGAGAGGAACACGCGGAGCAAAGGTAAGTGAATTGACACAATATGGGGAATGAATTACTATAGGGGGGATGAATTACTATATGGGGGATTAATTACTATGGGGGATGAATTACTATGGGGGATGAATTACTATGGGGGATGAATTACTATATGGGGGATGAATTACTATGGGGGATGAATTACTATGGGGGATGAATTACTATATGGGGGATGAATTACTATGGGGGATGAATTACTATATGGGGGATGAATTACTATGGGGGATGAATTACTATATGGGGGATGAATTACTATGGGGGATGAATTACTATGGGGGATGAATTACTATATGGGGGATGAATTACTATGGGGGATGAATTACTATGGGGGATGAATTACTATATGGGGGATGTATTTTCAGTTTTAAAAATGTGGCTCTCAAAATAAATTTCAATCGTGGTTTTGGCGAGATTTGGCTCAGTTGAAAAAAAAGGTTGCCCACCACTTGCCTAGGTGATCGTAAGCGGAGGTTGTCCTCCTACCCTCCCTCCCCGAAGTCTTGTGGGAAATGTGGCAGGTCCCAGAAGACGACGGGGTCATTCAGGAAGCGCAGCGCTACTCTCCCATGCTCAGTGGCCACCCGGATGTGAAGCCGCAAGCTGTCACAGCCGGACGCCCACACCAAAGATGCCAGCGCCTGGAATACGGGACGGCCGGTGAAACAGGGTGCGGCGGGGGCAACGCGGGATCGTGGGACAGGTGAGTGGCCCTTTTTTTAAAAGTCAGCAGCTACAGTTTTTGTAGCTGCTGACTTTTATTTTTTTACAGAATGAGTGGAACTCCGCTTTAATTTGCGGTGATTTCCTCTTACTTCCTATTTGGCTATGGGATAGGAAATTATGGGAATTCTCCCCAATGGGACAATGGGATGTAAATGGCAAAAACTAACCTGACAAGGGTTATAACCCTTCCTTACTCTATCCAAAATGGAAAAAAAGATTTTCCTATAGTTCTACTTTATGTTTTGGCAATAAAACCTGGAAGCTGAGTGGTTTTTATGCAGAGCTGCACCAGGTTTTGCATTGTCCAGTTTTAGTAAATAACCGCCTATTTTTGCTTTAAAAGATTGCCTGTATACATAAAATATTATTACCTATAACAAAGCAAATATATTGTATGTATCACTGATCTGTGTACAGACACATAGGACTCTGTGCTATGATTGGCTCAGCCATAAACCATTGGCCAGGACTTGCTGACAAATCCTGCTATGGCCAGTGTCAGCGCAGATCAGCAGGGAGCGCACACATGCGCACCTCTAGCCCGGAACGCGCTGGAGGAGATACTGTACATATAAGTTATCCAGCCTGCTTGTGCTGCTCACTCACACCTGTACTGTGGGCAGGTGGGAAGCAGTTAATATAAATTATAGAGGGAGGTTGCGCTGCATTTTTTAAATTTTAAACTTTTTTAGTTTCTTGAGAAGTGGGATATCAGCACCCCCTTACAAAGCCCCATTAGATCAGAGTCTCCATATATAAGCAAACCCCCCTTAGAGACCAACCATTGGTCTCAGGGGGGAGGGGAGGGGGGGGGGTGCTGAAATAAAGGGACTCTGATTTAATAGACTGCCAATGGAGGTCTCAAAGGAAGTGGGGGACACAGATACAAGGTGACTCTGATTTAATGGGGGTCTCTAATGGGGGGTGCTGACAGCTGAACTAATGGTTAGTCAGCAACCAATATATCAGCAGTTAGCATCCCCCATTAGAGACCCCAATTATATCAGAGTCACCTTATATCAGCACCCAACTTGCAGACCCCTATTAGTTCACAGTCCACGTATATCAGTTTCCCCACTGCCTTAGACACCTCCATTAGAGAGAGAGACCCTTATATCAGCACCCCCTGCCCTCTATGACATCTATTAGATGCCTCTGAATAATGCCTTACCAGCAGGAGGGACAGGGATTCTGGTGGAGCTGCTGCAAGTAACAGAGCACTAACTGTGTGGGAGCCAGAGATAGGGGGCGGTGCTGGGAGGCGGAGCGGATCTAGGGCAGAAAACTCCATGTGTGCACAGCAGCTGGGCTAAAGTGTCATTGGTTTCTAGGACACCGGGTCGCAGGGGAGAAGGCAGAGAGGACATAGGACAGACAGGTGCAGCCAATAGGAATCACTGTTTGACACTGCAATGCCCCTACTGGGTTCCAGCACTGGCTGACTGCATCCCCAGGCCAGATTTAGCTAACAGGCTGGGAGAACTGGAGGTGTGTCATGCCTGGATTTCAGGTGAACAGAAACCTGGGCACAAGAGTCAAAACCCGGACTGTCTGGGTCAATCCCGTACAGGTGGCGACCCTACCCTCTTACCTTGTGCTGCTGCTGGGAAGAAGCTGGGGGTGGAGCTGAGAAGCAGAAAGTGCAGGGTCTGGAGGAGGATCAGTGGAGGGCAGGATTCAGCTGCTAAGATTTCTGCTGAATGCTGAGACCATGGGAGCTCAATACAAGGGGGTGCTGCGGCTGCACAGAGAGGTGCAGGATCTGGAGAAGTTCTGTCTTCCTCTCTGCTTTTGACTGTTGAAACAAGGGGGGTGCCGCAGCTGCAGGAGAGGTGCGGATACAACCCGCGGTCCTTGTGTTTGACACATGTGCCTTAGAGCAGTAACAATTTGGAGAACAGTTTGAACCTTACCCATCAGGTGCTGACTAGGAACAGTATAGGGGAGGGTGGAGAAATAAAGGAGATGGGGTCAGAGGTCGGTAAGTGGGTTACAGTTGCAGGGGAGAGGGAAAATTGGTAGAAAGGCTAGTCCTGAGTTATACATTGCAAAAAATATGCTCATTTGCATGATATTAACCACTTAAAGCAGAGTTCCACTCACCCTGTTAAAAAATAAAAGTCAGCAGCTACAAAAAGTGACAATGCAGCCCTGTAAACAATGCAGCCCTTCTCCCTGACGGTGATTGCCGGTGATCATCGGGCGTGTAATCACTAGCTGGGACCCGGTGATTTACACCTGGGGCCGCTATCCGTGGTAGGGCAGTCGCATGCCTTGGGCGCCCCCCCTACCCGGCAATGCAGAATCACATACAGTTGCAAGAAAAAGTATGTGAACCCCTTGGGATTACGTGGAGTTGTGCATGAATTGGGCATAAAATGTGCTCTGAACGTCATCTAAGTCACAACAATAGAAGAACACAGTCTGCTGAACATAATACTACACAAACATAAGATGTTGCCATGGTTTAATTGCACATAACATGTAAACATTCACAGTGCAGGGAGGAAAAAGTATGTGAAGCCCTAGCTTAATGACTTCTCCCAGAGCTAATTGGAGCCAGGAGTGAGCCAACCTTGACTCCAATCAGTGTGATGATATTGGATGTGTTGCTGACAGCTGTCCTGCCCTTAAAAAACACACACCTGTTTTGGGTTTATTGGTTTCAAGAAGCACTGTCTGATGTGAACCATGCCTCGCAGAAAAGAGCTCTCAGAAGACCTACGATCAAGAATAGTTGACTTGCATGAAGCTGGAAAGGGTTACAAAAGTATCTCCAAAAGCCTTGATGTTCATGTGTCCACGGTAAGACAGACTGTCTACAAATGGAGAAAGTTTAGCACTGTTGCTACTCTCCCTAGGCGCGGTCGTCCTGTACAAATGACTGCAAGAGCACAGCGCAGAATGCTGCATGAGGTAAAGAAGAATCCCAGAGTGTCAGCTAAAGACCTACAGAAATCTCTGGCACATGCTAACATTTTTGTTGACACATCTACAATAAGGAAAACATTAAACAAGAATGGAGTACATGAGAGGACACCACGGAGGAAGCCATTGCTGTCCAAAAAGAATATTGCAGCATGTTTGAAGTTTGCAAAAGAGCACCTGGATGTTCCACAGCACTACTGGCAAAATATACTGTGGACAGATGAAACAAAGATTGAGTTGTTTGAGAAGAACACACAACACTATGTGTGGAGAAAAAAAGGTACAGCACACCAACATCAAAACCTCATCCCCACTGTAAAACATGGCGGAGGGAGCATCATGGTTTGGGGCTGCTTTGCTGCCTCATGGCCTGGACGGATTGTTGTCATTGAGGGAAAATGAATTCCAGAGTTTATCAAGACATTCTGCAGGAAAACGTACGACCATCTGTCCACCAACTGAAGCTCCGCAGAGGATGGGTGATGCAACAGGACAATGACCCAAAGCATACAAGTAATTCAACAAAACAATGGCTGCAACAGCACAGAATACGCCTTCTGGAGTGGCCCAGTCAGAGTCCTGACCTCAACCCGATTGAAATGCTGTGGCACGACCTTAAGAGAGCGATTCACACCGGACATCCCAAGAATATTGCTACACTGAAACAGTTTTGTGAAAAAGAGTGGTCCAAAATGACTCCAGATCGTTGTGCAGGTCTGATCTGCAACTACAGGAAACGTTTGGTTGAGGTTATTGCTGCCAAAGGAGGGTCAACCAGTTATTAAGTCCAAAGGTTCACATACTTTTTCCTCCCTGCACTGTGAATGTTTACATGTTATGTGCAGTTAAACCATGGCAACATCTAATGTTTGTGTAGTATTATGTTCAGCAGACTGTGTTCTTCTATTGTTGTGACTTAGATGACGTTCAGAGCACATTTTATGCCCAATTCATGCAAAACTCCACGTAATCCCAAGGGGTTCACATACTTTTTCTTGCAACTGTATATATATACATGTGATTTTGTGCAGAGGGCCCGCCCTGCAGCAATAAATGTATTGTGGGCGGGCCTTAAAGTAGAGCTCCACCCGAACAGGGAAGTTCCACTTTAAGGACTGCTCCCTCGCTCCCCATTAAGGATTGGCACCTTCGGGGGGGTGAGGGTACCTGAATTTGACGGGTACCCACTCCCAGTTCCGGTCCGATTGCCTAATCGGAAGGTGTCCTCCCTCCCTGCAGTCTTTTGGGACATGTGACAGGTCCCAGAAGACTACAGGACCATTCATAAAGTACAGCGCTACTCGCGCTTGCGCAATGGGTGCCGGCTGTGAAGCCGCAAGCTGTCACAGCCGGGTGCCCACACTGAAGATGCCGGCGCCTGGAATACAGGACTGCGGGGGGGACACTGCGGGACCGAGGGACAGGTAAGTGGCTGTTTTTTAAAAGTCAGCAGCTACAGTTTTTGTAGCTGCTGACTTTTATTTTTTGACAGGGTGAGTGGAACTCTGCTTTAAGGATATCAGTCCAAGAGTAGTATTGCTGAAGCAGCTACCTCCTCTAGCAACCTGGGGAATGGCTGCTCCAGGAAGGATGTAAGTAAAGATGGGAACAGGTGTGTAGGTCAGTGTTTCTCAAACTTTTTCGAGTCAAGGCACAATTTAAAATTATGGAAGTCTCGAGGCACCCCCTTCTAAAATGTAAAGAATTGAAAGTGATACTAAACCTAAAAACATTTTTTTACGTTATTGCATTGCTTCCATTAAGGTAAAAAATGTTTTCAGTTTCCCTGTGTGAAGGGGAAGGGAGGAGAGAAGAGATCAGCGCTCTGCACGGCTGCATCTCTTCTCCCCTCCCTTCCTCCTCACATAGGGACTCAAACAGCAGCAGTAGCCATTGGCTTTTGCTGCTGTCACTCAAATGAGGTGAAGAGGAAGTGGGGGAGGCGGGGCTATGTCCCACTGTGTGTGTCTAAAAAGCATCGGTTCCATAGACACAAAGGTCAGGAGGGAGCATGCACTGCGTGCCCCCTAGTGGCTTGCTATGAGGAAACACAAAAAAGAGGAGCCAAGATCAATGGCAAGGAACCCGGGAAGAGGAGGATCACAGAGCAGGTGAGTATAACATGTTTAATATTTTAATTTAAGAAAAAAGTCAGACTTTAGTAACACTTTAACTAATAGTTTTACATATAGAAGCAGTATTCACACACGTAAGACACTCAATATTAGAAGTGATCCATTCTTTCAAAGCAAATACACAGTGGTAATGACTAGTATTGCAGCATTTCTTCCCCCTCATTTTCTCTCCCCCATGCTGCTAATGTAACCCCAGTGCTGAAAGAGAGGGGCATGAGGGTCCATGCCGATATACTCCTTATCAACCAATGATGTCAGCGGTTGTTAGGATGCTGGCGGCTGGTCTGCCCAGTGCCAAAGGTTGTAATTTTTCACAATGAAAATTTGGGGCTTTGTGTAACAAATAGCAAGATTTATCTATCCACTGGCTTGTACACAATTTTTGGGCAATTTGGTTGAAAAAGGCTGGTGTAGGCAAAGATACTAGTGGTAAGGGACTCGACTATTTTAAGGGTGGATAGGGTAATCTATCAAAAAGACCACAATCGTGGAACAGTTTGCTGTTTACTGGGTGCTTGGGTTCAACACATTGTGGGTCAGGTTGACAGATTGCTGGATAGGGTTGGGGAATACCTAGATGTCATGGTACACATTACTTCAAATGACAAAATTAGAGAAAGATGGACCATCCTAAAAAATATTTCAGAGACTTAGGTTCCAATTAAAGGGAAAGGACCTCCAAGGTAGTATTTTCAGATATACTACTTGTGCCATGAACCACGCCATAGAGGTAGTGGGATCTTAGAGAGTTAAACAAGTGGCAGAAAATTTTGTATAAGAAGTAGGGTGTTTGGGTTCCTGGAGGACTGGACTGTCTTTTTGGTTGGTTACTGGCTCTACTGTAGGGGCAGACTACATCCAAATCAGGAAGGTGCAGCTCTGTCAGGGAAACAAATGCTGGAGAAGGCTGGAGGAGCGTTTAAACTAGGATCCGGGGGGAGGGTTAAGAAAAGAATATGCCATATGGAGAGCAAGAGTGTATGGGGGAATGGGATATAGAGGTGGTGGAATAGTGAGGGGGAGTGGAACTCAAACTAGGAATTGCATCATCAATCCATATACAAAAAAAAGTTGTGAAATAAAGTTATAGACTTAAAAATTTGTAGTAATAAAATAAAAAGCTCTAATACAAAATTAAAATGTATATTCACAAATGCAAGAAGCCTGACAAACAAAATGGATGAACTGGACTAGAACTTCTATTATTTGATGAGCACTTAGACTTTGTGGGAATAAAAGAAACTTGGTTGTACAGCCCACACAACTGAGCCGCAAAAACCTAGGGGTACACTCTATTTCAGTGGGACAGAAATGACAGAAGAGGTGGAAGGGTATGTATGTATGTATGTGAAGAGCAATCTAGAAGTGCAGGTATGTTGAATTTGTATCGCCAGACACTCGGGACATGTAGTCCCGGGCGTCGGGCAGGTAGCTGTTTCAACCTTTAGCCCTGCCACCCAATTGTTTTCACACAGTCTACCATGGTGTCATACCCTGCATGTCTCATTAAAGAGAACTTTTCACCAAAAAATCATCACATAGGGTCCCCTATGTGATGAAAAAAAAGTTAAGTAAAAAAAATATTATTTTTAATAGTGAAAAAATCTAAGTTGTACCCAAGCACATAACATCGCCTCAAAAAGAAAATGAGGCCCTCCCCACACATATGCACGACCAAAAGTAAAAGCACGCACCAGGTTGCCTACGCATGAAAATGTTCATTGTGATACACATTTATCGTCGCGCACGCCAGTATGAGAGCAATAATTTTAGCACCTACTATGATCTCTTCTGTAACACTATACTGATGATGCTTTAAAAGCGTCGCCTATAGAAAATACAGGGTACTAAAATTTGTCGCCATTTCGCGACGCACGCAAATTTAAGGTTTGACATGCTGGACATCTTTTTACTCAGTGGAACCTCATCTTTTATATCCTACCAAAAATAGGGTAATTTATTGCTTTTTTGTGCTCTAAAATTAATTTAAGTGTATTTTTTACTGAAATTTTACAGAAATTTCCTGCGACATAAAAAATTGGAACTACCACTATTTTATTCTCTAGGGTCTTTGCCTTCAGAAAATATATAATGCTTGGGGGTTTTGTGTAATCTTCAAGCCTAAAATGATTTTTTAAACGTGTGCAAAAAACGCAAAAATGGTTCTGGTAGTGAAAGGGATAAAGGATAAGCCTGACACTCCCTTTTCCTGAGGAGCACCCAATCAGTGTTCATTACACTGCAAGGTCTCTCTCCTCCCTGCTAGTCCCTGGGTGCGGTGCTGGAGACAGGCAGGGAGGGGAGGAGGAGATAAACAGTGCAATGTTAAAAAAATTAAACGTTTAAGTCGCCATAGAGCCGCTTTTGATTTTAAAAGTTCCAGACATTCCTAACAGCACCTCAGATTCAAATACAGTTTTGGTTAAAATTGTTTTTTCTTTTTTATCTCGTCAAGTAGATTGAGACCCAGATTTAGTCCCTGGACAAGTAGTATTTTCAAAATTCTAAATTTCCACACCCCTAAAGTGAATTGAGAGATAATATCACTAACAAGAACTGTGATGGTGCAGAGTCATTATAGCTAGACTGTGATGGAGGTGTGGGTGAAGCAGAACACACACGGAGATGAAGATTAGTTGTGCCAAGGGGATCTTTATTGGGGGAGCTGAAAATGCAGAGAGTCGGATAAGGGGAACAATAATTGCTACAGGGCAATAATTCCAACACAGTGAGGGACAGGTAGAAATATAATAGAGTGAAAATAGGGCACATCACGGGATAAGTGCAGAGGCACAGGTCAGAAATCTGGTACAACTTAGACCAGAGTCACAGGTTAACAATCTGGACACAGTAAGTAGCAGGCCACAATCTGGTACAGCAGAGGTTAAGTCTAGGGTCACAGGGCAACAATCTAAGCACAATGAGGGACAGGCAGAAGTAAGCACAGGAAGGGTTCAGGGACACACCAGTCAACAGTGGCTTCAGAAGAGGAAGTCCAGGTAGAGTGGCAGTTAAAAGGAGGTCCAGAAGGCAGTGGTCCTTCACAAACCCATTGCGGGTCCTTGGAGGGCTGTGTGCCCTGACCACAGCTTCCAGACCACACAGGCAGCAGCTGAGGAAACAGCAGAGGGGAGAGTAGAGTCCCAGTGTCCAGAAAGCCATACAGAAAGTGTATAAGTTCCAGCAGTGCAGAAAGCAAAGCAAAGCCCCCAATCAGATCTATCCATCTCCACAGTTCCATGCATTTTCTTGCCTTCTTCTAGTCAGACCTGATACCATGAGCGCCTCTGTCCATCACTGAAGTAAGCTCTGAACAGTCCGACACTCTTCTTTCTTTTTCTGGTACTTTGAATTTCCCCAGAGACTTCAGCTCCAGTCTGCTAGTGCTGAGGTATCTGGCTCTATCCTGGTACAGGATACAAGGATACAGGATAATTTATGCACTACCTACTGTGCGCAGCCTCATCTACTCACTGTGGGGACACAGGAACTCACAAACCAAATTATGCAGACAAGTTGGCTTTGACAATCTCTAATCAAGATGCAGTATTTAACAACTTCACAAAATAAAATAAAAATAAAAATCCAATATTGCTTACATCCATTACAAATACGAAGCTTATTACATATGATTACACATTACATATATACACTCATAAATATACATAAATAGATTGCTAGAAATATTTAGGTAAATGTAATTTTTTGGGCTCCTCTGTAATCAGATTACAGTGATTATTTTGGGCTGTTCTAGGTTTCATTGGTTGCAGGCTCAACTGCTTCCCCCTGCCTTCTAATGAATTCTAGAAAGTAATGGGCTGTAAGAGGCAGACCCTCAGCCTGAATATTTATGTGGTCTTGGCCAAGCCCTGGGGGAGGATGTCCAATAGACGTCTAAGGAGTGCATTTAAATAGTCTGGGCCAGAAGCAACTGGATTTTTGTCCAAGAGGAGAAGTTCCCAGCCTGAAGGGATACTGCCCTTCTTGGCAGTACAGCTGAATTTTCACAGGAGCTCATCAAGATCCCTGAGCTGGGGGGCCTATTTTCTGAGGATAGCTGAAACTGACCTGGGGATGTCACTGAGGAACTGGTCTGGGAGTTCACAGGGGAAATGCCTGTCTGATATTAGAAGGAGGCATCCAGGTATCAAGGGATATTGTGAGTACTGACCTGCATGTGGGATCCTAGTGACTGTCTGCTGTTACTATTTCCTGCATCAGTCATGTGTCAGTGCTGTGCGCATTGAGACTTTCCTTTTAGGGGTTCCAGTGTCATTCACCCCTTTAGAGGCTACTAGAGGGACTGTGCTAAGAAGTTTAGATAAGGGAGAAGAGTGTCCCCTGATCATTGCACTGTGCATCTGGAGTATCCTACAGTTCAAGACTAGAAAAGCTTAATATTAAGAGATCATCAGGTCCAGATGGCTTACACCTGTGAGTTCTTAGAGAACTTAGCTCAGTTATAATCAGTCTGCTATTTATGGTTTTTAAAAACACTTTACTGAATGGTATTAACTGATTGGCATAGAGAAAATATGGTACCAATTTACAAAAAAAGGATCAAGATGTGTACCAAGAAACTACAGATCAGGCAGCCGAACACCAGTAGTACAGAAGGTATTTGAGGGAATAGTAAGAGACTCTATACAAAAATTTGTCTGCAATGAAGGTATCATAAGTTACAACCAGCATGGATTTATGAATGACCGTTTTTGTCAGATGAAGGGAGAAACTGGATGGTGGAAAACAAGTGGATGTAGTTTATCTATATTTTGCTAAAGCATTTGATCCTGTACCTCATACACGTTTATCCTATAACATAAGGTCTGTTGGAGTTAATGCAATTGTATGAACATGTAGATAGGAAACTGGTTACATGAACGAATCCAGATAATAATGATAAATGACTCATTCTCTGAATGATCTAAAGTTGTGAGTGATATGCCTTAGGTTCTATGTTGGGGCCAATGCTGTTCATTCTGTTTATTAATGATATAGAAGTTAGAAACAGGGGCTCAATTTAGGAGTTGGCTGATGATACCAAATTATGCAGAGATATAACCTCTGGACAATAAATAGCATAATCACATGAAGACTTTGAAAAAATAGAGGGTCATAACGAGAACAGAAATTGGATTGCCACAACATTGCTAAGAGGCCCAGATACAACTTTATTCAAATAGAAGTCAGGGGGACAATCCCAAAAAGACCGAACATGTTTCAGGGGTCTAGAAATGCTCCCTTCATCAGGGCTAGAAGAAAATATAAGGGTTTATCCATATCAATTCAATATGCCCTCCTCATAGCCATTTTTGTTACATTATACTACAAGCCAAGAAGACCATGGAGATCATCTGGGGTGTTGAAGCTGCCTGCTTGAGAACAAGATTATTTTCATCAACAGAAATACTACAAGAGAGCTATACTAAAGAGATAACATGGAAACATAGAAGAGTGACCTTACAGGTCCAGTGTTTCCAAAGGGGACACTAGTTCTGGTGACCCTGGTGACACATTCCTTCACTTTGAAAGGATTTCCTCCCACTTCCAGTTTTTGCTATGAGCAGGAAGTGAAGAAAAATCTGCCCAAACTTACAGAGCTTATGAAGAAAAACGTTCCTTTAGTTATATTTTAAAGCGGTATTAAACCCAAAACCTATAATTTTAATATATTGCAGCTTATCAGTAATTAGATGTGGTGGCTGCATTAGCTTTTTGTTTTAGGCTTTTTCCTTCTGTTTTCACTTGGTGATCTGATCAGTAACACAACTCCTGTATTAGAGTGTCACAGCAGTATTGTCAATCTGAGGGGGTGAGTATTATTAGAATGACTAGCAGATTTAGATACACTAAATAAATTGAAGCCAGACTCCAGCTAACACTTTATAAGCAGTTCTAGAAAACTCATGGGATAAAGATTTTAGATAAATGAATAAAGGCTGACTATTGTAAGCACCCGTCATTGATAAATGGTTTGAGTCAACCCTCCAACTGCTTCTTCTGCAGGACAGATTGTTCTGTTGAAAAATACCAGATTTACTGGCTGGGTCATCAAGTGAAAATAAAAGAAAAATAGCTTAAAAAAGAAAACGAATGCAGTTATGGCATATAAGAATTGGTTAGCTGCAATATAATAAATATTTGCTCTTGAGTTTAATACAGCTTTACAATACCTGCATAAATACACTGTTGACATGTCACAACATAAAGTAGCAGTTTAGTAAAATAATGAAAAAAATTTTCTCAGCCTCCCCACCTTGCAGTGATTACTCACTGAGACCTTTACAATGAACTTTTCAGTAACTTTCATATCTTGCATGAATACATTTCTGACAGGTCACAATACATAACAACAGCATTTTAAATATTGTACCTTTTACCATGAAAAACAGTCTTTCAGGTTCAGCCTAGTGACTCTGTCTAGGCTGAGATGATGTCATTAGTCTGCTACAGGCAGGAGGAAGCATTTCCTCAATCTCCTCTCCACAGACATGGGGATGTGCAAGATGGTGTCATGCCTGAGCCACCTTCTCAGTCCAGATAGTAAATGCTGACCTTTGATAGTAATGAGCAGGTGAAGGCATTGTCAGGGAGAATACTGTGATCTCTGGGAGAGGTAGTATATGTTTACCTATTACCTAGGGTGCATGTACATAAAATGGAGCACTGCGGTGCACTGGACTGCCAGAAATTTTGAGCGCATGATTTTTGGTCCACTGTGGTTTGCTTGAAAGCTAGAACACCGGTTGTTCGTGTGTTCGGCGAATGGTAGGGGCGTTCATCGGGCTATTCGACTGCCGCGCCCCACTATGCACTGTGCCTTGACAGTGCATTTTGATTGGCCAAAGCAATGCACCTGACCACAGGTCAGGTGCAATGCTTTGCCCAATCACAGTGCATGATGATGTCACAAGGGGTTGGGGTGACCCCACCCCCTTGTGACGCCATCACAGTATTTAAGAACTGTCATTCCAGCGCAGCTGTCAGACGGCAGGATCCAGTGTCGAGAGCAGACCATTTTTTTCTTTCTTTTTTCGGGTAGGTTGTAGCGGAGGGTATCGTGATTGAATTTGGATTTACTTGGAGGGACATTTTTAAAATTTTTGTTTTTAATAAAGGAATTGTCAAAGACTGTCTACTGTCATTTTTTAAATTTTTTTTTTTGTTGTAAATGAGTAACAGTATCATGTACCCTATACTCATTCACCTGGGGTAGGCTTGATCTGGGGGTCCCCTTGTTAAAGGGGGCTTCCAGGTTCCAATAAGCCTCCCGCCTGCAGACCCCCACAACCACCGGCCTCGGTTGTCAGGTAGAAGCCCCTGTCCCCATCAACATGGGGACATGGTGCTTTAGGGGGGGAGCCCCCCTGCCGCAAAGCACCCCCCCCATGTTGAGGGCATGTGGCCTGGTATGGTTCAAGAGGAGGGGGCGCTGGCTCGTCCGTCCGCCTTTCCTGACCTGCCAGGCTGCATGCTCGGATAAGGGTCTGATATGGATTTTGGGGGGACTCCCACACCATTTTTTAAAACATTTTGGCATGAGAGGTTCCCTTCAAAATCCATACCAGACCCAAAGAGCTTGGTATGGATGTGGGGATCCCACGCGGTTTAAAAAAAAAAAAGATATAATTGCTGGGCAATGCCAGCAATACTTTTTACATTCAACTGGCAGTGGAGAACCCCGCTGACAGCTGAAACATTAAAGAATGTTTTCACTACTAAAATACTGCATGACTTAATAATATAACTCATGCATTATTTTAGTAGCTGTGTGGTATCTTACCGCATTCTCAGATGCGGTAAGATACTGCTTAGTGAATTGTCCCCTCTCGCAGTCGAACTTTGGATAGGTTCAAATGTTGACCGCGAAACGAACAAGGGGGTGTTCGGCCCTTCACTACTCAGGACTGAAAGTGTTTGGAAATCCTCTCCAAGGAGTACACATAAAGACAACAAATAAAGAGAGGTCCTCACCTATCTCATATCTATCCAAACCTAAAAAAAAGAGTTATATCAGGAGCTGTATTAGTGTTTTAAACCTGACATACATGTATAGCAGTTGATTGATTACAGCATATATGGAATGTAAGTATATGTGGGGATATGCAGCATGGTGCGGCAGTGATAAACACACTAGTTGCAGTAAACAGAACTGGTATTAAAGTCAGAATCCAAACTTCACAAACAACCCAGCAGGAAGGCACCCGAAACTCATAGATGTAACATCTATGTAGAATGGAGCAGGTCTCTGATGTGCTGACAGCATGTGTCTTGAAGGGCAAAATGCGGCCTGGCAGGTCTGTACCCAATGGGAGGATTCCAGATAGGATGGTGGGTCCCTATCCTTTCCCTACTTGTCTGGAACCTTTCACTACTGCTATTTACTGTCACTGTCAGAGGGGTGACCTGTCCCTTCACTATCCACTTCACAGAAATGCGCGCTAGGGGCTTAAATAATCTCTGCCTGACCCAAGATGGCCACCAGAGTCACATGGAATGGCTGCATCCAATCGGATAGCTTTCCCAAAGCGGCAGGAAACCATAGAGGAGCCATGTTCCTCCTGGCTTCCTCTCCATCTTCAATACTGCTGTGGTTGAGCGCCACCTGCAGTGGAGAAAGTAGACTGTACCTGCCTACATATAGAAAAAGTTGTCTCATGATAATCTACTGTATGTGTATTGGACAGGTATTCAGCAGAAATGCAAGATAACACCCTCCACAATACAACAGCAGCATTTAGAGTGAGTGTTTGTTTACCAAAAATAATATTTTGCATTTAGTAGGTGCTGTTAGGATTATTACCCACTACCCTCTCATATTTTGGGGGGAATTCAGTGTTGATATCTCCCTATCAAAGATGCTGGCTGTGATGACTCTTCCAGAGGAGAAGTAAATCTTCCATATGAGACGAGCATACCTCTCAACTTTCTCAACTTTCTGAGATAAGAAAGAGGGACACCTATTTGCAAAAAGTACAGTATGTGGATAAAGTTCACACCCCTACTATATGAAGAATGAATAAAGGAAAAAAGATTGGTTAAACCCAATTAACTTTCTTTTTTTTTTGTACTAGTACTTTCCCTTTATACTGGCTTTTGACATGCAATCATTTAAGGTGGATAAAAGGTTTAACGCAGTAAAACACTTTTGATAGTTAAATGTCTACACACTGGATCAAAAAGAGGGACAAGTGAAGAGGAAATAGGGACAGAGGGACTTATTTCCAAAAGAGGGACAGTTCCTCCAAATCAGGGATAGTTGGAAGGTATAAGTGAAAAGTCTGCTGCAGTCTTCACAATGTAACATTTTTTTTTAAAAATCCAGCAGTTACAGTAAAAGTGACTTGCAAAGCCACATCAGATGGGTATTGCTGGGATTAGAATCACATGTTTTAGAGAAAACTAAGTGCATGGGTCACATATGTCTCCTTATCAGTAATTTACACTCCCTATTTAGTGTTCTTGAGCTGGAGGCTGATAAGTTTTGCATCTTCTGCTTTGGGGATGATAGCCAATAAACCATCTCCTCTTCTAATGTTTAAACTAATATACAATTTTCATGTAGGGCAACCTGGTGTTTGGGTTGTGAGTAGTCGAAAAATTGGCAAATTATGCTGCAAATAATAAAAAAAAATCTGTACTAAAAATATAGGGGTTACATACCTCCCAACCAGGGGCGGACTGACCATTCAAGAACTTGGGCACTGCCCGAGGGCCCGAGGTCAGTAGGGGGCCCCATGAAATGCCCCTGGTACCTTTTTATAGGCTTTTTGTTTGTGTGGGCAAGGACACAGGGGCCCCATGATCCCCTATTGCCCCATGAGTTGTCAGTCCGCCCCTGCTCCCAACCGTCCCGGGTCCTTCTGGACCTTCCCGGAATTTCAACCAAGTCCTGGAGTCCCACAGGTGTGGGCTGCATCCCTGAGCCCAATGCTGGAAGGAGTTCCACTAACTTAATTTTCAGGCATTTGGCAAGGAAGTTATTCTGGTGGTTGCAGTGCTGTTTGGCAGGGGAGAATAAGTGCACCCCACAAGAGACGCAGGAGTGCAGGCACTTTGCAAGTGCTGTGTATCCTACTGAGTGCTCTGAGTTTGGACTTTTCTCCATCTTCTGCCTAAGTTTTCCCACAGTTTGCTGCTACAGTCGCCCACCTGGCAGCCAGTGTGAACTTTGTAAGGGCAAGGAGGGGGTGGTGTGCAGAGGATAGCCCAGAGAGTTGGTGCAAAGGTGAGCAAAGAGGGGGTTTGGGATGTGGAGATGAGCAGAGAGAGAGGTCTAAGGTGCAGAGGGGAATTTGGGGTACAGAGGTTAGTAGGGAGAGGGGCTTGCAGAAGTTAGCAGATAGAGTGGGTGCAAAAGTGAACAGAGAGGGAGGGAGTTGTGGTACAGAGGTTAGCTGGGAGAGGGAGTTGATGTGCAAAGATTAGAAGAGAGGGGAGTTGGGATGTACAGCAAGGAGTTGGGCTGCAAAGGTGAGAAGAGAGGGGACAGAATGCAGACATTAGCAGAAAGGGCATTTGGGGTGCAAAAGTGAAGGTAGAGGTAAGCAGAGAGGGGGGATTTGGGGTGCAGAAATGATCAGAGAAGGGGGGTTTGGGGAACAGGGGTTAGCAGTGGGAGAGGGGTTTGGGGTGCAGAGTTTAGCAGAGAAGGGGGTTTGGGTGTAAAGGCAAGCAGAAAGAGGTGGAGAGGTAAGCAGAGAGGGCATTTGGGGTGCAGAGGCCAGTGGTGGTGGTGGGGGGAAGGGGTGGGTTGGGGAACAGAGGTAAGCAGAAGGAGAAGGGTTGTGGTGCACAGGTTAGCAGGGAGAGAGGGGTGGGATTGCAGCTGTGAGCAGAAAGGGGGTTTACATGCAACATCTCTCCCAGAAATTCCCACCACCAAAGAGGGTAGAGGGAGGAGTGCAGCATGTACAGAAAGGGGGAGTAGTGTAAAAAGGAAGTATGGGCAGTTATTAAGCCACGCCCAATATTTAGCATAATTTAACCACACCCACTTCCACCACAGCATGCTGCAGGTTGCCGTCTTCCTAATGTGTCCCTCATTCTCAAGTCCAAAAGTTGGGAGGTATGGGTTTGTGCAGCTGAAAATGCCTATTTCTTAGATGCAATGATGGTCCAGTTGATTCAGTGCTTTAAAAGTTACTGACCTAGAATACAAATGTAGATGTTCTGACATAACAGATTTTTTCACACCTATCATACTTGCATGTGGTTAGGGATTCAAAGGTAGTAGCCAAAAGCTGACGTTTAAGAGAGAAGTCAGATATGGCAGCCTGCATATTTTTCTAATTACAGGTTTCCTTCAAATGTCAAGCCACCAAGATGTGCTGTATATTTAATAAGTAAGACCCCATTTGTTTATTTAATCTGTTGGAATGATCCCAACTTAAAAAATACCAATGTAGGGTGATACTGGAAAGTTAAATCAATATCTAGATTCCTATATTTTCCGAGGACTTCAGAGAGGAGATATGTGAACTGGAGTCCCCAGCTCTACCTGTTTGATTGGACTGATATGCTGCTCTCTTGCTCTTGGATTCTGCATTCCTTTATTCATTCATGATTCATTCATTTTATATGCCCAAGAATGCAGTAGGGAGAGTGAAATAACCAAGTGTGGCTTTTTAACCAGTTAAACTCTGCCCTATAGCAGTTTTACGGCTACAGGGCGGACTCCCTATGCAAAATCACACATTATATACTGCGTGTACGCGTGGCCACCGGCCCTGCGGTGCTATGATTTGGCACAGCACCGATCACTCAGCAGATTCAGGCCAATGACGTTTCATTGGCCAATGACAGGCCAATGATTCATCATATACCCGTGTTCTCTGCTGCTATGGTGAGGCATAGATATGAGAATATAATGCAATTTATGCATTTCAGTGATAGCACACTCTGTCGACCTCGGGGTAACCCTAAATGTGACTAGCTCCACAAACTTCGGCCCCTTGTAAATCACCTTAACCAGAAATGTGTTTACTCCCCAGCAAAACATCTGTGTTGATGAGTCCTTCATCAGTTTTTCTGGCCGCCTTACATTCAAACAATTTCTCCCCAGCAAGTGTGCCAGATATGGGGTCAAATGTATAAGACATGTGAGAGGGCAACAGGCTATACATGTAATTTTCAGAATTACGAGGGAAAAGATGGAGCCCCCCGGATACTCTGATTCCATGGGGAGCAGTAGCAAGATAGCTTGGGACTTGGTGTCATTCTTTTTCCATATGGTGTATCACTTATACATGGACAATTTTTATACAAGCGTGCCACTATTTAGACATTTGTACAATCTTGGCCTTGGTGCACGTGGCACCGTGCGACCTAATCACCGGGGCTTCCCCCAATAGCTTGTAAATACCCATCTTAGAAAGGGGGAGAAAGCCTGCTTTAAAAACGATGAACTGCTCGCAGTGAAGTAGAAGGACAAATGGGATGTTTTCGTCCTGTCTTCCATTCATGCATACACAGCCATCCAAATTTCCACAGCAGCTGGTGTTGTTGAGAAGCCCCTCTGTGCTCAACCTTAACATGGCAGGGGTGGACTTCAACGACCAGATGATGAAGCCATACTTAGTTTCCAGTAAAGCCAGACAAAATAGAAGTGTCTGTATCTTTATTTCAATTGGCTCTGTACAACGCTTTTTGCATTACAAAGCAATTGGAAGAAGTGGATCCTTCCAAAAATTCCAGGAAGAGATCATCACAGCCCTTTTGCATCATGAAGGTGCTGTGGTCCAAACCCCCAACCCAGATGCAGTGAGCCAGCTGCATTAGAGACATTTTCCTGATGCCATTCCTGGTACCCCAACCTAAAAGTCACCCTAAAAAAGATGTGTCTGTAGCAGGTGTGACACCTGGTCTCTGCCTCATGGACTTCTTCCGTCGCTACCACACACTAGTGGAGTATTAGTATATGGTACAGCATGGCACAGCCTGGGGGAACATATATACACAGGGTTTCAAAAGATTTTATGTAGTCAGGAAACTGGCTATTGAGAGACCCTAACATCTGGCAGTTACAGTTTAAAAAAAAAAAGTAATAAAAAAAGGTAACAAAATAAATAATAATAAAAAAATTGTTTTATTGAGTTACTGTTTTATTGTTAACCATTAACATGTGCTGTTTTCTTTGCCATTCAGCTGCAACACCGATCTGTTTGTTCTGACAGCAACAGGGTCTTGCTCTCAGAATATACGTCAGTGTGTGCAGCGCTGTTGGATGAGATTTTTCAGCCACAGTTAAAAAAGAACATTTATGCCCAAGCATGGGGGCAGCGGTGGTGAGTGGGTGGATCGCTCCTATGCTACGGTATATACGTTTAAACATTTTTTTGGCAGAGATTTCTTCATCCACATCGATCGCTGTGAATAGAGGAATCTGTTAGATTCTTTTTTTTTCCATTCAGCTCACGGGTTGAATGGAAAAAAAAGAGCATTTCATGAGTGCACACCATTAAAAGTGGGTGGATGTAGGGTGGTATATTCTAATGTTGGGCATACCGCACACTTTTTCTGGCAGAGATTTTTCCCTTTTTTTAATTCAGCCCACAGGCTGCATAAAAAAATTAAAAAGAACATAACATATATACCCAACAAGGACCAACGATGTACTAGTACATCACTGGACTTGGACTTGCAGTGGTTATACCAGGATGATGCCTGCGGATGGCATCATCTTGGTATTGTTTTTGTCAGTTGGCAATCGCCTTTCATGTAATAGCAAAGGAGATATCTAGAGTCTAAGAGATCCCAGATTTCTCAGAAAAGAATGCCTGTTACTGCCTATTGCTATCACAGGGGATATTTACATTCCCTGTGATAACAATAAAAGTGATCAAAAAAAAAAATGAAAAGGGACAGTGTAGAAAAAAAAAAATGAAAGCACCTTCATCCCTACCTGTATGTGCACACAATGGCGTACGCAAGCGTCGGTATGTAAACAGCGGTTGCACCATGCATATGAGGTATTGCTGCAAACGTCAGATAGAGGGCAGTAATTATAGCACTAGACCAATATAAAATGATAGCCTGTAAAGGCTTTTAAAGCGTCACCTATGGATATTAAAAATGTATGTAGTTTGTCGCCGTTGCATGGGGCGTTTTAAAGCATGTCATGTTTGATATCTGTTTACTTGGTATACCATCATCTTTTAAATTTTACCAAACAATTGGCCAATATATTGTGTTTTGCGCATTAAAATTAAAAAAGTGCATTATTAAAAAAATTTTGCCTTTGAAAAATTCCTGCGCAAGTTCTATGTGACATAAAAAATTGCAACAAATTTTCTACCAAAAAATACTGATTTTTTTCAGGTGAACAAAAAGTGTCAGAAAAGGCGTGGTCTTTAAGTGGTTAGAAGAGTGAGTGATGTGTGGCATAAGCTTCTAATGCTGGGCATTAAATGCCAAGATAACAACCCCCTCCCCCAAATGACCCCTTTTTGGAAAGTACACACCCCAAACTATTTGCTGAGAGGCATGCTGAGTCAATAAAATAATTTATTTTTTTACACCTTTTTGGAAAATGACAAAAAAAAAAATTTTTGGGAGTACAGGACCCCAACATCCATTAAGCACTTTCAGGCTTTAAAGGGCCTTATTTCCTTATTACACTTCCTGACTACCTATCACAGTTTTGGAGTCCCTGAAACTCCAGAATAGTACAATACCCCCCAAATTATACCTTTTTGAAAAGTAGACACCCTAAGGAATTTGATAAGCGGCATGGTGAGTATTTTGCAGATATCGTTTGTTGCCATAATGTTTGGGAAACTTAAGAAAGAAAATGAAAAAACATATATTTGTTATTTTTTTTATTTTTCAAAACCTTGTGAGAAAAAAAAATGAGATCTGCAAAATACTCACCATGCCTCTTATTAAATTCCTTGGGGTGTCTACCTTCTAAAGAGGGGTCATTTGAGGGGGTGTTTGTACTATCCTGGCATTTCAGGGCCTCCAAAACGATAATAGGTAGTGAGGAAGTGAAATAAGGAAGTTACGCACCTTCAGGCTTTCAAAGTGGCCATGGGATTTCGGGCTCCTGTACGTGGCTAGGCTCCCAAAAAGTCTCAGGTATGTGGTATCCCCATACTCGGTAGAAGTAGTGGAATGTATTTTAGGGTGTAATTCCACATATACCTATGGCATGTGTGAGCAATATATAATTTAAATGACAAATTTGAGTAAAAAAAACCCAAAAACTTGTGGAAAAAAAAAATCCTCCATGGACTCAGCATGCCTCTTAGCAGATAGCTTAGGGTGTCTACTTTCCGAAAAGGGGTCAGTTGGGGGTGTTTTTACTGCCCTGGTACTTTAGCACCTCAAGAAATGTGATCAGTCAATGTGGCAGTCAGAAAGTAAAAGCTGTGTAAATTCCATTATCCATACCATAGTTTGTAGACGCTATAACGTTCACACAAACCAATTAATATACACTTATTGGGATTTTATTTTACCAAAGACATGTTGCAAAATACATTTTGGCCAAAATTTATGACTAACTGAGATTATTAGATATTTTTTATAACAGAAATGAGAAAATATCGGGGGAGTTTTTCAATATTTTCAGTCTTGTTTTGTTTATAGTGCAAAAAACCCCCAAAAAAACAGAGGTGACCAAACACCATGAAAAGAAAGCTCTATTTGTTGGGAAAAAAAAGACATACATTTAATTTATGTGCAGCATTGCACGACTATGCAATTGTCAGTTAGACCAGCACAGCGCCATATAGCAAAAAATGGCATAAATTCCAGTATCTATGCCATAGTGTGTAGATGCTATTGATTTCACTTAAACCAATTAATATCCACTTATAGGGATTTTTCTTTACCACAGACATGTAGCAAAATACATTTTGGCCTAAATTTTTTAATGAAATTTGAGAAAATATTTATTTTCAAAATTTTTGGTCTTTTTTTGTTTATAGCGCAAAAATTAAAAAAAAACACCGGTGATCAAATACCACCAAAAAAAGCTCTATTTGTGTGAAAAAAGGACATAAATGTCTTTTGGTTACAGCATTGCATGACCATGCAATTATTAGTCGAAATAGCGCAGTGCTGAATAGCAAGAAAATGGCCTGGTCAGAAACAGGGGGGGGGGGGGGTAAATCTTCCAGAGGTCAAGTGGTTAATCACTACGGCTGAGAACAAAGATTGAAGTACTGGAAACCTCTGCGATGGATGTAACAAGCAGTAACAGAATTAACTGTCAATTATTCATCCAAAGTGGAAATTAATATTTTAGATTGAATTGGCCTTTACTTACAGACTTACGTGTATTTATATACCTTTCTTTCTATCTCAGGTAAATTGGCATGTTAACTGCCCTCTGCATTTGTGAAGATGGATCTTGTCGAGCTGCTTTATGATATTGACAACAATCTTGGGCAAGAAGACTTTGAATCTTTGAAATTTCTCTGTATGGATTTAATTCCAAATAAAAAGCAAGATAAAATGAAATCATGCCTAGATCTCTTTGAAGAACTTCAGAAATCTGGAGAACTAACTGAAGAAGATACGTTCATTCTGCCAGAATTACTTTACCTAATAGGACAGCACAACCTTTTAAGGAAGCTAAGCACCAACAAGAGTACTATGAATGCCGCCTTATTAAATCAACGATGCATATCTATGTATAGGTACAGTTTTTTATTGCTATTCATTTAGTTTAACTTTTTTTTGCAGCTAAAAAGAAATTAATCTTAATTAGTACATTACATACTTTGTACAGTTTTCTAAAACCTCCTGGGCCTGCACAGTAGCAGTATGTATTTGCTTCACAGAAAGCTATGCAAAGAGAATTACTTTTCCAGTACTGCTAATCTCTGTCTACAAATGCTAGTTGCCTGGCTGTCATGTTGATAGGTTGACTCTACTTCTTTATGAGTCACTGACCTAAATCAAGCTTCCTGCAAGTAAAATCAGAGCAAAGTCTGAACTCCTGATCTGCATACTTGTTTTTGGTCAGTTACTCATAATTAATTCAGCCAAGAAACTAAAATTCCAAACCAGACATCACTCATACAGTAGCTGCGTATATGTTTCCCTTAGTATAAGTTACCTTTAAAAGTCCAGTTTGAAGTTCATTTACTAAAAAGGGAATATTTATTATCGCAGGGCTCGAATATTGCAATACTTGATGTGATCCAGCTCAAAGTAAATACAAACCTTTATTTTTTAAAAGTGCATGAAAGATTTTTTTTTATGTTATGTTCGTTGTCAGTGTTAAGACTGCCTCAGAATTCTCACCATGGCATTCTGATTTTGCCATTTAAAAGGGAACTTCACCTCACAGGCATTTTTATCAAGTAATATATTTTCCCTGTTTATAAATATACCCATTGACAAAACAAATTATGACCATAATGTGAAATCTATACTGGGGCAGGCCTCAAGCTTCCTATTTTCTACTACATGTGTAAAGTTTGTTTACTCCCATATGCTAGTCAGCATCAGGTAAGAGGAATTTGGGGGAGGTAATTCAGGAGCAAGAGGATAATATCATATCCCAAATGTCTTTTCCTCTGTGCAATACAGTGCTCACCAAATATCAAAAGCAACACCCCTAGTGGTATAACATGCATATTTGATACCCAAAACTGATTTATTATTTACAGCCCTCCACCCCATAAAACAAGTTATTTTTTAAAATAATCCTGTAAGTAACTGAATTGTACTAATAACCAGAAAAGAGCTAAAGATGTTGAAAACTATGGTGTCTCCTTACATTAATGGTCAGAGAAGAAGTACCCCTGTACAGTGGAAGTGAGTGGAGAAGTGCCCCTTACATATGAGATCTTTGGACAAGTGCTCCCTTACATTAGGGACAAGTCTAGTTCCACTTTAACCTAATGTACAGTATAGTGCCCCATTGCCTTGGTGGTCAGTTGAGATGTGCTTTCTTCTATTGGTGATCAATGGGAGAAGGTCCCTCTTACCTTGGTGATCACTGGGAGGAAGCCTGCCTCTTACACTGGTAATCAGTTGAAACATTGTGAGGTGGATGGCAGGGGCTGGTTCGTGGTTGGGGTGAGGGGTCTATCTTGTTCTTATCTCTTCTTCTTCTCCTTTTCTCCTTTGTTGTTATGTTCTTTTTATCTTGAGCTTGGAGCTCCTGCAACCTATAATGCTCCTTTAGTGAAAAAACAGCATCATGAAGGCCAAAGAACACACCATACAGGTCAGGGATAAAGTTGTGGTGAAGTTTAAAGCAGGGTTAGGTTATAAAAAAATATCCCAAGCATTGAACATCTCACAGAGCACTGTTCAGTCCATCATCTGAAAATGGAAAGAGTATGGCACAACTGCAAACCTACTAAGATATGGCCTCTACCTATACTAACAGGCCGGGCAAGGAGAGCTTTAATCAGAGAAGCAGCCAAGAGGTCCATGGCAATTCTGGAGGAGCTGCAGAGATCCACAGCTAAGGTGGGAGAATCTGTCCACAGGACAACTATTAACCACTTTACAACCGCGCTGTATCCAAATGATGGCTACAGCACGGTTGTCCAGTTCTGGGAGGGCTTCATATAATGTCCTCCCAGAAGGTGCCCCCCCCAGCGTTGCGCACCCGGTGCTGTCAGTGATCTCTTGGTCCTGCCCACCAGTGCCATCCACCAGTGCCACCCACCAGTACCCAGCAGTTGCACCCATCAGTGCCGCCCAGCAGAGCCACCCATCAGCGCTGTCAGTCAGTGCCACCCATCATTGCTGCATATCCGTGCAGCATCATCAGTGCCTCCTCATCAATGCCCACCAGTGCCACCTCATCAGTGCAGCCTATTAGTGCCCATCATTGCTGTCTATCCGTGCCACCTCATCAGTGCCCATCACTGCAGCTTCATCAACACACATCAGTGAAGGAGAAAAATTACATGTTTGCAAAATTTTATAATGAAAACAAAGAAAAACATTTTTGTTTTTTCAAATTTATTTGCTGTTTTTTTGTCTATCGTGCAAAAAATAAAAGCCCTAGTGGGTATTATATACCACCAAAAGAAAGCTCTATGTGTGAAAAATATTATAAAAATGTCATATGGGTACAATGTTGCATGACCACGCAATTGTCATTCAAAGTGCAACAGCACTGAAAGCTGAAAATTGGCCTGGGCAAGAAGGGGGTAAAAGTGCCCGGTAGGCAAGTGGTTAATCATGCACTCCACAAATATGGCCTTTATAGAAGAGTGGCAAGAAAAAAGCCATTGTTGAAAGAAAGCCATAAGAAGTCCCATTTGCAGTTTGCAAGAAGCCATGTGGGGGACACAGCAGACATGTGCACGAAGGTCAGATGAGACCAAAAGTGAACTTTTTGACCTAAAAGCAAAATGCTATGTGTGGCAGAAAGCTAACACTGCACATCACCCTGAACATACCATCCACACTGTGAAACATGGTGGTATTTGCATCATGTTGTAGGGATGCTTTTCTTCAGCAGGGCAGGGAAGCTGGTCAGAGTTGATGGGAAGATGGATGGAGCCAGGGCAATCTTAGAAGAAACCTGTTAGTCTGCAAAAGACTGGGGCAGTGGTTCACCTTCCAGCAGGACAATGACTCTGAACATGCAGCCAGAGCTACAATGGAATGGTTTATATCAAATCATAGTCATGTGTCAGAATGGCCCAAAGTCCAGACCTAAATCCAATTGAGAATCTGTGGCAAGACTTGAAAACTGCTGTTCACAGATGCTCTCCATCCAATCTGACAGAGCGTGAGCTATTTTGCAAAGAAGAATGGGCACATATTTCACTCTCTAGATGTGCAAAGCTGTTATAGACATACCCAAAAAGACTTGCAGCTGTAATTGCAGTGAAAGGCAGTTCTACAAAGTATTGATTTGGGGGCAGAATACAATCGCACGCCACATTTTTCTGATTTTTATTTGTAAAAAATTTTGAAAACCATTTATCATTTTTCTTCCACTTCACAATTATGTGCCACTTTGTGTTGGTCTGTCACATAAAATCACAATAAAATACATTTACATTTTTGGTTGTAACATGACAAAATGTGGAAAATCTCAAGGGGTATGAATACTTTTTCAAGGCACTGTATATGGATAAGCAAGGTGCATTAATCCTTCCATTTCAACATAAATTGTAAATTGCCTATAAGTCCCTTAGTAGTTTGTTAAATAATGGAATATCACTACTGCTTAGGTAGGGAAGGGCTTCGTTATGCTATGAGAAGGGAAAATACTAGTTTTTGAGCTGGGATATTATACCGTCTGGGAGATTTATATTTAAAGCTTTGCTTTAGGTCTGGTTTACACCACAATTTCTGCATGTACGTTTTTGATGTGTTCTGGTGCGTTTTTAATGCTTTTTATTACTTCCCTCCCCAACCTCTTTATTTCTTCATCTAAATTCAGGACATGTGCATTCCAGTGCATTTGTGATGCATTTGCCACATTCCAGATGCATTTCATATAGAAAAAAATGCAGCATGTTCTACTTTTGTTGACGGCACTGGAAGACACTGCACTGGTGTGAACTAGGGCCATTGGAATCTATGTTGAACACTGTCCATGCATTTTTGAAGCAGAATAAAGAGGTACTGGCCTGTATCTGGTGTGAAGCAGATTAATATTGTGGTCACATATGTCCCTATATTTTCTGAGTACTTTAGAGGGTGGGTAACATGGTTGAGGGGATTGCAATGCAAAGTATAAGAATGTCTCTGAAAAAGGGCACACCTATGTTCCCTTTTCACTGCTGATGATCCTCTTGATATCGGAGTTTGTTCTTAAAGCTATGGCAAGCAGAATTTCCTTTGATGCTCTTTTATACCGTAGATATTACAGTTGGTAATGCAGAATATAAGGCTCTGAGGGAAGTCAGAAATCTCCAGATGAAACTCCACTTCTGTAGGGTGAAGAACATGTAATCCCAGGACACCTAGTTAAAAGGCTTATATCAATAAACACATTCATGTGGAATTCCAGGATTCCCTTATTCTTAAATATGTCCCCTCTCCCCTCCTAACACCTATTATTATTATGATTATTATTATACAGGATATATATGGCGCCAACAGTTTGCTCTGCACTTTACAATATAACAGAAGACAATACAGCAACAATACAGTTCAATACAAGAGGGTTAGAAGGGCCCTGCACCTTGGAACTTACCTATGCTTATTAACCGCTTCCCGTCTGCCCTATAGCAGCAGAAGTACTGCTACAGGATGGCAAGGGTGCACAAAATCACATATATACGTGATTTTGCATTTCTGGGTAGGGGGCACGCGCTCCTCCTACCCGTGCCACCATTGCTCACCGGCTCCCGGTGATAGCCGAGCATCTCCGACGGGGGGGTGGGGGGACTGTTTGTAAACAAAACAGTTCTCTTCTCTGTCAGCTCCTGCACACTGCATTGCATGGCTGTGCATAGTGCAGCCATGCAAAGCAGTGTACTTACAGTGGAGCACAAACACACAACCCCACAGTAAAACACGCACAGCACACAGTTAACCCTTTGAATGCCCCACATGTGAACCCATTCCTGCCCAGTGCCATTAGTACAGTGTCAGTGCTTTTTATTAGCACTAATCACTGTATTGGTGTCACTGGGGATGTCAGTGACACCAAGTTAGTTCCCCCCAGTGTCAGAATGCCCGCCGCAGTTCTGCTATAAGTTGCTGATTGCCGCAATTACTAGTAAAAAAATTTAAAAAATCCCAGTATATATACACTGCCATTTGTAAATGCTATAACTTTCACGTAAACCAATTAATTTACACGTATTGTGTATTTTTTTAGCAAAGACATGTAGCAGAATACATTTTGGCATAAATTTATGACGAAATTTGTTTTTTTTTGTTTTTTTTTTTACTGGACATGTTTATTAGCAAAAAGTCAAAAACATTGTTTTTTTCTCAAAATTGTCACTTTTTTTTCTATAGTGCACAAAATTAAAAATACACAGGCGATCAAATACCACAGAAAGAAAACTCAATTCGTGGGAAAAAAAGGACATACATTTAATTTGGGTGCAGTGTTGCATGACCGCACAATTGCCAGTTAAAGTAACGCAGCGTCGTAACACAAAAATGGCCTGGTCAGGAAAGGGGGGTAAATCCTCTGGAGGGCAAGTGGTTAACCTATGTAAGACAGATATGTATATTTACCTAATTTCAGGCTGCTCCAGTCCAGCCACATGATCCCCCCTGTGTCAGCCAGTGGCAAATGCAGGGGAGAGGAGAGAGAGATCCTACAAAGGCTAGTCAAGTGGTAACGTCACCAATAGGCTTCATTGGCCCATCCACTGCCAGCGCTCCCTCCTCTCCCCTGCAGCAGCAAGAGGGAATAGGGAAGTACACACATCTTTCCTACACAGGTTAGTAAGCATAGGTGTTAGGAGAGGGATGGGTCAGTTTTAATAACAGACATGGTATTTCATAATTCCACATTAACTGTCTCTCTCTCTCTCTCTTTCTCTCTCTCTCTCTCTCTCTCTCTCTCTCTCTCTCTCTCTCTCTCTCCCATCCTGAATGAAGAAAAGATATAATATGTTGGTATTCATTGTGAGTAATCTATCCATATAGTCATACTGTTCTAAGAAGTATGGTATGTAGTTGTGCTGGAAAACGGATCATATTGGTCCCAGATGTAACAAACCTTAAAGGAATAGCAGGCCATTGCTGTAAATAGTGTTACAGTGAGCTTTTTTCAAACTCTAATTCCTGCAGGATGGACGCTGAAAAGAGCGTGGTCTAATAATCAAGCTTTGTCATGTTAATGAAAAATGAGTGAAATTGTTTGGTTTTATTTGGATTTGGAGTTTTAAGTTTGGATTTGGCAAGTGTTTGCTTGTTTGCCTAATTGCCTATCCACCTATGCAAAAAAACTAACTGTGAAATCTGAAAATAAAGTTGAAATATTTTTCTTTCTAATATAAAAATATAGAATTACTAGTCAATACTTCATTATTTTATGTTTGCCTGTTCTCTTATGACTACAGAAGAATGCTTTTCCAGCTTCATGAAAGCATCACCAAAGACGACCTAAGGAGTATAATATTCCTTCTGGAAATTCCCAGCAAATTCAAAGAAAACAAGGTGAAAGATTGATTTCTATTTATTTATGTATGTTATGAATTTAGGTGCACAGTTATCATGGTAGTGCATTTATTTGGATCTTAGGATAAAGTTTTACTTCAAGTTTAGTTGTTATGTTGTGGTTTTCTAATTCAACTGGAGAGATGATAGAAAAGTTCACACAATAAACAAGCCGAGATTTAGTGCATATTTACAAATATTTACACAGTTGCATTTTTGAAGCTTAACTCCAGCCAAAAACAGGATTTGGAAATGTGCACTATAAAAATAAATGTGCACTTATGAAGTGTGTGCCATGTATGTAGGCTGGAGCATTTCACTTTAATTTACCCCATACAGTATAGTAAGCACTGAACATGTGGTGTGGGAAATGCTGATCACAGTGGGTCACTCGCTTTGCTCCCCGTCCTGTTTCGTAGAGTGCAAGGTGTGCTTTCAGTTTTGCAAGAGAGGTTGTGACATTCATTTGTGCCTCCCCCATTCACAGGACACCTTTCATTCAGTGAAAGGAATGCCAGTCATTTTCTGAATAGCTGAGGTGCAAGTGACCTGCTATGATCAAGGTACTCCAGCTGGAAGTGTAAGTCTTAACGCCAGATGTTTGGCACTTACTATACTGCAGGGGTGTCAAACTGGTGGCCCTCCAGCTGTCGCCAAACTACAAGTCCCATGAGGCATTGCAAGATTGACAGTTACAAGCAACACTCCCAAAGGCAGAGGCATGATGGAACTTGTAGTTTCGCAACAGCTGGAGGGCCACCAGTTTGACACCCCTGCTATACTATAAAGGGTGGTAAAAGTTTTACAGAATGCTGCAGTCTACAAACATGGAACTAACTTCATAAATGCTAATGTAATGTATTGTAATGTCCCAATATTGTTTTTGCTAGAGTTCATCTTTAAAGGACTAAGTTCACTTTTATGACAAAATAATAAATGCACATTTTTTTGCAGGGCAAAGAAAATGTGCATTTATCTGTTTTTTTTACAGGAGCTTGCAAAGCATTGTATCAGGCTCCTGCAGACTTTTTCTCCAGCTCTCTGACCATACCACTGTACAGGCTTTTAATGAGGTAATAAGCTGGAAGAAGTGCAAATGGCCTATGAGTGTGCTTATTACCATGTTTCAATGATAAATACAAGCCTGTCTGCTGTGGTTGCAGATGGGACTTGTAGTTTGTTCATTCACAGATCTCTGTGAATGAATAATGCAATAGTGCACAGCACCAATTTCAAATGTAACAGTGGTATAAAGAGTCCAAAGGGACACTTCATGTCACTGCACAGTAGAGTGGTGACATACAGGGTCATTCAGAGCAGTGCAATATTATGCATATATATTGAAACACAGTGTTCTAGTGCGAACATGACACACTGAAAATAACGTAGTTTTCAGTGTGTCATTGCATTTTCCTGTGTTTATGCAGAAGGTAAAATACTATAAATAAAGCACATACTATAAATGGGTCCCAACGGTTTAATCTGTGAAAAATGGAGCAGAGACATTGGTGTCCTTTCATGCAAAGGACAGCTGGTCACATCGTTTATTTTAATTATGTAGGAAAGATAAAACCATAGTTGCTAACAGTCCTGATTTGTCCAGGACAAACACGAAATCTAAACTGCTGTCCCAACACGACCTCGGGCCAGGTCCTGTAACTGAAGGTCAGTCACAGACAGCTCAATTCTGATGTTTGGGGCAACCTTTCTGTACTGCTAGGCAGGTTCACAAAAACATGCAGCACCAGTGTGGATACAGATCCTTCCCCCTACCTCCTGCCACAGTAGCTGAGCTAACTGAGCGGCTCTGTTTCATATTAGGGACTGCTACTGGCTGATGTGAGGCTCGCAGGAGTGATTGGGTGGAATTCCAAGAGAAGACATGGCAAGCCTCAGAGGTGATCACTCTAGCCTGTCTTCTGGTGCTGCATGTGTGACGTGTGAGCGGGTGGAGGCAGGGCCAGTGCTTCCACTAGGCAAATTAGGCAGCCGCCTAGGGTGCTCTGCTACCTAAGGGAGCCTGAACACAGCACAGGCCAGCACACTCTCTGTGTGGGACACTGCAACGTCCTGAATGATCCTTCAGCTGAGGGGAGCAGCGGCAGAGGGGAGGAAGAAAGGATAGAGGAAGATGCTGGGTGTCTGGGGCCAGTGTAGCAGCTGAGCTTCTGCTCCTTACAGTGTTCCTCTCAGACTCAGTCCCTTACTGCAAGCCGGCTGGTGGCTGTGGATCAGTGTGGAGTTCCAACCCTTTTCTTACCATTCATCAGCACAGGCGGAGCTGCGCCTGCGGTGGAAGGTAATGTCTGACTCTGATGTCTCATGTCTGTGTGAATGTGACCTGGCCAGCCGGCCGGACATCCATCAGATGTGCAATGTGTCAGTGAGTGATGACATCATCACGATCCCACAGCCTGCTCTTCTAGTGCCTGCTGATCTGGGTCAGTGTTGATGGTGCTGTGTTGTGTTGGATCTGTCACTGTGTGGGATCACTCAGTTCAGTTGTCTGCTGTCACAGCGTTTTATCTCCCCCCCATTACCTGGGGAATTCCAGCCTGGGATCTGTCAGAGTGTGGATCCATCATCCTCCACTCACAGCAACTGTCACCCTGCCACTGCCAGCCACAGATACTGTCCATCCGTGACATTGATTTTGTCTTTAATATTGGTGCTGGTGGCATCCTATGGCACTTGTTTTTGCAAATTAAAATAAATTTAGCAGTTTCATGTTTTGTTGATTTAATATTTTCTAGTGTTTTTCTAATTATTTATATATTTATTCATATATTTAGTGTGTAGGGGGGGGGGGGGAGGCACAAGTATCTGGTTTTGCCTGGGGTGCAAAATAGTGTAGCACTGGCCCTGGATGGAGGTATGTTAGTGCTGCTTTTGTGATCCCTGCATCTCTGAAGGGAAGATTGCTGGGTCTCTCTGTGTGTTTTTTCTTTCTTTGGGTGGGGGGTGGCTGTTACTGTAATGGGGTCTGTATCTCATGCCGATGGCTGTATGGGGGTCTTTTTCTCATAAGGATGGCTGACTGCCCTGCACTGACATACTGCCAACTGACGGCCGTGCACTGACATACTGACAACTGAAAGCATGCACTGACGTGCTGCTCACAGACTGCCCTGTACTGACATACTGCCAACTGATGGCCTTGCACTGACATACTGCCAACTGACAACCATGCACTGGCATACTGCCAACTGACGGCCGTGCACTGACATACTGCCAACTGACGGCCGTGCACTGACATACTGCCAACTGACGGCCGTGCACTGACGTACTGACAACTGATTGCCGTGCATTGACGTGCTGCTCACAGACTGTCCTGCACTGACATGCTGTTCACACACTGCCCTGCACTGACATACTGCTCACTGGCTGCCCTGCACTGACATACTGCTCACTGACTGCCCTGCACTGACATACTGCTCACTGACTGCCCTGCACTGACATGCTGCTCACAGACTGCCCTGCACTGACATACTGCTCACTGACTGCCCTGCACTGACATACTGCTCACTGACTGCCCTGCACTGATGTGAGGCTCACAGACTGCCCTGCACTGACATACTGCTCACTGACCGCCCTGCACTGACATACTGCTCACTGAATGCCCTGCACTGACATACTGCTCACAGACTGCCCTACACTGACATACTGCTCACTGACCGCCCTGCACTGACATACTGCTCACTGACTGCCCTGCACTGACATACTGCTCACTGACCGCCCTGCACTGACATACTGCTCACTGACCGCCCTACACTGACATACTGCTCACTGACCGCCCTGCACTGACATACTGCTCACTGACCGCCTACACTGACATACTGCGCACTGACCGCCCTGCACTGATATATTGCTCACTGACCGCCCTACACTGACATACTGTTCACTGACATACTGCTTACTGATTGCCCTGCACTGACATACTGCTCACTGACTGCCCTACACTGACATACTGCTCACTGACATACTGCTTACTGACTGCCCTGCACTGACATACTGCTCACTGACTGCCCTGCACTGACATACTGCTCACTGACTGTCCTGCACTGACATACTGCCCACTGACCATCCTACACTGACATACTGCTCACTGACCGCCCTGCACTGACATACTGCTCACTGACTGCCTTGCACTGATATACTGCTCACTGACTGCCCTACACTGACATACTGCTCACTGACACTGACATACTGCTCACTGACTGCCCTGCACTGATATACTGCTCACTGACTGCCCTGCACTGACATACTGCTCACTGACCGTCCTACACTGACATACTGCTCACTGACCGCCCTGCACTGACATACTGCTCACTGACCGCCCTGCACTGACATACTGCTCACTGACCGCCCTAAACTGATATACTGCTCACTGACCGCCCTGCACTGACATACTGCTCACTGACCGCCCTGCACTGACATACTGCTCACTAACCACCCTGCTGCTATATACCGCACACTCTACAACTGTGTACTGCCATTTCTTACTACACTGCATATTTTTTTGTTTACTTTTGTATTTTGTTTGCCCCACAACTACAGTGCTCTTATATGTGCTTAAAGTGTGGCACTAGATTAACAATATGCCTCTTTTTAAAACTACGTCCATTTTAAATGAATGCCCCACCTCTAACTAAGGCAATTCTCTGCCTACAATGGCGTGCTGAACTCAAAGGGAGAAAAAGATGTCCTTGACATTTATTTAAAATATTGGCAACTATGTGAAACCTGTATGGGAAACAGTTCCACTTTTTTTTTTTCTAAAATCCAGCTTCCCTATGTATGAATATACCATTAATGTACTTCAGTTGCAGAAAAATAAAAGCTCTCTTTCATTTTGAGAACAAGGCCCTTGCTGTATTTCTTAGAAAGTTTCTTAACTTGCTGGTATGTAGATTTAGGACAGGGAAATCAGTAAGTCTAGGTTCACACCTATGCATTTTTCTGTTGCGTTTTGCAGAAATTACAGTCCATTTAATATGATTTCCTATGGGGTTCCGCTCCCCATCCATCTGGCATATTGGATGACAGCTTCCCGTCTTCCCAATAGAAAACAGAGGGCTGTGTCTGTGTCCGCTCTGCAGCAGCGGAGCGCACACAGACCTGTCATCTGCTTGCTCAGCAGGGATCAGTGGAGAGATCCCTCGCTGAGCAAGTGGATCTGCTGATGGGTCCATCCCGTCTAAAAGGGGCCTTAAAGATCCAAAGGATGAGTGCTTTTTATTTAAGTTCCTAGAGCAGATAAAGTGATATATTACCTCTGTGTCTATGCATAATGTGCTATACTGTTAATCAGTAACCCGAAAAAAAAGTCCTGATACATTCATTATAGGCCATGGCTACTGATGAGGTTGCCCACCCTCATCCAGAGGAAGGTGACCTGTCTGACAGAATCATTTGCAGTTTTCATCTAGACAAAACTGAGCCAACTTCCTAGTCCTCATCTAAGGCTGGCCATACATTATACAATTTTCTGAACAATTTTCCTGATGATTTACGATTTACCAAAATGATATATAATATGAGGTCAAGCCTAAACACTTTCAATTTGTAACCAATCAGGCCAGCCCTTGTACTACATAGCTGAAGGTAAGCATAAAACAAATTGAATAAGAAAATTGTATAATGTATGGCCAGCTTAAGAAACTGTAGTGGGTATAGGGGAGGTCATAGCAAACCTATGACAGAGCTGGACAGCCATGAAATGACTTTATATATACATGGAGATTCACAACAGCATGTTACTTCTAATTGCTCCTTTAGAGAGCAATCTTCCCAGCTGGAGGTGTAAATAGCATTCTAACACAAGAAATACAGCTGTTACACAGTAAGACTTCTAATAACAAAATATACATTCAATATATATCCACTTAATCAATACCAAATGTTTGACATATAAAATGGCTGTTCCATTTTCCCTCACAATACAGTATATATATTTTATTTCCACCCAAGAAATGTACGTAAAAGATCAATTAAAAATTGCTATTTGAAAACATTGGTGGACTTGCTTTATGAATTAGTATGGGTCTATAGATTGAGAATCCAATGAATCTCAGGTAGCCAAATGGCTTTCTCTTCAACTGTAGATTCATCTGACTGTGCATCATTTAGCATAGTCACAAGCATATGCTGTCACCGGCCGTATAACTCGGACAGGGCCGATGACAGATCTGAGTACTAGCCCCTGTTGCCGCTATCATGTGACCTGCTGTGACCAATCACAGCAGGTCACATGACAGTTGTATACAATGGATGGCTTCATTCATGCCATCCATTGTATACTAGTGTCTAGCTGTGAATGGTCACAGCTAATCACATGCACATGTCATGTGATTAGCTGTGGCCAAATCACAGCTAAGGACAAAAAAAAACCTGAATGAATCGATTTCATTCAGGTAAATGCTTGCTTATAGCAAAGTAATTCTTTGCTATAAGCAAATTGTGTAAAAAAAAAAAACAAAATACTGATCACTTCCCCAAAGTAGTACAATGTTACTATGGTAACATTGTACTGCTTTGGTCATAGTAAAATATGAAAAAAAAAGTCTTAAAATTTTTTTTAAAAAATGTAATAAAAAATAATCAAAAAATTAAAAAAAATTAAAAAATATATATATTTTTTTTTTCATACTATCACCAGTCAGTGTCCCCGTTCACCGCCATGCCAGTTATATGATGACGCTGTACTGCACTGGTCACAGTATGTAAAAACAAAATAGTGAAAATAATTTTTTTAATTTTTTTATTTTCCGAAAAATTCTGACAAAAAAAATACAACTTCAAAAAACTCGCCATGCCTATTATGAAGTACGTCGGACTGTCTACTTTACAAAAAGGGGTCATTTGGGGGATATCTGTACTATTCTGACATTCTTGGACCTCAAGAAATTAGATTGGCTGTCAGTACTTCAGGATTGATCAATTTTCAGATCTATACCATAGTTTGTGAACTCTATAACTTTCCTACAAACTAAATAATACATCCTAATTTGGGTTATTTTCACCAAAGACATGTAGCAGAATACATCTTGGCCTAAATTTATGAAGAACAATTATTTATTTGTAAACTTTTATACAGAAACAAAGAAAATCGTGTTTTTTTTTCAAAATGTTTGGTCTTTTTTTGTTAATTTAGCAAAAAATTAAAACCCCGGCGGTGATTAAATACCACCAAAAGAAAGCTCTAGTTGTGTGAAGAAAATGATAAAATTTTAGTTTGGGTACAATGTTGTATGACCGCGCAATTGTCATTCAAAGTGTAAGAGTGCTGAAACCTGAAAAATGGCCTAGGCAGGAAGGTGTAAAATTGCCCGGTATTGAATTGGTTAATTACACAAAGCCCCAGGTTTACATTGTGCACCATTTGGACCTTCTAGCCTCCAGTGTCCTGACAACAAATGATGTCATCAATTGATAAGGAGGATGTCAGTTGCCTGCACAGCATCCCAGTTTGACCCTCCCCTCCCCTCCCCCCTCCATCAGTGCTGGGGTCACAGTAGAGAAAAACTGAGGGAGAAGAGAAACATTGGAATACTAGTCAGTACCAGTGTGCAAAAGTGTATTTGATTTGGAAAAATAAATCACCTCTAACATTGGGTGTGCTACATGTGTGGATGTCGCTGCGTTATATAAAACTATTAGAATAGTTTTTACATTTTAGAATGGGGTGCCTGAAGACTGTCCATAATTTTAGAGGGTGCCTTGAGCAAAAAAAGGTTGAGAAACACTACTCTAGATGGATATACTACTTAGGTTCATCAGGTATTCAGAGTAGATGAAACATGTAAATATATTGTGTTCTGATATGTGAATACCCTGACTCCATCCACTCCATGCTGTTCATTGCAGCTCAGCTGGTATGATAATGTGAGTTACAAATATCAGCCCCCCACCTTCACAGCCATAGACAAACGATAGAGACTGTTCCTGAAAGGGAAAATGCAAAGTACTGCCTTTCCGTGCAGTCAGGGTACTTTTATCCTGTTGTTCCCTGAACTAAGCTAATCCCCTATCTCCCACCCTAAATGTATACTTACCTGAATTGAGCAACTGAGGCCTACAGGAATCTTCAGCTATTCCAGCCAAAATTGTATTTCCTTTCTTTCACCTGTGCAGCAAATCCTCTATAACACCCCGGTCACATCAAACCGACTTTGAAATCGTGCGACTTAAGCTACGTTCACACTAGCTGTGTCAGCAGGCTTCAGACAGGCATTTGGGAAGCGTTTTTAACACTTCTCAAATGCCTATGAAAATGCTGCACAGGGCAGAACACAGTGCTGTTCACACTGAAGTGTTAGCGTTGTTTCTCGGCAAAACTGACGCCTCGTGTGGAGTCAGGAGGAGTTAAAATCTCCCATTCAAGTCTATGGTGCCGCTCCTCAAACGCCTGGCAGGAGTTTGCGGTGTGGTTGAGAGGCGGTTGTGAGGCGGTTGCGAGGCGGTTGCAGAGCGTTAATACCATTTTACTTCATTATAGGCATTTGCGGTGCAGTTTTAACACTTGGCAAACGCCTATCGACGCCTCAAAACTGCGCATAGGGCGTTTGGGGAGCATTTGAGGAGCATTAAAAATGCTTCCCAAATGCCTGTCTAATGCCTGTCAAACACTATAGGGGTGTTTGGCAAGAGTTAGAAATAAAGTCAAGTGTGAACGAGCCCTTACAGTAAAATTGTACAATTTCAAAGTCAGGGTACCTGCCGATTTCAGGTGCGATTTGCAAGACATCTGATACAGATGTCTATGCAAATCGCACCAAAAGTAGTGCATGTACTACTTTTGAAATTGGTGCAGAACTGACCAAGTCAGAACTGCACTGATATGATCGCTCAAATTGTGGACAATTGGGTGCAGCTTGGCATGCGATTTGCAAGTCGACTGGGGGGTAAACCTCCATAGGATCATCTCCTGTGCAGCTTCTGTCCCAGGAATTGGCTACATACAAGTCTACTGGGTTCCACTGCACAGGTACATCCAGGGCAAAGATTAAAGTAGAGCTAAATACAAAACTTTTTCACCTTGGTTGGGTAGAGTAAGTGGTTATGATGCTTGTCAGGTTTTTTTTGCCTTCTGTGTCTTATTGGGGAAATTTTCCTTCACTTTCTGTCCCATAGTCAAAAGAGGAAGGGAAATCCCCCCCAAAGTGAGGGAATCCCTGGTTGTCACTGGAACTAGTGTCCCCACTACAATATTTCCCTTTTATTGCTGTTCTGGGGACAACCCAAAGTTGTAGATTTTCTTTCACCTTCACTCTCGGTGATAATCTCTTCAACACGGATACAAGCAGCAATTAAATCCTGAGGGGTGCTCTAATCCCTCTCCACTCTAACCAAAAAAAATCCTTTAGGCATACTTCATGGATCCTTTCGCACGGGAGTTCAGTTTTTTTTCATCAGTTCAGTCACGTTTTTTTCCAAGAAAAAGCGGATCAGTTTACGTCAGTTTTTCATCAATCTATGTCATATTTTCATCAGTTTACATCCGTTTTTCATCGGTTTATTTCAGATTTTCATCAAATTTACATTAGTTTTTTTACATCCTTTATCAGTGCAAAAATGGACTGTATGTCCGTTTACATCCGTTATGGTTTTTTAACAGAAGAAAAACAGTTTTTTTCCGGTCAAAAAAACTGATGTTAACGGATGCGGACAATAACCGTTTCTCGACCACCCTATAGCAGATATACTGCTACAGGGCGGCACGGTGCATAAAATAACATATACATACGTGATTTTGCACTTCTGGGTAGGAGTCCTGGCTGGTGATTACTCACCGGCGCCTAGTAATTGTCGAGCATCTCCGAAGGGGAGGAGAACTGTTTGTAAACAAAACGGTTCTCCCTGACAGCTCGTGAACACGGCTTTGGATGGCTGTGCACAGCGCAGCCATGCAAAGCACTGTGCTTATTGTGAAGCTCACAGACACAGCACACAGTAGCACACAGTTAACCCTTTGATTGCCCCTCATGTTAACCCCTTCCCCCCCCAGTGCCATTAGTACAGTGTCAGTACTTTTTTTTAGCACTGATCACTGTATTGGTGTCACTGGGGATGTCAGTGACACCAAGTCAGTTCCCCCCAGTGTCGGAATGCCCACCGCAGTCCCGCTATAAGTCGCTGATTGCCGCCATTACTAGTAAAAAAAAAAAAAAATCCTAGTATATACAGTGGGGATCGAAAGTTTGGGCACCCCAGCTAAAAATTTGTATTAATGTTCATAAAGAAGCCAAGGAAAGATGGAAAAATCTCCAAAAGGCATCAAATTACAGATTAGACATTCTTATAATATGTCAACAAAAGTTAGATTTTATTTCCATCATTTACACTTTCAAAATAACAGAAAACAAAAAAATGGCATCTGCAAAAGTTTGGGCACCCTGCAGAATTTATAGCATGCACTGCCCCCTTTGCAAAGCTGAGACCTGCCAGTGTCATGGATTGTTCTCAATCATCGTCTGGGAAGACCAGGTGATGTCAATCTCAAAGGTTTTAAATGCCCAGACTCATCTGACCTTGCCCCAACAATCAGCACCATGGGTTCTTCTAAGCAGTTGTCTAGAAAACTGAAACTGAAAATAGTTGACGCTCACAAAGCTGGAGAAGGCTATAAGAAGATAGCAAAGCGTTTTCAGGTGTCAATATCCTCTGTTAGGAATGTAATTAAGAAATGGCAGTCATCAGGAACAGTGGAAGTTAAAGCAAGATCTGGAAGACCAAGAAAAATATTAAACAGAACAGCTCGCAGGATTGTGAGAAAAACAATTCAAAACCCACGTTTGACTGCATGATCCCTCCAGAAAGATCTGGCAGACACTGGAGTTGTGGTACACTATTCCACTATAAAGAGATACTTGTACAAATATGGTCTTCATGGAGGAGTCATCAGAAGAAAACCTCTTCTACGTCCTCACCACAAAAATCATCGTTTGAACTTTGCAAATGAACATATAGACAAGCCTGATGCATTTTGGAAACAAGTTCTGTGGACCGATGAGGTTAAAATTTAACTTTTTGGCCGGATTGAGCAAAGGTACGTTTGGAGAAGAAGGGGCACAGAATTTAATGAAAAGAACCTCTGTCCAACTGTTAAGCATGGGGTTGGATCAATCATGCTTTGGGGTTGTGTTGCAGCCAGTGGTACAAGGAACATCTCACGAGTAGAAGGAAAAATGGATTCAATAAAATTTCAGCAAACTTTGGATGGTAACTTGCTGCCATCTGTGAAAAAGCTGAAGTTAAAGAGAGGATGGCTTCTACAAATGGATAATGATCCTAAACACACCTCGAAATCCACGGGGGGTTACATCAAGAGGCGTAAACTGAAGGTTTTGCCATGGCCTTCACAATCTCCTGACCTCAACATAATTGAAAATCTATAGATAGACCTTAAAAGAGCAGTGTGTGACAGACAGCCCAGAAATCTCAAAGAACTGGAAGACTTTTGTAAGGAAGAATAGGCAAAGATACCTCAAACAAGAATTGAAAGACTCTTGGCTGGCTACAAAAAGCGTTTACAAGCTGTGATACTTGCCAAAGGGGGCAGTACAAGATATTAACTCTGCAGGGTGCCCAAACTTTTGCAGATGCCATTTTTTTGTTTTCTGTTATTTTGAAAGTGTAAATGATGGAAATAAAATCTAACTTTTGTTGACATATTATAAGAATGTCTAATCTGTTATTTGATGCCTTTTGGAGATTTTTCCATCTTTCCTTGGCTTCTTTATGCACATTAATACAAATTTTTAGCTGGGGTGCCCAAACTTTCGATCCCCACTGTATACCGCCATTTGTAAACACTATAACTTTCACGTAAACCAATTAATTTACACGTATTTGGATTTTTTTTTAGCAAATGTAGCAGAATACATTTTGGCCGAAATTTATGACGAGATTTGATTTTTTACATTTTCTTACTGGAGATGTTTAACAGCAAAAGTCAAAAATATTGTTATTTTCTCAAAATTGTCAGTCTTTTTTTTTATAGCGCAAAAAATAAAAATGCAGAGACGATCAAAAACCATCGAAAGAAAGTTAAATTCATTGGAAAAAAAGGACGTAAATTTAATTTGGGTGCAGTGTTGAATGACCGCACAATTGTGAATTAAATTAATGCAGCACCGTAACGCAAAAAATGGCCTGGTCAGGAAGGGGGCTAAATCCTCAGGAGGGCAAGTAGTTAACGGATGGAAATGGATGATCATCTGTTTACATCCGCTAGTCGACAGAAATGCATAGGTGTCCGTTTTTCATCCGTAAACGGACAGATGAAAAACGGACATACGGAACGCCCGTGTGAAAGAGCCCAAAGTCTGAATGCATTGCAGGACCCAGTTGCCAGAATCAGGTAAGTATACATTAAAAAAATATTTTTTTGCATGATTTTGTACTAACACTACATAGGATTCTTGCTTTGCAGTACTTTATTGAAATGTAGCTGATAATGTTTATATACTTGGCATGTGCTTTATTACAACATCGATTCTATCGTTTTTATTATTATTTTATAAATTGTATCTTACAGAATTTTTTGGATATTTTATGCTACCTGGATAAGACTGAAATGATATCAGAGGATAACTTAGAAGTTCTGGAGAAGGTGTTCCGCAATGTTTCACAGGAGCTTCTACAAATAATATACAAGTATAAGGAATACAGAGGTACTTGGCATATTACTTCTCGATGTTAAATACATGTTGCTGTTGATAAAGGAGCCATTCATGACATTTTAAAATAAGAGGATTTTCATATGTAGAATGCATTGTCCTTTTTTTCTGACTTTATGAAACAGTAAATAGACTAAGAAAAGTATGACCATTGTGCTCTATAGCAGAGGTCTCCAAACTTCTAAACAAAGGGTCACTTCAGACTTTGGGGGGCTGGACTGTGGCCATAGGGATTAGAAAATGTCCCAGTGTCAGTGGGAGTAAACAAAGTCTCAGGCTTGGTGGTCAGTGGGAGTATAAAAAAAAACTACATAGCACCTGTGGTCATTAGAGGAATGTCCCAAGGGCTGCATAAAAGCAAGCAAAGGGTAGTTTGGAGACAACTGCTCAAAGGCTATGTTCTCATTTGTAGCTGGGGGGGTAAAAACATGCAGTCAAGCAGTGTTTTTACCAACTGCTCCTCGTTAAGCTGCAAAGGCAGCAGGCCCCTGTGTACACATGCTTTGCATCATGGTGCAGAAATTATTATCTCCTCAGTCACATTTGATGGACAGTACTGCCCGCCAAATGCAATCAATTCAACCGAATGGGGCCTCTCCACATCCGCCACCTAACACCATCCTCAACACCCTTGAAACACCTTTTTTTTTTTATTATATCTGTATTGACTTTTTTTTTTTTTTTTTAAACAAAAACAAAACCACTTTATCTCAAAATATTACATAACAAAAACTTTCACCCAAAAAATTAATTCAAAACCCTTTCCCTCCTCCATCCCTCCCTATTCCCACCCCCACCCACTCCCCCCCTTTCAATCCTCCTATATTTTCAAACTATTTTCATCCACTTCTTGTTTCTCCCATATTCCCCCATATTTATCCATCTATCTTCACCATGCCTCTCTCATCTTTTTGTTCTATTACTCCTCATAACCTTCTGTTGTATCTTTATCTCTCCCTAATTCTTTATACTCCAACGAATTCAAGGTACCTTTTTGAAATTTTAAATTCATACCATCTATCCCAAGTTTTTTTAAATTTCACCATTTTGTCTTCTTCAATATGGTATACTTGCTCCATCCTGTGTATATACTCCACTCTTTATATCCAATCTTTTTTTTGGGGGGTCTCCTGTACCTGCCAAAATTTTGGGATCAGCCCTTTTACCGCATTTATCAAGCAAAATATCAACATATTCTTATAATCCTTTACATTAATCTCAGATTTATGAAATAGACAGACCCAAGGGTCCTTCAGCAAACTAACCCCCAGTATTTCTTGTGCATTTGCCAAGACTCCTGGATTTTAGGACACTGCCACCATATGTGTGCTATTGTTCCCTTACTCCCACATCCCCTCCAACACAAAGGTGAAGTCTCTGGTCTTTGTTTATGAGCCATACTTGGTGTAGTATACCATCAAACTATACATTTATAGTTAATTTCTGCAACATTCATATCTATCGCCCCGTGTACTAACATTTTCCTTTTTTGTTGCTCATTCATTTTGTTCCAAGCTCCTTTTCCCACTTTTCCAAAAATGCTGGAGGCTCGTATCCAGACATTGTTGTAAAAATCTTATAAATATTAGAAGTAACATGTTTTCATGTTAAGTTTAAACTTAGTATTTGCTGAAATGGGTACATGTCTTCCTCCATCCTTGTCTTCCTCCCTCCTGGTTTTGGGAGCACAGCAACAAAATGACTCAATTGATAATAACGCCATTCATCTAGTGTAAAAAATAACTCATTTTTATTTTTTAGTTCTTGAAAAGAACATAATTTCCCTTTATCTATAATATCTTTAAAACTTTCATTTCTATCTTTTATCCATTTTCATGCAATATTATCTTTCCCTGGTAGGGAAAACTTTGAACCCACCAATGGGATTAACAGTGAGTTATATTCCCACCCCCTTTGTTTGTGAATTAAATCCCACGTCCTCATTACATTGCATGTCAGATATTCTCATCTACTCTACAAAACTGCTGTGGAATCCAAATAATCCTATCTAATTGTGACTTAAGGTACTTTCTATTTTTACCTAGTTTTTCCCTTGTACATTGCATTTCCAGTCTACTATTCGGAACGTTTAAACCCCCATTTATTTTGTCCCTATATAGAACTGCATACTTTACTCTTGTTTTTTTATTTGCCCAAATATACCTAGTTATCATTCTCTTTATAGTCAAAAATAATGAACTTTGGTAGATATATTGGGAGCATATGGAATCTATATAGTATTTTGGGAACTATTACCATTTTTACTATATTTATACGCCCTATCCAAGACAGTGATCCCATTTTACATTTTTCTCAATTCCTCCTTCATCTCGTTTATTAATGGAATATATTTAGCCTGATATTCATTTTTTAAAGACGGGGTTAGTTTTATTCCCAAGTACTTTAATTCTTTTTCCCTCCATGTAAAAGGGAATTTCCTTTATAAGATCTGTTTCTCTATCTTAGGAACATTGATATTTAATATCTCTGACTTTGAGGGGTTAATCTTTAAATTTGATAACTCTCCATAATATTTTAGTATTTGCATCAAATTAGGTAATGTAAGTCTTGGGTTTGCGATATACAACAACATGTCGTCTGCATATGCTGCAACGTTATGTTCTACATCCCCTATCCAAATTCCTTTTATACCTATACTATTTCGTATCGTCGCTAATAGTGGCTCCAGAGTTATAACAAACAACAGGGGAGACAATGGACATCCCTGCCTTGTTCCATTAAACATTTTAAAGAACTGTGACAGTGAGCCATTAACCTTTACCACAGCTGAAGGATTACTGTATAACTTACTTATCCACTGTGGCATTTTGGGTCTGATCCCTAGTTCCCCTAACGTATCTATCATAAATTCCCAGTCCACCCTGTTGAAGGCTTTTTCAGCATTAATTGACAGAATTACCACAGGGGATTCCTCTCTCTTACTTTTCTGTATGAGGAGCAATGATCTTAATCCATTATCCCTTCCTTCCAGGTATGAATCCCACATGATCTAAGTGTATCCAATCCGGCATTAATTCTTTCAACCTTGTTGCTAAAACCTTTGCATATAATTTAGTATCTATATTCAATAGTGATATGGGTCTATAGTTAGCATAATGGGACCCACCTTTCCCCTCCTTTGGCATAACTGCAATATGTGCCTGTAACGATTCCTCCCTCATTTCCATCCCTTCTCCTAACGCGTTCATATATGTACACATTTTGGGGACAAGTAGTTCCTTAAACTTCCTATAATATCCTAATGTATACCCGTCTGGGCCAGGACTCTTTCCTGCTGCTGTAGTTTTTAATGCTACATTAATTCTTTCTTCCATTATAACTCTTTCTAAGGCTATTAATTTTGCCTCATCTAATCTTGGCAATCTTGCCTTTTAAATATGTCTGCCTTTTTTCCTTTTTCTCTCCCATTGTTTCATTCTGGTTCCTATATTTTATTCTGTATAATTTACTATAATATTTTTTAAATGCATCAGCGATATCAGTAGTTGAATGCATCAGTTCCCCCATATCATCCTCGATTTCTTTTCCCTTAGCCTTCTCATTAAGTATTTTTCTGGACTATTCCCCCACTGATATTTTTCTCTAGCCACCCTGTTAAAGATTTTCCTCGACTTGTTCCCTTAACTCCTTAAGTTCTCCTATTTTTTGAATTGTCTTCTGTTGTATCTCTATATCTATCTTCTTTTTATGTAGTTGTTCTAAATCATATAATTCCTCCGTTAATAGCTTTATTCTTCTCCCCCGTTCTTTTTTTCTCAGAACCGAATCGAGATCAGGATTCCTCTAATGTATGCCTTATGTGCTTCCCAAACTGTGGAAACAGATACCCCTTCGCTTTCATTAATCAAAAAATATTGTTCAGTTTCCTTCCCTAATCTTCTTGCAGTCATTTGGTCCTGCAAGAGCGTTTCATTCAATCCCCACGTTTATCTTATTCCTCTCCCTTCCCCACCTTAATCTCATTGTGACGGGTGCATGATCTGATAGTGACCTCACTTCAATATTGGATTTAACCAATGACTCCATAAGTCTATGTTCAATCATTATATAATCCAATCTTGAATAAACTCCATGTGCAGAAGAGAAGAAGGTATAATCCCTTTCTCTAGGATGTATAACTCTCCAGGCGTCCATTAATTGGCACTGATGTAACATCCTTTTAACAGACTTTAGGTTTCTACCTCCCTCTCTCTGCACCTCTCTGCACCTGTGATGGATCCAGGCACAGATTAAAATCCCCTGACACAACCAGCATCTCCCTCTTGAAATCTATAAGCATTATTAGTAAACCCTCCAGGTATGCCATTGAATTTTTATTACAACAATAAATATTTGACAATGTACATTGTCCCCTGGAGTGTCCCTCTCAGGATTAGAAACCTATCCTCTGGGTCTACTAATCTTTCTTCCGCAATAAATCTTACGTTTTTTTGCAAACCCAATAGCTACTCCTTTTTATTGGTAAGTCAGCATAATACCATGTTGGATAGTATTTTGAGTATAACTTTACATTTGTATCTTAAGATATGTGCGTCTCTTGTAAAAACACCACCTCTATAGAACGTTGATGTATCTCTCTAAGAATCTTATACCTTATGGTTGGAGTATTCAATCCCTTCACATTGTATGTTATAAAATTACACATTCATTCCTCTAGCTCTTTCAAAACACCATCTATATTCCGGTTTGGAAAGGGGCATGTGTAAATGGTCTGAAACAAGAAGATGTCCCTATATTTGTCCCAACTTCCCACATCTCCTTCCCTAAACCTCCTCCCCCTGAATCAACACATCTCCCCCCTCTTAGGGAAAGAGAAAGAAAAAAAAAAAAAGAAGGAATTTCTCTTCCTGTCTTTTCCCTTCCCCTACTCTCTTTCTGGTTCAGGACATATATCTTTCTTACAACAGGAAGTATGATATAAATTCTGGGAACCAGAAAGAAACAGAGGGTGAAAAAGAAGGGAAAAAGGCAGAGATACTTAAATGAGTCTGGTTTGCCAAGAATATCAGAAGAAACGTTAGAGGGCCTAGAGAGGGATATCTCCCAGGAGGAAATTATTTTGGCATTGAAGAAGATGGCAGCAGGAAAGAGCCCAGGCCCTGATGGGTATACTGTGGGTTATTACAAGAAATTTAAAGAAATATTGGTTCCTAAAATATGCACATATATGAACATGTTAGGAGAGGGGTTGGGAATCAGACAAAAATCATTGCTAGCATATATAACAATTATACTTAAAGAAGGGAAGGATGGGTCACAGTGCACTAGTTACAGACCTATATCACTATTAAATATAGATACAAAATTATACGCTAAAATACTAGCAAATAAGATGAAATAGCTGATGTTGGAGTGGATACACTTGGATCAGGTGGGATTCATTCCTGGCAGAGAAGGGAGGGACAATGGTCTGAGATCATTTCTCCTTCAACAAAAAGTAAAGAGAGAGATGCTGCCGACCAGGGGCGGACTGACAACTCATGGGGCCAGCGGGCAATAAGGGATCATGGGACCCCCGTGTCCTTGCCCAAACTCAAAAAAGCCTATGAAAAAGGTACCAGGGGCATTTCATGGGGACCCCTACTGACCCCGGGCCCTCGGGCAGTGCCCGAGTTTCCAAATGGTCAGTCCGCCCCTGCTGCCAACAATAATCATGTCGATTAATGTGGAAAAAGCTTTTGATAGGGTAGACTGGGGATTTATGATAGACACATTAGAGGCTTTAGGATTAGGGCCCAAAATGTTAAAGTGGATAAAAGAGCTTTATAATGGCCCGTCAGCAGCAGTAAAGGTTAACGGGTCCTTTTCACGTTTCTTTCAAATGTATAATGGTACAAGACAGGGATGCCCACTCTCCCCTTTCTTATTTGTAATATCCCTGAAACCTTTACTAGCAGGGATAAGAAAGAGTGTAGATATAACAGGAATTAAGATAGGTGAAATGGAACATAAGGTAGCAATGTACGCAGATGATATGTTGTTTTATATTGTGAACCCCAGATTAACATTGCCTAATTTGATGAGATTATTAAAATATTACGGAGAGATATCAAATCTGAAAATAAACCCCTCAAAGTCAGAGATTTTAAATATTAACGTTTCAAAGATAGAGAAGCAGAACTTACAAAAAGATTTTCCATTCACAGGGAGGGAAAGGGAATTAGGTTATTTAGGAATAAAGCTAACTCTCTTAATAAAGAACCTATACCAGGCAAACTATATCCCATTAATAAATGAAATAAAGGATGAGTTGGGGAGACTCTCAATGGGAAGGGCCTCTTGGATAGGTGATATAAATTTGGTAAAGATGGTGATAGTACCAAAAATCTTGTATAAGTTTCACATGCTCCCAGTACATATACCAGGGTCTCTTTTTGGGATAATAAAAAAATGATACTCAGGTTTATATGGGTAAATACGAAACCAAGAAATAAATATGAGGTGTTGTGTAATAATAAAGGGAAAGGGGGTTTAAACCTGCCTAATTTTAGAAAAATAAAATTTTTTGGTGTTATTATCACAAATTGAAGATTGGGCACATAATTCACAAGGGAAATGTTGGGTAAATATGGAAGGTATTTTAAGTAAAGCACAATTAGGGAAGATTATCTGGAAACCACATAAGTTTCGTATAATGGACAGAAATACTAGTACTTTGACAAGGAAGGTATTAAGAGCTTGGGATGCAATGCACAAGCAAATGGGATGGAAATACAATTCAATATGGATTCCTCTGGTGGGAACGGAGTATTTCCCACCAGGGAAAGATAATATGTCGGGGAAATGGATTATAGATAGAAATGCATGTTTAAAGGATATAGTAGATAAGGGGAAATTGTACACTTTTCAAGATTTAAAGAGTAAAATGGTCAGGCCACTCCCCCTTACCCCATCATCTATGTTAACAGCCCTGTCAAACACCTTGTGAAATACGATCCACTGCGGATTACTCTTCAGAGAGTAAATCTCATGTAAATGAGCCCTTAGGCTAGGTTCACACTAGCCCATACTTTCACTAGCCACTGTCAGGCATTCAAGAGGCAATCTCGCCACCTTCTCAAAGCCTTTTTTAAATAGTTTTTGACAAATGCAGTTTGTAATGAAGCTAGTCCGTTGCAAATCTGAGCCAAGAGATTGGCTCACGGTTGCAGCAGGACCCCATTGACTTGAATAGCTTGACAGGCAGTGCTATGTTATTCCAGTAATCAAACATGTATGAACCAGCAAAGCCATTAAACATCCTACGACACATTGGTCTGTAAGGCTGGCCATACATTATACAATTTTCTTGAGATTTTTGGTTTAGATTTACCAAAAACCATATAATAGGAGGTCAAACCTAACACTTTCAATTGTATCCAATTAGGCAGGCTCTTGCACTACATAGTTGAAGGTAAATCTAAAGGAAATTGGGCAGAAATTGGACAGAACATTGTATAGTGTATGGCCAGCCTTAGTCAGGGCAGGGACTGTTATTAGATGGCCATTTTACATGATGAACTAGCTTTTTGTAGACTTGCACATTACCCTCCTACTCTAGACCTCTTCTTTCAAATATCAGGTGGTGTGCTGCTGGGAATGCTGAAAATTTTATATAAAAAACATAAAATATAAAAAAAAAAAAAAGTTAGAAATGTTTGTGATACTTACATTTTTTTTGTCTTTAAGAATCACTGAAAAGGATCATGCCATCTGCACCAACACAAAATACCAATTTGTCAGAGCCACCATTTTCTATTCAGGTAATTTTTAAAGCAATAGATTCTTTATGAACATGAAAACTAGACTCGAGACCAGCACGAGGGTCATGTCACAATAACAATGCTGATGCTGTTGACAGCTCACCAGTATCATGATTGGTAAGTTAGCACTTACCTGCTTCAGCCCTGGTTCACACTGATGCGGTGCAGAATTCGCAGTGTTTTCAGTGCGAATTCCGCACCGCATCAGAATCGCACCTCGTTCATGCAAACCGCTGCGGGTGTGTATATTAAGTTAACAACACCCCGAAAACGGTCCGCAAAACGCGGTGCGATGTGCAGAATCGGATCACATAGGTGTGAATACCCATGCAATCCGATTCTAGTGCGGACCAAAAAAAAGGCTCCTGCACGCTTTTGGTGCGGGTGTGGTGCGATTAGAGCCATACATAATGTATGGCTCCAATCACACCGCACACAGATCGCATGTGATTTGCACAGCATTGCTCCTTTGCTAGCCAAACCAGCAAGGTACAAGTCTAGGTTCTCACTTGAGCTTCTTCAAGGGTTTTTGAAAAGTGGTTTATGCACGTTTGTGCGCATGTTTTTGAGGCTTGAGCATTTTTGTTTTAGCCAAGCTAGTTACTAGGAAAAGGAGGGACAAGAAATTGTGTGAAAAACACACACAAAAATGCAAAAACTGTTTAAGTACCTGTAATAAATCATAATAATAAATATTTGACAGATGTGAGCAGCTAGCTGTATCCACTGAGCTCATACTCTTCAATGACAGGTTAATGGCAGCCACAGCTACCTGTGGCTGTTCACACAACCAGCGATTACCTGTGATCAGGGGGGGACTGACAACTCATGGGCCCCCGGGCAATAGAGGATCATGGGGCCCCTGTGTCCTTGCCCAAACTCAAAAAAGCCTATGAACAAGGTACCAGGGGCATCTCATGGGGCCCCCTACTGACCCCGGGCCCTCGGACAGTGCCTGAGTTTCCAAATGGTCAGTCCGCCCCTGCCTGTGATGCTGCTGGATGCAGACAAAGTGCTCAGCTGCCACATCAAATATTGATAGCAAGAACACAAAGAACAGTTGGCTGTACAATAGTAACTATGCTTCCATGTATTCAGTGCTGAAATATGCATTGTGTTTACGGTATATTTTGTTTTATACAGGCTGTTTCTTCTACAGATATAGAATTTCAAACTGATGGTAAGTCTTTTTTCTGATTTGATCTGTTTTGTTCTGCAGCTGACTCTGAACATTAGCCCTAAGAATCTAGAAAACAAATGACTAATATTTAAAAATATTATATGTACAATTATATGTATCATTCTGGTACATTTTGTATTACTTAGCATTGTACTTACCTTTACAAAGGTATTAATATAAGAAAAAAAATGAAAACCGCGCTTGTGGTTAATAATAAACAAATGAAAAGAATCTGACACAATATGTGATATCTAGGGTTGCCACTTCATCCCTTTAAACCCGAACACATATTAATTACACAGGTTCTGTGGCTAATTAAGGTGGTAATTACACTTACTTGGTGCCTTGTCTGCAATAAATTAGCCTCAGAACCCGCGTAATTTATATGTGTTTGGGTTTAAAGGGGTGACGTGGCAACCTTAGTGATATCCCATATAAATCATATAAACAAATAAAAGTAAGTGTAGAGCTTATAAAAGCATGCATCAAATGACTCCTAGAAAATGTATTTGTTCAATATTGTGAAATACAGGGACATAAGTATCAAGTGAAAAAGTAGTGACATTCCTCATGCTATACACAGTGCGACACTGCAAAAGTGAATCTTCAGTTGTGCTCTCCACACAATTTAAGGGATAGGAACCCAATAGTGTAAATCTACAAATTAATTTATTAAAAAATTGATTAAAAACACTCACATAAGAACTCAAGAAATAGCGCTGCACAGAAAACCTGATCTTGGGGACACTATGATGCACCTCTAGTCTACGTGTACTGTCAAAACTGATGACATCAGGGAATACATTTTCACTTGATACTTATGCAGGCCATACATGGTTCGAATTCTGAACGATTTTTCGTCTGTAAATTGAAAACGTCATTTGCTGGGTAAGCTGATGGTGCCATCAATGATTTCGAAAATCGTCCGACCAAGTCATAAAGTTCACCCCATATAACGAGACAAAACTTCTGTTCCTTCCAGGTCATGGCTCATGCACATATTCTTTTTGGAAAAATGATCGTACGATTTGACCATCACTGAGTCGAAAATCGGTCGTTTTTCACGCATTTTCCAACATGCCCGGTCACCGAAAAGGGGAGGAACCATGAAAATCGGCCGGTGCCATTGACCCAATAACAGAGCCAAAATCAGCCAATTATTCTTAGGTCCGATTTTCGGATGAAAAATCGGTCGAATTTCGACCCATGTATGGCCGGCGTTACAGTATGTCTGTGTATTTCACATTATTGAATGAATACATTTTCTAGGGGTCATTTGTTGCATGTTTTGATTAGCACTAGACAAGAGGCTATTATTATAGCAGTCATTCTTGGTTATCTTAGATTGTAAGCTCCCAGGATCAGGTCCTCTTAACCCTCTTGCATTGAACTGTATTCTTGCTGTATTGTCTCCATTTATATTGTAAGGCACTGAGCAAACTGTTGGCGCTATATAAATCCTGTATAATAATAATAATGGAGGCTTACAGAAAGAAACTACTGAGAAGCAGGAAAACTGTCATTGACTTCCCATTCCAAAAATACTAGTTTGCTCACTGTCATGCTAACCTAATGGCTTTAGTAAATTTTTTGCCACTGACATGGAACAAGTATGCAAACCAGGAGCTCTTCTGCAGGCCATACATGGGTCGAATTCTGAACAAATTTTCTTTAGAAAATTGGACATTTTGTGTGTTTTGTAATCCAGTGGTGCCAACATTGATCTTGAAATTCAACCAACCAAGCCTTCAATTTCACCTCATGTTGCAACAGAAAAGAATTTTCGTGGCCAAGAATTTTCTTTTCTTTCCAGGTCACAGCTCACACTCATTTCTTTTTCATTTAGATTTCCCACACCATTCTCCTATCATTGATTCGAAATTCATTTGTTTTCAAAAAATTTCTAACATGCCCGATCATTGAAATTCAATGACCACACGAAAATCATCTGTTTCTGTGACCCACTAATGTTGCAAAATTCGAACAAAAATACTTAGAAAAGTTTTTCAAAAGAAAATTCTTTCAGAATTTGATCTGTGTGTGGCCTGCTTACTTCACTCTGTAGGCCTGCTCAGTTCTCAGAAAGTATTGAAGTCAGAGATATCCAGGCAAGTAGTATTTGAAACCTATAAAGCAAAGCATTTTTCATGGTCTCAAGTGGATACTGTATCACCAGTTGTTCATTAACACCTATTATGTCATATGGTTGGGTGTTCTTTGTTTATATATGTATATATTTCCACTGATAACCATTTACCATTTCATATACTATCTGTACAGTTGAGCCTACTTCGCTGTTAGACAGCGGCTGCAGTTCGCCATGGCCGATGCCCGTGATGTCTAAGACATCGCCCGCTGCCTACTGTAGCCACCCTTTGTTGATTTTAATTATATGCCTTTTTGTGTCTATGTCTGACAAGTTCTTTGCACTGATGGGTGGTTTTTTAACCTAATAAAAGGTGTTTAATTTTATCCCCTGTTTTCACATTTTTCACTTTACTTGTATTGGTAAGGTGTGGTACTTTAAAAGCCCCATTAAACAGTTCTAGGTTTAAAGTGCAGTAACTTATAGCATCCAGTAGGTAGTCACAAGGGGTGAGCTCATATTTGGTCCGAATGTAGGCTTAGACTGAACCTAGATGGAAGCTGTCACTCCCACCCACTGCACACAGCTAGGGCATTCTCCATTCCGCAGCTGCAAATACACAAAGGGGTGGGATCAGGGTTTTTTTTCACTGAGATGAGGTGGAGGAACGTCCCCTTTTGAGTTACCCATTGTTTCCACTCCCTACCCACCGCTGAGCACCGCTCCTAGGTTCCACCCCCTACCCACCTCCCCCCTTTTAGAGAATACAGAAACAAATATAATTTTGTGGTGCTAAGTAATTTACATGGAATTCCTTAACAACAATAGACCCCCCAGGCAACAACATACACTCCTACAACATAATAACCCCCCAGCAACAATAGATTTCCCAGCAGCAAGAATCAATAGACCTCCCAGCAGCCAGCAAAAATAGACCCTTCCCTCAACATTAAATCCCTCCCAGCCACAATTGACTCCCCCAATTTCAATAGATTCCCCAACACACCCCAACACCCCTTGGCATTACATGCTGAAGGTGCTGGAACTGTGTTCCCCCATGTTCCCACTGAAAGAAGGCATGGTTGGGATGCTCATGACATCATTGACCTAATATGGCCACAACCAAGTTAGGCCCAAACTCAAGCTCATCCCTACTACTTACCTCACTTATGTAAACCAGTACAAGATGGATTCTAAATGCCTGCCCTGGATACCATGCTTTGAAATTTGCAGTTTTGCTTTTTGCTTTATTTTGTTAAAGAACACAACGGATGTCATTTGTAAGTGATTGCATGGTCTAAATTACAATTAAAAATTTTCCATTTAGTGAATTGACTAGCATTTTCATACTAAGTGTGCAGATCAACGCAGTTAAACAAACCAACAGTCAATATCATCTCTTTCCGCTAAATTGACTTTATTTGATGCACAAGGCACATGTATTTCAGGCTTAATAAGACATAGCAAGAGCATTCATAAGTAATAATACAGGTGAAACTTGAAAAATTAGAATATGGTGCAAAGGTTTATTTATTTCAGTAATGCAACTTAAAAGGTGAAACTAATATATGAGATAGACTCATTACATGCAAGGCAAGATAGTTCAAGCCGTGATTTGTCATAATTGTGATGATTATGGCTTACAGCTCATGAAAACCCCAAATCCACAATCTCAGAAAATTAGAATATTACATGCAATCAATAAAACAAGGATTGTACATAGAACAATATCAGACCTCTGAAAAGTATAAGCATGCATATGTACTCAGTACTTGGTTTGGGCCCCTTTTGCAGCAATTACTGCCTCAATGCGGCGTGGCATGGAAGCTATCAGCCTGTGGCACTGCTGAGGTGTTATGGAAGACCAGGATGCTTCAATAGCGGCCTTCAGCTCTTCTGCATTGTTCAGTGTCTCATTTTTCTCTTGGCAATGCCCCATAAATTCTCTATGGGGTTCAGGTCAGGTGAATTTGCTGGCCAATCAAGCACAGTAATCCCATGGTCATTGAACCAGGTTTTGGTGCTTTTGGCAGTGTGGGCAGGTGCCAAGTCCTGCTGCAAAATGAAGTCCACATCCCCATAAAGCTCAACTGTGGAAGGAAACATGAAGTGCTCCAAAATCTCTTGGTAGACGGCTACGTTGACCCTGGACTTAATGAAGCACAGTGGACCAACACCAGCAGATGACATGGCTCCCCAAATCAACACAGACTGTGGAAACTTCACACTGGACTTCAAGCATCTTGTGTTGTGTGCCTCTCCATTCTTCCTCCATACTCTGGGTCCTTGGTTTCCAAATGAGATGCAAAAGTTGCTCTCATCAGAAAAGAGGACTTTGGACCACTGAGCAACAGACCAGGTCTGTTTTTCTTTAGCCCAGGTAAGACGCTTCTGACGTTCTTTGTTGTTCAGGAGCGGCTTGACAAGAGGAATACGACATTTGAAGCCCATGTCCAGGTCCATCTGTGTGTGGTGACTCTTGATGCACTGACTCCAGACTCAGTCCACTCCTTGTGAAAGTCCCCAACACTTTTGAATGGCCTTTTCCTGACAACCCTCTCCAGGCTGCGGTCATCCCTGCTGCTTTTGCACCTTTTTCTTCCACACGTTTCCCTTCCACGTAACTTTCTATTAATGTGCTTTGATACAGCACTTGGGGAACATTCAGCTTCTTTTGCAATTACCTTTTGAGGCTTTCCCTCCTTATGGAGGGTGTCAATGATGGTTTTCTGCACAACTGTCAGGTCAGAAGTCTTTCCCATGATTGTGATTCCTACTGAACCAGACTGAGAGACCATTTAAAGGCCCAGGAACCCTTTGCAGGTGTTATGGCTTAATTAGCTGACTAGAGTGGGACACTGAGCCTAGAATATTGCACCTTTTCACAATATTGTAATTTTCTGAGATTGTGGATTTGGGGTTTTCATAAGCTGTAACGGTTGAACTATCTTGCTTTGCATGTAATGAGTCTATCTCATATATTAGTTTCACCTTTTAAGTTGCATTACTGAAATAAATGAACTTTTGCACGATATTCAAATTTTTCGAGTTTCACCTGTGTATATATAAAAAAAAACACCTACCAAAAACAAAAAGTTCATATTTAATAGATGGCATTAATTTTTTTAACACTGTCTAAGTGCTTCTATTGACTTGGTAGTTCCAAGCCATAGGCTTGTGTTGCGGCATCATTCAGTGGAATATGTGAAGGTTAGTAGGTAGTCATGGAGAATTAGAAAAGTAATCCTTATCGCACTCCTTTATAGGACTAAAGATATACTGTATAGCAACAGGTAAAGATGAAATACTAGGGGAGGAATCAAACCACTATTTTGCAGCTCTCCCATCAGATCATCCTGGAAAATCACATTGATCATCACCAAAAAAAAAAAAACAGAAGGTGCGAGGATAATAGTAATAAAGAGTAATAGTAATTTTAATAAAAGGTGAAGTAAAACAAAATGCACTCACAAGAAGGTGATATAATGGTGCCTGTGGCCCAGGTCACGTCCAGATAATCGCCTTCACTGTGAGCAACTGGGGATTAGGATGTGTTGTATGATGGATCCTAGGAATGGCTGCAGCAGACCTGTTCAGTAGATGTATGTTAAGTGGCATCCAGCAGACACAAGGAGTATGGCCAGTCCTCCCACTTCCAGGTCACTGTAATGGCAGCTCTCAAACAATGCTTTTTTGGGCAATTCCCCTTTTCTCAAACCTCAGCTGGCCACAGTAAATGGGGTGATGTGGACTGGACATGGGCCACAAATAAGCCATTATGTCACCCTCTTGTGAGTGCATTTTTGTTTTACTTCTTTTTTTGTTTTTAAATAAAATTACTATACTATCTGTACACCTTCTGTTTTGTACTTGTCTTTAGGTAGCCATGGACATTATAATCATCCACATTTACAGATCCAAGAGAAATGGGCAGGATCCAATTACAGTCATGTAATAAATGTATATATATATTTTCCAAAATATTGACAAAACTGAGTTTTTTAGAACAGTTGTTTAGCTCATTACATGAAAGTAAGATTAATAATATAACTTATATTACAAAATCTTCAGTTTTACTCAATATAGTTGATGCAAAAATTAATACACCCCACAACAAATACTACTACATCTAGTAATTTTGTATGACCTCAATGATTTGTAAGGACAGCACCAAGTCTTCTAGGCATGGAATGAACAAGTTGGTGACATATTGCAACATCTATCTTTTTCCATTCTTGAACGACCTCTTTTAGAGCCTGGATGCTGGATGGAGAGTGATGCTTAACTTGTCTCTTCAGAATTCCCCATAGATGTTCGATTAGGTTCAGAACAGAAGACATACTTGTCCACTGAATCACTTTCACCCTGTTCTTCTTCAGAAATGCAACAATGGCCTTAGATGTGTGTTTTGGATCATTGTCATGGTGGAAAAGTGCACAACAACCAAGGGCATGGAGTGATGGTAGCATCTTCTCTTTCAAAATAGAGCAGCACATCTGTGAATTCATGATACCATCAATGAAATGCAGCACCCCGACACCAGGAGCACTCTATGCAGCCCCACAGAAGGACACTGCCACCACCATGTTTCACTGTAGGCACCATGCATTTTTCTCTATACTCCTCACCTTTGCGACACCATACAGTTTTAAAGCTATCAGTTCCAAAAGCATTTATCTTGGTCTCATCACTCCAGAGTCCCAGTAGTCTTCTACTTTTTCAGCATGGACCCTGGCAAATTCTAGGTGGGCTTTTTTGTGCATGGGCTTTAGGAAAGGTTTCCTTCGTGGACGACACCCATGCATGCCATTCCTCTGCAGTGTACGCCTTGTGTCATGGGAAACGATCACCCCAGCTTTCTTCTTCTTTAGCTAACTGCATTGAACTTGTGTGGCGATTTTCTTCAAACCTTCTCATCAGAAGACGCTTCTGTCGAGGTGTTAACTTCCATGGGCGACCTGGACGTCTCTGTGAGATGGTTGCAGTTCCATCTTTGTTAAAATTTTGTATCACTTTTGCTAGAGTATTCTGACTGATAAGTAAAGCTTTGCTGATATTATAGCCTTCACGTTTCTTGTGTAAAGAAATTATTTTATTTCTCGGGCCTTGTGACATTTCTCTTTCATGTGGTGCCATTACTGGCAGCATGAAATGGGAAGGAGTTTTCTTAGTTAAGTAACGCCCTTTTATAATCAACTGTCTGTTGAGTCTTAATGAATAATTAGACTCACCTGTAGTTGAATTCTTGTTAATTAGGATTTTGTTGTCTAAAATTAGGTTTGTTCCTAAGACTTTCATTGGGGTGTATTAATTTTCGCAACATGGTCCTGGATGAATTTGTTAGGAAAAATACTTTTTTGTGTGTGCAAATTAACAAATCTTGTTTGCAATGAATGGCCCGCATTTATGAGAGTATTTTGTAGTATAGTGTCCCATAGAAAATGTTGATTCTGAAAGGAAAGGAAAGTTGTGGTGTGCTGAGCACTGAATGTGTATATATATATAGTATATATATATATTTATGAAATGTATATATGTTAATATGTTTATATATTTATGAGTGTTTGTGTGTGTTTACAATAGACTGCCTACAGTTTCTTTCAATTGAATTAATAGGCAGGAGGTGGAAATTGTGAAGGTAAATGACTGTCTTGTCAATAACAGCTGAAACAGTAATATTATGCAGTTGGAGATATGTAATATGCACATGCTAAACTTTATTTTTTATATTTTAAATGCAGAACTGGGGAGCATTAGAGAACATATTGAGGAAGTACAAGAATTACCCAGTGAAAAAGGTAGCATTTAATAAAATATATAATTAATACAAACATACTTTTGAAATGTATTAATGTGTAATAATATATTACTAATTTTTTTTTTAAACTGAACTCTCTAGACAGAACGCTAAATACACAGTAAATACTTGTGTAACACCCTCTAGTGTACATAGGTTTTTTTTTGTATAGTTAGAGGCTTGCTAGAAGTCTGGGTATGAATCAGCCTGGGAGGGAGTCAGCAAGGTTACTTCAGGTTAAGGCTGAAGGACTCTGCAGGTCAGTTCTCTGATACCTCCTCCTGCTCTTGCTAGAAGTTTCTAGAAGCAGTGGGCAGGGGTAAGGAAGGGCTGACCTGCATACTTGGGGGAATCTGTCCAATCCAATCCCCAGGCAGGAGGCCTGGCATGGTGGCTAGGTCAGCCTTTAAATATGAGAGAGCTTGGTCAGCAGGAGAGTCAGGTGGAAGATGGAGTGAGGAAGTGCTGCTGCTATGGAGCCTGGGAGGGGTCCCAGACGAGGGGGAAGGGCCTACAGGCTGAAGCTGGACAGAAGGATCTCCACTGTTCCACAGCCCAGCCTAAGGCCTGGAAGCAGCTTCAAACTTTAAAGTGAGTACTTTTACACCCCCTGGGCCAAAGAAGGGAGAGGGCAGTCAGGTGCAATACCCAACTAGTTCTCCCTGGGACTACATTCTTTGTGTGTATCAGAATCCCTTGCCCGGGGATACTATCAAGACCGCCAGGTGGATGAAGAGATTTTCATCTGGGATCTGAGAAGGTTAATTTAAGGGGACCAAGTGCTCCTTGCAAAGACTATGTGCTAATCTATCAGAAGGGAGGTGCCACTCCTGAAGGAGTAGAGCCTAGGATTCATTTTGTGCTGTTTGCTGGATTCTTGTCATTTTGCCTAAGACGTTTGTCCTCCCAAGTTGTTCAGTTCCATTGGGCATCCCATATTCCCATATACCCCTAGACCCCATCCAAGTTGTTAACCCCTAATAAAACAACAAAAAAAACCAAGCTCATGGATTGTTTACTGACTGTGGATGAAACTGTGGAAAATGCATGTTTCTCAGCTGTGCAGAGCTTAGGTGGACCCAAAAACTCAGTGGCCCTCAAGAAAGTAGTGCTATGCTTGTACAGTACATCATCTGTTTTAACTACCAAAGGATTTATACTTGTGATGAGTTTATTTTGTTATCCTAGTAACCCTTGCAAACGGCATACTCAGATGGCCTCAGTTTTCTCTTATGCCATAAATTAATACAGCTTTCTCACCACTGTGTCATCCTGTGACTAGACAAGAAAGGAGAAGCAGCACACATGAGTAAGGGCTCATGAGTAAGGGCTCATGTACACTGCAGCTGATAAACTCACGTTCAGGAGCTTTTCTGCATTTTTTTCAACAGCCCCTGAACTCTCCCTAATGTTTTCCTATGTGTCCATGTACACATACTGTAGTAATTTACTGTTGTTTACAGGCAGTTGAGTTTACAGTTGTCTTTTTGAACGTACCAAACTTGCGTTCAGTAGTAGAGTTCATCAGCGTTTCAAACGCCAAACGTGTGTAAACGCGGCTAACCACATTTATTAACTGTTCCATATCCATATCAGAAATGCATGCAAAGCCTTTTCCATGTATTCAGATAGACCGAGCACACCAGCACAGTCAGTTCCAGGTTTTGCATGAAGGAAAAAATGGTAGAACATGCTGTATTATGCTCATGATGGGATCCATAGTGAATACAACCAGAAAAGACAGGTAATCTCAACACATACTACTCTCTCTGCTTCTGCTCTCTCTATTTCTCTCAAATTTTCTGAAATAGTAAATTTTTACTGTTTTTCAGTGCATTCTGGGCATTTTGGAAGGTCTCCTGATGTTATCTTTAAAAAACGCTTCTAAACACAAACGCGCATAAACGCGGTATGCAAACGCAGCTAAACAGCCGCCTATTAACCTACGTTTTCCAGCAGTCAGTTTCCATCGTTCAGAAGTGTGTTCCAAACCCCCCGTGTACATGAGCCCTAAGTCATTACTCTGCCTGTGCCTCCATTAGAAACTTGATAACATTTTTGACTGGCAGCGCTATGCAAAGCATTAGAGTTCTGACTGCCTCATAATACTTACAGGGATCAGTAGGAGGCTCAGGACAAAGTCAGATATTTGTCAGTCTCTATGTGAAAAAAATTAATCATTTTTTACCTGTTGATCTTTCCAGATCACAATGTCCTTGTCACTTTCTGTGAACCTAAATGAATGCATAAAGTAACCTATCCTTATCGTGTAAATGGATAGTCCCATCAATTCTCCTTGTAATGCAGATGATTAAAGGCAGAAATGTTGGCAGTCCAACCTGTGTGACAACCCCAGGGATGTAACCATAGACTAAGGTTACCATTCATCCCAAAGTACAATTACTGGGGCATTTTTTACATTATTGCAGGGAATGCATTAAGGTAAAAAATGTCTTGCCTTTAGAACCATTTTATTTTAGACACTACACCTAATGAATGGTAAGCTGCATTATATAAAACTTTTGTTTTGTGGTTTAGATACCATATACAGTAATGACCAAAAAAAAAGTACAAGTTCCAGAAAGGAGGATGTGTATCACAATATCTCTACATGACATTATGAGAGTTTTGACTGCCTGTAAACACTGCAGAATATATTTCTGCTATGGATTCTATTGAGTTGATTTAGGAATTTTATATGGTTCCACTTTTTTTTGTCTGAATATACCTAGATATGTTCAACAAGACAGAAATCCTGTTGTAAATCCAATAAACACCTGAGTAGTTGTAAGCTCAATGGCTGGAAAACACATTAGCAACATCTTGGAAGATTCATAGCCAGTCCCTCAAACATGAGCTGGTTGGAAATGATGATTATAGGATCTTATTAATAACTGTTTATCTTTCAGATGTTGAAACTGAAAATGACATTGCTTCTCTAAGTCTTCAAGACCAAACAGAATCTGAGGTTAGTTATAGACAATACTTGCCATTACAGTGTCAAGTTTTAAGGTGTCAGCCCATCCAAAGTTGATATTCATTTCAATGTTATCTGATGGGTTGGCTTATCACTGACTTCTCACTGGGTCTTCAGTAGCCAAATCATCTTGGGTCTGTCGTGTTTTTTACCACTTTATGACCACCTATCAACACCATTCTAAATTGATAAAATAGGGAGCAAACGGAGGCATTCACACTGCAGCATTAACATTGCCCAGCATCTCATTGAGGCAAAATTAACGCAGCCTGCAGAATTCAGCAGCCATTGATGCTTCACAGCCTCCTCCATTCACTTCTGTTGAAGCGCACCACAAGCGCTCCATAAACACACTATAACCTGGGACCTATGGCATTTACAGTGCATTTTGAGGTGCGGTTGCAAATCGTTGAAAGTGATAATTTCCAATTTTAGGCTTGTAAAAATTAAAAACACATCTCACGCAACATGAATGCCTGTGCAGCACAACCAAAATGCTCATTAACGCTATAAGTGCATTAATACGCATTAAGGCTGCTGTACGATTCAGCGCCTGTGTGAAAGAGCCCAAAGACTTTTGAAGGGGAATGGTAATACTACCAATGGCAGAAGGCAGACCGGAGAACCCTGCAAAGACCTTGCAAGTAAAATCCCCAAGAGATAAAAAAGCTTGGTAGATGATAAAACATATAAACAATGGTGCAAATTAAGGAAGGGGGGGGAGGAAGTGTGGTATAATAGTCAAACCCACAGGGTGGTATAGTCCAAAAAACAGCACTAGTGGCAGCTTGATTCCTAACAGTTAGAAGCAACCTCTATATGCACATAAAAACAGGAGAAAGGGCAGCACCATAAAGGCTAAAAATATTACTCATCAAATAAGAATCACGATTCCCGATCCTGCCAGATGGTGAAGCACACAACCTAGATCAGTGATGGCGAACCTTTTTGAGCCCGAGTGCCCAAACTGCAACCCAAAACCAACTTATTTCTTTCAAAGTGCCAACACTGCAATGAAACCTGAATATCGAGCTTTTGGTTTAGAAAAAACAACTCGTACAGTAGTGCAAACTAATTAACAGTACAGGGATGACCAGAGACTGCGGACACAGTACAGGGATGACCAGAGACTGCGGACACAGTACAGGGATGACCAGAGACTGCGGACACAGTACAGGGATGACCAGAGACTGCGGACAGTACAGGGATGACCAGAGACTGCGGACAGTACAGGGATGACCAGAGACTGCGGACACAGTACAGGGATGACCAGAGACTGCGGACACAGTACAGGGATGACCAGAGACTGCGGACACAGTACAGGAGATGACCAGAGAATGCGGACAGTACAGGGATGACCAGAGACTGTGGACAGTACAGGGATGACCAGAGACTGCGGACACAGTACAGGGATGACCAGAGACTGCGGACAGTACAGGGATGACCAGAAACTGCGGACACAGTACAGGGATGACCAGAGACTGCGGACAGTACAGGGATGACCAGAAACTGCGGACACAGTACAGGGATGACCAGAGACTGCGGACACAGTACAGGAGATGACCAGAGACTGCGGACAGTACAGGGATGACCAGAGACTGCGGACACAGTACAGGAGATGACCAGAGACTGCCGACACAGTACAGGGATGACCAGAGACTGCGGACACAGTACAGGAATGACCAGAGACTGCGGACAGTACAGGAGATGACCAGAGACTGCGGACACAGTACAGGAGATGACCAGAGACTGCGGACACAGTACAGGAGATGACCAGAGACTGCGGACACAGTACAGGAGATGACCAGAGACTGTGAACAGTACAGGAGATGACCAGAGACTGCGGACAGTACAGGAGATGACCAGAGACTGCGGACAGTACAGGGATGACCAGAGACTGCGGACACAGTACAGGGATGACCAGAGACTGCGGACACAGTACAGGAGATGACCAGAGACTGCAGACACAGTACAGGGATGACCAGTGACTGCGGACAGTACAGGGATGACCAGAGACTGCGGAAAGTACAGGAGATGACCAGAGACTGCGGACAGTACAGGGATGACCAGAGACTGCGGACATAGTACAGGGATGACCAGTGACTGCGGACAGTACAGGGATGACCAGAGACTGCGGACAGTACAGGGATGACCAGAGACTGCGGACACAGTACAGGGATGACCAGAGACTGCGGACAGTACAGGGATGACCAGAGACTGCGGACACAGTACAGGGATGACCAGAGACTGCGGACACAGTACAGGGATGACCAGAGACTGTGGACACAGTACAGGAGATGACCAGAGACTGCGGACACAGTACAGGAGATGACCAGAGACTGCGGACAGCACAGGGATGACCAGAGACTGCGGACACAGTACAGGGATGACCAGAGACTGTGGACAGCACAGGGATGACCAGAGACTGCGGACAGTACAGGAGATGACCAGAGACTGCGGACAGTACAGGGGATGACCAGAGACTGCGGACAGCACAGGGATGACCAGAGACTGCGGACAGCACAGGGATGACCAGAGACTGCGGACAGCACAGGGATGACCAGAGACTGCGGACAGTACAGAGATGACTGCTGACCTTTGGGGAGGGAGGGGGAGCGGGTACCTGAATTTGACAGGTACCCGCTCTTACTTCCGCAGAGTTTTTTTTTTATCTTACCTGTTCCTTTATCCAGCCGCGCGCTGTCTTCCCGGCTTCTGTAGTGTGGGCGCTCGTCGGACAGCCGGATGCCCAGTGCGCATGCGCGAGAAGCGCTGCGCTTTGTGATTGGTCCGGCGGCTTCTGGGATCTGTCATGTGTCCCAGGTACCGCCTTACCATTCACAAAGAGCACTGCTTCTTGTGCATGCGCACTTGGGACCCGGCTGTCACGCACACTACAGCCGGGAAGACAGCGCGCCGCTGGATTCTCCTGGCGTGCCCACAGATAAGGCTCGGCGTGCCGGCTGTGGCACGCGTGCCACGGGTTCGCCATCACTGACCTAGAGCTTCTGTAAAGCACTGGAGTCTCCAGAGCCAGCCTGGAATGCACAGAATGCAAGTGGATGACGTCACTTGGGAGAAGTCATGCGATGGGGGCTTTGCTATGTGTTACAGAGCATGCATGCTCCTTCCTCAACAATGACCTGTGCATTTTATTTATTTGAGTCTGTATTGCATACTTGCCTTTTCTCCTGTTTTTGGTAGATGATTCAATCTGCAAATATTTACTCAAAACTATAATATCAGTTGGGGATGGACTGCATGTTTTAACCATCAACCTGCTATATGAGGTTCTTGAAGTTCAGAATTACTCACCAAAAGCATTTTCTGTTCTGACAGCAAGGCAAAAGGAATCCTGCTAGAAACAAAACTTTTTAAACATGTTAAAACATTTTAAAAACTTACAGCATAGATAGAAATGTTCTTTTGCTATGTCACCTGCCGCATAGCTGTGAAAATGGGGAAAAATCTGCAGCAATGTGCTGAGTCAGAGGTAATCAACCTTTTAGAAGAGCGAGGGCCACTTAAGTGATTTGGTAAACCATTGTGGGCCACAAAGAAATGAAATGGTTCAGAATTTACAATTTTTTATTTTGCATAGCATAAGGAGCATCTTCCTCCTGCAGGCACTGAATGTCGGCAGGAGGTAGGGGCGGAAAATCCAGCTTTCAGCAGTTGCAGAGAAAATGGAGAGGATTGGTTCCTGTATATGCCGCCCCTCCTGTCCAAAACAGAATTTGACAGAGAGGATGCATGGGCCCCCTGGAGCATGGAGCGAGGTTGCCATTGCAACCTCTGATGCTACATCATTTTTTGGGGTGTGTGGTAAAATTATGTCTCAACAATGGGGTTTTACTGCTACCCAATCTGCAAATGTAAACAAGCCCTTACTGTCCTGAGCCCCCTATAAGGATGCTTTCACACTGATGCGCTGCAGCTTTCCTGCTGGTTAGCTGCTCTTTGCCTTTGACTATTGGTTGGTGTGGTGCATTTTCTGAAAGGGCACTAAAACTCCTGCTTTCAGCTTGAGGTCAAGGACCACATCAGAGGGCTTCAAGGGCCACATGAGGCCTATGGGCTATGGGTTGAGCACCCCTGTGCTAAGTAGTTAAAAGAACACTATAGAAAAGTCTATGGTCTAATGAACAAATGCTCTCTTTAATATCACAAAAGCCTGTTTTCCTTCAGCATTATACATGTAATTAAGAGGTTAAGGTATTTATTAAAGTCTGGTTACAAAGGTGTTGTTTATACTAGTTGCCATATCCTAAGTAACTGTTGTCACGTTTGTTTATGGTACATGAATATATGCTTTTCCTGAACCTTTTTACAAATGTAATGGGATTTTATCTTAAAGGTATATCCTATGAATCGGAAAAGCAGAGGCTACTGTGTAATAATAAGTAATTTAGAATTTGTTAAGAGTGACCCAAGGAAAGGAACTGAAAAAGACGTTGGTAAGTTACATTTTCATTTTATAGGTCCAGTAAATCTAAATAAGAAAGTGTTTTATTCCAAAGTTGTACTTTTTTATCATGTTAGTCAATGAAAACCAAGCAAAGTTATTATTTTTATTCACTGAATAGATTACAGTTATAAGCGTTTGTAGTTACACCAAGCCAGAAGATGATCTGGGGTGTCTCAAGAGCTTACAGCTATAATCTGTGAAGTCCGCATAGAGGTATTATGTAACTCCTTGTTTTCCTGTTTATTTCAAAGCACCTTGGAAAATGCTTATGTATATGTACTGTAAGTGTTTTACCTGTAATAGAATTTCTATTTCTGGCTCTCTCCCTCTCTCTCTCCCCCCTCTCTCTCTCCCCTCTCATCTCTCTCTCCCTCCTTTCTCTCCCCCCTCTCTCCTCACTCCCCTCTCTCCTCTCTCCCTCCTTTCTCCCCCCACTCTCTCCTCTCTCTCCCCCCTCTCTCCTATAAACATGGTCGGGTTAGGAGTTTGTGGTGGTAAGAGGTCTACAGTCTTGGCGGTAATTAGCTGACCCCTCAAACAGAACAAGTGTTGCGTGTCCAGAGCCCTCATGCCTCCTGGGCTCCATGGTGAGATCCTCTAAGCCATAGCCTGTAACCAAGAGAGAAATGTAAGGCCTTGTGAAGTGTGTAACCTTTGATCATAAAAAGGGGTCAGTGCTGTAATGGACCAGGGGTATAGAGTAACATGGTTTCAAACCTGCCACCTGTGCACACAGGGAGCAGACTGGATGGATTTGTGTAGGTTTTGAATAGTTACAGTATGGAAAAGGGGGCCCTGGATATCCCTGTATTTCTTTTTGTTCCTTGGGAGTCAGCAACTACGAGGGATGACTAGGGTGCATTCTACATGCTCCTACAGCCCCTAGTCTACATTCTTTTTCAAACTGTAATAGAAACATCTAAAAACAAGTACAATGCTTTGCCCCCACCCCTGCAAGACTGCTGGCGTTCTGCCAATCACTTCCTTCAGCAGAGTGAGCAGAGCTGCCTCTGGAAGAAAACCCCTGTGCTTACAACAGCAGACTGCATTTTGAAATATGCAGGTCAGATAACTGCATGGCCGAGCAGTTTGCTTTTCCTGCCCCCCTCCAAAAAAAAGGTTCACTCCAAAACATAGCTGTCTGCCCTTGGCTCCCTACACCCTCAGATGTGTGCCAGTATAACTCTGTATCCCAAGCAAAGCTGGAAGAAAACAAGGAGGCATTCTCCCAATGCAAGAATCTGTATGTGGAGTCCTAACTGGACTCCTGGATTAGCAGGGTACCTCCAAGTAACATTATTTCAGCTTTCCTCAGTAAAGATGCAGGCCACATAGCTGTCACCCCAATCATGACTTCATAACCTATTGAGTTACTGATCTGTCTGTTATTTCCTTGATTAATCTCTCTGAACATAACTACTGAAATGTATGTTTATATTATATTAGCATATTGCCCTGGACAGCAGTACTCATGGAAGACTTTATTTTACTGCACACTGCAGTCAAACATGTTTTCAGGCACTAGGAGATGAAGTAAAGGCAGGTTGGTAAAAGTAAAGCAGTCATCACTAGAGTAATGCTCACTCATAGTCCACTTAGGCCTGGTTCACATCTATGTGGGTAGTTGCGGGTGCTGGATTTGTTTCTGATTGGCACCCCTGTGCATCTAAAAACGCAGTGCGGGTGCAGGAACCACAGGGAAATTGCATTGTACAAAAGGACCATGCAATTTTTCCAGCCACTGCATTTTAAGAGTGGGGCAGGAATGGCAGCCCATTCATATGAATGTAAACACGGGTCGCAAACTGGCATAGATGTGAACCAGGCCTTAGGAGGACACAGTAAGCTGCACAGAGGAAATCTGTGAACTGTGGAGTTACTAAGTATTAATAACCTGGCTATGCAGCTGAAAAGACTGGTAGAACAGAATTGCGAATCTCTTGGCAGGTAAAACTGTACATGTACTGAAAGTTTAACTATGTACTATTTAGCTTTTTGGTGGGTTTCTAGCTAAAACATTTTTTTAAATTTTGGATTGGGTAAGAGATGGAGTAAACCACAGTTGGTTTTTTGGGTACCTGTATCAGATTGGGGAGATTTTCCTTCACCTCCTGTCCTGTAGACAGAGCAGGAAGTCAAAGGAAATCTCACCTAAGAGAGATGCCCATTTAGACAGTTGTCACTAAAACAGTGTCCCTCCATTCAAACATTTCCCCTCTATTCTGGTGACAACCTAAAATGTTGGCTTTCCCATCACTTTTAGACAATGTGGCAATGTCCCCTGAAACAAACAGAGAAGGCGATTCTCCTTTGCAGTGACATAGACTGCAAGAAAAACTAATAGGGTTTTCTAACCCTTGTCACTCAATGCAAAAGTTGTTTAGCTTTAGATGCACATTTTACAGATGTATTTCTTTAATTTTAGAACATTATGAATTAGAAATACAATTATAAGTTTAAGGACAATTTTCATCATGTTTGATGTAATTTTTTTTCTTTTGAGGGTAGGAACAGTACATACTGTAACAGTAACATACCTTCTCTATACAATAAGTAGCTTGCAGAAGTTTATAGCACAGGTATATAATAGTATATCACAGGACACTTTGTTCATGTCCTTATGCAGTAGGCTAAATATTGATTTTCACTTGTTCTAGCATTGAACACATTGTTGTTTTATGTAAGTGTTCTATAATACATTCTGTTTAGTAGCATTTACTGTTTATCATGAACTGCACACTGCTAATAGACTGTATGACTTCCTTCATGTTATTATAAAAATCAAAAAGATCAGATGGGAACCAGGTGGCTGACTAAAATATAATATATTGCAGATTATCAGTCCTTAGATGTGGTGGGTGCATTAGTTTTTTCACGCTAGTGGCATTTTCAGCAAGGACAGAAAATACCTTTTAATCCTGAAAATGCAGTGTCCTTGTCACTACTGTGAGCTGAACAGAAAGCTAAAAAAAATGTTATCCTTTTTCCATAAACTACTTCTCCCCCCATCCCCCATGTAATAGAGATGAACAAAAACCAATATCTTTGAAGTCCAGCCTGAGTGACAACCATGGCTGCCTCAATAGATACAGTGCAAGAATGAACTCGGGAAAATGAGGAGTGTTATTTGCAGACCCTACATTAGGGACTGGTAAGCAATAATATAATACCGTACAGCTTTGTTTTCAAATTTAGATACTCCCTCAAAAGCTTTGTATCTTTTTAACATTTTTATCTCTGCTCTAAAAGGTATAACTGTGACAATACTTTCTTTTTGCCAGTTCTACCTGTATATTTATTACTAGCTAACATGGTACATCACTTTTTTTAAACGTTTTGCCTTTTAAATTTAGTCCCATGAATGAAACCCAATGGTAATGAGCAATTTAACGGACATATAGTTCAGTTATATTAAAGCCTTTAGCCATTTAATTAGCATAACTTTATTTGTTTTCCTGTATTTTACTCAGTAAATGTTTGTAATCCTCTAGAGTCTTTGGAACATGTATTTACCTGGCTTGGATTTGAGGTAGCGGTTTACAAAGAACAAAAAGCAGAACAGATCTGTAACATCATGAAGAACTTTCAGATGAAGGACCACACTGACCGAGATTGCTTTGTTTTCTGTATCTTGACCCATGGACAATCACAAGCCATCCTTGGCACTGACAATGAAGTTGTAAATATAAATGACATAGTATCTAATTTTTCTCCCCAAAACTGTAAAACCTTAGCTGGAAAACCAAAGTTATTTTTCATACAAGCGTGCCAAGGCAAAAATTCACAAGGTGCACATTTAATTGAAGAAGATGCTGTTTCAGCCACTAAAACCATCCCAAATGATGCAGATGTCTTGATTGGAATGTCAACTGTTGATGGCTACTATTCATACCGTCATGTTGAAAATGGGACATGGTACATCCAAGCCTTGTGTTCAAACCTAACCAAAATGGTTCCAAAGTAAGTGTCTATAGTCTAAATAGCAATGAACATGAACATATCAGTGCTGACCATATAATCATCTTTATGTTGCATTCTTCAACCTCGGGAAAAACTGATTTTTTTCTACCACAGACATAAAAACTTCTAGATTTAAAACATTTATCATTTAATTCATCTGAATCGTCCTATCATTTAATTTGCTGTATTCACTAATCAGTGTTGGTGAATGCAGCAAAAAAACGTTGCTGCATTTACTAACACTGGCTTAACCTACCCTCTGGAAATTGTTCCAGGCAACAAATCACAGGGCAGATTTATTTGGTATCTGCTCACTTGGATCCATTTAAAAACATTCGTAAGCCCTGATGAAGGGGAGTTGTGTTTGGTCCTGGGAATGTGTTGTCTTTTCTCAGCTATAAATCATATTTATCATTAAATTACCTTCCCAGACAATACAGCCAAAAGTGGGAGGGTTTCATCAGCACAATTAGTTTTGCCATTTCAGAAAGCAGTGGGCAGAGTGAGGTTTAACCAGCTGCTGATTGACAAGCTACAGAATTGTGAATCAGCAGAGGCAATGCTGATAGCCAAGCCCCCTGCAGCATCTTCTGATCCCACCGTAGTGCAAACAGCCACTGACTACTTGAGGGACAACGCTGCCCTAAATTCAGTAGCATTGCAGCAGCATTGCCTCCCCCCCACCCCCCATCACAGGAAGCTGCATTAGGTGAACTTCACTAACAGGATCTACAGATATTTGTGAGATATTGCAGGTGGACTTAAGGAAAACCGTAACTGCTGATGCACCTACAATTAAAGGCTAAGTTCACCTTTAGGCTATTTTCACACTGATCCATAGCAAATGCATTTTTGCCACTTTTTTGCCATATACAGTATCTGATGTGTTTTTACCACATCTGAAGTGCATTTTTTTACATGACATGTGACTCAACCAATAATTCAACTCGGTTGTGTATTTGCTGCATTTTCCATTGATTTCAGTGGAGAGGTGCGTTTTATGTGTGTTTTTTATTTACCGCACCAAACCTGCACCTAAATTGCAGCAAGCAGAATTTTAAAAACCGCACCGGACCTGCAATGGATCAGTGTGAGGAGTTCCATAGGAATACATGGTCACATGTTTTTCTTCCACTTTTTTTTAAACACAAAAGCAGAAGAAAAACAGATCAGTGTGAAAGCAGCCTTAGTAACATGTTACATGTTACACCTGTATTCAGTGTGTAACGTGTAGCATGTTACTAAAACAGCAGTCCCAAATGCGCCCAATCGCCCCTCGGATCCTCTCTGTTCTGTCACAATTTAAAAATAGCATGGCTGTGCTAGGCTCCGTCTACACAGCCGCATCATTCATTCACACAGCTCTGTAAATGAATGAACTACAAGTCTGGTCTTCCTCCACAGCAGCAGCTCATAGTTCTCAATAAACTGAGGGGACACTGGTAAGCGCTCTCTTAGTTCATTCATTCTTCCTGCTATTCCTGCTATTCAGCAACTGTCTGCCTGTACTGAGAGACTGCTAGAGCCTGATATTGTACCTGCATTCTGATGATCACAAGTGTAATGCTCTGCAGGCTACTAAGAAAAAGAATAATTAATGCATATTTCTTTACTTACAAAAGTGCACTTATTCTTTAAGTGCTGCACATATTTATTTTATCTGATGGGAGACCATAGTACTATGTTAAGGACTCGCATTACAGACCTTCCAGCAGTTTTAAGATGCTAGGTAGGTAGTTCTGACCACAGCCACAAACTTTGACATTGTCAAGTCTAAAGGAATACTGAACCAAGAGCCTCAGTTCACACTCTGGCACTGGGTGGCAAGCAATAGTAGAGTGGCAAAACGAATGATATCTGCAGTATTCTGTATTAAAGGAAAAGTTTGCCATTCAGTCCTCTGTGAATAAGAAACTACGAGTTCCGACAGCCTTAGCAGCTGTCAGCTTGTAGTCCCCAATGAAGTACCATGACGCTGTGGAGCGCCGAGGTAGTTCATTCATTCTTCCTGTCGGTATATCTGCTTGCTCGTACATCCCGTATGGGCAAGCAGATATAATGACAGGACTGCAGGAGACCTGCATGGCACCAGCAATCTGCTGATCGCTGCTGCAATGCTTTCCAGGCTCCTGCAGACAAAAATGTTAGTTTTTACCTGCAAAAAGATGTGCATTTATTATTTTATACTAATAGGTGAACGTATCCTTTAACCTCTTTCCATCCGGCCCATGTCGATAAACGCCTGGATGGGAGCACTGCCGATGCGGGTGGATGCATTTCTAAATGTCCCCCGCATTCATTGCCTCTGCGCGCTCCATGGGACCTCACACAGATCGCTGTACAGGACCTCAGTGATCACACGAATAGTAGTAAACAAGATATCACTTCCTGACATCATTGCTTACTACTAGTGAAATCTGTGAATGATCACAGAGGTCACATGGCACAAGGCTATTCACAACAGCCTTGTACCATGTGACAAGCTGTGACCAATCACAGCTCGCACAGTATTTCTTAATGAAAGTAATGAAATAGAGGAGAAAGTATTGCTTTTACAGCCTTTAAAAGCAATCAGTGTAAAAAAAGAAAAAAAAAATCTTCATCACCCCCCACAAGCACGTACAGTGTCACTATGGTGATGAATACATTTTGGCCAGATTTATGAATAAAGATTATTTGATTGCAAAATTTTATAAGAAAAACACTTTTTTTTTCAAAATTTTTGACTTTTTTCATTTATATAGCAAAACAATAAAAATCCCGGTGGTGAATAAATACCAGCAAAATAAACTTTAATCTGTCTCAAAAAAATGCAACAGTGTTGCATGACTGCTCAATTGTCATTCAAAGTGTGATAGCACTGAAAGCTGAAAATTGGCCTGGACTGGAAGGGGGTGAAAGTGTCCGGACTTGGTTAATACTGCAGCTTCCTATTGCTTTCTTTGGCCCCATTAGTGAACAGAACACTGCCTGTAAACACACACTACATTGAAGGCTCTCCATGTCACACAGTGTACATACTGAAGGCTATATCATATAGTCAGATCTTACACTAGGGTGTGTGATTTCTAGATTGTGTTGGGAATAAACAGATGTAACACAATAATGCCTTACACATGCAGTTGTGCAGTTATGATGTAGATTCCTTTACCATCCCCTAAACTTGATATCCAAGTTAGCCCGTTACCAAACAAATATATTGTAACTGTTTCAATTTATAGATAGCACCAGGGTCATAAATTAGGTTCCATTCCCACTAGTGTAATGTGACAACTAGCACAAAAGTGCAACATTTTTTGTGCTTACACAAAATGCACAAAACCTGCTTGTCATGCTTGCTGTGCCATTCATTGTTAATGGTATCCCAAAAGCTGAAAGCAAGAAGTGTGTTCTTGCGCACACACAAGAACATGTGAAATCAGAAGCGCTAACAAATAAACCTTAAAAAGGTTCTTTGCCCTATTTGTTGTGCATAGGGCAGCTTGCAGAAATTAATATGTAAAAACCCGATGTGGCCCAAACACTAGTGCAAATTGAGCCCTTAGGGTTTGATGAAAGTCTATATCAATAGAGATTAATAAAAAAAAACAGTTTTGTTTACAGGGTTCATATTTGTAATTTTTTTTTCTACTTTTTTATTAAGGAAAAACACCAATCCCACAAAAATATATTATATGGGTTCTAGTCTTGGTATTTAATGGTATCAGGAAATAAACTGCTGAGATCCACTAACCCCATCACTGCTACACTGCAGTGTTTACAGAAAACTGATTGAATCTTGAGAGACAAAAGAACCACATTTCCTGCCCAGGCCAAATTTAAACATACCACAAACTATGGGATATATCTGAAAATGGGTCAGTCCTGATGTACTGACAGCCTCTCTCGTTTCTTGAGGCCCGAAAATGTCCGGACAGTACAAATATCCCCCAAATGACCCCTTTTTAGAAAGTAGACAGTCCAAGGTATCTAGCATGGCAAGGTTTTTTGAAGTTGTCATTTTTTGTCATTTTTTTTTGAAAATTAAGAAATAAAAAAAAATACATTGTTCACGTGGTGTTTTTTTAAAAATACTGTCACAAGTGCAGTACAGCATTATCATATAACTGTAGCTGCAGTGATCAGGGACACTGATTGGTGACAGAATGAAAAAAAAATGTAAAACTAAATTTTGTTTTTTTTTAGCAAACTGTGATCAGAGCAATATGATGTTACCATAGTAACAATGTACTACTCTGGGGAAGTGATCAGGATTTTTTTTTTTTTACACATTATGATTGCTTATAGCAGTGAATTCCATTGCTATAAGCAAGCGAATTCATTCAGTAAGTATTGTTGTGATTAGCTGTGATTGGCCACAGCTAATCACATGGTACAGATGGGCTGTGATTGGCCCTCTCTGTACTATGTGATCACTGTGACCAATCACAGCTAGCCACACAATTGTACACAATGAATGGCATGAAAGGAAGCCATTCATTATTTACAATAGTTATGTGATCTGCTGTGACTGGTCACAATGATCGCATGGTACTGGCAGCGGGCCGGTACAGTGATCTGTCATTGGCTGTGTCCGGTGGACACAACAGATCACTCCCACAGCATGTCACATCCACTCGGAAAGATGAAAGTTAAAAATGAGCTAGTTATATAGAAACAGAAATAGTTTCTTTCCTTGTACCTGTCTGCCATACTTACTCCAGCTAGAATGGCTGATGTAAGATCTGCATTAGTATATGTAGGGGTTAGTAATTAGTTAATTCTTTATTATGTCACAATATTGATATTTTGTATCCTAAGAATAAGAGAATAATCTCTCAACCCTTTTTTTTACAGAGGTGAAGATATTTTGTCCATTCTTACAAACGTCAACAGGGATGTAAGTGAGAAGGAGTATTCAAAGAATAAAACAGTTTGGAAGCAAATGCCTCAACCAGCTTACACTCTTCGCATGAAGCTAGTATTCCCTATACCAACCTCTGACTTCAAGAGTATCTGTAGTGTTGGAAAATAATGATATGCTGCAAAGTAGGTTCGTGGGGAAAGTTATTTCCCTTGTTTCTTTGTGCTTGTGATTATTCTAGAGTATTTAGGAAGGGTGTCAAACTCCAATTCCCATACTAATTAAGTGCCACCTTACCATATTAGTTGAGCCACACTCCCATACTATTAAAGGGTTAGTGCAGTTTTTGTCAAATGCTGAAAAGTTAAACCACCTGAAAGTTTTTATCTTTTAGGAATCCTTGTGAGATCTCTTTTGAGACCTCTTCACAGGTCTGCACATTGAGCACCCATTAATTTATAAGAGGTTCCAATGCTTCATGCTGGATTTTTTATTTATTTATTATTATGGATAATGCTTGAACATGCAAAGTTAGGAACATCCAAAACTCTCAAATGGGTATGTACAAAGTAAGGAACTATGGCAGGGAGATCTCTCTGTTGGAATATCCAAGAAAAATAAGAAGCTGTTGGTTGACTATGCAAATCAGACCTTGCCTGTACCTTAAATAATATTTTGGGGGGTCCAATCTTTGAAAGCGGCCCCTTTTTATATTAAGTGCATGTATATTCAGCAGTGTGAAGATGTACTCCTTAAAGGTAATTATTACCTATCAAAGTTATAGCAGTACCTCCTGCCACTGTTTTTTTTTTCCTTTTTACCAGAAGGCTGATGCAGTCTTTGTTCATTTATGTCCAGGTTCACCATGTACTTCCAGGAATAAGGTGTTGGCCAATAGATAACACAATTTTATAAATCCCTGTGCCTAAACAGTAGCTGGACGGAATTTGCTGTGTACACTTTTCACACACAGATCAGCCCACTGCTGCTGCTGCCCTTACCGCCTAAACTGCAACAAAGTTGCAATATACAGTACAGTCTGAATGTTCATTGAGGTAGACCCAGGAAACGTTTTTCTCCTGTCTACGGCTGACTGAATATGTTAGTCTCTTAGATACCCCCAATTTTATGTGTGAATGCAAGGGGTGCCACTGCCGAATGCAATTAAGGGCTCATTCACAAGTGAGCACTGCTGCTTCACTGAAAAGCCAAACGAGTGTGTTTGACAGGTAGTGAGGAAACAATATTTTGCCTCCTCACCACTTTATTTTAAACCCACGATTGCTGTGCAATGCACACGATTGTGACAAGGTAGCACAGCAATTAGAGGTTTCAATCAGGTGTGAGGAGGCGACACTGTACCCAGTGATCTTTTACGTCTCCCATGTTGTTCAGGTAGATCTCCACCTCTTTAAGGTTGCCTACCCCTGAGATAAACCCCTTTTGTACATGGCAACTGTAACAGAGGATGCCAAAAGATGGTGAGTGGTAAACAGTATGGTGGCACTTGAGTCTAGAGTTGGCTTTAACATAATACTTCCAAAATACTCTATTCATCATTGAAAGATCCAAGTACTGTGTCTATTTTGTCTACCTTTGCTCTTGATATTTGTATCCCCCCCTTCCAATCTGTTATACCAAAAGACAAACCTCCAATGCAGTACAAACCCACTTTACGCAACCCAGCAAACCACTGGGCCAGGCAATGTTTAAAAGAATGTTCACTTTGTAAGGAATTTAACATAATTAACATTATGAATATGGTGACATGTTACTTTCAAAAAATAGCCAATCACATGCAGGGAAAAAAAAAAAAATATATATATATATATATATATCTCAGATGATGAAAGTCAGCAGAGCTTCACTTCATTCACTAAGCTAAAGGTAAATTCCCTTGCAAAGTGAACAGCCTATTTGTCATTAGTAAATCAATGCTATGTGTCATTAAATCAAATGTGCAAGACTTAAGTGTTGAAAAATAATGGGAAGAAGACGTTTGCACATTTTGAAAACCTGAGCATTTCAAAATTCAAGAGCTGATTTGCCCATGACACATTAATGAATATTATGAAATAAATGTTATCTATGTAAGAACTGTGCATTTACCAACAGTAGCTTGAGTGTAAAAGCTAGGCTTGGATGGAATGGTGCTCACTGTGGCCATAGACGTTAGCCTTTAGTTCTGGAGAATGCATCGGGGTTGATTTACTAAAGGCAAATAGACTGTGCATTTTGCAAGTGCAGTTGCTCCAGAGCTTAGTAAATGAGGGTAAATTCTGCTTTCATCATCCAATCACGTGCAAGCAAAATTTTTGTTTGTTTTTTTTCCTTGCATGTGGTTGGATATTCTTTGTAAAGTGAAGCTTACCTCATTTAGTAAGCTCTGGAGCAACTGCGCTTGCAAAGAGCACAGAACCTTTGCCTTTAGTAAATCAACTCCTATTGTTTCATATGCTTGTGGGCAGGCCCTGTAATATCAAGAGGAGTTGCATACACAGAAGCATCTATACAGGAATAAAAAGATATGTAAAAAAGGAAGAAAACTGCAAAACTCTGAGTGGTCGTGAATATTTATTTTTGTTTTATATGACATTTTAATCATGGTTTGACCATCCTAGAGAAACAAAGACATATGCAGCACAGCAGCCTAGTGGTTAGCATTCCTGTCTTGCATGTTCTCCCTGTGCTTTTTTTGGTTTTCCTCCGGGTGCTCTGATTGCCTCCCACACTCCAAAGACATGCTGGTAGGTTAATTGGCTCCTGTCTAAATTGGCCCTAGATAGTAAGCTATTTAAGGGTAGGGATTGATGTGAATGTACAGTATGCAAAGTGCTGTGTAAATGCGCTATATACGTTTGGTTCCAGATGCTGCATGACTTTCATGGTCCAATTTAAAATGGTGCTATCACTGAATTTGCTTGTCATGTGTTTTTTTTAAATGGTGAATGAGTGGTCTTACCAACTGCTGCATTGTGATCCTGCTACAGAGCACTCAGTAATGTTCATAATAAATCAATAAAAACACAATCCCTCTCCCATCAACTTCTCCTCCCACTGAATGTGTTGGATGCTTTTGATGACATTTGTACTTAATTCTTGGACAGATGCATTTATAATGTGATTCTGAATTTTTGCAAATGTAATATCTGTAAAAATGGTTTCATCCTGCTGGTTCATGCCTGCACAAATCAAGTTGATCATAATTTAAAGTGAACATGACTAAGTTAACAACATTGCTGGAATTCAGGATTTTGTGTTGTCAGATGGCACCTGTGCGAATCCTAAACCTCATACACCTGATAAGAATATCGGATGGGTGATCATCCAATTTTTTTTTTTTATGCATGCTAGTCTCATATCGCAATCGATTAGGTTTCTAAAGCTATGGAAATTTTCGTTAGACAGAATACAACTTAGGAAGTGATGTATTGTAATGTATTCTTTTGTTTCTGAGCATGAGTGGTCTTGGTAATTTTTTTTCATACAAATACTATACTAATTACATGAAAATAGTTCAGTCTGTTATCTTACAAGACATTTTTTTATGCTCTTTCCTTCGGATATTTTTGCAAGAACTGGATCGATCGGAAGCTGTTTACTAATTATCAGATTATTGGACAATTGCTGTAAAATAAATTTGTTTGTCTGATTTTCTCATTGTGTGTACTAGGCATTAAAGTGTTACTAAACCCAGGACCCTGCATTCACGATATCCGGTCTCCCACAGTACACAGAACATGGAAATGCAATTATTTCAGTAATTATAAACTGCTAAATACCTTTTCTCATCAGCAGTTAGAGCAGTCTTGTGACTTCAGCAGAGCACTGGTTAAAGCTTGTAGGAGGAGTTCTCTTTCTACTCTAGGAGGATGTGAAAGTCCTGACCCTCTGTCTGGACAGTGCTGATTGGACCTGTGCTGATCACATGCACTCTCCCAAGAAAAGAAAAAAACCTCTCTAACAATACACACCAAACTGAGCATGTGCATGTGACTACGAATTCAGTCTGTATCAGGTGGTCATTTCAACAAGAGGAGGGGCAGAGAAGTCAGGATCATAGGGCCTTTTTACACAATGCAGAGGATTAACCCCTTAGGTTCCACAGTGAGTATAACAAGCATGCTTTACTGCATATACAGACTGATGTTACTGTTGTGGGTTTAGTAACACTTTAAGCTGGTCATACACTATACAATCTTATTGTACAATCTCTGTACAATTTACTTTAGGGCTCCCTCACACATAGTGCAGTGGCTGGCATTTTTCCACAGTGAATAGTCTGCAGTCACAATTGTTTTCCATGTGCCCTGTTCACACTACAGTGCAGCCCGACAGACATGTAGCATTTTACTGCAATGCACAGATGGGTACAGCATGTCACTGCACAGTGGTGCAAAGTACCATACCGCACTGCTGTGTACACATGAATGAACTGTCACTTTTCGCACTTTTGTACAGTAGCGCAAAGCACCGCACTGCTGTGTACACATGAATGATCTGCCACTTTTCAAACTTCAAAAAAAGTATAAAAAAGGGAAATGCTGTGATGCGCTAAAACGCATATCACTCCACCCTTTTACTGTGACTCACTGCAGCCAAAAATGGCAGAGAGTGTGAATGAGCCCTTAGATTTACAAACTATGGATGTTTAACCTCCCTAGCGGTATTCCCGAGTCTAGCTCGGGGTAAAATGTCTATACCAAAAGCGGTAACCCCGAGCTAGACTCGGGCTTACCATGCGGCGCTGCATAGGGAGTCCCTGCAGCTCTTATCTTGTCCTTCGCTCCCGCGATGTGTCCCCTGCAGCGTCCCCGGCCATCTCCTCCGGCCGGTGCCGGCATCCGGCTTCTGTGTTCCGGTTCCCGTGACGTCGGGACGTACGGGCGCCTGCGGCGGCGGGAAATTTAAAAAATGTCGTTTTTTTTATTTTTTATTTTAAATAGTAAAACATTGCTGTTTCATCCCATTTCACATACATTTTGTCCCGAGTGCTTTGTCCTGTGCCCTGCCTGCATTTTTACTGTTCTTTCTGCCTGCAAACTGAGAAACGTCCATGGCGTCCAAAAAGCGTCCCTTTACGTCAAAAGCGGTTTTAGACAGGCTAGAGAACAGTGATAGTAAATCAGAACCACTTGCAGAATTGAGTGATAATGATTTGTGGGGAAATGTTCCTAAAAATTACAGCCTACAATAAAAAACTATTTCCATGCGAAAAAATGGTACCGCTTTCAGCACAAAAAATCGGAAAGAATCATACCGCCAGGGAGGTTAATAGAACGTTTGGTCCAAGATTCACTACTAGTTGTGCCTGCTGTGTGTTGTGAAAACTGTACATAGCATCAGTTACATACAGTATACAGAGCTGTTTTCTGGCAGCAGAACAGAGACTTGCCATCCCAGAACAAAATCAAGTCATGCTGAGCAGCACTCAGCCATTCACAGGGAGATTTGTATTCTATGAATGAATACAAGGCTTCCTCTGATTGGCAGAGGTGGGCAGATGATGTCATGATCTCTGACTCATCTATTCAGTGGAAGCTTTGCATTCTTTCGTAGAATACAAAGCTCCTGAGTAGTGCTCAGCCGGACTCCATTTTGGTTCCCATCCCACTTGAAGAACACAGCACTGTATACTGTATATAGCTGATGCAGCATATATTTTATACTGTGCACACAGCGGGAGCATCTAGTAGTGAGGGTAACAGTTTGTTTGGATCAGCTAGGTTGAGATAAACTATTTAACCAGTTTGGCTCCAGAACATTTTTTAAACTTTTTTGCATAAATGTAAAAATCGAAATTTTTGGCAATAAAATTAATTTACAAACCAGAACATTATATATTTTCTGAAAGCAGAGGTCCTGTAGACTAAAAAGGTGATAGGTGTAAGTTTTTATGTCACATGAAACTGTTTGCGAAACTGTTTATTAAACGCAAATTTTCAGGAAAAAATATAATACAATTAATTTTAGTGCAAAAACACGCAATAGAATATCCATTTTTGGTTAAAATATAAAAGCTGAGGTTGTAAATAGATATCAAACATTCCATGTCTTAAAATTGAGTGTGCCCGCGATATTTCAAAAAGTACAATGCCCAAAAATCACCATAGGTGACGCTTTAATAACGTTTACAACTCATCAGTTTAGAGTTAACTAGGAGCTCTTGTGCTAGAATTATTGTTCTCACATTATTGTTCGCGGCGATAAATCACACATGTGGTGCAACCGCGGTTTACATATGTATGCACACCCTGGGCTTGCATTTGCTCAGGCGCGTGGAGCAACAGGGGTTACAGCAATTTTTAAAAAATTTTAATAAATGTTATTATAGTTTTAATTTTTCAACTGCTTTCTTTTTTTAATTTATTTATTTTTACTTTATTGCTATCACAAGGGGTTAATAAACCCCTATGTGATAGCATTGGACAGGTGACAGGTACTCTTTATGGAGACATTAGGGGTCTAATAGATCCCAATGTCTCCCATGTCCTTCACACCATTTAACCAAGCACAGTTATATTTGTCCCCTGGCTGTACTGGCCAGTAAAGGATGCATCGGGAGGGGGACTGCGCTGCAAGCTCTGTGAAAGTGATCGGCTGCTAAGGAGCGGCCACATCACTTTTGATGAACAAAAAACACACTGCAGCCATCAGCTTGTGATTAAAGGTTCACTCTTAGGACGTACATAGTATGTCCAAAGATCTGAACTGGTTAAACTTTACAAAAACATGGAAATCAGCTTTAAAATCAATCCCTGTGACACTGTTAAGGCTCCTTGACAGCTGTCAAGCTACCCCTTGGAGCTTCAACTTCATTGTATTCAACAATCGGCTGGTTCAGCAGAAACCAGACAACTTTCAGCCCATGTGTACACTTGTATATTCTACAGAAGCTGGTCTCATGACTGGCTTCTGTCAAAGGGGCATGGTGGAATACTAGCATCCAACACAGATCTGATCAGCGCTTGCAGTCAATGACTGCATGAGCACTGATCAGTGTGTGTTTTTTTTGGGGGGGTGGGGCAGGTCCCTCTGTCAGAACACACAGGCAAGGGGGGGAGGGGAATCACCACACTAACATCAATTGTGTTAGTATAGCGATCTCCCCACTGGTGTGTACCCACCTTCAGCAATTTCAGTACAGGAGAGGAGCCTATGCAACTAAGGAAAGCTGAAGGCAAGGTTGGAGTTCAGCTTTAACAGTTGAAAGATGTCAGGTTGGCCTTAATATTTGGGGAGGGAATGGATCCACAGGACGTCTACACTTCAGCACTGTTTCTATCTTTAAAAAATAGTTTTATTCCAGGTCATGTTCACTTTAACGCTGCACTAGCAATTAAAGCCATATCTATTCTGAAAAAAGATGTATAATATATAAGTTTAGACAACAAAAGTAAAAAGTTGCACAATGTAAATAAACATTTCTCTGAAAAAGAAAAGGCATTGTGGGAGATTTATTTTGTTTTAACACACATTTTATTTCTTATTTAGGAATGGATTTTGAGTTGGATTTTGTAAAAAAAATATATTTTTCATTTAGATAAATATTTTCAGCTAGCAGGTGGAGCTTTAAGTTCCTAGATTGTAAGCTCTAAGGAGCAGGACCCTCTGTTTCCTCTTGTACCAAATTGTATTGTAACTGGAATGTCTACCTTCATTTTGTAAAGCGCTGTGCAAACTGTTGGCGCTACATAAATCCTGTATAATAATAAGCAACTTTTTACATGTTTCTCTGTCTGCTCTCCTTATCTGCTTTAATTAAACAGACTGTTTACAGAGCTCAATAGTCCTTGAGGAAATTTATACACACAATGAAGCTTCAGATTCTGTCCCAGAGATTCAGCAGGAAGTTAAAGAAAACCTCCCGACATGAGGAATTACTCTTGGAATGGGTGCCCACCTGTTGTTCTGGGGACAATTCTAAAATTTTGGGTGTCCCCTCACTTTCTTCTATAGTGGCAGTGCTCACTGATACAAATAAAATGGTGAATCTCCCAAATGGGAACACAGACATCAATACAAACTTGACAGAGGGTCTAAGCTGGGCAACACAGTGGCTAAATGGTTAGCACTTGTGCCTGACAGTGCTAGGGTTGTTGGTTCAAATTCCAACCATAGCACCACCTGCCTGGAGTTTACATGTTCTCCCTGTTCTTGTGTGGGTTTCCTCTGGATACTCCAGTTTCCTCCCACACTCCAAAGACATGCTGGTAGGTTAATTGGATCCTGTCTAAATTGGCCCTAGTATGTATATGTATGAATGTGAGTTAGGGACCTTAGATTGTACACCCCTTGAGGGTATGTATGAATGTGAGTTCAGGAGCTTAGATTGTACACCCCTTGAGGGTATGTATGAATGTGAGTTCAGGAGCTTAGATTGTACACCCCTTGAGGGTATGTATGAATGTGAGTTCAGGAGCTTAGATTGTACACCCCTTGAGGGTTAGGGACTGATGTGAATGTACTATGGTGTCTGTTTATGAACCAGCAGTAATAGATTGCTGCTCACTTCTCCGGCATTCTCAAAGAACACAGTTCTCCTGTGAATGCAGTTTATGAAGCAGTTCTCCGAACGAAGGGAGAACGGTCTCCAAATGCTGGAGAACGGTCTCCAAACTCTGGAAAACGGCTGATTTTACTATAATCTCGTGAGATTACAGTAAAAGATCAGTTTACTAAACAGAGGTAAATTATCTCTGCTTAGTTTGCGGTCCCTCCGATTCTCCAGCTCTGGGCTGGAGAATCTTAAGGGAGAACACAGATCTCCAGAGAAGGGCTGACATGATCTCCTGAGTGTCATAAACTGTGAATGACCAGAGAATAGTTGAGATCCGTTGAATCGCAGCTATTCTCTGTGTCATAAACGGACACCTATATATGTAAAGCACTGTGTAAATTGATGGTGCTATATAAGTACCTGAATAAATAGAATAAGCTTTCACCATTCTTTCCAAAACAAAAACAAATGGTTTTACCTAGAGAAACATTTTGAATGGTAATCAACGCTGCAAGAATTTGTAAACTGTCCTCCACAGATACCAAGCCCATGCATCAATTTCTTTTAATTGTCTAGAAAAGTGTAACACCAGAAAAGCTTTCCTTTTGTTGCTAATGGATGGAAACCAGTGCCTATAATGTAAAATGAAAAATTATTATTATTATTATACAGGATTTATATAGTGCCAACAGTTTGCTCAGCGCTTTATGTTTTATATGCTTAGGTTGCTCCCATCAGTTGAGATGTATCATACTTCCGAGTGTTTGCAGCTTGTGTAACAACCATGACAGCTGCTGTCCAATGTATTTCCTCATGTCAATAAGTGAACAGTATAAAATGTAATAAAGATACATGATATGGTTTGATTTAAATAGTGTTCTATTTGACCTGAAAACTGCCATGACAATAGCCCACCCAACTGCTGTTGATTCTTCAAAGGGACCTGAAACAAGATGATACTCCAACATTTCTGTGAAGAAAAAAAACATTTGTTTAGTACCACTATACAAAACAAAAGGTATATGTATTAATGAGAATATACACACAATGGAAGACAATTAGACAAAGTTTGTTTGAAAAATGTAAAGCATATCTAACCCTCCAAATATACAATATATTGCAGCGTACTAGTTACAGGCGGTGCATTCGTTTACATTTTTCAGGCTAAAGTTGCGTACACATGAATGGAAGATAGGCCAGTTCAGCAGGGACTGGATAAAGCTTGATCTGTGTGTAGCCCCCCAGATGCCAAGCAGACCTGCTGAAAATGTTTCATCACTGTATTCTGACAGCAAGGAGTCCCTACTGAGAGATTACAACATTTGTTTTTTGGGGGGGTATGGGAGGGATTCCTGCATCCACACAAGCCTTTTGGATGCAGGAATCCCTCCCATACTCCCCCCCCCCCCCAAAAAAAAAAACCCTGACCTTTTATGTTCAGTCCTTTGGCTGAATGAAGAAAAAAAATGTCTGTGTGTACCCAGTTTAAGAACATTCTCAGCAAGTACACAAAATATCTGTTGATCTTGCCAAGAATGCAGTATCTTTGACATTTATTGTGAACCAAAAAGATAGCAGGAACAATCTTGTCTTTTATACTTTTTTAATCCCCTCAATTCGCCATGTAATGTAGATGACAAAAGAAGACGAGTTGAAGGCCAGTCTGTAGGCAGCCATGGATCCCTCCATAAATAACGGAGAACAGTGAGGTAACCACAAAGAGGTAACAAGTGTGTTGTATGCAGAGTTACATAGAGAGACGAAAACAAAAGGCAGAAATAAAGAAAACAGATGCAGCTACAACCACTAAGGACTGTGAGCTGCAAACATTTTGTTTTGGGGTTTAGAAATGCAGATATACCAGGTCAGATAAACTATACAGGTTGCAGCGTCCTGTACAAAAGAGACTTGTTTGGGGCTGAATCAACCAGTCAACATATTCCATTCTAAAAATAGTTGTCAACTACTTTTGCTATCGATTAGTTGGTCAGCCGATTAGTTGGCCTGCATATAGAATGCATGATTTGTTTACATATCAGGAAATACAGTGCAGCACACATACGGCTCGGTACACCATCCATACATGTCAGTATACACAGTGCAGCACACATACGGCTCGGTACACTGTCCATACATGTGAGTATACACAGTGCAGCACAGATACAGCTCAGTACACCATCCATACATGTCAGTATGCACAGTGCAGCACACATACAGCTCAATACACCGATCATACATGTCAGTATACACAGTGCAGCACACATACGGCTCGGTACACCATCCATACATGTCAGTATACACAGTGCAGCACACATACAGCTCAATACACCGATCATACATGTCAGTATACACAGTGCAGCACACATACGGCTCGGTACACCATCCAAACATGTCAGTATACACAGTGCAGCACACATACAGCTCAATACACCGATCATACATGTCAGTATACACAATGCAGCACACATACAGCCCAGTACACCGTCCATACATGTCAGAATACACAGTGCAGCACAGATACAGCTCAGTACACAATCCATACATGTCAGTATACACAGTGCAGCACACATACAGCTCAGTACACCGTCCATACATGTCAGTATACACAGTGCAGCACAGATACAGCTCAGTACACCATCCATACATGTCAGTATGCACAGTGCAGCACACATACAGCTCAATACACCGATCATACATGTCAGTATACACAGTGCAGCACACATACAGCTCAGTACATCATCCATACATGTCAGTATACACAGTGCAGCACACATACAGCTCGGTACACCATCCATACACGTCAGTATACACAGTGCAGCACACATACAGCTCGGTACACCATCCATACACGTCAGTATACACAGTGCAGAACACATACAGCTCGGTACACCATCCATACATGTCAGTATACACAGTGCAGAACACATACAGCTCAGCACACCATCCATACATGTCAATATGCACAGTGCAGCACACATACAGCTCGGTACACCATCCATACATCAGTATACACAGTGCAGCACAAATACAGCTCAGTACACCATTCATACATGTCAGTATACACAGTGCAGCACACATACAGCTTGGTGCGCCATCCATACATGTCAGTATACACAGTGCAGCACACATACAGCTCGGTACACCACCCATACATGTCAGTATACACAGTGCAGCGCACATACTGCTCAGTACACCATCAATGCATGTCAGTAAGTGCCTGAGAACTTGTGAATGTGTGAGGAGCAATGCCTCATGGGACATGTAGTCCAGGGCAGGGGAAGGAAACAGGGGCGGACTGACCATTTGGAAACTCGGGCACTGCCCGAGGGCCTGGGGTCAGTAGGGGGCCCCATGAGATGCCCCTGGTACCTTTTTCATAGGCTTTTTTGAGTTTGAGCAAGGACACAGGGGCCCCATGATCCCGTATTGCCCGGGGCCCCATGAGTTGTCAGTCCACCCCTGGAAGGAACTGATTTAAATTGCTTCTAAAGGCAGAAGTATTTTCATCTTACTATAGGGGCACTCTTCATTATACTTTGTGGCTTGCTATAGGGGCATTCTGAAGGCAGGAGGAGCCAGAAACTCTGGTGGATGGATTCAGAAGTGAAGGATCAGGGCTGCTCTACGCAAAACCATTACACAGAGCAGGTAAGTATGACCTTTTTTATTAAAAAAAAAAAGAAAAATGTTTACAATCACTTTAAGCACTTGCCCTCCAGATGATTTACCCCCCTTCCTGACCAGGCCATTTTTTGCGTTACAACGCTGCATTACTTTAACTGCCAATTGCGCGGTCATGCAATGCTGCACCCAAATGAAATTCATGTCCTTTTTTTCCCACAAATTGAGCTTTCTTTTGGTGGTATTTGATCGCCTGTGTGGTTTTTATTTATTGCGCTATTAAAAAAAAAACAATTTTGAGAAAAAAAATATTTTTGACTTTTTGCTGTTAAACATGCCCAGAAAAAAAAATAAAAAAAATCTAATTTTGTCATAAACTTAGGCCACAATGTATTCTGCGACATGTCTGTGCTAATAAAAAATTACAATACGTGTCAATTAATTGGTTTATGTGAAAGTCATAGCATTTACAATTGGCGGTACAGAATTTTTCTTTTTTTACTAGTAGTGGCAGCAATTAGCGACTTATAGCGGGACTGTGGTGGACATTCTGACACTGGAGGGAACTGACTTGGTGTCACTGACATCCCCAGTGACACCAATACAGTGATCAATGCTAAAAAAAAGCACTGACACTGTACTAATGGCACTGGGCAGGAATGGGTTAACATGAGGGGCGATCAAAGGGTTAACTGTGTGCAGGGAGTGTTTTACTAGGGGGCGGTGTGTTGGTGCTCCACTGTAAGCACACTCCTCTGGATGGTTGTGCTGTGTACAGCCATCAAGAGCAGTGTGCTCGAGCTGACAGGGAGGAGAACTGTTAGTAAACAAAACAGTCCTCCTCCCCTTCGGAGATGCTCGGTAATCACCGGGCACCGGTGGGTAATCACTGACTGGGACCCGGTGATTGACAGCCGCAGCCACGAATGGCCTCCACATGCTTTCTGATCCTGCCAGCAGCGTTCCATCTGGTCACCTGCTGGCAGATTAGCTTTCTCCGTGATGCAGCAAGGTCAGCAATCAGCAGACTCTCCTTGCCTCCTCTCTCTCTTTTTCCACGGCCTGGTCCAGTCCTCCTGCAGTCAGTGCACTCCTTTCTCCAGATCTTTCTCTTCTCACCTCCTGTCTCATCTCCTGGGCTTTCATATATTAACACCTCCCCCCACACAGCAGCTCCTCTGGGAAATGTAGTTGTTTACTACACTGTTCCTTAGCAAAGTCCTGCAGTTAAGCATACAGGTTTCATGGGGCTGCTCTACAGAGTATGAATGCCACTGTTCTGCAGGACACTGCCATCTTGTGTATGTTTTAACATCCTGCATCAACTTGTAGCAGGATGTTACACCTCCCCCACACCTAAAGTCTTTGGTCCCCAAAGAAAAGCAAAAAAAGCAAATTGATAACGCTTGATATAACATATATACATCAGAGAAATTAGCCACCTTAGTCAGGAGGATTGACAATTGGCAAATGTTAATTTTTAAACAAGTTGTGCAAGAATGATTTCCACCAAGGATTGGGGGACTCAGTTCATTTAAGAGGTAGGGCCATTGGTTTAATCATTTGACGCCTGGCCTAGGGCCGAATGGCGTCCGGAAAAATGTACTAGCTTTCCGGGAGGCCGCCATATGGCGTCCTCCTGCACATGCGCAGTTCGCGAGCTTGCAGAGTCGCGCAGCGGCGTGATCTGTCACCGACTGTGTACCTCGGACACAGCCGATGACAGATCTGAGTACCGGCTCCCATTGCCAGTACCATGTGACCTGCTGTGACCAATCACAGCAGGTCACATGACAGTTGTGTACAATGGATGGCTTCATTCATGCCATCCATTGTATACTAGTGTCTAGCTGTGAATGGTCACAGCTAATCACATGTTCATGTCATGTGATTAGCTGTGGCCAAATCACAGCTAAGCACAAAAAAAAACACCCCTGAATGAATCGATGTCATTCAGGTAAATGCTTGCTTATAGCAAAGCAATTCTTTGCTATAAGCAACTTGTGTAAAAAAAAAATACTGATCACTTCCCCAAAGTAGTAAAATGTTACTATGGTAATATTGTACTACTTTGGACATAGTGAAATATGAAAAAAAAATCTTTAAAAAAATGTAATAAAAAAATTTAAAATAATAAAAAAAATATATTTTTTTTTTTCACACTGTCACCAGTCAGTGTCCCTGATCACCGCCATGCCAGTTATATGATGACGCTGTACTGCACTGGTGACAGTATGTAAAAAAAAAATAGTGAAAATAATTTTTTTTATTTTTTAATTTTCCGAAAAATTATGACAAAAAAAATACAACTTCAAAAAACTCGCCATGCCTCTTATGAAGTACGTCGGACTGTCTACTTTGCAAAAAGGGGTCATTTGGGGGATATCTGTACTGTTCTGACATTCTTGGACCTCAAGAAATGAGTTTGGCTGTCAGTACTTCAGGATTGATCAATATTCAGATCTATACCATAGTTTGTGAACTTTATAACCTTCCTACAAACTAAAAAATACATCCTAATTTGGGTTATTTTCACCAAAGACATGTAGCAGAATACATCTCGGCCTAAATTTATGAAGAACAATTATTTATTTGCAAACTTTTATAACAGAAACAAACAAAAATGTGGTTTTTTTTCAAAATTTTCGGTCTTTTTTTGTTAATTTAGCAAAAATAAAACCCCAGTGATGATTAAATACCACCAAAAGAAAGCTCTAGTTGTGTGAAGAAAATGCTAAAATTTTAGTTTGGGTACAATGTTGTATGACCGCGCAATTGTTATTCAAAGCGTGAGAGCGCTGAAACCTGAAAAATGGCCTAGGCAGGAAGGTGTAAAATTGCCCGGTATTGAATTGGTTAAAAACCTCCTCATGGATGGTGTCAGCAAGGGGGCTTACAAATTATCGGATCTGCTCCAATTAGCTGTAAATGGGAGCCTCCAGAACTCTTTGACTAGCATGGAATGCTTCTTTCTCGCAACACGTCATAGACCAGTCTTCTAGGTGCTCTTATCACCCATTGCTCTGTGGGCTCCTCTGGAGAGGCGGAATGATCTATTTCTTTCAAGATTTCTTCCTCCCCCATATTGAAAAGTTCCATAGCTTCTTCTATTTCAGACTCCACTCTAGAACCCTTCTGGGAATCAATCTCAGGTTCAGGTAGTAAGAGGTCTGCAAAAGCAGAAATTGGTGAAGGTGAAGGCTTAACACAACTTATAGGGCCTGCCTATGTAGTAGGAGGAATCTCTGGGGGGAACTTGTCGAGGGAGCAGTTGAGCTTGGGGTAGAGGTAGATGTCAAAATACTGTCTTTTATGGTAGTTAGAAGAGGTCGCCAATCTATTTCAATTTCTAACCCCTCTTCCTTGTTGGACCCCTCCTCCTCTTCTTGAGCCACAGTGCGCTGAGGAGGGGATAGGGGAGGCCTACGTGGCCGAGTTCTCGCAGTAGGAAGATTACTTGGTGGCATTTGGATTCACACAGCATCAGACAATGGTAAAAGATGATTTTGATGCCAAAACTTCTCCGGACCTTTCTTTCCTTCTAGGCAGATTTGATAAACAGGCAACTCTGGCAACTTCCAACAGATGATGACATATGGTGAAAATTTTCTATTTCAACATGGCATCATGATGCCACTTATTCCTTTCTCCTGCAGGCTAGGAAGCTTTCTTAGCCTTCTCATAAGCGGTCTCCAATTGATATTTCAGTCTCTCCATATACCCCTGGTGGGACAAAGAGGTGAGGTGATCAGGGGCAGTATCAAAGGCTAGATCCATGGGTAGCTTGACCTCTCATCCAAACATTAGACAATAGAGGGAAAAACCAGTGGCGTCATTTTCATTGCTATTATAGGCATGCACCACTGCAGCAATGTGTTTGCTCCACAATTGCTTCTTTTCTAATGTCAGGGTGCCAAGCATATTCAGAAGTGTTTGATTGGTTGAGGATCAACTTGAGGGTGATAAGGAGTAGTTCTGGACTTCTTTATCCCTAACAAAGCTAGCAGTTTTTTTTATTAATTTACTTTCAAAGTCTCTACCCTGATCTGAGTGAATCCCCTGTGGGAGTCCGTAATGCACAAATACATTTTCCACTAACACTTCGGCTACCGTGGATGCCTGCTGATTCTTTGTGGGAAATGCCTGAGCATATCTAATGAAGGGATCTGTCACTACTAAGACTTTCCCCTGTCCTCCAGAATCTGGTTCTAGACAAAAGAAATCGATACACACCAGCTCCATTGGTCCTTGACTTTGAAGGTGGCCTAAAGATGCAGCTTGTTTAGGTAGGGTCTTTCATTGTATACAGTTCAGGAAGGTGCGGCAGTGGCCAGTAGAATCGATCTCTCATCAGCAAATAGGTTCTCTCCTGTCCTAAATGCCCATGTTTATCATGTAGTGACCTCAACACCATTCTTCGGAATTAAGTAGGCAAAAGAGTTGCCATTATCGTCACTTCGGTCTGAGGGGCCCCTTTGGTAGACCACCCCATTCCGTAATTCCAATCTATCCCACTCTCTATGTACAATTTTTGGCATATGGGGGGATCTTCCACCCAAGGTAAACTGGTTTGCTGCTCCATAAGGGCTTTTCTTGACAGTTGGCAGAGCGGGTCTTGCTCCTGTGCCTTCTGCATATCTTTAGTGGTGAGCTGGGGTAGCTCCTCACCCTTCAGCTGTGAGACATAACAGTAATATGATGGAATGCAGGCACCTCTGGCACCTACCACTTCTGCGTAGACCATTCCTTTGACCACATACTCGGCGCCCTGGCTCATGGCCTGCACCTTTTCTGGAGACACTTGTAACCAGCTTGGCTCCGGGGCTTACTGACCATAGAGCCTCTTTGATAGGGCATCTGCATCTCTGTTTTACCTCTGCCATGCATAATATTATATTACAATGCTGTCTGACATTGTTTTAGGTCTTTTTTTAATTTTTTTTCTTTGAATAAAAATTTTGATCTCTGAGTCTGATGATATGAACCAGATTCATCCTCTAATAGTATATACAGGTACAGAAGTATGTCTTCTGTTTGTTATTCTCAGAGTGGATTAGACATTTTGTTCCCTAACCATCCACAGCAGCTGGTTATTTATATTTACCACTGCATATATATATATTCAAGAATAAATTGTATTTTTTTTAAATGCCTCATCCCCTCTGCTCAGCTAGACAGAAAGATGGTGGCGCAGCTTCTTTTGTCTCAGTTTCCCTCTGGTACGCATCTGTACAGATGTTTAACAGAGGAAACCACCTCAGTTTGCATATCTGTGCCTGATTAGACCAGGTAGCGATCTGCAGCTAATCTGTGCTACATTATAGTGCAGATAATAATTTATAGGATGCACAAACTGTGACATTCCTGCAACAAATCAATTTGCAATTTTCCTGTTTCTAGTGCACATGGCGCACATCTGATTCAAGATAAGCAGGCTCTGTGTGTTTTTTTTGGCACATGCATACAAAAAAAAAAGATAAAAAAACAATAGCTTATCAGATCCACTGTCTCCTAGTAACCTAGAAGGTCTCTGCTTCCATTTTATACGTATTTAGATTTAAAGAGTTTGATAACACATAACTCTGATCATTTGCATTATAAAGTTATAATTATTATTGGTAAAGAACTGTTGCACTGAGAGAGTGTGGACATGCCTTAAAGCTCCTTTCACACGATCGCACCAATGGAGTCCGCCTGTCCATTTTTCAGGTGGACCCGATCGGTCCATCCATAGACTTCTATGGACCAGCAGGTGTCAGCGGACAATAGTCTACTGACACCTGACGGCATCCTATTCGATCCTGTACATCAAAAATAAACAGTTGGGGATTGTTCCCCATTCGTCCAGCGGATCGGATGACTGTCGGGTGGAAACGGACAGGCGGTCCGTTTCCATCCAACCATCCCATTGAAATCAGTGGCAGTGTCTGTGCTGCTGTGCAGCAGTAGAGCGGACAGAGAATTATCATCCGCCTGCTCAGTGGTGATCTGAAAGGGGCCTGAAACATAGGGATACAATAATAATTATTCATTTAGGCCTCTTTGGGACTGTAACAGTTCCAAAATCTGTTTTTGGTCTCTAATTGTGGCTGGACACCCGATCGATGTGTGAATCAATCAAAATGATGGAATCAGAAACCGATCAAATAACCATAACCTTTCTTCTGATTGCACTGTCAATTGCATTGATCAGGAACACCAAGCTGGTTCAGTTAGAAAAGTGATTGCATTTTGATCGATCAGATTACGAGGTTTCTTGATAGAAACAGACATCTGACTGATCATTTACATTTTTATTTCTAACTATTGATTGAATTTTACTTCCCTGTGTGTCACATACAGATAAATTGTGTTGTTGATTATCAATCAATTATTCCTATTGAAGAGATAGATTGGAAAAGAAATTAACACCTTACTGAAGTGTTTATTGTGATGGATATGGTAAAATGCCTATTTGGTTTCCTGTTGAATATATACATTTTTCTATACATATCTACTTTTAGATTTTTATATTTCTAAATGTTTTGTATGAATATATATATATGTGTTGTGTATCTTTTGCCTGCTGGTCTTTGTAGTCCTCCTTGCTCAAAAATAGCTGCTCAGCAACCCCTCCCATCGAGTGAACTTGAGAACAAAGGAAATATTTATTTTCAGAGATAAGACCTAGGACGGGTGTCGGCAACCCGCGGCTCCAGAGCCGCATGCGGCTCTTTTTCACCTTTGCTGCGGCTCCGGAGCACACTGCCCACCAGGTGACAGGCAATAGGGTTGCCGTAGCTCAGTGGTCGGCAAGCCGCGGCTCTTTTAACCTCCCTGGCGGTTTTCCCGAGTGTAGCTCGTGGTAGAATTTCTATACCACGAGCTACACTCAGGCTTACCATGCGGCGCTGCTCTGGGGGTCCCTGCAGCACTTACCTTGTCCTTCGCTCCCGCGATGTGTCCCCTGCAGCGTCCCCGGCCATCTCCTCCGGCTGATGCCGGCATCCGGCTTCTGTGTTCTGGTCCCCGTGACGTCGGGACGTACGGGCGCCGCCGGCGGCGGGAAATTTAAAAAATGTCTTTTTTTTTTTTTTCAATTTTCAATAGTAAAACATTGCTGTTTCATCCCATTTCACATACATATTGTCCCTAGTGCTTTGTCCTGTGCCCTGCCTGCATTTTGTCTGTTCTTTCTGCCTGGAAACTTAGAAAAGTCCATGGCGTCCACAAAGCGTCCCTTTAGGTCAAAAGCGGTTTTAGACCGGCTAGAGAACAGCGATAGTAAATCAGAACCACTTGCAGAATTGAGTGATAATGATTTGTGGGGAAATTTTCCTAAAAATTACAGCCTACAATAAAAAACTATTTCCATGCGAAAAAATGGTACCGCTTTCAGCACAAAAAATCGGAAGGAATCATACCGCCAGGGAGGTTAATGCAGCTCTTCTGTGTGCCGGGCGCCCGCTCCCCTCCCTCCTCTCGGGCGGCCGCCCCAAAAGTCAGGACTCTGCAGCTAGCCTAGCAATGGGCAAACTACGGCCCGGCGGACCTTATAATCCGGCCCGCGGAGCGTGGCAAACATTGGCTGTCAGGATGTAGGCGGGGCAGCGTGACGAACTCCTCTCCTCTCACAGTCCGCCCTGAAGACCAGAACTGCGCGGGAACACGGCGAGAGGAACGCGCGGAGTACAGGTAAGTGAATTGACACAATATGGGAATGAATTACTATAGGGGGGATGAATTACTATATGGGGGATGAATTACTATATGGGGGATGAATTGCTATAGGGGGGATGAATTACTATGGGGGATGAATTACTATAGGGGGGATGAATTACTATAGGGGGGATGAATTACTATGGGGGATGAATTACTATATGGGGGATGTATTTTCAGTTTTAAAAATGTGGCTCTCAAAATAAATTTTAATCGTGGTTTTGGCGAGATTTGGCTCAGTTGAAAAAAAAGGTTGCCCACCACTGACCTAAGGCTATGATTGTGATTATGATGATACACTGTGGCCCTGATTAACCCTTTGCTTACTGGGCCCTTAAACCCCCTTCATGACCAGAGCGCTTTTTGCAATATATGCAGTGTCGGATTTGTTTTAAATGTTGCAATGGTTTTGCGGCTCCCAGTCTTTTTTTCCCTCTCGGAAACGGGTCCAAGTGGCTCTTTATGTCTTAAAGGTTGCAGACCCCTGACCTAGGAGAAGATCACACCTATATTTTGAAGGAAGATTGTTTTCGTGTGAAAATGGCCAATCAAAGACTAATATAATGCTAATGCTGCTCTCACATGACTTTTGCATCATCTTGTATATATAAACTCACTTTTTCATTCCAATAAATTAGAAGTATTCACAGACTGAACTCGTGTGTCAGTGTGGGTTTTCTACAAGTGCGCACACATTCCAGAGCTAGCATGATTAATTAGGACAGGAACAGATAATCACCGGACACTTAGTCCGCACTAAAGCAGTATGGCCACCGTTTGTTTGGGTAAATGATTTCCATAATTGCTAAACAGAATTAAATATTTGTATCATAAAACTGCCCATTTATATGGGTTTTTCCAATTTTTCCTACATGTAAACATGTCTATGAAAATTAGTTTAACCACTTCCTGTCTGGCCCATGTATATAAACGGCCGGACGGTGGCAGTGCAGGGGCGGGTTGCCGTTCATAAATGGTGCCCGCCATTTCAGACTGTGCGTGCTCCCTGGGAGCGCGCGGCACCGCAATTCGGTGCCTGCTGTGTTCAGAGAACACAGCAGAACACTGATCGCTGTATGGGACCTCTGTGTGAGGTCCCAATCAATGTGATCACTGATTGGCTGATCGGTGATCACATGAATAGGAGTAAGCAAGATGTCAATTCTGACATCATTGCGTACGTGTGAAATATGAATGATCACAGAGGACACATGGTACAAGGCTATTCACAACAGCCTTGTACCATGTGACAAGCTGTGACCAATCACAGCTCACACATTATTTGTTAATGGCTGCAAGAATGCAGTCAGAGGGAAAGAGAAATTATTGTGTTTACATCCTTTATGGGAGTAAAAGCAATCAGTGTAAAAAAAAAAAATCTTCATCACCCCCCCACAAGTAGTACAGTGTCACTGTACTGCTAGGGTGACAGTATGTTTTTAAAAAAACAAAACAAAAAAAACATAAATAGTAATATAAAAATATAAAATAAAAATGTGAAAACATTTTTTGAAAAATTATAATTTTTGGTTATAAACTAATTTGTGTTATTTTGTTTTACTAAAAAGATAACTGAATACATTTTGGCCAGTATTTATGAAGAAAGATTATTTATTTGCAAAATTTTATAAGAAAAACACATTTTTTAAAACATTTTTGGACTTTTTCTTTTATATAGCAAAAAAAAAAATAACCCAGTGGTAAATAAATACCACCAAAATAAAGTTATATCTGTCTCAAAAAAATGCTAAAACATTTATATGGGTACAGTGTTGCATGACCACGCAATTGTCATTCAAAGTGTGACAGCGCTGAAAGCTGAAAATTGGCCTGGACAGGAAGGGGGTAAAAGTGTCCGGACATGAAATGGTTAATGTGCCTCTGACAGCCTCTTACATCTGATTGGAGGAAGACGAGAGCCCACAGCTACTATTTAATGCAACCAGTATAAAGTCTCCTGCTGTATATTCAATAATTGTCTATAATCTGACCAGGGCATGCTCCACATTTTGCTCTCCTAGCCCTGGAAGCAGATAGTATTTCTTTGTTGTAAGTAAATGTTTTACTCAAATGTATGCAAAGTTTACACTATACCCATCAACAATTTTTATCATTTGTTTCACACAAATAGAGGTTTCTTTTGGTGGTATTTAATTACCACTGAGTTTATTGTTTGTTAAATAGACAAAAAAACCCTAAAACATTTTTAAAAAAAAATGTTATTCTTCATTATGAAACATTTTGCCATGAAATAACCTTTCTTCATAAATTTAGGTCAAAATGTATTCTGCTACATTTCTTTGGTGAAAATAACCCGAATTAGTGTATATTATTTAGTATGTAGGAAAGTTATAGAGTCCACAAACTATGGTACAGTATATACCGGTGATGGCGAACCTATGGCACGCGTGCCAGAGCTGGCACGCAGAGCCATCTCAGTGGGCACGCCAGGAAGAAGAGGAAGAACGCGCTCTCCTGCGCACCCCCGGGGGCGCGCACCGGGCGATCTCCGTGATCGCTGTGTCCTACGGACACAGCTGATCACGTGACGTGGTAAAAGGCCAATCACAGCGGCCTTTTACCACGTGATCAGCCGTGTCCAATGACACGCTGATCACCGGGAAATGTAAATGCCGGTTCTCGGCTGCACTTTCCTCATGCTGTCAGATCGTGAGGAAAGTACTGCCGAAAACCGGCAGTTGTCAGAGCAGGGAACGGCACCGATCATCAGAGTCACTGATCATCAGTGCCCTGATGATCGGTGCCCAGCAGTGCCACACACAAGTTCAGCCCACCTGTGCCCAGCAATGCACCCACCTGTGCCCAGCAATGCACCCACCTGTGCCCAGCAGTGTGCCCACCTGTGCCCAGCAATGCACCCACCTGTGCCCAGCAATGCACCCACCTGTGCCCAGCAGTGTGCCCACCTGTGCCCAGCAATGCACCCACCTGTGCCCAGCAATGCACCCACCTGTGCCCAGCAGTGCGCCCACCTGTGCCCAGCAATGCACCCACCTGTGCCCAGCAGTGTGCCCACCTGTGCCCAGCAATGCACCTACCTGTGCCGCCCACCTGTGCCCAGAAGTGCCACCTACCTGTGCCCAGTAGTGCCACCCACCTGTGCCAACCCACCTGTGCCCACCAGTGCCACCCACCTGTGCCCACCAGTGCCACCCATCAGTGCAGCCCAGCAGTGCTACCAGTCAGTGCCACCAGTCAGTGCCCACTGGTTGTGCCAGTCAGTGCCCAGCAGTGCCGCCAGTCAGTGTCCAGCAGTGATGTCAGTCAGTGCCACCTATCAGTGCTGTCTATCAGTACCCATTATCAGTGTCGCCTATCAGTGCCACCAATCAGTGCCGCATATCAGTGCCACCTATCTGTGACACCTCATTAATGCTGCCCATCAGTGTCACCCATCAATGATGCCCAGCAGTGCCGCCGGTCAGTGCCGTCTGTCAGTGCCTCTAGTTGGTGCTATCAGTCAGTGCCGCTTATCAGTGCCCATCATTTCCTGCATATCAGTGCATCATCAGTGCCTCCTCATCAATGCTCACCAGTGCCGCCTCATCAGTGCTACCTTACTGTGCCGCCTCATCAATGCCCCTCAGTGCTGCCTATCAGTGCAGCCTCACCAACGCACATCAAAGAAAAAATATTACCTGTTTACAAAATTTTAGAATAGAAGCAAAGGAAACCTTTTATGTTTTTAATTTTTTGCTCTTTTTTCATTTATAGTGCAAAAAATAAAACACCCAGTGGTGATTAAATACCACCAAAAAAAGCTCTATTTGTGTGAAAAAATGATAAAAATTGCATATGGTTAGAGTGTTGCATGACCGCACAATTGTCATTGTTAAGTGCAACAGCACTGAAAGCTGAAAATTGTCCTGGGCAGGGAGGGGGTAGAAGTGCCCGGTAGGCAAGTGATTAATTCCAGTGTTGGCACTTTGAAATAAAAAAGTTGGTTTTGTGTTGCAGTTTGGGCACTCGGGCTCAAAAAGGTTCGCCATCACTGGTATATACAATGCTCAGCATAAATGCATACACCCCATTTGAAAAGTAAGATTTTAATCAATATCTCAATGAACACAAGAACAATTTCCAAAACTGAGTTTTATAGAACATTTGTTTAGCTCATTACATGAAAGTAAGGTTAATATTATAACTTATAATAAATTAATAGACAGACTCTTACTATAACCCCTCAAGAAAAGTCACACTTTCACCATTGAAAGCAAAATTATAACTTAAACCTTTTCTCTTAATGAAACTCAAAACCCTTTACACCAAAATATCAAACTATATAAATATAAATAAGAATAAATAAATAAAACAAAAAAATATAAGAAAAATGTAAAATAAAAAATGTAAATTCGAAAGTCCAAAATCTAGCGTCTAAATATTAGTGTCCAAATATAATATCCAAATAAGAGTAATTCATCAAAAATGTTTCAATCCAGTGTGTCCAACTTAATTATCCATTCTAGACCACGTAATACCTCAAGAAAATATAACTGAAATAGTGTATTACCTTCAAAAATTCACTTAAATGTATATACCTTTAAACAAATAAGTATATACTTAATCGGTGCAAATTAAATAATAAATAATCAGATTCAACTGTGAGTGACACATGAATCATGCAAGAAAAAGCACTGTGTACATTCCAATAAACATGAAAAATTGTGTACACCTAGAAAAAAAAAGAAATTCAATATAACTATATATTAAATAAATCAATAAATCAAATAAAATCAAATATAGTGAAACAAATTAATCACTCAATCAATCCGTGAAGTGAGCACTCCGTGACCACCTCTAAATAGTGAGATTAAATGCAATTATCCTCATGGAGTAAAATCAAGCTTAGCAGGATATACAGTCAGGTCCATAAATATTGGGACATCGACACAATTCTAACATTTTTGGCTCTATAAACCAGCACAATGGATATGAAATGAAACGAACAAGATGTGCTTTAACTGCAGACTGTCAGCTTTAATTTGAGGTTATTTACATCCAAATCAGGTGAACGGTGTAGGAATTACAAAGTTTGCATATGTGCCTCCCACTTGTTAAGGGACCAAAAGTAATGGGACAAATGGCTTCTCAGCTGTTCCATGGCCAGGTGTGTGTTATTCCCTCATTATCCCAATTACAATGAGCAGATAAAAGGTCCAAAGTTCATTTCAAGTGTGCTATTTGCATTTGGAATCTGTTGCTGTCAACTCTCAAGATGAGATCCAAAGAGCTGTCACTATCAGTGAAGCAAGCCATCATTAGGCTGAAAAAAAACAAAACAAACCCATCAGAGAGATAGCAAAAACATTAGGCGTGGCCAAAACAACTGTTTGGAACATTCTTAAAAAGAAGGAACTACTTTACTGCATTACTTTAACTGACATCAGCGCGGTCATGCAACACTGCACCCAAATGAAATTTATGTCCTTTTTCTCCCAGAAATTGAGCTTTCTTTTGGTGGTATTTGATCACCTGTGCATTTTTTTTTTTACGCTATAAAAAAAAAGACCAACAATTTTGAGAAAAAAACTATATTTATGACTTTTTGCTATTAAACATGTCCAGTAAAAAAATTTTTAAAATCAAATGTCATCATAAATTTAGGCCAAAATGTATTCTGATACATGTCTTTGCTAAAAAAAATCCCAATACTTGTAAATTAATTGGTTTACGTGAAAATTATAGCGTTTACAAATGGCGGTATATATACTGGAATTTTTGTTTTGTTTTGCTAGTAATGGCGGCGACCTGCGACTTATAGAAGGACTGTGGGACTGTGGCGGGCATTCTGACACTGTGTGGGAACTGACTAACTATCACTGGCATCCCCAGTGACAATAATACAGTGATCAGTGCTAATAAAAAGCACTGACACTGTACTAATGACACTGGGCAGGAAGGGGTTAACATCTGGGACAATCAAAGGGGTTAACTTTGTGCTGTTTTACTGTGTGTGTTTTACAGTGTCAGCACATTGCTTTGTATTGCTCTGCAATGCAGAGCAATACAAAGCAGCGTGCTGGAGCTGACAGGGGAAAGATTTGTATTGGTTACATACAGACCTCTCCCCCATCAGTGATACTCAGCAATCACCGGGTGCTGTTGGGGAATCACCAGCCGGGACCCGGTGATCGACAGCTGAAGCCGCCAATAGAATGAATGAAGGTAAAATACCTTCAGCCTTTACAACCACCTTAAGATGGCAGCTTCCTTGGCTGAAAAGGATTAGAGGGTTTAATTCCCACTCATGTGCACACAACATCTGTTGATGCCCCTTTCAACGCTAGAACTCCTGGCAGGAAAAAGCTGTTTAACAAAATGCAGTAAAAGCCATGTATTGCACCTGTGTTTAGGCCCATTTAAGTGTTAATGCATCTTATTGCCAAGAGTATTCATTTATTCTGGCCATTGGAAAGCATTAACACTCAAATGCTCCACATTTTTTTCAGTTCTTCAGTTCCTCTCCTGAATGCACCTTTGGATGCTTTTTTTTTGGCCTGTAAACACTCCTCTTTTAATACTCCTATAAACCCCTATGTGTTTGTGGACGCATAGGCTTACCGAGACAAAACCCCCAAAACACTCAACATCTGTAACAGCAGCTTTTTTTTAAGCTCTGTGTGCATGATGCCTTAATTGTGTCAGGATTGTACTGCTGTCTGTGTAAGAGTTGTAGAAAATAGGCAGCCCCATAAAATTAAAATCCAAAGCCAAATGGTGGATAATATCCTAAGAGGTATACTTCAGGAGTGGAGGAAAGGAGTGGAAGTATGCTGATGATTCCTACTATATGAATAAGGTGTTTTTTATTTTTTGTTCTGGTAAGAGTATATATGCTTTTTCACTATAGAAGTGTACACTGTTGTGGTCACTTGTTTTTGCTGTATTCACAGAGTGATGCACTATCACTTACTTTGCACAGAGTAAATGTACATGGGAAAGGAATTATACTTTTTTGTGATGTGTTTATTAAGGTAATGCACTATTTCGTTTTTCTTTTTTTAGGTATTTTCTGTCCTTTAACCACCTTCCGCCCGACATATAGTACAATGACGGGCGCAAGGTGGTTCTCTCGTTCTGATAGGACGTCATATGACGTCCTTCCATTCTCATCACGCATGTGCGGTTCAGGGAGCGCAGCGCGGTTCAGGGAGCGCGCAGCGCGGCGATCGCCAGTGTGCGGTGTCCCTCGGACACAGCGGATCACGGAAAGAGCTGAAGATGGTGGCTTGGTCATGTGATCAGCTGTGTCCAATCACAGCTGATCACATGTAAACACGGAAATGCTGGTTATCGGCATTTCTCTCCTCTCGAGCTGTCACGCTGACAGCTCGAGAGGTGAGGAGGGCCAGTAATCGGCTTTCCGCGGAGGGGACATGTACACTGATCATCGGGGCACTGATGATCAGTGTGGCCCCAGAAGTGCCACCTGTCAGTGTCCATCAGTGCCAGCAGTCAGTGCTCATCAGTGCCACATCAATGCCACATATCGGTGCATACCAGTGCACATCAATGCCACATATCAGTGCCCATCTGAGCTGCCTTTCAATGTCACCCATCAGTGCCAGTCAGTGCCACCTATCAGTGCTGCCAATCAGTGCCACCTATCAGTGCCAGTCAGTGCCGTCTAACAGTGCCAGTCAGTGCTGCCTATCAGTGCCAGTCAGTGCCGGCTAACAGTGCCAGTCAGTGCCGCCTAACAGTGCCAGTAGGTGCTGCCTATCAGTACCAGTCAGTGCTGCCTATCAGTGCCAGTCAGTGCCGGCTAACAGTGCCAGTCAGTGCCAGCTAAAAGTGCCAGTCAGTGCCGCCTAACAGTGCCAGTCAGTGCTGCCTAACAGTGCCAGTCAGTGCCGCCTAACAGTGCTGCCTATCAGTGCCATATATCAGTGTCATGTATCAGTGCTGCCTTTCAGTGCCCATAAGTGATGCCTGTCAATGCCCATCAGTGCAACCTACCAGTGCCTTCTCATCAGTGCCCATCAGTGCCACCTATCAGTGTCCATCAGTGCAGCCTATCAGTGCCCATCACTGCAGCCTCATTAGCGCACATCAGTGAAGGAGAAAAATCACTTATTTACAAAATTGTATAACAAAAACTCAGAAAAAATGTTTTTTTTTCAAAATTTTCAGTGGTTTTTGGTTTGTTTAAGAAAAAATAAAAATTCCAGAGGTGATTAAATACCACCAAAAGAAAGCTCTATCTGTCTCAAAAAAATGATAAAAATTTCATATGGGTACAATGTTGCATGACCGCGCAATTGTCATTCAAAGAGTGACAGTGTAAGATGTGTAGAAAATAGGCAGCCCCATAAAATTAAAATCCAAAGCCTAATACCTAATATAACAGTAATCTATCTTTGTCAATAGAAGATACTAGTGATTGCATTTTTATTGTATCATCACAAGAGGGCAGAACTACTTCCTGTGATAATAGGAAGACACAGAAGTGGGAACTAAAAATCTAACAATTTGTTTCCAGTAGGACAGTGATTACAGTGAACATATCCAGTCACATGTAATTAAGAGTTTTCTGTGTTTATTACATCCATTCCTAATAAAGCACTTCTGGTTTCACCCGACCCATCCTTCGCACAGTGGAATTATTTACCGTATGTGCAACAACTGCGCTGAAAGCTGGAAATTGGCCTGGGCAGGAAGGGGGTATAAGTGCCCTGTAGGCAAGTGGTTAAGAGCCAGTGGAGGGGCTCAGCACCAAAGGATTTGACAAGCTGGATTTTGGACGCTTTTGTTGCAGGGACTTTATTTTAATTTTTTCAGTAACTTTACACGGATATTTTATTATTTTTGGACATTGGACTTTATGTTTGGAATTTACAGTTTATTATTATTTGAATTTTAGCACTTGGGTTTATGGTGTGGAGGTATTGGACATATTAGATCTATGTTTAAAGGTCTCCAAGACTACCCATTGATAGTATGTTTGACATTTGACATTCAGTAAATGAAAAATACAGGACCTACTATGAATATGTGAACACATGGACAGATAGAATGACTGAGGCCTATAAGGTTGCTTCAAAAATAGCTACTCAAGCTGCACAGAGAGGAAAAGAACACTATGACAAGAAAATTCATGGAGCTGAACTTCCACCCAGTAGCAAAGTTCTAGTCAGAAATCTTACCAAAAGAGGAGGTCCAGGAAAATTGAGATCATTTTGGGAAGATACAATACATGTTCTTAAAAAGAAGTGTGCAGACAGTCCAGTGTATGAAGTCAAACCAGAAACTGCAAAAAGGCCAAACAAGGATTTTACTTCGCAACTTACTATTGCCATGTGATTATTTAACTGTCGACCAAGGTCAAAAGATATCCAAAAGAACCAGTGCAAGGAAGCAAGGGAAGGATCAAAATACAACTCAACAACCTACACAGACATCTGTGGGAGAATCAGAAAATTAATCAGATCATGAACAAAGACACTGGAGAGCTTTCATCCCAGTCACCCAGCGTGACCACCCAGAGGAAAGTACAGAGCTAAACCCAGAAGCTATTGAGTTCTACCCATATCAGCTGGAAGTAAGTGAGTATGATTTAGAAGAAGTCACAGAGACTGAGCCTGTATTGTAGATCAAATTGAACAAACTGAGTATGCATTTGGAGGTATAGAAAAAGAATGTCCAGCAATAGAGAACACAGCGCAGCTTGTTGAAAGTAATGTAAAGGAGAATGAGGACCTTTCATATTCGCTTCCTCAACATAGAATACAGCCCTACAGGAACAGGAGACAACCAAAGATTCTGACATATGACACTTTAGGTCAACCCAGTGTTACCAGAGTTTCATCTGTACAGGTCATAGACAGTATTCCCCAGGGGCGGACTGACAACTCATGGGGCCCCTGGGAAATAAGGGATCATGGGGCCCCTGTATCCTTGCCCAACCTCAAAAAAGCCTATGAAAAAGGTACCAGGGGCATCTCATGGGGCCCCTTACTGACCCTGGGCCCTCGGGCAGTGCCCGAGTTTCCAAATGGTCAGTCCGCCCCTGGTATTCCCACATTACCTGTTGACTCTAGCTGGTATTTCAGTTCAGAATGTTTTGCAAAAGACTATAGAAGTTGGTAGAAGTGATTATGTCTATTGATCCACTGTTTACTATTTGGGACACTATACCAAAGCTAATTACCTAAACCAGAATAATTGTATGTTACTTTTCTGTTGGTTAAAGTAAGGAAAAATGTAATTGCTTTTGTACTGCAGATATTGTAGGTCAAGCAGATACAGTTTGAGGTGAGGGAACTAGATGTTACAAAGAGACAGAGTTGGCAAAAAAAGTACAGAGCAATAGGTGGCAACGTTATGCTGCATTGTCGATGTACAATGGGTATTCCGCCATTATGATATAAAAAAAGGTATAAAAGTAATAAAATGTTCCCTAGTTTCTCATCACCTTTGTCTAAACTTAGTAACCTATACAAATATGTATAGAAAGGGGTTTTACTAAATTGTTGGTTACACGCAACTATATCTTGCCAGGTACTATAGTGTTGTGGGCCTGGTGGGAAGCTGTGACCAGGGGCGGACTGACAACTCATGGGCCCCCGGGCAATAGGGGATCATGGGGCCCCTGTGTCTTTGCCCAAACTCAAAAAAGCCTATGAAAAAGGTACCAGGGGCATCTCATGGGGCCCCCTACTGACACCGGGCCCTCGGGCAGTGCCCGAGTTTCCAAATGGTCAGCCCGCCCCTGGCTGTGATGTAATAGGGAGTAGATGTCACAGGGAGGATGTTTCCTCAAGTAACTTGGTTACTACCTACCCTTGGCTTCCTATGGTTACTACAACACAAGTAAAAGAATGTTTTCTTAATAAGATTCTGCGTATGTCAGGGACGACATAACAATTTTGTGGGGGAGAGTGTAAGAGGTGTAGAAAACAGGCAGCCCCATAAAATTAAAATCCAAAGCCTAATACCTAATATAACAGTAATCTATCTTTGTCAATAGAAAATACTAGTGATTGCATTTTTATTGTATCCCCACAAGATAGCAGAGCTACATCCTTTTTATAATAGAAGGACACAGAAGGGGGGAACTGAAAATCTAACACTTTGTTTCCGGCAGGACCATGATTACAATGGACATCCTGTCTCATGCCATTAAGGCAGAGCTCCACCCAAAAGAAGAAATGCCGCTTTACGGACTGCTGTCCCGCTCCCCATTAAGGACTGGCACCTTTGGGGGGCAGGGGGGGCGGGTACCCAAATTTGACAGATACCCACTCCCACTTCCGGTCCGATCGCCTAAGCGATCGGAAGCTGAAGGTGTCTTCCCTCCCTCCCTGTAGTCTTTTGGGACACGTGACAGCTCCCAGAAGACTACAGGACCATTCATGAAGTGCAGCACTACTCGAGCATGCGCAGTGGGTACCCGGCTGTGAAGCTGCAAGCTATCACAGCCGGATACCCACGCTAAAGAGGCCGGCCTCCTGGAATACAGGACGGCCGGTGAAACGGTCTGCGGGGGGGACACTGCGGGACTGAGGGACAGGTAAGTGGCTGTTTTTTAAAAGTCAGCAGCTACAGTGTTTATTTTTTTTGACAGGGTGAGTGGAACTCTGCTTTAATGTGTTTTCTGTGTTTATTACAGGTAAGCAGGAGGCTGTTTTACATGATAAATAGGACAAAATGACTTAACATGTGGCCTGGTGGTCAGTAAATGTCACTGCTACTATTATGCAATCAGACTACTCACAGCATGAATGTGAATATATATTGCAGGTATGCAATTTGGCGCTAAGATACAGGGAATGTGATTTCTCTATTGTAATACGCTATTGTTATGCAGAATAGGTTAATAGCATATCTGCAGAGGTCTAGATATTCAGTATTGCGATTAAAGATATTTATTAATGCATATGGAAATGTTTAGTAATGTATAGAGGATTGTGATTACAATGAACATCCAGTCTGATGCCATTAAGAGTTTTCTGTGTTTATTATAGCTGTTCCTAATAAAGCACTTCTGGTTTCACCCGACCCATCCTTCGCACAGTGGAATTATTATCCGTATGTGCAACATCTGTGTCCCAGATGTGTCTATCTGCCCTTGTGACCATTTTCACCAGAATCTGAAATGTTATGGATGTTACTAAAACTGAAAATGAGAAGAAATCGTGCTATGGGGAGAGCTGTGTAAGCAAGGGTGTACCTCACTAAAGAAATTAGAAGAAAAAAAAACTAACAGGAGTTTTACCATTCCCTTCTACATCCAGAACTGGAAAAAAAGGTTTTGGCTATAAATGCACTTTAACCAGCAAAAGTTATCCCTAACAAGTAACTGCTTTTGTCTGCATTGATCTCTTAAATATATGACTGAAAGTGTTCTGCTATGTCTGTTGATCCTGCCAGAAATACAGTGCTGTCCTGTGCAGTCTGTAGTGTTATCTCAAACAATGTTACCAGGAAATGTGTTAGGACTACATAATACATCCCTCTGTGTTATGTAGAAAAGGATAGAGGATGGTTTTCTGTAGTCTTAATCCTAGGGTGACAACTCTGCTCCTCCATAGATACACTACAGTGAATGAGTGTTTTCACATTACAGGATAAGTTAACCTTTCCACAAAAAAAAAAATTAAAGGCACTTTTTTTGCAGGTAAAAAAATGTGCATTTATTATTTTTTGTGTTACAAGCCTGTAAAGCATTGCACCAGCAATCAGCAGATCACTGATGCCATGCAGATCTCCTGCAAACTTTCAGTGTATCTGCTGGCTCGTACATCTCGTATGGAAAAGCTGATGCTTGTTGACAGGAAAAATAAATGAACTAGCATGGTGCTCCACTGCACCAGGGTAGTTTATTGAGAACTACAAGCTGATAGTCGCTAAGGCTGTGTGGACTTGTAGTCCATTCATTCATAGAACACTGTGAATGAATGACGTGACCATATGGGCGGAGCCCCACACAATCACGCTGTTTTTGAAATCTGACAGCTAGTACAGGGAACTTCTCCCCGTACTACTGTTATGGGGGAGTGGGGACAGCGAGCAGGATTGGGAACATGCTACGTGTTCCACCATAAAAACAGGTGAAACATGTAACGTTCCCAAAGGTGAACTTATTCTTTAACTACTTGCCCTCCTGAGGATTTACCCCCCTTCCTGATCAGGCCTCTTTTTGCTACTCGGCGCTGCACTAATTCAACTGATAATTGCGCGGTCTTTCGGTGGTATGGGATCACCTGTGTGCTTTTTATTTTTCATGCTATAAACAAAAAAAGACCAAAAATTTTGAAGAAAAATTATATTTTTTACTTTCAGCTATAAAAAATATATAGTAAACTCAAAGTTAGTTATAAATTTAGGCCAAAATGTATTCTGCTACATGTTTTTGGTAAAAACAATCCCAATAAGTGTATATTGATTGCTTTGTGTGAAAGTTATATCTATGGTATAGATCAGGGGTGGGCAAACTTTTTGACTTGAGGGCCGCAATGGGTTCATATATTGGACCCGGGGGCCGTACCAAGAGTAGATGAATGATGTGTATGTGTCATCCATAGTAAGTATAGTAATATTCCCCCATAGTAAGCATAGTAATTAATCCCCCATATAGTAATTCATCCCCCATAGTAATTCATCCCCCATAGTAATGTATCCCCCATATAGTAATTCATCCCCCATATAGTAATTCATCCCCCATAGTAATTCATCCCCCATATAGTAATTCATCCCCCATAGTAATTCATCCCCCATATAGTAATTCATCCCCCATAGTAATTCATCCCCCATATAGTAATTCATCCCCCATAGTAATTCATCCCCCATATAGTAATTCATCCCCCATAGTAATTCATCCCCCATATAGTAATTCATCCCCCATAGTAATTCATCCCCCATATAGTAATTCATCCCCCATATAGTAATTCATCCCCCATAGTAATTCATCCCCCATATAGTAATTCATCCCCCATATAGTAATTCATCCCCCATAGTAATTCATCCCCCATATAGTAATTCATCCCCCATAGTAATTCATCCCCCATATAGTAATTCATCCCCCATATAGTAATTCATCCCCCATAGTAATTCATCCCCCATATAGTAATTCATCCCCCCTATAGTAATTCACCCCCCCATAGTAATTCATTCCCCATATTAATTAATCCCCCATAGTACTATTCCCCCCCAAGTAGTAAGCCAAGTCCCCCCTGTGTCCATTCACTTACCTTTGCTCCGCGCGTTCCTCTCGCCGTGTTCCCGCGCCGTTCCGGTCTTCAGGGCGGACTGTGAGAGGAGCCTAGCTCCCCTCACGTTCGTCATGCTGCCCCGCCTACACACATCCTGACAGCCAATGTATCCCGCGCCGTTCCGGTCTTCAGGGTGGACTGTGAGAGGAGCCTAGCTCCCCTCATGTTCGTCACGCTGCCCCGCCTACACACATCCTGACAGCCGCGGGCCGGATTAAAAGGTCCGCCAGGCCGTATACGGCCCGCGGGCCGTAGTTTGCCCATTGCTGGTATAGATACTGCAATTTACGCCATTTTTTTGCTATACAGCACTGCGCTAGTTAAAAGGACAATTGCGCAGTCATGCAATACGATACATAAATGAAATTTATGTCCTTCTTTTACACAAATAGAGCTTTCTTTTGGTGGTATTTGATCACCTGTGCGCTTTTTATTTTTGGCGCTATAACCAGAAAAAGTTTTGAAGATAAAAGAAAATTTTTTGAAAAAAACAATATTTTCTCATTTCGGTCATAAAAAATATCCCAAAAAACTAAATTTTTGTCATAAATTTAGGCCAAAATGTATTCTGCTGCATGTTTTTGGTTAAAAAAACCCCAGTAAGTGTATATTGATTGCTTTGTGTGAAAGTTATAGCGTCTACAAACTATGGTATAGATAATGGAATTTACACAGCTTTTACTTTCTGACTGCCTATCACATTTCTTGAGGTGCTAAAATACCAGGATAGTACAAACACCCTCAAATGACCCCTTTTCGGAAAGTAGACACCCTAAGCTATCTGCTGAGAGGCATATTGGGTCTATGGAACATTTATTTTTTTTCCACAAGTTTCTGGAAAATGACAAAAACATTTTTTTTTTTTTACACAAAGTTGTCATTTAAATGACTTATTTCTCGCACAAGCTATGGGTATATGTGGAATTACACCCCAAAATACATTCTGCTACTTCTACTGAGTATGGGGATACCATGTGTGTGAGACTTTTTGGGAGCCTAGCCACATACAGGAGCCTGAAATCCAATGACCACTTTGAAAGCCTGAAGGTGCGTAACTTCCTCATTACACTTCCTCACTACCTCAGGGGTGGACTGACCATTGGGGTACTTGGGCACTGCCCGAGGGCCCAGGGTCAGTAGGGGGCCCCATGAGATGCTCCTGGTACTTTTCATAGGCTTTTGTGGGTGTGGTTTGAAGGCCCTGACATGCCAGGATAGCCCCAACCCCCCCCCCCCAAATGACCCCTTTCTGGAAAGTAGACACCCCAAGGAATTTAAAAAGAGGCATGGTGAGTATTTTGCAGATCTCATTTTTTCTCACAAGGTTTTGAAATATAAAAAAAAATAGAAAAAATATGTTTTTGTTTTTTTTCTTCATTTTCCAAAAACTTGTGGCAACAAATGAGATCTGCAAAATACTTACCGTGCATCTTATCAAATTCCTGACACTTTTTGTTTACATGAAAAAAATCTGTATTTTTTGCTAGGAAGTTAATTTAAACCCCCAAACATTATATATTTTTTTAAAGCAGACACCCTAGTGAATAAAATGGTGGGTACTACAATTTTTTATGGCACATAGTACTCGCGCAGCAATTTTTCAAAAGCAAATTTAAAAAAAAATACACTTTGTTTACTTTTAATGCATAAAAACACAATATATTGGTCAATTATTTGGTAAACTATAAAAGATAATGGTATGCCGAGTAAATAGATATCAAACATGACATGCTTTAAAACTGCGCATGCCCTGTGCAATGGCGACAAACTGCATACATTTTTAAAAACCATAGGCAACACTTTAAAAGCTATCATTTTAGATTTACAGAGGAGGTCTAGTGTTAGAATTACTGCCCTTGATCTGACGTGCACGGGAATACCTCACATGCATGGTGCAACCGCTGTTTACATATCAGCACAGGGTCAAGGCTTGTGCACACAGGTGTGCACGCATGGGAGGGGCAATTTTTCATTTTTTTTTTTTTTTATCACTTTTTAATGCTATCACAGGGAATGCAAATATCCCCTATAACTTCAATGGGCATTGTCATATATTCTTTTTTGAGAGATCTGGGGTCTATCAGACTCTAGATATCTCCTCTGCCCTTACATTATCTAAGCAAACCAAAATCGGTGTGATCAGATGCTTTCCCAATTTACAAATGGCGCTGTTTATATCCTGTGAAACTGCAATGATGAAATGCTTGTAGCTTCCGATTTCTTAGACTATAGAGATTATTGGCACCACTCTGGTCTCCAATCAGCTCTATGGTCAGCTGGCAGAAACACTGGCTGCATTCTCAGGTTCCCCTGATGGCACGGGACTGCCCAAGAAAGTCATGGAAGGCAGTGGGGGAGGGGGGCATCATATCCCGCTGCTTGTAAAAGCAATCCTGCAGCTAATTAGCCGCTAGGATTGCTTTTTCATGAAACCCGATTGCCGGCTGAAAAAAACGATACCAGGATGATGCCTGCAGGTGTAGGCATCATCCTGGTATAACCATTCAAAGTCCAGTGATGTACCAGTACATCGATGATCCTTGTTGGTTATATATGCTATGTTCTTTTTTTTGTATGCAGCCTGTGGACTGAATGAAAAAAAGAGAAGACATCTCTGCCAGAAAAAGTGTGTGGTATGCCCACCATTAGAATATACCACCCTGCATCCACCCACTTCTAATGGTGGGCACACATTAGGTCACTATTTGCCACATGCGCCAGTTCCACGATTGTACAAATGTCTAATAGTGGCATGCTTGAATAAAAATTGTCCATGTATAAGTGGTACCCCAGATGGAAAATGGATCGAAAAGCGGCCAATTTTTCGGCCGAAAAAAAAATTGGCCGATTTTCGCACTATTAGTGGGTTAATTGGTTGGCCATTTTTCGGGGTTTTGGCACATTTTTTTTATTGGTGAAGTTGTAAAAAAATCGTCCGATTTTGCCGATCGGCCGATTTTCCTAGCAATGATGGGCAAATTTTACCGATAAAAAAATCTGCGCATGGGCCGTGACCTGCAAGAAGAAGAAAAAGAAGTAGAAGAAAAAAAGGAGAAGAAAAAGAAGCAGAAAAAAAAGAAGAAGAAGAGGAAGAAGAAAAGGAAGAAGAAAAAGAAGAAAAATAATTCCAGTCCGCTATTTGATATGAAAAAGTATTAAGGTTCAGGGGCGAACTGACCATTCGAGCACTCGGCACTGCCCGAGGGCCCGCGGTCAGTAGGGGGCCCCATGAAATGCCCCTGGTATCTTTTTTTATAGGCCTTTTTGGGTGTGCTTTGAGTGTGGGCAAGGACACAGGGGCCCCATGATCCCCTATTGCCCGGGGGCCCCATGAGTTGTCAGTCCGCCCCTGTTACGGTTGCAACAATGTATCTATTTGTATCCAAATAAAAACATCTATCCGAAATGGATACATTGTTGCAACCGCTATACTTTTTCATGTCAAATATAATAGCGGAGCTCTCTGCAAGGGACAGAAGTAATTAAATGCCAGCCATAGATGGGACGAAAATCGGCCAATTTTTTTTTACCGTTGGTGTTAACGTTGGCCTATTGAACGACTGATTTTTTTTTTTTTTTAAACGGCCAGTTTTCGACCTGTCTATGGCCTGCATAACGCTGCATTTTTGGCGACGCTATACTAATGTGAACGCTGGTATAGTGCTGATCTGATCAAAGATATTGATCCGTTCAGACATTATACTAGCAATGGAGGTTTATTGTGCATGAGCGTGTTCCTGGCAATCAAGGGGTTAAATGTGATGACTGGTGTACTGATGGGCAATCTGACGCTATCTGGGAGGGGCGTAAAAACCGCGGGAGCGAGAATCACATATATATATATGTATGTGATTTTGCGCAACCATGCCGCCCTGTAGTAGTATTTCTGCTATAGGGTGGTAAGGAAGCGGTTACAGAAGCGGTTTGTGTTACTTCGTTGTGTTACGTTAACTGACAATTGCGCGGTCATGCAACACTGCACCCAAATTAAATTTACGTCCTTTTTCCCCACAAATTGAGCTTTCTTTCGGTGCTATTTGATTGCCTGTGCATTTTTTATTTTTTGCGCTATAAAAAAAAGGCAGACAATTTTGAGAAAAAAACAATATTTTGGACATTTTGCTATAAAACATGTCCAGTAAAAAAATTTAAAAATCAAATTTTGTCATAAATTTCGGCCAAAATGTATTCTGTGACATGTCTTTGCTAAAAAAAATCCCAATATGTGTAAATTAATTGGTTTACGTGAAAGTTATAGCGTCTACAAATGGAGGTATAGATACTGGATTTTTACATTTTTTTTATACTAATAATGGTGGCGATCAGCGACTTATGGCGGGACTGCGGCGGACATTCTGACACTGGGGGGAAATTGACTTGGGGTCACTGACATCCCCAGTGACACCAATACAGTGAGCAGTGCAAAAATAAACACTGACACTGTACTAATGGCACTGGGGAGGAAGAGGTTAACTTTTTTTTAGGCAATGAAAGGGTTAACTGTGTGATGGGGAGTGTTTTACTAGGGGGCGGTCGTGTGTGCTTCATGGGGCGCTGATTCGGAGACTCTCAGGATCAGCGTGTGCTCGAAACTGACAGCAGACTTTCAGTGTAAACACTGCAGCCGTGCTCCCTGTCAGTGATTGGCGGTAATCGCCGGGACCCGGCAGGTAATGACCTGCCGAGACCTGGTGATTGACACCCGCTGCCGCGATCAGCGGGACGAGTAGGGCGGGCACGCGCCTCACGCGAGCCCCCTACCCGTTTTGCAGACCGACATTTAAAAACGGCGTTCTGCGCAGTGGTGCCACCCTGCCTCAGTAAAAACACTGTGGCTGGTCGGCAACCAGTTAAGACAGCGTTACTGGCATGATAACCAGGTAAACATGGGGGGGAGCCAAGAAAAAATGAATGCTGCTACCACATCTAAGGACTGATAAGTTGCAATGTATAGAATTTTTGTTCTTAGGTTAAGATACACTTTAAAGCATGTCTATGGTCAAAATGTAAAAACATATGTAGCTACCCCCACAAGGGCCGCTTATATGTTTGACCCGGTTTTCCCTTACTTTGCCCCGCACCCAGGCACAGTATATTTCTTCAGACAAATGCACACACACACTTCAGCTTGTTGTCTTCAATGGCCAGTCTAGGGAATGTTTGTTTTTGAAGTTTTATTGTAGAACTGGGGATAGGGATGGGGAATTGTAGTAGAATACTCCAAAATTAGAACTATTCACACTGAGGGCATCTGAGCTTATCTCTTAATCGAGTAGCATTGGAGTCCTGACTGACAACAGAGAGAAGACTTCTCTTTAAAGTGTAGTAACAAGTAGATTAGCAATGAGCAAAGTCCCTTTAGCAGTAGTAGTAGTTGCAGGGCTGAGCTCCTCAGGCCTGTTACGGCAGACTGTAGCAGTCCAGAAGTAATAGAACTGAGCAAAGTCCTGTGCAGTAGCACCCGTTGGACAAGCTCTTCAGAACACTAGCCAGTGTTCCCTTTTCTCAGACCCACGCTGACTATCAAGCACCAGAGGGTTAGCAAAGCACACACAGTCCCCAAGATTTCTCAATGTCTGTACTCATAAGTCCAAGGACAGAATGGTTGCCTCCTTCCAATCTTCCAAGTGACTCTCTCCAGTGATACTAAACAGATCTTTGGCACACAGCTCCCCTCAGTCAGATTACTGTAGGACCAGGGTCACTTTCTCTAACTTCAGGCCCTCAGGTTGACTCACCTGAGGCCACATGGCAGCAAGTGTCAGGCTTGGTGCAATCCACTCCAGGGAAAGACACTAGGAGCCATGTGCTCGCAGAACATACAGTGCCTTGAAAAAGTATTCATACCCCTTGAAATTTTACACATTTTGTCATGTTACAACCAAAAACATAAATGTATTTTATTGGGATTTTAAGTGATAGACCAACACAAAGTGGGACATATTTGTGAAGTGGAAGGAAAATGATAAATTGTTTTCAAATTTTTTTTACAATTAAATATGTGAAAAGTGTGGTGTGCATTTTTATTCTGCCCCCCTGAGTCAATACTTTGTAGAACCACCTTTCAGTGCAATTACAGCTGCAAGTCTTTTTGATGATGTCTCTACCAGCTTTGCACATCTAGAGAGGGACATTTTTTGCCCATTCTTCTTTGCAAAATAGCTCAAGCTCTGTCAGATTAGATGGAGAGCGTCTGTGAACAGCAATTTTCAAGTCTTGCCACAGATTCTCAATTGGATTTAGAAGTGTACTATTCTAACACATGAATATGCTTTGATCTAAACCATTCCATTGTAGCAATGGCTGTATGTTTCGGGTCATTTTCCTGCTAGAAGGTGAACCTCCGCCCCAGTCTCGAGGCTTTTGCAGACTCTAACAGGTTTTCTTTTAAGATTGCCCTTTATTTGGCAACTACAGTTGCTTATTTTTTAAGCAGTACTCATTAATTGTAAACACTTATATCATAAATTGCAGTTTACCAGGCAACTAATTACAATGTATCTTTTTTTTACCAAATCAATTTCCACATTTTATTGCAATTTTTTGTTAGTCTGCAGCCAATGCCTCGTGTTTAAAAATGCTTTAATCATCATTGATAACTTTGCCCTGCCCTATGTTTGGAATAATATTTTGGGGTCAAGAAGACAAACTGTAGAAAAATATTATCACTTTATATCTTTTTAGTTATTCTCGCTTTAACATTATCACAGGCTGAACATACCTTCACCTGGTTTAAAACTGAAAAAAATTGCCTTTAGTTATACTTTAACTGGTTACTATTGACAGTTTGTAATAGAACAAATAAAGGAGAACTGCTTGAAAAGATTCCACTTAGAATAAAATAAACTTTGCACACGTGTCAGACACATAGTCTCGTGGCCCAAATGATGTACTTCTGCATTCTTTGAATTCCCGTAAGACAGAGCTCTGGCTGGTTTTAGGCATACACTGCATGGATTGAGGGCCATTCACCTCCCAAAGTAGAACTCATAATAACTGCTAAGTTTCACGTCTCTTGTGTATTACCAACATCAACATCAATATTTTTTTCCCTTATACTACGAATTTCTGCAGGTCCTTCAGAGTTACCAGTGGCTTCTTGGTTGCTTATTTTAAATATATACCCTCCTTATCCAGGCGTTGGAATGCCATATTGCTTCAGTTTTTCAATGAAGCTTTTCTGGAATTTTATCATGTACTTGTTTTGATGGTTCCTTGGTCTTCATGATGTTCCTTATTTAGGTATTGTCTTTAGAAATCTCTGGGGCCTTCCAGAAACAGGTTGTGTTTTGTGTAATCACTTTTTCACTTTCCCTCCTAGATTGTAAGCTCCGAGGAGCAGGGCCCTCCTTTCTCTCTTGTATTGAACTGTATTGTTGCTGTATTGTCTCCCGTTATATTGTAAAGCGCTGAGCAAACTGTTGGCGCTATATAAATCCTGTATAATAATAATAAAAATAAATGCATGTAGGCACAACCATTTTAACCACTTGAAGAATGGCATGTTAACCCCCTTCCTGTCCAGTCCATTTGTCAGTTTTAAGCATTGTGATACTTTGACTGACAGTTACTCGGTTTACATATTTACTGTATAAATGGAAAATGACCAACCATTTTGAAAAAAAAAGTTCTATTATAAAACTTTTAAAAATTGTTAGTTTACATCAACAATAGACAGTCCAATCTGCAGCACCTCAAAAGTGTATTCAAAACATTATATCCACCTGTACAACAGTTTCAGACCTTTAAGGGTCATTTTTACAGAAGGAAGAAAACAAGAACCATTTTTCTCAAATTTTGAGCAAATGTTCTTTGGACATTATGACTTTGACAATGAGGAACACAAGTCTCTTACTGCTAAAATAAGACAGGTGGTTACCACACTGCAATCTCTACTCTCAGGCGAGGAGTAGGGTGCATGAATCAATTACTAAGTTCCATAAATTTACTGAAGTGAGGAAACAGAGCAAGATAAGGAGAACTATCATTCTAATCATGAATTTATAATTGATTACATCCAGAATGTGGATACACCAGGAAATTTGTTATATGAAATCCTCAGATGGTCGTCTGCCTCAAATGTCTCGGACTCCTCAGGTTCTGACACTGCTTTTTTTTTTTTACCAAATACTCAAGCAAGAGTGCCTGCAGAGAGAAGAAACAAAGGCAAGGTGGTTGAAATTACCACCACAAATTGAAACATGCCTGCAGCAATGTCACAGCAGAGGAATCAATCAAGACAGAAAATGTCTAAAATGGATCATTTTGTATTACAACAAAATCTATATTTTTTTTGTTTCACAAAATTGTATTGCATTTTTAAAGTAAATAACAGAATACGGAGAGGTGCAATAGTTGAAATATCATTCAGGTGCACATGGGTACCAGATGGGTGCTAGTGCTAGTTAATGCTAGTCATAAGAAAGCAGAAGCACCATGGCTGGTGTAGCTGCAATTTAGAGGTATCAATGGTTCCAGAGAGTAGTGCTCTGTGTTTCCACTCATGGGCACCTCTGCAAAACGAGAAGAGTTGAGAGGCACAGAGGGAGAAGAAAGGGCAGGGGGAAACAACAATTATAGAGGAGGAGTACAGAAAGAAAAGGGAGGAACGCTTGCCCAGGATGAGCAGAAATGGGAAAAATAGAGAGTAGAAAGGAAAGGAGATTGGGGGGTAGTCCCATGTGGGCCAATGGCCAAGGTGATGAAGGCATCTGTAATAGCATCAACCCGAGAGCAAGAACTTATATTGTTTGAAATTTGTTCGATAGTATTGTTACATTTAAAACATTTTCCAGTAGATCCTTCAACCTCTTTGAGGCTAAGGCTTAAAGAGGTGGGTTTGTAAAAATAAGAGTACAGTTCTTCCTTCCAAGATTTACCCATCGATTGAGCACTTTGAGTAGTTTCAATAAGGATGTCAATTTGTGTTTTGAAGATGTTGTAATGAATAGATGGCAAAAATGTAATGACCAAAATCTGAACTGAATGCTTTATATCCACTTACTTAAGACCACAATACGTATATAAACGTTGCAGTTTTCAAGTGCTTTAGAAGGGCTATGGTTGAATAAATCAGCCATAACCCTGGTATTTTTATTTTTCAGCTGACAGACCTGATTTCTATCAAAAACGGTCCTAGTGGCTCTCAAGTCACTGGATTGCTTTCTGTAGCAGCGGAAGAGGATGTACCCTTCCTCCCGCTGCTTGCCGTGTATCTCAGGTTTACCGTTAAAACTGTCGGGCCCATGAAATGATCTGATGGTGCGGCCATCTGAAAATTGAGGCAATGAAAGTCTCTATGGCCTTTGATCGCCTCTGTCATGATGAAGGACCAGAGCGATGTCATGATGGCACATCCGGGCGGCAGCCGCAGTAAACAAATTTTTTTCTTTTTTAAATCAAAAAGTTTAAAAAAAAACCCTTTGTTTTTTTATCTTTTACTTTTAAAGGAAAAGGAGAGATTTGGGGTCTTTTGATCTCTTCTTCAAGAGGACCTGTCATGCATATTTCTATTACAAGGGATGTTTATAATCCTTATAATAGGAATAAAAGTGCTAAAAAAACAATAATAAAGGGACAGGATTTTTTTTTTTTAAAGTACCCCATCCCTCCGTGCTCTTGTGCAAAAGCGAATGCATACGTAAATCACGCATGCATATGTACATGGTGTTCACAGCACACGTGAGGTATTGCTGCAAACATTACAGCGAGAACAATAATTCTAGCACTAGCCCTCTTCTGTACCTTTAAACAGGTAACCTGTGAAATTTTTTTAAAGCGTCACCTATGGAGATTTTTAAGTAATGTAGTTTGTCGCCATTCCACACGCATGCGCAATTTTAAAGTGTGATAAGTTAGGTATCTATGTACTCGCTGTAACATCCTCTTTCATATTTAAAAGAAATCGGGGGTATTTATTATGTTTTGTTTTTTTTTTAATTCACTAAAGTGTATATTTTAAAAAAAATAACAGTTGAAAAACCACTGCAAAGTACCATGTGACATAAAAATTTGCAATGACCACCATTTCAGTCTCCAGGGTCTTTGCTTTTAAAAAATAAAAAAAAAAATAAAATATATATATATATATATATATATATATATATATATAAAATGTTTGTGGGTTATAAGTAATTTTCTAGCAAAAAATACGTATTTAAATTTGTAAAAAAAAATTCCCAGAAAATGCTTGGTCTAGTCTGTCTAAACTGACTGATTTTATTATTGTAGCACACTCCTAGGCAGCTAGGTGGAGCTGGCTAGGTTTTTTTCAGCTAGGAAGGCTGAATAGCAGCCTGGCCAGAGGGTTATTTTATTTATTTATTACAATTTTTATTTAATTATTATAAAAACAGTATTAAAACACATTCCATCTTCAAAAATATAGTTTTTTAATATTACAATCTGTTACCCCCTTCCTCCCGCCCTTTACCCTTCCCTCCCCCCTCCTACAACCTCCTAATATTTTCTCTATCTGTATCCATTTCTCCTTATCTTATTACTCACCTAACTTCACCGTAACTTCTAAATTACCTCCTTTGCTCTAATTAATTCCATGTAAGTTTCTGAAGTTTTGAATTTCGTCCACGCACTCCATACTCTCTTAAACATTCCCATTTTATCCTCTTCTATACATCTCAATTCCTCCCTTCTAACAATGTTTTCTACTCTGTCTATCCAATCTACTATCTTTGGTACCTCAGTTACTTTCCAAAATTTTGGAATCAAACCCTTTGCCGCACTAATTAAATGGTACAATACTTTATTTTTATATACCTCCTGTCACGACTATGGCGGGTAGCTCTATAGATCCACAGCTTAAATTAGGATGGTATGTGCTGCGCCTTCTAATAGGTATCTCCATTCTTCCAAGGCGGATTTGATGGCCAATAATTCCTGAGGGTAGTATTGGGTCTGGATGGCTTAGTATGGGTCTCTTTAACATTTCGAAAGTACCCTGAGCTTCTGGTGTCCAATTGAATCGGACTCCCTGTTTGGTCAGTTGCGTAATTGGTGTAATGATGGCTGAGAACCCTCTAATAAATCTTCTATGAAAATTGGCAAAGCCTATGAACCGATGAACTCCTTTCTTATCAACTGGTGCAGGCCATTCTACTATAGCAGAAACTTTCTGAGGATCCATCTTGAAGCCTTCTATGGATATGATTAGTTCCAGGAACTGGATGCTCTGGCGTTCAAATTCACATTTTTCTGGTTTGACATAAAGTCCATGCAGACGGAGGCGACCAAAGACCCTTTGCACATGACCCCAGTGGAGGTCGATGGAAGCAGAAAAGATTAGAATATCGTCGAGATATACGATAACAAAAACATCTATAAAATCCCTGAAGATGTCGTTTACCAGATGCTGGAAGGTTGCTGGGGCATTACATAGCCCAAAGGGTATAACTAAATATTCATAATGCTCAAATCTGGTACGGAAGGCTGTTTTCCATTCGTCCCCTTCTCTGATGCTGACGAGGTTGTAGGCCCCTCTTAAGTCTAGTTTAGTAAATATGGTTGCTGCTCTGAGCCTCTGAAAAAGTTCTGGAATTAGTGGTAGAGGATATCTATTCTTCACCGTGATATTGTTTAATTCTTGGTAGTCCAAACATGGACTGAGGGAGTGGTCTTTCTTTTCGACGAAAAAGATTCCTGCCCCAGCTGGAGAAGTAGAGAGGCGGATGAACCCCTTTTTGAGATTATCATCAATATAATCTTTTAGTGCTTCCAACTCACGCTCTGATAGCGAAAAAATACGACTGAAGGGGATCACAGCTCCAGGTAGTAGCTCGATTGGGCAGTCGTAAGGCCTGTGAGGTGGAAGGCTGTTTGCACCGCGTTTACTGAAGACGTCTAAGAGGTCGTGATAAGCTGCCGAAACTAACTGGCCTACTTCAGTATCATTTTCCACGCACAGCAGGGGCCCGGACGGAGTAGGAACTTGAGGGAAACAGTGCTCATGGCAGTAGGCCGAGTTAAAGTCCACTTTACCAGAAATGCAATTTATGCCAGGGTTATGGGCCTGTAACCATGGAATTCCCAGGATGATGGGTAATAGTGGTGAAGAAATGACATCCAGGCATAAGAGTTCCTTGTGCCCAGATGGAGATCTAACTACGGGAAGTGGCATCGTTTACTGTGTGACTGCCCCAGATCTGATGTTGGATCTGTCCGCCAAGAAAACCATCAGTCTCTGTGTTTTGGCCCTTAGGGGTATCTGATGTTGCTGAACAAAAGTGGTGTCAATGAAGCAACTGCAGGCTCCAAAGTCAAAAATAGCTGTTACTGGTAGGGTTTTTCCTGAAAGCTAAAATGAAACGGAGATGGTGAGCTGAGCAGGGTTGATAGCAGGCATTTTTGCAGGCAGGGTTGTCAGAGACTTACTTGATTTTGCAGAACAATTTCGCACATAGTGGCCAGGTTCTCCGCAGTAGAGGCATAAGTTGCCCTGGCGGCGGTGTTGCCGCTCTTTCGGAGGGAGGGTGGTACATAGTAACCCGTTTTGCATGGGTTCGGACCCCTCAGAACTGGGTGTGGTAGAACTGGTTGATGCCATACTTGTTAGAGGTGGTACCCTGGGCATCATCCATGTGGGGCGAGTTTGACCTGCGGATCTCTCCAGCCTTCATTCCCTGGGTCGGCGGTCAATCTGAATAGTCAGCTTAATAAGATCCTCCAAGGTATTCGGTACTCCAACCCGAGCTAGCTCGTCTTTCAGGGGTTCGGCCAGACCCAAGCGAAATTGATAACGTAGAGCAGCGTCATTCCAGCTGGTATCAGCGCTCCAGCGCCTGAACTCGGTTACGTAGTCCTCAGCTGCCCTACGACCTTGCTACAGAGAGTGGAGCGCCGCTTCTGCAGATGCAGATCGTTGGGGGTCATCATACAGTTGCGCCATAGCTTCAATGAAGCTGTCTAGGGAAGTCAGTTTGGCATCTGCTTTTTCCATTAAATGATGGGCCCATGCTTGTGGCTCATTCTGGAGAACCATCTCCTCTTGACTGCAAAACGGAGAGTGGGAAGTGTCACAGTACTGGATATAAGGTGGGGGGCGGGAGCTGCCAGAATTTTCACATTAATCAGCAGGTGATTGGTTGCCGTGCGGTTCTTGCAACCAATCAGCAGCTTGCCAATTTGAATAGTTAGAACACTGCCGGGTTTATATTGCTTTCTATTTTCCCGTTAGGTAGAGTCACCCTCTCTATTTGACCTCTATTTGACAGTAAAAATATAAGAAAATCCCAATTTTTGGGGTTGTCACCAGAACAGAAGTAAAGGGAAAGCCTTATATGGGTTCTGGTGACAATCAGGAATTCTCTCACTTTGGAAGGATTTCTTCTCAATTCCAGTGAAAGGAAATCTCCCCAATGGGACACAATGGGAAAATAAAATGGACTGCCTAACTCAATGTACCTCGATGCACAAAAATACACAGCTATTGTGTGAACCTCCGGAAGTGTCTGGGGCCGCACTTGAGGCCCTCTAAAATTTTCAAGTTGACCGCCACCGCTCTTCACAGTAGGATTCTAGTAGAGTCTGTAAGGTATTCATATCTCATCTAATTTATGTAGAAAGCTCAAGATTTCTTCTGGGTTGGTTTTGCAGTTTGAATGTCATCATTAAGTGGATGTAATTAGCTAAAAGGAAAAGACCCACTTATTAGGCGAGTTGGAGCACTCTAAACAGTTTTGTAATTCCAACAACAGGGAGGTATAGGGCAGCAAATTCTGAGGTTCTCAGAAAGGGCATAGTGCTGTTGCTTTAAGCAGGAATAAGACAAAGAATGTGGCCAAAGACTTTTCACCACTCTGGAGTCTGACATGAAGATTCCTCCCTCTGCTGAGGTGTCTGGAACAGAGTCACTGGATACGAGGGGCAGGCTGACCCTTGTGGTCTCTGAGGGTGATGGCAAGTCCTGAACATAGCCACAGTGACCCTGAAGTATCAGAAATCCTGAATACAAACACTCTCTCTCTCAGCACGTGGAGTCTTTGGGTCCCACAGAAATACAGATCCTGACACGACAATTTCAGTAGGGTCCCACAAGGGCAGGAAAACAGTCTTTCACCAACTGCAGTACACAGTCCTCCATCTGCAGCTTTGTAGGTCCCTCCTCTCCAGGGCACAGTCCTCAGCATACACAGCAGAAGTCCCTTTCTCTCCTGAAGCACAGTTCTCACCCTACAGTCCCCCTAGGCTGGCCGTACATTACACAGTTTTCTTGTACGATTTTCCTTTAGATTTATCAATGTCAAACCTAAACACCTTCAATTTGCATGCAGTCAGGATGGCCCTTGCACTACATAGTTGAAGATAAATCTACAGGACATTTAAATAAGAAAATTGTATAATGTATGGCCAGCTTAGGTTAGGTTCACATCTGTGCAGGTGATTACTGCTGGGGGAATGCACCTTTTCTTGCAGTCGTAACCACCCGCACAGAAAACACACAGGAACTGTGTGTGGGTGCCATTAATGCTAATGGTACGTTGCATGTACTGGAAATCACTCCTTACTGGGAACTGCACTGCACTTGCGGTTCCCTTGTGGGCTGCAAATTCTTTAATTCTGTAGGGATTTCTTCCCTGTGTTTCAGGAGGTACAGCAGCCCATTCAAATAAATGAGCTGCTGTGCCTGCGTAAACCACAACTCGCAGAGTCGCACAGATGTAAACGTAGCTTTACAGGCAACTCAGCACTCTCACTGCAGCTCTGTCAGGGATCCCGGCGCCTCGGCGGTGCGCGCATGCGCAGAGCGCTGACTCGTCCGATCCAGCGAGCACTGAATCCTAGGCGATCGCGGCAGCCGCCGCGCATGCGCACTAGCGATCGCGGTTGCACCAAAGAGAGCACAGGGCGGCCTATTTAAACCTGCCCTGTGTCTTGGGGTCCCACAGAAATACAGATCCTGACACGACAATTTCAGTAGGGTCCCACAAGGGCAGGAAAACAGTCTTTCACCAACTGCAGTACACAGTCCTCCATCTGCAGCTTTGTAGGTCCCTCCTCTCCAGGGCACAGTCCTCAGCATACACAGCAGAAGTCCCTTTCTCTCCTGAAGCACAGTTATCACCCTACAGTCCCCCTAGGCTGGCCGTACATTACACAGTTTTCTTGTACGATTTTCCTTTAGATTTATCAATGTCAAACCTAAACACCTTCAATTTGCATGCAGTCAGGATGGCCCTTGCACTACATAGTTGAAGATAAATCTACAGGACATTTAAATAAGAAAATTGTATAATGTATGGCCAGCTTAGGTTAGGTTCACATCTGTGCAGGTGATTACTGCTGGGGGAATGCACCTTTTCTTGCAGTCGTAACCACCCGCACAGAAAACACACAGGAACTGTGTGTGGGTGCCATTAATGCTAATGGTACGTTGCATGTACTGGAAATCACTCCTTACTGGGAACTGCACTGCACTTGCGGTTCCCTTGTGGGCTGCAAATTCTTTAATTCTGTAGGGATTTCTTCCCTGTGTTTCAGGAGGTACAGCAGCCCATTCAAATAAATGAGCTGCTGTGCCTGCGTAAACCACAACTCGCAGAGTCGCACAGATGTAAACGTAGCTTTACAGGCAACTCAGCACTCTCACTGCAGCTCTGTCAGGGATCCCGGCGCCTCGGCGGTGCGCGCATGCGCAGAGCGCTGACTCGTCCGATCCAGCGAGCACTGAATCCTAGGCGATCACGGCAGCCGCCGCGCATGCGCACTAGCGATCGCGGTTGCACCAAAGAGAGCACAGGGCGGCCTATTTAAACCTGCCCTGTGCATCTCCAAATCGCCTTCTGGTCTTGTCCTGTTCCTGTGTTCCTGATTACTCCTGTGTTCCTGATACCTTGTTGCCGACCCAAGCCCGTTCCTGACACTGCTGCCTTCTCCTGCTCTGACCCCTGGCTAAGTCCTGACTATTCTCTACCTGTTCCTGATTGCCTGACCTCCTGTTACTGAACCCGGCTTGTGACCTGTTATTCTTCTGCCTGCTGCTCTGCACTGTCTGCTCCGCTGTTACTGACCCGGCCCGTCTGACCACGCATACCTCTTCACGTCTGGCTCTCACCTGCTCTACGCCATTGGCTTCCGCCTCTACCACAGCTGGTGTTCCTCGGGGGTCGCGACCTGGTCTCAGGCTGCTTCAAGTCCATCCCCACCATCAGGGGCTCTGGTGAACCAGCAGACTGAGGCTTAGACTCCGTGCCCTGAGGGATTCCGGCCAGTGGGCTGCTAGAGGCTACCACCAGTTGGTCGCTGACAACCTCATGGAACTGCACAACTCTACAAACAGCCACCCTGATCCCACCCTACCATAACCATCTGATCAATCATGATAGTAAAGAAAACCAGGAAACTGAACTGTGGAAAATTATGGCCATGGCCCCTTTATTTGGGTTCTAAAACAAATATGATAACCTTTAACCCTTGCCATACCATAATTTTAACATTAAACCAACAGACCAATACCACCATTAAAACTTTATCAAAACCACCTACTCAGTCTTTCAGGACTCAAGCACTGTACCAACCACCAGGTACCACCATAAACACTGTCCACCCACACCTATGGGGTGACATTACCCCGCTCAGTCTTTTAGGACTTGAGCGCCAAGTAACCGTACAAATCACCAGGTACCACCATAAACAGTGTCCACACACACCTGTGGGCTGACATTACCCCAATAAACTTAGAGCCACAACAAAGGGAGGGGAGATGACAGCTCAATTGAAGATTCAGTTGTACCAGACTGCAGATGTTGGCACCTAAAATGAAAAACACTTCATCCCCATAGGTTGTTTCATTTAATTTCAAATTCCATTTCTAAGCAATTTTTTTAACTTGCCCAGGATCAAAGCAGTGATTATCTTCTGGCAATAGCTATCTGCTGTGCTTTCTTATCAGTGACCAGGATGTGAGATGGAAGAGAGTGCCAGGATCTGAAAAATAAACAGACAGGGGTGCTGTTAGAAACCATGGTTAGCCAACCCGATAGCCAACACAATTTACTATGATTCAGTTATGAATGAACACAGTGTATTATCAGTACCGATCACACATTGTGTTCATTCAGAAACAAAAGGGTCTGGTAAATGTGACATATTTACCAGACCCTTCCCCCACTTTGCATCCTGAAGGATCCTATTGTGTGCTTGCAGCTGCTGGTGGGAAGGAGAGGGGGGAAGCAGGCAGCACTGAGGGGATTGGGCACATGGGAGGCCTGGGCAGCAAACATATAGTGCTCAGAGATGGTAATGGGTGCAGCAGGGAGCAATTACTGGAACCAATCCCCTGTATAGCTGTCTCTGCAGCAGCTAAAAGCCATCAGGAGGGAGAGAAGAAGCCAGCTTTGAGCTGCTGCAGAGAGAGCCATACAGAGAATTTGTTCCAGTAATTACCCCCTGCCGTGCCAATCGCCCTCCCATATCCGATTCGCCCAGCTGCCTGGGCCCCCCTGCTGGCCTGGGCCCCATACAGGAGGACTGGTGGTACCGCCTTATCCACGGCCCTGCATGGGGGTCACTTGGTTAGCACCATGGGGACACTTGGTTAGCCCCGTGTCCCTAGCAGGAGCTTCAGACAGCACAGCCTCCTCCAATGACTCTCCACAAGAAAATGCCCACCACAGCAAAGGCTTTCTGGTCATTTTTTTCCCTCTGAAGGCACGATTCTCCTGGGGCTTGTAGATTGTTGCACATGTAAAAGAGAAGCTGAATCTAGTTGAAGGAAGACTAAAGATGGGGTAGCCCTCTTTTTAGGGGTTAAGAGAAATGGCCCTACCCAAAAAGGATAGTGCACTAAACCTGTAGGTAAAGAAAAGAACCAGAACCTTCGCTAAGTGAAAGAGATGGATTGATAATAAAGTTGGCAGTGCCTCCACCAAGGACAGGGCTCGATTAACACAGGGGATACCCTTCCTGGGAAATTAATCAGTAACTAAACAAAATAATAGGGAGCAGAGGAACTATTGCAACCCACATATAATATTAACCATAAGTGTAAATAATACAAGCTTTGCATCAGGAAAGATTATTAATAGTACATACTGTACATCCAATGTACAATGAACAAATAGGTATACCAGCAAAGGGTCCAGCAAGAGTCCTGGTGGAATTGTGCACATATACCCGGGTATATATAGTTATTAATAATGATACCTTAGGATAAATGTTGCAGCAAAGTCCAGGGCCCCTGAGGATAATTGTGATGCAGCATCCATCCTGGTGTCGGAGACCTAAAGACAAGATTAGCAATGATGGGGAGAGTCTCCAACCGTTGTCACTGAAATCTAGAGTCAACCCATTTTCTCTGCGTCTTAGTCCATAGTAGGTTCTAATCTGTCATACAACTGGACATCTACCAGAAGTGGCCATCAGATGCCTAACCTGGCTCTAGTCTATGCTGGTTATTGAACCCTAAGCTAAAACCAGCTATAGAATCCCAGACCAGAATGGCCAAAACAACAAGAGCAGCATATAAACTATTGCAATAAACAGGTTAACCTACTAATAATCCTGTATAAAAATAATAATATACTGGAAGGTGACCTCTACACACATACAGTAGCACTGATCCAGCTATCTGGCTCAATGCATGTAGGATAGTAATGGAATAGAGATGCTTCTGTCACCAGTCTTTAGACACATACAGTATATAGTATGTACTCTCCAGTGCCTCAGGATATGCACAGCCAAAAGGGAAGCCAAGGGTACCAGGACAGCGACAACCAAAGGAAATGTTCCAGGGGTGTAGCCCTCCTCAGACGGGGAAATCAGCCACTGGATAGAGAGAAAACAGGTGGCGCACACACCTAGAGCATCAACAGCGAGGCTCTTTCTTTCCATACATCATACATCAGTATCAGAGGTTGGTCATCAGCTCTGAGGAAAGGGATTCAACCCCGAAACGCATCAGCCATTTGACCGCACTGACAGTGAGAACACCTTGCCCGCCGTTGTGGCCATTGTCATTTTTCTATGCTTTTTAGATACATGCTTTGTCTGTGAGTATGTTTTTATTATTTCATTCCTACAATAAACCTTGGATAATGCACTAGGTGTGTGCGCCACCTGTTTTCTCTCTATCTACATACAGTATATACACCCAAAAGCTATGGACAACAAAAGTAAACTATTAAACATACGAGCACTTACTTAGAAATCCCTGTATTCTAGCCTGGGTTCAGCAACAGCTCTCCCATGGACAGGACATATGTCTTAGACTTTCTCTCTCTCACTGTCTCTCCGCTTCCTTCTTCTGGGGTTTCCAGGCCAGTCTCCCAGTGACAGTGCTGATACATATACATAACTCTGTGACATAAACACCGTAGCCACTTACAAACACAGACAGTAGAGGGCAGCAAATACACTGGCCATACACTATGCCAATTTTGTTCTGTTCCTGATGAACTGGCTGAAATTTGCTTAGCTGGTGGTCCTGTCACCCTCCTGTCTGGACAGAAAACGTTTGGCTGAACAACAGCAACATGCAATCAGATGCAGCAGCTGTTCAGGTATTCTGACAGTCACCAGCAGCAACTGTCAGAATACAATTAGCACAGCAGGAAGTTTGACCATCCATGCTGTATAACATGGACGTAGAAATCAGTTTTTTACTGATTTTTTTTCAAATTATAAAATATTCACAAGCATACTACAAACATTCATGCAGGCTGAGCTATTTTTTTTTGTATTTTCTCTAATACGATGAATTCCTATGATCGCCAGCTCTATCTAGTGAACACAGTATATTTTCTGAAATTCCTCAAACAGGAAATATACCACATTTTGTCCAATAGATGGAACGGTCGATCATAGGAAGTCATAATATTAGAGAAAATACAGAGAAAATTTTCACAGCCTGGGTGAATGCTTGTGTGTCCAAGAAATATTTTAAAAATAGACCCCTGTGAGTGTATGGACAGCTTTGGCCTTAAGCTTACATTTTCTGTCTACGTTTTTGACATTGGATGTCAGGTGGGTGGCTAGCAACAGGGTCAAATATGAAGCAAATTTCATATAGTGTTTGGTCAGCTGTAGGCTCCATGAACACTAGCGTTTTCTTAAGCTGCTAGAAGCCATTATTAGCATTTTTCTGCTCCTCGAACTAAATAGCATTATCCTATGTGTCCATGCACGCTACTTTAGGCTATTAGCATTTTTTGAGCTTCAGCATCTAGGAGTAGAAAAAAATGTTTTTTGTAGAGTTTTTTGGAGTGTTTTTCCAGCAGAAAAAAACTGCTAAATGCTTCTAAACACTACTAAAATGCTCCTAACAGCTTTAGTTCTAGCTTTTTTCTACTGTACTGTAACTACTAATGTACTGTAAAAACGCTAGTAAAACGCTAACGCTCCTAAACACCTCTAAACGCTGTTTAAAATGCTATTACCAGCTTTTTTTATCCAGTGCTTTTTTCCAGCATAAACGCTAGTGTGCATGGAGCCTTGGAGCAAAGAGCTGGTTTATGAGGCAGACAATTAGCTTGATCCTTGATCTAACAATGGTGACAGGGATATACTTCTGAGATGATGTGTAAAATGCTGTAAAAAATATTTAAGGTGATTGTTAAGCTTTATTTATTTATTTATGTGTGTAAATTAAAATAACAGATATATTATACTTATCTGCTCTTACTAAAGGTTAAGCACAGAGCAGACCTGAACCTCCTCTTCTGCAAGTACCCCCATAGGAAGCCGCTTTCTATGAGGGCACTTGTGCAGGCTTGCTTCTGAGCCCCACTGCCTGCTTCCATAGACACAGACAGCAGAGCTAGGCCCCGCCCCCAGCTCCCTTGTTACAGAGTTTGATTTAGAGCAGCAGGAGCCAATGGCTTCTGCTGCTATTGACCTGTCCCGTGAGGGCATGGCGCTGGATCGCAATGGAGCCGGAGGGAGATCCTAGTCACAAAAGGTAAAAAAACCATAAGGCTTTACAACCACTTTAAAGATTACTTACTGGGTGAGCATTTTCTTCACTTAGGCTCCTTTCACAATAGCGATATCATTTACCACCCCCTCTAAAAGTGATTCACAGTGGATCATTTTTTAGAGGGCCTGCAAAAGGAGGTTAGCAGTCATGTAGGAGGCAAAACTGCTGCATCCTGATGCCTGTATTTTTTAAACTTATTTTTTCATTTTCTTTTGTTGCCCAATGATAATTTTACATTGCGCCAAAACTGTCAGCCAAGCATTGGGTCGATTCACTTACATGGAAGAGTTTCACAGGCGGTGTCAATTGTCATACTCTGTATGTGTAGCCAAGTGCTGGCTATACCATTATGCCATTCAGGGAATCCTTTTTCTCCATAGTGCCTAGTACTGGGATTGTGAGTTCTTCTGACAGCAGTGGATCCTGGGCTTGTAGTCCTATAGCCCAGTGTTTTTCAACCTTTTTTGTGCAAAGGCACACTTTTTTCATGAAAAAAATCACGAGGCACACCACCATTAGAAAATGTTAAAAAAATTTACCTCTGTGCCTATATTGACTATATATAAAGTAATTCTCTTGAATAGGAATCAAACACAAAGAAATTATTTTATAATTACTTTATTATGAAATAATAAAGTATTTTATAATTGGACCCGGGGGCCGGACCAAGAGTAGATGAATGATGTGTATGTGTCATCCATAGTAAGTATAGTAATATTCCCCCATAGTAAGCATAGTAATTAATCCCCCATATAGTAAGTCATCCCCCATAGTAATTCATCCCCCATATAGTAATTCATCCCCCATAGTAATTCATCCCCCATAGTAATTAATCCCCCATATAGTAATTCATCCCCCATAGTAATTCATCCCCCATAGTAATTAATCCCCCATATAGTAATTCACCCCCCATAGTAATTATTCCCCCATATAGTAATTCATCCCCCATAGTAATTAATCCCCCATATAGTAATTCATCCCCCATAGTAATTCATCCCCCATATAGTAATTCATCCCCCATAGTAATTCATCCCCCATAGTAATTCATCCCCCATATAGTAATTAATCCCCCATAGTAAATCATCCCCCATATAGTAATTCATCCCCCATAGTAATTCATCCCCCATAGTAATTCACCCCCCATATAGTAATTCATCCCCCCTATAGTAATTCATCCCCCATACAGTAATTCATCCCCCATATAGTAATTCATCCCCCATAGTAATTCATCCCCCCATAGTAATTAATCCCCCATATAGTAATTCATCCCCCATAGTAATTCATCCCCCATATAGTAATTCATCCCCCATAGTAATTCATCCCCCATATAGTAATTCATCCCCCATATAGTAATTCATCCCCCCTATAGTAAATCATCCCCCATAGTAATTCATCCCCCATAGTAATTCATCCCCCATATAGTAATTCATCCCCCATATAGTAATTCATCCCCCATAGTAATTCATCCCCCATATAGTAATTCATCCCCCCTATAGTAATTCATCCCCCATAGTAATTCATCCCCCATATAGTAATTCATCCCCCATAGTAATTCATCCCCCATAGTAATTAATCCCCCATATAGTAATTAATCCCCCATATAGTAATTCATCCCCCATAGTAATTCATCCCCCATATAGTAATTCATCCCCCATAGTAATTCATCCCCCATAGTAATTAATCCCCCATATAGTAATTCACCCCCCATAGTAATTCATCCCCCATAGTAATTCATCCCCCATATAGTAATTCATCCCCCATAGTAATTAATCCCCCATATAGTAATTCATCCCCCATAGTAATTCATCCCCCATATAGTAATTCATCCCCCATAGTAATTCATCCCCCATAGTAATTCATCCCCCATATAGTAATTAATCCCCCATAGTAATTCATCCCCCATATAGTAATTCATCCCCCATAGTAATTCATCCCCCATAGTAATTCATCCCCCCTATAGTAATTCATCCCCCATATAGTAAATCATCCCCCATATAGTAATTCATCCCCCATATAGTAATTCATCCCCCATAGTAATTCATCCCCCCTATAGTAATTAATCCCCCATATAGTAATTCATCCCCCATAGTAATTTATCCCCCATATAGTAATTCATCCCCCATAGTAATTCATCCCCCATATAGTAATTCATCCTCCATATAGTAATTCATCCCCCCTATAGTAATTCATCCCCCATATAGTAATTCATCCCCCATAGTAATTCATCCCCCATAGTAATTCATCCCCCATATTAATTCATCCCCCATATTAAGTCCCCAAGCCCCCCCTGTGTCAATTCACTTACCTTTGCTCCGCGCGTTCCTCTCGCCGTTCCGGTGTAGCATGAAAATCTGTCTCCTATAAGGATCTGTCCCCCTCGACGTATCTGCGCATGTGCCAGTTTCAGGCATTAGCAGCCGATCGGCGATCTCCGGCACATGCGCACATACGTCGAGGGGGACAGATCATCCTGACAGTATCACGCTCCACGGGCCGGATTAAAAGGTCCGCCGGGCCGTAGTTTGCCCATTGCTGTTCTAATGATTGGTCTATTTGTGAGCCGAGGCCACATGTTATGGATGAAATTGCAATTTTTCCCACGGCACACCAGACAATATCTCACGGCACGGCACAGTGGTTGAAAAACGCTGCTATAGCCAACATATACTGTATTTCTGAGTGCTGATTGAACTGCAACTACTAGAGAGCTGGGGAACCAGAAGGTTGCTGGGAGAACAGATACTGCATATCTTCTACAGCAAGGAACTGGCTTGGTCTCTGGGTGCAGGATTCTGAGCTAAACACAGGGGGGTCTGCTGTTCTCCTCCAAAGACAGATTGCTGGCTACTACTGTGGGACTCTGCATACCCGTTCAGCATTGCAGGGACGCTGATCACCACATCGGGATCGCATCAGCTTCTCTGCACTGGGACTGTCACTCTCCAGCCAATTGTCTCTGCTTGCTGCGCTGACAGGCTGTCCGGTGTTAACTCTGCACTTCCCTGCAAACAGCCAAGAGCCTGTGCAAGAACTGTTCCTAGGAGGCTGTGCTCTCCATGGGATTGGTGAGCGGGCAAGAGCCCAACCTCTTTCTCACAACACTGCATGCAGACACCTTTACACTTCAGTACCAGAAGATCTTCGCTTTGAGTATTTACCACAGTCTGTTATCTTCAATTAATTACTCACTACTGTATATGAGCCCCACCATTGCTAGAAGAAGACAACGGCTACTATCACATCAGAAACTTTAAAATCTAAGGACTCAAGTTGCTATTTATAGTTAAAAGGACCTCTAAGCCATTAATACAAAAAAATATATATCCTGCGCCTCTATGTGTGATAAACTATATACAGTGCCTTGAAAAAGTATTCAGACCCCTTGAAATTTTCCACATTTTATCATGTGGCAACCAAAAATGTAAATGTATTTTATTAGGATTTTATGTGATAGACCAACACAATGTGGCACATAATTGTGAAGTGGAAGGAAAATGATTAATGGTTTTCAAAAATGTTTACAAATAAATATCTGAAAAGTGTGGCGTGCATTCATATTCAGCCCCCTTTACTCTAATACCCCTAACTAAAATCCAGTGGAACCAATTGCCTTCAGTAGTCACCTAATTAGTAAAGTCACCTAATTAGTGAGTCCACCTGTGTGTAATTTAATCTCAGTATACTGCTGTTCTGTGAAGCCCTCAGAGGTCTGCTAAACATTAGTGAACAAACAGCATCATAAAGGCCAAGGAACACACCAAACAGGTCAGGGATGAAGTTGTGGAAAAGTTTAAAGCAGAGTTAGGTTATAAAAAATATCTCAAGCTTTGAACATCTCACGGAGCACTGTTCAATTCATCATCTGAAAATGGAAAGAGTATGGCACAACTGCAAACCCACCATGACATGGCCTTCCACCTAAACTGACAGGCCAGGCAAGCAGAGCATTAATCAGAGAAGCAGCCAATAGGCCCATGGTAACTCTGGAGGTGCTGCAGAGATCCACAGCTCAGGTGGGAGAATCTGTCCACAGGACAACTATTAGTCATGCACTCTACAAATCTGGCCTTTATGTAAGAGTGGCAAGAAGAAAGCCATTGTTGAAAACAGCCATAAGAAGTCCCGTTTGCAGTTTGCAAGAAGCCATGTAGGGATACAGCAAACATGTGGAAGAAGGTGCTCTGGTCAGGTGAGACCAAACATGAACTTTTTGGCCTAAAAGCAAAATGCTATGTGTGGTGGAAAACCAACACTGCACATCACTCTGAGCACACCATCCCCACCGTGAAACATGTTGAGGGGATGCTTTTCTTCAGCAGGGACAGGGAAGCTGGTCAGAGTTGATGGGAAGATGGATGGAGCCAAATGCAGGGCAATCTTAGAAGAAAACCTGTTAGAGTCTGCAAATGACTTGAGAATGGGGCAGAAGTTCACCTTCCAGCAGGACCCTAAACATAAAGCCAGAGCTACAATGGAATGGTTTAGATCAAAGCATATTCATGTGTTAGAATGGCCAAGTCAAAGTCCAGACCTAAATCCAATTGAGAATCTGTGGCAAGACTTGGAAAATGCTGTTCACAGACGCTCTCCATCCAAACTGACAGAGCTTGAGCTATTTTGCCCAGAAGAATGGTCAAACATTTCTCTCTCTAGATGTGTAAAGCTGTTAGAGACATCCCCAAAAAGACTTGCAGCTGTAATTGCAGCGAAAGGTGGTTCTACAAAATATTGACTCAGGGGGGCCGAATACAAATGCACACCACACTTTTCAGAAATTTATTTGTAAAAAACTTTGAAAACCATTTATCATTTTCCTTCCACTTCACAATTATGTGTCACTTTGTGTTGGTCTATCACAAAAAATTACAATAAAATATATTTACCGTATTTTTCGCTCCATAAGACGCACTTTTTTCCCCCAAAAAAAGGGGGGAAAATGTCAGTGCGTCTTATGGAGCGAATGTAAAGCGGCCGGTCCGGTATTTCTGCTGCCACCATGTCAGAATATCAGGCCGGCCGCTCAGCTCTTCTGTCCTGCAGGACCATACCTGTTCCTCGCTCCAGCGCTGCAGTCTTCCCGTGGCGGATTCTGTGACAGCCGGGTGCCCACTGCGCATGCGCGAGAAGCGCTGCGCTTTGTGAATGATCCGGCATCTTCTGGGACACATGCCAGGTCTCGCGCATGCGCAGTGGGCACCCGGCTGTCACAGAAGCCGCCGCGGGAAGAAGGAAGGACAACTCTGCGGAAGTGGGAGCGGGTACCTGTCAAATTCAGGTACCCACTCCCCCTCCCTCCCCAAAGGTCCGCAGTCTCTGGTAATCTCCTTTACTGTCTGCAGTCTCTGGTCATCTGTACTATGTCCACAGTCTCTGGTCATTCCCTGTACTATGTCCGCAGTCTCTGGTCATTCCCTGTACTAAGTCCGCAGTCTCTGGTCATCCCCTGTACTGTGTCCTCAGTCTCTGGTCATTCCCTGTAGTATGCCCGCGGTCTCTGGTCATCTCCTGTACTGTGTCCGCAGTCTCTGGTCATCTCCTGTACTGTGTCCGCAGTCTCTGGTCATCCCCTATACTGTGCCCACAGTCTCTGGTCATCTCTTGTACTGTGTCCGCAGTCTCTGGTCATTTCCTGTACTATGTCCGCAGTCTCTGGTCATCTCCTATACTGTGTCCGCAGTCTCTGGTCATCTCCTGTACTATGTCCGCAGTCTCTGGTCATCTCCTGTACTGTGTCTGCAGTCTCTGGTAATCTCCTTTACTGCTGCAGTCTCTGGTCATCCCCTGCACTGTCTGCAGTCTCTGGTCATCTGTACTATGTCCACAGTCTCTGGTCATTCCCTGTACTATGTCTGCAGTCTCTGGTCATTCCCCGTAGTATGTCCGCGGTCTCTGGTCATCTCCTGTACTGTGTCCGTAGTCTCTGGTCCTTCTCCTGTACTATGTCCGCAGTCTCTGGTCATCCCCTGTACTGTGTCCGCAGTCTCTGGTCATCTCTTATACTGTGTCTGCAGTCTCTGGTCATCTCTTGTACTGTGTCCGCAGTCTCTGGTCATTTCCTGTACTATGTCCGCAGTCTCTGGTCATCTCCTATACTGTGTCCGCAGTCTCTGGTCATCTCCTATACTGTGTCCGCAGTCTCTGGTCATCTCCTGTACTATGTCCGCAGTCTCTGGTCATCTCCTGTACTGTGTACGCAGTCTCTGGTAATCTCCTTTACTGTCTGCAGTCTCTGGTCATCCCCTGCACTGTCTGCAGTCTCTGGTCATCTGTACTATGTCCGCAGTCTCTGGTCATTCCCTGTACTATGTCCGCAGTCTCTGGTCATCCCCTGTACTGTGTCCGTAGTCTCTGGTCATTCCCTGTACTGTGTCCGCAGTCTCTGGTCATCTCCTGTAGTGTGTCCGCAGTCTCTGGTCATCTCCTGTACTGTGTCTGCAGTCTCTGGTCATCTCCTGTACTGTGTCTGCAGTCTCTGGTCATCTCTGTACTGTGTCTGCAGTCTCTGGTCATCACCTGTACTATGTCTGCAGTCTCTGGTCATCTCCTGTACTATGTCCGCAGTCTCTGGTCATCCCCTGTACTGTGTCCGCAGTCTCTGGTCATCCCCTGTACTGTGTCTGCAATCCATTGGTTCAGAATTTTTTTTTCTTATTTTTCTCCTCTAAAACCTAGGCGCGTCTTATGGTCAGGTGCGTCTTATGGAGCGAAAAATACATTATGTTTTTGGTTGTAACATGATAAAATGTGGAAAATTTCAAGAGCTATGAATACTTTTTCAAGGCACTGTATGTGTGTATGAAACAATGAAAAAGGATACTAATAAACAATATTGTGCATATATAATCAAATAACACTAATAATGTTATTTGCAAACAATTGTGTTCCTACAACCAACAATAAAGATATAATATAAAGAAATATTGTTGCATCTTCCCTATATATACACTGATCAGCCTATAAATTTCATCCACTGTGCATTATAAATACCAAAATATAAATGTTCACCTAACATTCAGAAATTATATATATGTCCGTATAAAATTGTGAATATCCTCATACATTGGCAATTTTTCATTATAAATTTAAACTTTCTTTCACTGTGTTATACCTCTCCCAGATCACTCTCTACGCATCTGAGAATTACAAGAGGTGTAACACAGTGACAGAACTGCACAGTTTAAATTTATACACACATAACTTCAATTAATTTATTTTATTACAGGCACTTATATAGCGCTATCAATTTACGCAGCGCTTTACATATATATTGTACATTCACATCAGTCCCTAACCCTCAAGGGGCTTACAATCTAAAATCCCTAACTCATATTCATACATACTTGGGCCAATTTAGACAGGATCCAACCTAGCAGTATGTCTTTGGAGTGTGGGAGGAAACCAGAGTTCCCAGAGGAAACCCACAGAGGCACAGGGAGAACATGCAAACTCCACGCAGGTGATGACATGGTTGGGAGTCAAACCAAAGACCCTAGTATTGCCAGGTGGAAGTGCTAACCATTTAGCCACTGTGCTGCACGTAATCACATCCCAGTCTTAGCCTATAGGGTTCAATATTAAGTTGGCCTACCCTTTGTAGCTATAACAGCTTCAACTCTTCTGGAAAGGCTGTCCACAAGCTTTAGGAGTGTGTCTATGGGAATGTTTGACCATTCTTCCAGTAGTGCATTTGTGAGATCAGGCACTGATGTTGGATGAGAAGGCCTGCTCACAGTCTCTGTGCTAATTCATTCCAAAAGTGTTCTGTGGGGTTGAGGTCAGGACTCTGTGTAGGCCAGTCATGTTCCTCCACCCCAAACTCACTCATCCATGTCTTTATGGACCTTACTTTGTGCACTGGTGCGCAGTCATGTTCGAACAGGATGGGGCCATCCCCAAACTGTTCCCACAAAGTTGGGAGCATGGAATTGTCCAAAATGTCTTGGTTTGCTGACATCTTAAGAGTTCCCTTCACTAGAACTAAGGGGCCAAGCCCAACCCCCGAAAAATAATCCCACACCATAATCCCCTCTCCACCAAACTTTACACTTGGCACAATGCAGTCAGGCAAGTACTGTTCTCCTGGCAACCGCCAAACCCAGACATGTCTATCAGATTACCAGACAGAGAAGCGTGGTTTGTTACTCCAGAGAACGTGTCTCCGCTGCTCTAGAGTCCAGTGGTGGCATGTTTTAAAACACTGCATCTGATGCTTTGCTTTCCACTTGGTGATCTAAGGCTTGGATGCAGCTGCTTGTCCATGGAAACCCATTCCATGAAGCGCTCTACGCAGTGTTGTGCAAATCTGAAGGCCACACGAAGTTTGGAGGTCTTTAGCTATTGACTCTGCAGACAGTTGGTGACTTCTGCGCAATACGCTTCAGCATTCGCTGACCCCACTATGTCATTTTACATGGTCTACCACTTCATGGCTGAGTTGCCGCTGTTCCAAGTTGCTTCCACTTTGTTATAATACCACTAACAGTTGGCTGTGGAATATTTAGTAGCAAGGAAATTTCATGGATGGACTTATTGCACAGGTGGCAACCTATCACGGTACACGCTTGAATTCACTGAGCTCCTGAGAGCAACCCATTCTTTCACAAATGTTTGTAGAAGCAGTCTGCAAGCCTAGGTGCTTTTATACACCTGTGGCCATGGAGTGCACACCTGAAGTGTGCGGCATATGGTCTCAGCACTGACAGGCTGACCCTCCACCCCTTCAACCTCTGCAGCAATGCTGGCAGCACTCATATGTCTATTTCCCAAAGACAACCTCTGGATATGACGCTCAGCATGTGCACTCAACTTCTCTGGTCGACCATGGCAAGACCTGTTCTGAGTGGAACCTGTCCTGTTAAACCGCTGTATGGTCTTGGCCACTGTGCTGCAGCTCAGTTTCAGGGTCTTGGCAATCGTCTTATAGCCTAGGCCAGTGGTGGGCAACCTTTTTTTTCAACTGAGCCAAATCTCGCCAAAACCACGATTGAAATTTATTTTGAGAGCCACATTTTTAAAACTGAAAATACATAGGATGGTACACTGTTTTTAGTTTCAATAAGTTTTTATAGTAATTCATCCTCCATAGTAATTCATCCCCCATATAGTAATTCATCCCCCATAGTAATTCATCCCCCATATAGTAATTCATCCCCCATATAGTAATTCATCCCCCATAGTAATTCATCCCCCATAGTAATTCATCCCCCATATAGTAATTAATCCCCCATATAGTAATTCATCCCCCATAGTAATTCATCCCCCATATAGTAATTCATCCCCCATAGTAATTCATCCCCCCTATAGTAATTCATCCCCCCTATAGTAATTCATCCCCCATATAGTAATTCATCCCCCATATAGTAATTAATCCCCCATATAGTAATTCATCCCCCATAGAAATTCATCCCCCATATAGTAATTCATCCCCCCTATAGTAATTCATCCCCCCTATAGTAATTCATCCCCCATATAGTAATTCATCCCCCATAGTAATTCATCCCCCCTATAGTAATTCATCCCCCATATAGTAATTCATCCCCCATAGTAATTCATCCCCCATATAGTAATTCATCCCCCATATAGTAATTCATCCACCATAGTAATTCATCCCCCCTATAGTAATTCATCCCCCCTATAGTAATTCATCCCCCATATTAATTCATCCCTCATATAGTAATTCATCCCCCCTATAGTAATTCATCCCCCCTATAGTAATTCATCCCCCATATTAATTCATCCCTCATATAGTAGTAGTAAGTAAGTAGCAAGTAGTAAGCCAAGTCCCCCGTGTCAATTCACTTACCTTTGCTCCGTGAGTTCCTCTCGCCGTGTTCCCGCGCCTTTCCGGTCTTCAGGGCGGACTGTGAGAGGAGCCTAGCTCCTCTCACGTTCGTCACGCTGCCCCGCCTACACACATCCTGACAGCCAATCACTGGCTATCAGGATGTGAGTGGCAGCGAGACTGGCCAATCATTGCATTTGAGCGCGCTGCCCTGGCTGTTTTTTTTTTTGGATCACGCTGCAGAGTCCCTGCCGCCCGAGAGGAGGGAGGGGAGCGGGCGCCCGGCACACAAGAGCCGCATTAAAGCGTGTAAAGAGCCGCATGTGGCTCGCGAGCCGCGGCTTGCCGACCACTGGCCTAGGCCATCTTTATGTACAGCAGCAACTCTTTTTTTCAGATCCTCAGAGAGTTCATTGCCATGAGGTGCCATGTTGAACTTCCAGTGAACAGTATGAGAGAGTGAGAGCGATAACACCAAATTTAACACACCTGCTCCCCATTCACCCCTAAGACCTTGTAACACTAACAAGTCACATGACACCGGGGAGGGAAAATGACTAATTGAGTCCAATTTGGACATTTCCGCTTAGTGGTGTACTCACTTTTATTGCCAGCAGTTTAGACATTAATGGCTGTGTGTTGAGATATTTTGAGGGGACAGCAAATTTACACTGTTATACAAGCTGTACACTCACTACTTTACATTGTAGCACAGTGTCATTTCTTCAGTGTTGTCACATGAAAAGATAGAATATTTACAAAAATGTGAGTGGTGTACTCACTTCTGTGAGATACTGTATACTATCTTATGTTTTTTGCATGGACTGGGCGGAGGCCTCCTTAAGCAAAGAGTCACATATCAAAGCATTTCTTGACATTTGGGAATCCTTTGTCCAAACCCTACAGGTTGGTACCCTATAGTCTATAATGAATTGTTTCCAATATACTCAGTGGTATCAAACTATATTGTTAATTAATTATTTTTATTATACAGGATTTATATAGCGCCAACAGTTTGCTCAGCGCTTTACAATATAATGGGAGACAATACAGCAACAATACAGTTCAATACAAGAGGGATAGGGGGGCCCTGCTCCTTGGAGCTTACAATCTAGGAGAATTAATGACTTTCCAATTGATTCTCTATCCTCTGCTTAATTAGAAATATCAGTTAAAATCTGGTAATTAAGGCCTCCCCCCTTTCCATCTCCACCTATCAATTTTTAAACTGACCGCTGTCCATCCTGCTGCTTACTGTGACTCCTTTCTATACCCTGTTCTACTAGTTTACTTTTAAACCATTTTTTAAAGAACTGTATATCGTCATTTTCAATTCTTTCCTTGGCCAAATATTGCGGTCCCTGACATTGTTAAATGCGTTCTCACCTAAAATATACATTATAAAAAAGATACATTACAGGACCATTAAGTAGTGGATGTGGATGGATTATTTTTGAAAAACAAAGATATTGTTTAGTGACTCTCTACAGTAATGATCAATATGTAAGCTGTTTTAGGAATTATTAGAAAAAAACTATGGCAGATGTAATAATGCATGCAGCAGATGGCAAGTATGTTCATAAATTTGTTGTATGTGAAAATGTAAATGAATAATAAAGCACACTTACACAAGATGTGACACTTTTGTGTAGCACGAAAAAAGTGTATAAGGAACTAAGCAGCATTCTGAGAAGGGGTGGATCCATGTTAGGACGGAACAGTATAAGTGGGCGTCCTCTGCATTTGTTCTACAACTAGTTTTAACTGGTGACTTCCTGAGAAAAAGTAATGTTCTCGAAGCATACAGTCTGCTACTCACACAGCTAAGAATCGTTCCAAAAGGTAAGTGAAATTAACGTACAGTTCTACCTAAAACTCAAATTCAATCATCTAAATACTTTATAGGTCCCTTCAACTTTTATTTCATTGATTATTTTGCTGTCTATAGGAAATGAAAGTAAGATTGCATTCCATAAGTACTATGTACATTATATAGCACTACCCCCAAAAGGGCCACTGGTTGAAGATTGAATGTAATAAAAGCACAGTCACTGCACACTTCTTGCCAGCAGCAGCACAGATGATGATGATTATCCAGAGTTCTCCCCCACAAGTGCAGAGGCTGCCAGCACACACACAGCACAGTTCAGGCATGCTGACGCAAGGAGCAGTCTAGGGGAATGTCCTTTAGTAATGTATTGCTGAATAAACCTGGAGAGGGTGCAAGGCAGTATGGGATACTCCAGAATCATTGCTAGTAACAGGAGGACATACAGTACTTCTCTATGTTACATTCCTCAGAAACAGATCTTCTGCTAAACTTCAAAGTACAGTCCCCCCCCCCCCCCCCCCCGCCCCTGAGAGACTAGGGGAGGCCAGAGGTATGGACCCCTCAGGAGAGTAACTAACTGGCCCAGCTATCCTGATTAGTACATATAAGGTGGGGAGGTGTAGGCGGATGATGGCGAACCTCCCTTCATGTTCCCCATTAACTCTTTGGGCACCAAGTGTGGGTCACCACTGAGGGGTCTACCCCCGAGGTGGGTTCTTCTGGGTTATGCTAGGTACCTGTAACAGGGTCACTGCCTCACTCATGGGGTACCATTACTCTGTGCTGTTTTCATTAACGGCCTGGGACAAGGCCAAGGCCACCGTCAAGAAATACTTAAGGCAGGCCTCTACTTTTGAAGATGAATGTATGCCATACACACTTGCACCATAACTGTCCTCCAGTTAATTCTCAGGTTCCCATGTAAAATGTACATCTTTCCACTACCGCTTGCAATTAGGAAGGCTGTGCCGAACACTGACTACAACCACCTGTCCAATGTTTTCCATTACTACATGCTGTGCACCTAACGTATGCTCCACCGTGCACTTGATTTCACTTTTGAGCTTCCGTACCTCTGTATAGGATGGGGACCCCTGTGGTGCAATAGAAACTGCGGCGGAAGGATGCCAACAACTTCTCACTCATGGCTAGAGGCCGTCCCACCTGTATTGGGTACACGCTATTGACAGACTGCTTGCTAAACTTCCATTACCCTAGGTAACCACTTGCTGGCAGAAAAAAAAGCACATTTACTCAGTGCTACCTTTGCTATCACTGGTAGGTAATCAATTCAGATTGGATCATGTATAGGGGATGGGTTTAGGTCGTTTGCACATATCTGCAACTCAGAGGTGATTTAAATGGTCTAAAACCCACTTAATAGCAACATATAAAACTATACATGTGAATCCAATATATATATATATATATATATATATATATATATATATATATATTTATACATACACACACACATATACACACACACACAGTTAGATCCATATTTATTTGGACACATTTTAGATATTTTTCAAAACGTATTCAAGCTATAGTTTTAGAATGGATATGGGCTGAATGTGCACACTCTCAGGTTTAATTTGAGAGAATGTACATCCAAATTGGAGGAAGGGTTTAGGAATTACAGTTCTTAAGAGTTGCCATCCCCCCTTTTACAAGGGACCAAAAGTAATTGGACAATTGAATCAAAAGCTGTTTCATGGCCAGGTGTGGGCTACTCCTTTGTTATTTCTTCATTGATTAAGCAGGTAAAAGGTCTGGAGTTGATTCTAAGTGTGGTATTTGCATTTGGAATCTATTGCTGCATTATGCATTCAAAGGAGCTGTCCATGCAAGTGAAACAGACCATCGTAAGGTTTGAAAACGAAGCAACATTAGGAGTGACCAAATCAACAATTTGGTACATTCTGAGGACAGAAGAACACACTGGTGAGCTCAGCAACATAAAAAGGCATGGACGTCCACGGAAGACAACAGTGATGGATGGTCGCAGGATCCTATCTATGGTAAAGAAAAACCCATTCATAACATCCAGACAAGTGAAGGACACTCTCCAGGAGGTGGGTGTATCATTGTCAAAGTCTACAATCAATAGAAGACTTCATGAGAGCAAATACAAAGGGTTCACCACAAGGTGCAAACCATTCATAAGCCTGAAGAATAGAAAAGCCAGATTAGACTCTGCCAAAAAAAATCTAAAAAAACCAGACCAGTTCTGGAAAAGCATTCTTTGGATAGATGAAACTAAGATTAATTTGTACCAGAATGATAGGAAGAAAAAAGTGGGAAGAAGGCTTGGAACAGCTCATGATCCAAAGCACACACTGCGTTAACTCTTGCGGACCTGTCGTCATACCACAGTATGTTTGTTTAATGACACATACCCGGACCCAGGTGCCGGTTACTTGTATTACACCCTTTGTTCCCATTCAGCTTCCTCCAGATACCTTCTAGTGAGGCTGTGGGAACTGGATCCTTTAGATGAAGTCTCGGGGTGTCAAACTCTCAGGTGTAGCCACCCCCCCTGGTTCTGCCACAGGAACCTCGATGAACATCAGCTTGAGTCAATAGAAGGGCTTGGGGGAGTAGCCACCGCCACCCAAACAGGTAGAATCCCTTCAGTAGGAAAGCCCTGCTGTTCTAAGGCTGAGACTATTTTTGTGATCCCCAGCCACCTTCTGCACAAACCTCCCCAGGGATTGGCTGCATAAATATTCATGATGCCCATTTGCCTTATTTTACTCCCTATGTTCTATATCACTCTAGAAATCAGAGGCGTGCAATCAACTTGAAGCCCATGAAATCCAGAAAAGCCAAACGAAATAAAAAAACTGCTACACTGCTACAAAAAGAACTCAATTTACCTAACATCCTAGCAACCTAACTAGATAGGTGCTACAATTATATACAGTTTGTACAATTATGTATAAAATGTACGTATAGCCAAACCTTTTTTAGCTTTGGATAGACTAGGAAAGGGTTACAACCACTTTTACATTTTTTTTTTATGTCTGACTAAGTTTCCCTTTATCTCCTGTCTAGGAACACACCAGAAACCTCCCAAAGTGAGGGGAAAACCCCTCTCAGCCTGGCTATAAATCAAGCAATTTTCTTTCCTTTGACCATGGGTTGAAGGAAGGAAAAATCACTTGATACCCCCATCAACAAGTCAGTGTTGGCGGGGAATCCCGCCTGCTGTGCTATTGTATTCTGATAGAGATATGGTTTCCCCAACATCAGAATACAATGAACACTGCTGTCGGCTATAGTCAGCGGCAGTGGTCATATGAAAAAAAAAAAACAACAGGCTGGTTGAGAAATTTTGAAGACAACCCTATCAATGTATGGCCAGCTTTAGACAGTCTGAGGAACAGGTATTGTCACCATTGGAAGATTTCATTTCATCTCCTTTTTCTGATGACAGCTCTAAAATTTTGGATTTCCTCTCACTTTTTATTCTCATTGACAATGGTAACCATAATCTCCCCAACGGGAACACATGTGGGGAGGTGCAGTGTTGTGCAGGTAGTAAATACACAGAGTCCAATTGCAGTAGAACTTGAAAAACGTGTATTAAACAGAATGCCAACATTACAGACACCTTGGAGGGAGAGCACCACTAGGGAAATAACTCACAGTTCAGTGCAGTCAGAAGTGTAGGAAAACTTTTGCTGACATTGTCTGTTTCAGAGGGTGAAGTGCGTCCAGGCCGGTCCGATCCCGAGAGGGAAGCTCCTTTTCAGAATAGCGGGTCCCTAATTATTATTATTATTATACAGGATTTATATAGCGCCAACAGTTTGATCAGTGCTTTACAATATAAAGGGAGGCAATACAGCAATGATACAGTTCAATACAAGAGGGTTAGTAGGGCTCTGCTCCTTAGAGCTTATAATCTAAGAGGGAGGGGCTGGTGGTACAAAAGGTAATAACTATGTAGGATGAACTGATAGGAGAGATAGAAGATTCGGTTATTAGCTGAAGGCAGGATAGGCTTCCTCGAAGAGAAAGGTTTTCAGAGATTGCCTAAAAATGGGCAGAATAGGTGAAAGATTGGGGTAGAGAGTTCCAGAGGATGGGGGAGGCTCTGGAGAAGTCTTGGAGACTAGCATGAGAGGAGGAGACAAGGGAGCTAGAGAGCCGGAGGTCGTGGGAGGAGCGTAGAGGGCGGTTTGGGTGATATTTGGAGATAAGATTTGTGATGTAATTTGGGAAAGGTTGCAAATGGCTTTATATGTTATTGTTAATGTTTTGAATTTTATTCGTTGGGCAATGGGAAGCCAGTGGAGGGAATGGCAGAGAGGGATGGCAGACATGGAACGGTTGGTAAGGTGGATGAGTCTGGCAGCAGCATTCATGGTAAAGTGAAGAGTGGATAGCATGTGATTAGGTAGGCCAATGAGGAGGGAGTTACAATAGTCAAGGTGAGAGATAACAAGGAAGTGAATAAGTTGCTTAGTGGTTTCAGTGGTTAAAAATGGGCTTATCTTGGAGATGTTGCGGAGGTGAAGTCTACAAGATTTGGACAGTGATTGGATTTGGGGCTGAAAGGACAGATGGGAGTCCAGGATTACACCTAGTATCCTGGCATGAGGGGAGGGACTGATGGCTGTACTATTGATCTTGATGGAGAAATCAGGGGAGGGGGCATGGGCTGGAGGGAATAGTATGAGTATGATTTGTGTCATCAGCATAGAGATGGTACTTAAAGCCATAGAAGTTTATCAAGTGACCAAGGGAGGTGTAGATGGAGAAGAGAAAGGGCCCAAGGACAGAACCTCGAGGGAGCCTTAAGAAAGAGGAAGTGGAGAGGAGGAGACTGAGTTATAGGTAATGCTGAAGGAATGCTGCAATAGGTAGGAGGAGAACCAGGAGAGAGCAGAGGCCAAGAGAGTGGAGCTTTTTGAGGAGGAGGGGATGGTCAACAGTATCAATAGCCGCAGAGAGGTAAGTAGTAAGAGTATGGAGTAGTGGTCATTGGTTTTAGCACTTAGTAAATCTTTAGTGAGTTTTAGTTGGGCAGTTTTAGTGAAGTGTAGTGAGCGAAAGCCAGAATGTAAAGGTAAGGAAGAATGTTCTCGGTGAGGTAGGAGCTCAGACGATTGTAGACTAAGTATTCTAAGAGTTTATAGGTAAATGGGAGCAGAGAGATGGGTCTTAAGTTGTTGAGATTGGTGGGGTCCAGTAGGGGCTTTTTAAGTATGGGAGTGATCTGTGTATGCTTTATAAGGGAGGGGAAGGCGCCAGTAGAGAGGGAGAGATGTGAGTGAGGGAGCATAGGATAGAAGAGGAGGGTGACCATAGTAGTTGTGAGGGGACAGGATCCAGGGGGCAGGTGGTGAGACGGGCTTCTGAGAAAATGTTAGTGACCTCTTCAGTAGTAGCAAGGTCAAAAGAGGAAAGTGTTGAGGTTGGTTTAGTATAAGGTATGCCAAGTGAGATAGGTGTCTGTGTAGTGGAGATGCCCCTACGAATTGCAACAATCTTGTTTTTGAAATGATTGGCAATCTCGTGAGCAGTGAGTTGTCAGTCTGCCAAGGTTGTAATGGTTGGGGCCTAATACTTTGTGTAGTCAGAGGAGAAAGTGAGTCTAGTGTGTATGAAAGCAAACTGTTGTAGACAGAATTAGCCAGGTCAGGGCAGGACAGGGAAGAGATTCTGTCATAGAGGCGGTCAGTTGCAGAGTGGAAAAAAAAGGGTTAGAGTTGTGAGCGCTTCTGCTGGTAATTGTTTGCTGCTTGGAGGGATATGTGTTTGAAAATGAGGACACTGTGAAGGTGATGAGATTGTGATCAGAGAGAGGAAAGGAGGCACTTGTGAGGTTGTAGTGAGTGCAAAGGTGGGAGAAAACAAGGTCTACGGTATTCCCATCAGAGTGAGTGGAGGACTGTGTCCATTGTGTTAAGGCAAGAGATGAGGTTAGGTTGAAGACATGGGATGTAGCCTGTAACGGAACCGGACCCCGACTGCGCTAGGGTATTTCCGTTACACTTCCGCTTCCCAACTCAGTCACCCATTGCTCCTGGGGTCGCTCTCCCATGAATGGCATCCGTAACATCAAATGGTGCCTGGACCGTTCGCCTGGGGTTGGATAGCACTTGCCCTTGTCCATACCAGCAACCTGGAAGGCTCCTCTCCAAAGAATCTCCCAAATCCGCTGCCTGAGCTCCGGGTACTGATCCGTAGACACAGTCCTGGGGTATGCTGCAAGAATGGTCTGCAGCAGCCCTGGGAACTCTGATGCCAGGTTCATATCTCCACTGGGGTGACCGACATCTCATTTCCTGATCTTGAATCCCGGTGGTGGTTTGGACATGTTCACAGCTTGGAAGCACAATCCCACCGCTTGCCACCAATGTAACGGAACCAGACCCCGACTGCACTAGGGTATTTCCGTTAGACTCCCGCTTCCCTGTCCAAACACAGATTCACAGACACCACCGCTGGCCATACAAGATGAGACAGCACCAGACTTGTGTTAAAACAGGAAATGGACTGCTTTATTTTAACATAGATACAAGATATATACACAGGGCGGGGAAATACACCCAGTAACGGGAAACACATCAGCAGGCCGTGCCATCTGGGGGAAGGGCTGCCGGAAACACCCCGCCACCAAGCTAGTATAAACACATATATCCCATAATAGTTTGCTCCCAAGCAAGACACACAATAGAACAATGGAATGCAGCTGCATGGCAGTGAACAATGAACACCCCCCCACCCCAATATTAGAACATTCCACCCTGTAACCCTAACAGGCACAGGGTGACTTACACATAACAGGGATATGGGGAGCTGAGACAGGGGTCTCCCCACCTCTCCAAAGGGGGCTGTGTTCCATGGGCCCCCCCACCCAAAGTCACTCCTGTCCCATAGCCAGGTTGTTCACATTAATGGGGATGTTAAAATCACCAAGAATGATAGTAGGAGTCAGGAATCCAACCGCGGTAGCCTCTAGCACTCCACAGACCGGAATCCCCCAAGGCGCGGAATCTAAGCTCCGACCTGCTTGTTCACCAGGGCCCCTGATGGTGGGGATGGACTTGGAGCAGGTCGAGACCAGGTCGCGGCCCCTGGGTTCACCGAGCTGTGGTAGAGGCACCGTTGAAGGTGTATAGCGGGCAAGAGTCTGATGTGAGGAGGTAGCTAGATCAGCGTCAGGCAGGCTGGGTCCGTAACAGTGGTGGCGGTGTGGTACAGAATCAGCAGGCAGAGGGATAAACAGGACACAAGCCGGGTTCGTTAACAGGAGGTTAGAACGTACGGGGTTAAGCAGGAGAATGGTCAGACAAAGCCAGGGATCAGAGCAGGAGACGGACAGCAAATCAGGGTCAGGCAGGGTCGGCAACAAACAATCTACTCTCAGGAACTCAGGAACACAGATAAGACCATACGGCAATTAATTGCAGTCTGACCTTGTTTTAAATAGGGCGCCCTGCGTGGTGCCAGGCTCGCGCCCGCGATCACGAGTGCGCACGCGCAAGCGCCGCTGCAATTGCGGGTGCCCTGGTCCCAATGCTCGCACACTATTGCGGCTGGGCACACCGTGCATGCACAGATCCGCACGCGATTGCGGCAGCCGCTGGGGTCCCTGACAGTGGGTATTTCATAGCAGAGAAAGTAAGGTAGCCAAGCAGAAAAGTCATCAAGAAAGTGCGACGCTGGTCCAGGAGGCCAATAGATCACTGCAATGGGAGAAAATAGCCGAATGCAGTGAGCCTCAAAGGAAGAGAAGGATAGAGAGGGAGGTGTAGGGAGGACTTGAAAGGTGTTCAGTGGGGATAGAAGCAAACCAACTCCACATCCTTTCTGACCACTGGGTCTGGGTGAGTTCAGTGGAGGCCTCCATAGGAAAATGCTGTGGGAGAAGCAGAATCTGCTGATGGAAGCCAGGTTTCTATAATTGCTAGTAGGTTAAGGGAGCGGGAGACAAAAAAGGCCATGGACAGAGGTGAGTTTATTACAGACAGAGCGGGCATTCCAGAGTGCACATGAAAAAGGGAGGGTGGTTTTAGGAGCATGGGGATTGAGATTAAATTAAGTGGATTGCAGCTATTCCTGGAGGAAGGAAGGTGCCTAGTGTAGGGGTGAGATAGTGGAGGACCAGGGTTCAGGGAGATATCCCCAGACATCAGGAGAGGAAGGAGGGTAAGGAAAGTAAGATGGGAGTGGGATGTATAGGAGTGCACATGCCTTCCTGTTCTGGTGTTTTGGTCAGCAGGTGATTTAAGTATTAGCAAGAGGTGATGAGAGCAGTAGTAGGGAGATGGTAGAAGTGAGGGTGATATGTATAAGCTTGTCAGGAACCTTCTCCTACCGTTGTTACTTTCCCTAACAAGCAGGGTCTTTTTCCCTACACTAGCCACACACCAGAAGCTTGCCAAAGCCCTGGGGCAGGGACTTAAATAAACACTGTTGACCCAAGATGGCCACCAAGGGTCACATGGGTGCAGTGTACCCAGGAAACCCAGGACTTGCTCTCCAAGCTAAGATGCCACTCAGTCCACTGAGCACCACCTGCACTGGAGAAAGCAAACTGCACCTGCCTACACACACAGATGACAATAAAAGCTAGATAGAGGGTCTATCCCTTCCCACTTAAAACTAACAAAAAAGGTTTTGCCTAGAGATGCGCTTTGGTACAAAACATGATTATGAAACGTTATACCATAACAGATCAGCATGGCTCCAAGCCTACAGTATCAGTCTCCCAGGTTTACACTCTGTATTGACTTCTCCTTCTAGCTAGTAGTGACGGTAGTAGTAAAGTTGAGCAAAGTCCCTGAGTAGCAAGGTGGACAAAGCTCTTCAGAAAACTAGCCAGTGTTCCCTTGGCTGGACCCTTTGCAGACTCTAGCATATCAGAGGGGCATTAACAGCAACACTCTATGAGATCCTTCAGCATGTTTGTACTCACAAGGCCCAAAAGAACAGCCGGTAGACTTTTTTCCTTGATACCAGACCAGATCCTTGATAAATACCCCCTCAGTCAGCTTTTCTAAAGAACCAGGGTCACTCTCTGTCTTACTTCAGGCCCTCAAGTTGCCCACCTAAAGCTGCATGGCAGTCGATGCCTGGGAAGACAGAGTGCCCTCCCCGAGCTGGAACTCTCCTCACCAGGACTGACCCAGGGCTCAGTATGCCGAAAGAATAAATACCCTCTCCCAGCATCCTTCAGGGCCACACTCCCTGGTATTGGCTGGAGCAGCATTAACATTCATGCTGTGTTCTGCATAGTTTTCACCTACACATCTAGAACCTTCTTTGAATACAGAGGAAGACAGAGGCAGAACTGGCAGCACTGAACATACTGAGCAGGCTATACAAGTAGATTGCAGTTTCTGTGTTTGCAGTGAAGCAACTACATTTTCCTATTACTAACAGCTCTCCTGTTAAGTAGTGAGCCTAGAAACTATACCTTACTAATCCTAGCACCTACCTTGGAGGGTGTTACACCTTCATTTCAATCATTCTATTCTACTTGTCAGGATGTTTTTTTTTAAAGACTTAAATGATATATAAACCATCACCTTATAAAACAACCCATTCCATTTAAAATAAAAATGAAAGGTAAAACATTTATGTATACATATAAAAAAACATTATAAATTCTTTTATTCCCCCTTTTTTTAAAATTAGTGATCATAGAGAGGTGAGGGTGGAGAAACAGCGGGGCACTGGCTTTCCCAGTGAATGGCTGTGTGTGTGTGGGGGGGGGGGGTGTCAGGACGAGTCTGGTCTGGTCTTTGGAGGAGAGCAGACTGAGTTCCCAGCATAGCTAGAGAACTGACCACACTGTGCTATAATGCCTAATGTGGTCCTTTTTGTTTTATAGAAAAGCAGGAGGGACTGGCAGGAACACCAGTGATTTCACACAAAGGAAACAATACAAAGAGAACAGGATACTTTTTCATACAAGTACATGGTACAGCAGACATATCAGGAATATGAAATGTTAGGTTTACAAATTCTTTAGTGTGGATTCACATATGTGTGGTGCAAATTGAAGCTCAGTTTTCACAGCTAATTGACAAACTAGTTGTTCAGCATTTCAGGACAGGTTTACATTCACAACTGAATCACATGTGCGATTCAGAAGCATTCCTATAAAAGTCAATGGGTCTGAATTTGCACCTGAGCCGGACCGTACTGCTCAGAAAACTGTCAGGACTCTTTCAATTTGCACTGAATCCGCACTCCGGCTGCACCAGATATATGTGAACAGGCCCAATAGACTTCAAAGTTCTTTCACATGTCATGAGATTGGATGCAGTTCAAGACGCATCCAATTCACATATGTGTGAACCAGCTCTTAAGCTAGCGGCTAAAATCAATACGTTAGTCCATCCACACCAAACAGCATGAATGGAGGAATCTGCACTACCAGCCATTGTATTCAAGCAACTACAACACCAAGGGCAGCTTGAATGCCCAAACAATGACTGCAGCTGATAGGATGACATCCAGCAACGTTGTGTGCCATTCAGGAGATTTCACGTTACTTCCTGTCATGGATAGACAATATAAAGTGCAAGGAAATCTCCCCAAAGACAGGGTGAATCAGCTCATAGACAGTTGTCACTAGTAAATAGGGCACCCATTTAACAATTTGGCCTTGTTCACATGGATGTAGTATAGCGCACACCTTTGTAAGGGCTGTGTTTGCCCACATGGGGATGTGCAGGAGATAGCCCTGGTTCACACTAACGTGACTTTGAAAGTTGCATGACTTTCACCTCAACCTTCCTGTAGGACTTCCCTATGACCTGGTGCTACTTTAAAGTGACTTCAAAGCGATTTTAAAGCAATGTTAAGGCAACGTTGCTGTTTTGCTACATTGGTTGTGGCCAATCATAGCAATACAAAGTGTGACACCATTTTTTTTCACGGATTTCCTGTTCCTTTTTAGTTTCTTGTTTACTGTGCCTGTATGGCGCTTAGCAGTCATGCTTTCTGCACGTTATGTCATGGCATCAGTCATATGAAGAAGAGAAGGAGTAGGAACTGGATCCATCCAGTTATCGTCAATAGGGAATACAGTGAAAAGGAGGGAGGTGCATTGTAGTGCTAAGCCAATAGAAGTCACAATGGGTCAAAATTGAGTCGAAATTCACAATGGGTGCGCTTATTGTAGCTGCTTACACACCATATTATACAGTATACCCTGAATATGGAAATTTTAAAGATATAGTGCTACAATGCAACTCCTTCCTTTTCTCACGAACCACAATAACCCGCATTTGAGAATGATGTGTAAAGTGACATCAAATGGTAAAACGTTTTTTAAATGTACTACAATACACCTCCCTCATTTACAATATTGTAGTAATGAGTGTTGTGTATATATATATATATATATATATATATATAAATATATAAATAATTTTCTTTTCTTTTTTTTTTACACATTTGCAGGTTGATTGGAGTTACATAATACATGCACTTTATGATATTGTTTGCATATTACATGCACTTTAAAATATTGTAAAGAAGAGAGGCGTACAAATTATTTTCATAGGATTTAACACTTAATGTCAATTTACAGCATTTACAAATGCAGGTTATTGTGGTACAAGATGGGAGGGAAAGGTGGGAAAAGATGGGAGGTGGATTGTAGAGCTATACCTATAAAATGTTGCTTTTTGTCATTGTATATTCCCTATATATAATAATAATATATATAATAAGGTGTGTGAGCAGCCACATTAATTGCACCCATTGTGCATTTTGACTCAATTTTGCCGCATTGTGACTTTTATAGATGTAGTGCTACAATGCACCTCCCTCCTTTTCAAATGTGCCACTATAACCCACAACGGGTAATGCTATAAAAGGGATATTAAATGTGAAAAACTTGTTAAAAAATGCACTACAATACACCTCTCTCCTTTACAATATTGTAGTAAGGAGTGTTTTATTTACAGTTGCAAGAAAACCATGTTGCCATGGTTTAATTGCACATAACATGTAAACATTCATAGTGCAGGGAGGAAAAAGTATGTGAACCTTTGGACTTAATAACTGGTTGACCCTCCTTTGGCAGCAATAACTTCAATCAAACGTTTCCTGTAGTTGCAGATCAGACCTGCACAACGATCTGGAGTAATTTTGGACCACTCCTCTTCACAAAACTGTTTCAGTGTAGCAATATTCTTGGGATGTCTGGTGTGAATCGCTCTCTTAAGGTCATGCCACAGCATTTCAATCGGGTTGAGGTCAGGACTCTGACTGGGCCACTCCAGAAGGCATATTCTGTGCTGTTGCAGCCATTGTTTTGTTGAATTACTTGTATGCTTTGGGTCATTGTCCTGTTGCATCATGCATCCTCTGCGAAGCTTCAGTTGGCGGACAGATGGTCGTACGTTTTCCTGCAAAATGTCTTGATAAACTCTGGAATTCATTTTCCCATCAATGACAACAATCCGTCCAGGCCCTGAGGCAGCAAAGCAACCCCAAACCATGATGCTCCCTCCGCCATGTTTTACAGTGGGGATGAGGTTTTGATGTTGGTGTGCTGTGCCTTTTTTTCTCCACACATAGTGTTGTGTGTTCTTCCCAAACAACTCAATCTTGGTTTCATCTGTCCACAGTATATTTTGCCAGTAGTGCTGTGGAACATCCAGGTGCTCTTTTGTAAACTTCAAACGTGCTGCAATATTCTTTTTGGACAGCAATGGCTTCCTCCGTGGTGTCCTCCCATGTACTCCTTTTTTGTTTAATGTTTTCCTTATTGTAGATGTGTCAACAAAAATGTTAGCATGTGCCAGAGATTTCTGTAGGCCTTTAGCTGACACTCTGGGATTCTTCTTTACCTCATGCAGCATTCTGCGCTGTGCTCTTGCAGTCATTTTTACAGGACGACCACGCCTAGGGAGAGTAGCAACAGTGCTAAACTTTCTCCATTTGTAGACAGTCTGTCTTACTGTGGACACATGAACATCAAGGCTTTTAGAGATACTTTTGTAACCCTTTCCAGCTTCATGCAAGTCAACAATTCTTGATCGTAGGTCTTCTGAGAGCTCTTTTCTGCGAGGCATGGTTCACATCAGACAGTGCTTCTTGAAACCAGTAAACCCAAAACAGGTGTGTGTTTTTTAAGGGCAGGACAGCTGTCAGCAACACATCCAATATCATCACACTGATTGGAGTCAAGGTTGGCTCACTTCTGGCTCCAATTAGCTCTGGGAAAAGTCATTAAGCTAGGGCCTCACATATTTTTTCCTCCCTGCACTGTGAATGTTTACATGTTATGTGCAATTAAACCATGGCAACATCTAATGTTTGTGTAGTATTATGTTCAGCAGACTGTGTTCTTCTATTGTTGTGACTTAGATGACGTTCAGAGCACATTTTATGCCCAATTCATGCAAAACTCCACTTAATCCCAAAGGGTTCACATACTTTTTCTTGCAACTGTATAACACATCTGCACATTGATTGGAGATACATAATATATGAACTTTATTATTCGTTGCATAACACATGCACTTTAAAATATTGTAAAGGAGGGAGGTGTATTGTGGTATGATTTTTTTTTCACAGGTTTTAACATTTGATGTCACTTTACAGGATTGCTAATCAGGCAGGCCCTTACACTACATAGTTGAAGGCAAAACTAAACGAGATTGCACAGAAGGTGTACAAGAAAATTGTACACTGCTCAAACAAATTAAAGGAAAGTTTTTTAATCAGAGTATAGCATCAAGTCAATTAAACTCCTTGGATATTGATCTGGTCAGTTAAGTAGCTGGGGGAGTTATTAATCAGTTTCAGCTACTTTGGTGTTAATTAAATTAACAACAGATGCTCTATATGGGCAACAATGAGATGACCCCCAAAACAGTAATGGGTTTACAGGTGGAGGCCACTGACAATTTTTTGCCTACTCATCTTTTCTGACAATTTTCACTAGTTTTGCATTTGGCTTGGGTCAGTGTCACTACTGGTAGCATGAGCGTTACCTGGTCCCTACAGAGGTTGCACAGGCTGTCCAACTCCTCTAGGATGACACATCAATACGTGCCATTGCCAGAAGGTTTGCCTTGTCTCCAAGCACAGTCTCATGAGCATGGAGGAGATTCCAGGAGACAGGCAGTTACTTTGGAAGATCTAGACAGGGCAGTAGAAGGTTCTTAACCCATCAGCAGGACCGGTATCTTCTCCATTGTGCAAAAAGGAACAGGATGGGCACTGCCAGAGCCCTACAAAATGATCTCCAGCAGGCCACTGGTGTGAATGTCTCTGACCAAACAATCAGAAAAAGACTTCATGAAGGTGGCCTGAGGGCCAAACGTCCTCTAGTGGGCCCTGTGCTCGCTGCCTAGCACCATAGAACACAATTGGCATTTTCTGTGGAACACCAGAAATGGCAGGTACTCCACTGGCACCCTGTGCTTTTCACAGATGAGAGCAGGTTCACCCTGAGCACATGTGACAGACGTGAAAGGGTCTGGAGAAGCCGTGGAGAACGTTATGTAACATCATTCAGCATGACCGTTTTGGTGGTGGGTCAGTGATGGTCTGGGGAGGCATATCCATGCAGAGACGTACAGACCTCTACAGGCTAGAAAATGGCATCCTGACTGCCATTAGGTATCGGGATGAAATCCTTGGACCTATTGTCGGACCCTACGCTGGTGCAGTGGGTCCTGGGCTCCTCCTGGTGCGTGACAATGCCCGGCCTCATATGGCAAGAGTATGCAGGCAGTTCCTGGAGGTTGAAGAAATTAATATCATTGAATGGCCCCCATGCTCTCCTGACCTAAATCCAATAGAACACCTCTGGGATATCATGTTTCGGTCCATCCGACACCACCAGGTTGCACCTCAGACTGTCCAGGAGCTCAGTGATGCCCTGGTCCAGATCTGGGAGGAAATCCCCCAGCACAACGTCCATTGTTTAGGAGCATGCCCCGACATTGTCAGGCATGTATACAAGCACGTGGGGGCCATACAAACTACTGAGTTCCATTTTTAGTTGATGCAATGAAATTTTAGGAAAATGGACTAGCCTGCTGCATCATTTTTTCACTTTGATTTTCGGGGTGTCTTTGAATTCAGTCCTCTGTAGGTTGACAATTTTCATTTCAAACGATGGGCCATCCTTACATTCTTAACACATTACCCAGTCCATATCAGTATAGATCTCTAGCATGATATTTTTCCCCATTGAGATCTGATGTGTTTTCAAAGTGTTCCTTTCATTTTATTGAGCAGTGTATAATATATGGTCAGACTTATACACAAGGCTGGTGAGAAAAGTTCCACTGCGTACAGTTTTTCTGTGGAAACACTACAGTCTCACAAGACAGATAAAATCATAACAATAAGGGGTTGCTGATGAGAAATTCTGGCTGCAGAGAGCAGAGTCCTTCAGCAGCACAATTTCTGATAAGGGGAGCAGCTTGCCAGTGCACACTACAGCATAAAAAGGAATGTCAGTGAAATATAGAGTTTAAAAAAAGGCTCAGAAATGGCTGAATTGTGCTTATAAAGACACTGTGCAACTCACGGGTGAGTTTTCATTGTAGCCTATGGAAGTCGTACTGCACAAGAATTGCCCAAAAGTAGTGCAAGAAGTATTTTTTTTGTCGCAGTCCTGGCAAAAAAAATCCTGGCAATTAAGAAAGCACCCATTAAAATATATGCGTTTTCACCTGACCTGCGATTTTACATGTCACCTGAATGTCTCAGGTCGCTGGAAAAATCACTCTACCATGAACCAGGGTTTACTGTGCATCTCCATGCAGGCAGCCTCATTCATGTCAATTGGAGTGCAGCAGCTGCACAGACAGAGCTGCTGCTTCCAATTTGACAGCCATGCAGGTGCATTGCGCTCAACGTACGCTGTCTGTTAACCCGAACGCAAACAGCTGTCAAATTGGAAGCAGTGGTTGTATTTGAGGATCCCCTGTGCCCCAATTGACATGAATGGGACTACCTGCACGGGGATGTGTGCAGGGCCGGTACAAGGGGCAGCTGCCCTGAGCACTGTAGTATCATGGGAGGTGGGGGCACCACAAGGACATGGGGGGGAGGGGATTTTTGTTGGTAGGGAGATTTTGGTGGGTGTCAGGGGGTTAGAATTGTTCTAGGAGTGGAAGTTTTGGGAGGTGTGCTAGGAGTGTTGATTTGGGGGGATTTGTGTTGGGAGGGGGAAGGGGTAAGACGATTTCTGCTAGGAGGGGAGGATTTGGGGAGGTTGTGCTAGAAAAGATTATATGCTATAGGAAGGGGTGGGAGATTTGTGCTAGGAGGGGACATTTTTGGGAGGGGATCTGTGCTAGTAGGAATGATTGGGGGGTATTTGTGCTAGGAGGGGAATTTTTTTGGGGGGGATTTCGGACCAAGAGGGGGATTTGGAGAGGGGGGGGGGGGACTTCTGCTTGGAGGGAAAATTTGAGGGGTAGAGTATTTGTGTTAGGAGGGGGAATTTTTTTTGGGGGGGGCAGAGGTATTTGTGCTAGAGTCATATGGGAGAGAGGATTTGAGCCAGGAGGGGGGGTTTCAGCAAGGGGGAAGATTTGTACTGGGGGGATTTTTGTTTAAGGGGCAAGAATGCATATTAGAGCTCGATAATTTTTTTTTGGGGGGGGGGGAGGTGATTTTTGCTGACACATAATGCACATACATCTTGGGGGGGGGGGGTCGAAATTTGGCATTTTTACCCTGAGTTCAAGGTGACTTTCTCCTGGCCATGGATGTGTGAACACCTGTGCATCCCCATGTAGACTAACATGGCTTTCGTATTGCCATGCTATATACTACACTAAAGTGAATGAGGTCTTACCTTCACCTCCTATTCCGGTGACAACTTTCAATAGCACTAACAATGGTCAACAGGGCCAGTGGAAGAATCTCCCCAGAGAGGACACAGACAACAAAATCTTGAAATAGGGGAATTAATAAATTAAATTAATGTAATATATAATTTACCTGTTTTAGATTTTGTTTTTAGAACAAGGAGGCTTATCCGAATAAATACTACGTGATTTTTTTTTGTCTATTTCTTATTTGTATCACATTGAAGATCCACTTGTATTCTCCCCTTTTCATCAACAAAATTCTGATAAAGGTTCATACCTATCACTCTTTCCAAAAGTGTAAAAGGTTTGGGGTCTAGATACACTATAAAAGGAGAACATTAGAGGTGCCATGAAGCTCTTATTGCTATTTTTGGCAAATTTGAATGCTAAAATTGTTATGGTTTGTAAGATGAAATGTTCTGCGGGATAAATAAACCTATTTGTAACTTTAAGATGTGAGTCCATCCACAATGCAGAGCCTAGGCCATCTAATTTTTTTTTTGCCTCCAATAAAGCAAATTGAGCCAAGATTTCAATACATTTGATAGTGACATTTTTTTCCATTGACATACATATGTAGAATATACTTATACGACAAGGTTTCCTGATTCATTTTCCCATGAGTGGTGTTGAGTCATGTTCCTGGTTGCTGGGCTTCGATCATTGGTGGTGGGAGCACCAGTGATACTTGTGCAGAGCGGTAACCATGCTACAAGCTGTGGAAGGTGGCGTTAGCCTATAAAGGCATTGTACACTTTCAATAGTTTTTGTTGTTTTAACTAATGTAGTGTAGTTATAGCCCCAGTGTTGTTTGTTTGCCTTACTTTGGAATGATGGACCCACATGTTCTGGCTGCAGTTTTATAGTAACACACAGATCCATAACTCCGCTCAAGACTGGCCTCTCTTGTATATGGACAACCTGGGTGTTGGCCATAATAGTCCATCTCCACTCTCCATTGAAAATATAAAAGAATATCAGTTGCACTCCACTTAGCTACTCTTACAGTGTTTCTTAATAACCGACTGCATACAGCAATATCCCCATCCAAGAACCAACCTTCCTTGACGTGTTTCATCACCCCTGGCATGCTCATAAGAATATGGAAAGTCCCAGCTAAGCCTAACCGGGGGGGCTTACAAGCTAAGTCCTGGAAGAGAACCAGGAGGAAGTTGGAGGGAGGAGGGGTGTCCAGCTGTGGTATGAGCCTGCATTTCCCTCATTGAGAAGAGCCTGGTGGATATCGGAAGGAGGCAACCGATAATCCTGTGGCTGTGTGAGTAAAATTATCCAAGTGCTGGGAAGTCAGTAACTGTGTGTAGCTTTTGGTCTCTGGGAGAAGACATAGTCGCTGTGAGCTTAGTGGCTCTGTGGGACATTTTTGCAAAAGTTCTGCTAGATAGATAAGGTCCTCAAGTCCTAAGTCCTTAAGTTCATTAGTTCATCAGTTGTGGGAAGTCCCATGCTCCCTTCACCCCACCCAAGTTCAAAACACACCTGGGCTGTTCCTTCAAACCAGTGAAAGAGTGAGGGAGATGCCTGTGTGCCTGGCTGTGTGTGCTCTAACTGGGGGAATGGATCTAACATCACCAGAGGCTATTTAGGTGGTGTGCTACATATATCTTGCACTGAAAAGAAGCTGGTGATTTACATTTTTGCAGATATGCTGGTAAGTTCTACATTCTCTTTATGTTATGAACCATAATTGTATTTTATTGTTGTGAATGTTAGTCCTGATCAGGGGGGGACTGACCATTTGGAAACTCGGGCACTGCCCGAGGGCCCTGGGTCAGATGCCCCTGAGATGCCCCTGGTACCTTTTTCATAGGCTTTTTTGAGTTTGGGCAAGGACACAGGGGCCCCATGATCCCCTATTGCCTGGGGGCCCCATGAGTTGTCAGTCTGCCCCTGGTCCTGATACTGATTTTTACATACAGTACCTATGAAAATATTGCTTTTTAATTTGAGTGTGTAAAGGCAAAATGATTTAAAAATGCTGGACAATGTCAAACCCATAGACTCTTCCTGGGCTCTTGTTTGCAGTGATTGAGTCAATTGTATTATTTTATGAAAGTCGTATTAGTGAAGGCATAATGGGCAGCACTGCAGATTAATTAAAATTTACAACATTTTTTCACAGTTAAAGCCTGGAAATGAGTCAAAATCTGCAATCTAAGCTGCTAAAGATTTCTGATGCCCTTGAGAAACAGGAAGTGAAAGACATGGTATTTTGCAGCGACAATTTAACGACTTCACAAAAACAAAGGATAGAGGATGATGGAAAAAAGCTCTTTACCTATCTGAGGAAACTGTATCTGGTGTCAGAGAGAGACTTATCATTTCTAAAAGAGATTCTCTGCAAAATAAGGAGAATTGACATCCTAGTAGACCACTTGTCAGTGACTCAGAAGGAACTAGAAGCACTTGAAAAGTCTTCAAGGCACATTTCCCCCTACAGGTGAGACAAACCTGCAGTCTTCTTGGTATCCTTTAATATGGAAACAGTATTGCATAGCTGTTCATGTTGTTTTCAAATTATTTTAGAGTACAATGAAATAAAATTCAATGGGGAAATTGACACCACTCAACCGACCCCAGGAGTCAAAAGTATGGGATAGACCCCCATACATCTGACTCCTGGGGTCGGTTGAGTGGTGTCCATTTCCCCATTGAATTTGCTAATGCTAGAATCACTTTTGGACACCTGCCCCCTCTTTTCATCTGCTGGTGCGGTGACTCCTTTTCCCATCTCCAGCTTGAAACGGTGCTGTAAGATATTTCTGTTAGTGAAATAAAATTGATACTGCTTTGGTAGATTTGATAACAATATTGTAAGAAAAGGCTAACTCCTCTATTAAACCTAGTGTACCTCCTCCAATATTTATTTTTATTATTTATTGCAGTTACTTAAATAGCGCCATCAATTTATGCAGCACTTTACATATATATTGTACATTCACATCAGTCCCTAACCTTCAAGGGGCGTACAATCCAGGGTCCCTAACTCACATTCATACATACACATACTAGGGCCAATTTAGACAGGAGCCAATTAACCTACCAGCATGTCTTTGGAGTGTGGGAGGAAACCAGAGTACCAGGAGGAAACCCACGTAGGCACAGGGAGAATATGCAAACTCCAGGCAAGGTGGTGCTGTGGCTGGGATTCGAACCAACGACCCTAGTACTGCCAGGCAGAAGTGCTAACCATTTAGCCACTGTGCTGCCCAATGCCAAAGTACAGTGGCGCCAACATAAATTATGTATGTGCAATCTGAGTTAAATATAACAAAGTGCTATAAAGTAATAAAAAAATTATTTATTTATTTATATATATATATATATATATATATATATATATATATATATATGTGAGCTGATGGGTTAGTGGCTGCTCTTAGGCCATCTGCTGGGCTGCTCCCTCCTTACTGCACAGATAGTCATCGCTCAATGAGGTCCTAAGCTTTTCTCCTTTCCAGCTCCTGCAACTGTAGGTAAGCCCCTTCCCATCTGGGCCCCCTCCCACAATCCTGCTCTCCAGCCTCTTACTTCCTCTCCATCTTCCCAAACTCTCCTGCTGCTGAGCAGGCTCTGTCCTATTTGAATGCTGCCCTGGCCCCATGCCAAGCCTCCTGCTTGGGTATTGGCCAAGGTCCTCCAAGTGTGTAGGCAATCCCCTCCTCATCCCTGCACACTGCTTCTAGAATCTTCTCCAAGATTCTAGAGCAGGGGGAGGTATCAGGGAACTGGGCTACAGACGTTCTCAGCTCTGGTCCGAAAGTGACCTCCCTCTATCACCACAGGCTCATATTCCGCCTCTGCCTAACAATTGAGCAAAAGCTCCCCCTAGCTATCTGGAAGAATGCTATATACAAAACAAATGAAAGTCCAATTTTTCACAGTGTTTGAGAAATATCTGTCCTTCTTGTTAGCTATAAATGTTGTGCACCACACCACATGCTCAGTGTCAACAACTCCCCGTAGGACACACACACACATACACACCAGAATTTAATGTCTCTCATTATCCTGATAGGCACAACACACTTTCTCTTCAATTACTCCACTTCAACACAAGGGCTCTCTAGCTCAGCTTATTTAAAGCAGATACATTTCATAAAAAAGAAGAAGAAAGGAACTCCAATAGTGCAGTAATGTTAAAAAACACCATTTATTTCTCCATTAAAACTACTCACAAGCATACAATCTTTAATACATTAAACATGACCACAAAGCTGCTATAGTCTCTGAATACAGTAGGTCAGGTTGACAATATTGGTGTCTCCGCTTCGGGGACTTGGCTGTAGGCAACCAGAAGTGACAAAACACATGGGACCGGACGTGACGTTCCGAAAGTGATGGAGGTTCTGTCAGGTAAGACGCCGATATTGTCAGCCAGACTAACAGTATCTGGACACTGTAGCAGCTACTAGCACATTAGGAAATACTTACCTTAAAATGAAGCCCTCTAGCGGCTCGCTGTCTCCACTCACAGGGCTCCCATCTTCACCCGGTTTCCCTTGCGGGTTTGCGGGCTCTGTCCGTCTGGCTAACCAAGTCACGATGCTGTCCCACCTGCGCGGCACACAGCTCTGAAGGAATGGCACAGGTATGCAGGGCTGAAGTTGTTGAGCATTGGGTGGTGGTGCACAATAATTTATTTGGAACTAACTATTCTTAAAAACGTTCCCTCCCCCCCCCCCCCCACTCCTACATATCCTGCATACCCTATATAAAAATGATCTGTGCACATATCTATTATTTAATCTGGTCCAGTCACATGATCCTGCAGCTTGGGTTGCTGCAGAGGAGGGGAGGGAGCACTCCCTTACACAGGAGAGCCAGTGCTGCTTAATCATGTGACAAGATTAAAAAAAGTAAGTATATGGATCTTTTTATTCATAGTAATAATACATAAGAGGAGAGGGATAGGGAAAAAAAGTTTGAGTTAGGCTATGTAACACCCTCCTCTAATTAGGCTGCTGGGCCAAATTTAATTTTTTGGCTTCACTGCAGTCAGCAGAAGAGTAATTGATTGTTTTTTTCTGGTCAGAGTTTCCAGGCTGAGTGTTTAATTTTTCCTACTTGCTTATGGAAGAAGCTTCCAGGATATAGGGCAGGGAGAGTTAAATGGCCAGCATGAATATTTATCATGCTTCAGCCAACCCCTGAAAGGAGACATCCATAAGGTGGCTGAGGTTGTAATTAATTTTTGGGAGGCTTTTTCAGAGTGTTCTTTCCTGTCCAGGGAGGTTTCCAGTTCACCTGGGGCTGCTGCCTCTGGAAGATAGCTTGTATAGTGCCCTCCTAGTTAGTTAGTCCTGATTGATAGACAGGATTGATGAGTAGTGTAGCAATTGTGCACACAGAGAAGGACGCAGTCATCCATCTTGCTAAGGATCCTCTGGGCGGCACAGTGGCTTAGTAGTTAGCACTTCCGTCTGGCAGTACTCGGGTCGGTGGTTCAAATCCCAGCCATGGCACCACCTGCCTGGAGTTTGCATGTTCTCCCTGTGCCTGTGTGGGTTTACTCCGATTTCCTCCCACACTCCAAAGACATGCAGGTAGGTTAATTGGATCCTGTCTAAATTGTCCATAGTATGTGTATGTATGAATGTAGTTAGGGACTTTAGATTGTACACCCCTTGAGGGTTAGGGACTGATGTGAATGTACAATATAGATGTAAAGTGCTGCGTAAATTGATGGTGCTATATAAGTACCTGAAATAAATAAATAAATAATCTTATATCTCTCTCCCTCCAATCCCCCCTCTCTGTTGAGTGACACATGGTCCCTGTGTCTGAGTTCAGAAGTGCACAGGCAATCAGGCACAGCGGGACAGCTTCATGGTTATAAATCCCAAATTAGCTGGTGCCCGGGTGTCTGTTAGCTTCTCAATCTGAGAGAATTGTAAAACCATAAAGCAGCCCTTCACTGGGCTTCAAAGACATTCCAGCTAGCTGTAAAACAGACCTCACATTTAAAACCCACTTTTCCATATAATTTTATATCTTAAGGTAGGAAATAATTACATAAAAATTAAGCGTATATTCAGATAACTCAGTTTAATGCGAGTAGTCTGATATCTTAAAGCAGTAAATATACGAGCGCTGGGTGACACATAAAACAACAAACAAGATCAGCGGCCAGCAAAATGAGAGGGAATACCTCAAATCCTCCAATGGTGTATAAAATAATCAATAAAATGCAGCGCTAAAGAGTGCAAAATAGAAATGACGTAGATAAATAGATAAATAAAAGTCTTATAAAGTGCAATGTGACAATTGTAGTTCATTAGATGGCTGTTGGATTATCGTGACTTCTGTGGCTTGTAAAAGATGAGTATACAATGCACTAACCAGATAGCACAAAGTTTTGTGCGTTGTAGTAAATAAGACCTACTCCAAGGTACTCTGAAAGCAGGAACTCTGCAGACAGGTAAAGTTGTCAGGTGGAGTTGAGTCACCAGATGTCATCAGACCAAGGCAGATTTCCTCATTCCAGTATGGTGTATGATCATCATATTGGATACATCATGTAGTACGGATTTCAGCCACCGGGGGGATTATACACTTAAGTGTAAGTCGCCTACCATGGTGCACTTTAAAGGAGGGGGGGGCTCACAATTGCCAAAAAATGAGCCCAGAGAAAGAGAAAAACTCCAATAGTGTAGTATTTATTAGACAAGTGGAGTTACAATTGTAAGCAAAAAGTTAAAAAACGGACACTTACATCCAGAGATATTTAGAACGGTATAATAGGTCAGTACTCCACGTACAGGGGGGTCTCACTGACGGGTTTCGTGTATATACACATCCTCAGAGTCTGATATCTTACATCCCTAGTGGAAGTCTACAGGAGAGCAGAAAGCCATATAATTCTAGCTGGAATAGTAACATATGGCTTGTTTGATATATAGAGGTTCAGCAGATGATTCTGCATATTGATCTACCCGTGGATAGAATGTTACATGTACCTAGGGAAGGTTATTGCCCTAGTATAACTTGTGAGGGATTTTGGTTCTAGCCTGAGTCCCCCGCCTACAACACCACTCCCCAAATGAGGCGATTGGTTCGCTGCTTTAAGGAGACACCCTGCTGAGTTCCTAGAAAAAGGCTGGTATGCTTGGAGCAGTAAGTTGAAGAAATCTCCCTTGTAACATCGGAACCAACTTGGGAGAATGGCACCCTTTTACTCTGAAACTTTATCTGCTTAACCCAGGACTTTTGGCAAGTACTCTACCTCTCTAAATTTCTTTCTGTTATCTCCCTGTTGTGGTATTGCTCTCTGTATTTATATATATATATATTGGCTACATCTTTTTCTTTAAATATTGTTATTGCACCCTTTTGACCTTTTTAGTAATAAATCCTATTATCTGAAAAGTGTTGAACTGTTTCTAAAGCTCTTTAATGCAAACTAAGAATCCCTGTCACTGAAGAGCGCTACTGTGTGTTGTAAACCTCTATATACCTCTGCCTGCGGTAACAGTGGTATACAGACGATCATTCAAACATCATAGTGTTATTGCTAATATTGGCGAGTTTCCTCCTTTTCTCTACAAAAATGTGGTGGTGGCAGTGTGAAGGGTTAATTGCGTAATTAACCTGACCCAGTAACAATCGCTCTCAGGCTGCAGGTACATTGATTGTGGTCCATTAGTTTGAAAATCTTTGTGCAGGGTGCAGCTGAGCGTGGCATTGTTACGCACTTGACAGCGCGGTTTTACATTGGCTAGTCCTTCGGTCACGAGTTGGTGAGAAGGGCTGGGGGTCTGACGCCGCGATCGTCACAAGTAGCAGCCTAGGTGTGATAGTCAGAGGGTCAAATTGTGGTCAGGAGCTGAGTGGCTCTGCAGGCCAGCCCCTGTGGAATTTCCCACTGCTCTAGAGCTGTGGAGGAAGGCCTAGAAGCAATGGGTGGATCTGAGGAGTGGCTGATTGCACTCTTGAGAGATCCTGGCCAGTCCCCAACAAGAGGTCTGGAAAGGGAATAACTTGTGAGCCACATATAATAAACTGTAAAATTTTGGTTCGCCAGCACTAAATCAGATTCTCATTGTTATGTGCATAATTATAAATGATTTTAAAATAGATGCCGCGCTCCTGTAGTAGATGAACAGAATAATTATTTATCTATATCACGGGTTGTGGTGGTGGTTAATTAAATCAAACCAAATTACCATCCACTTGGTGTGTTATATTTGTAATTAAATTATAATAATGTATGAAATAATGAAAATGAATATATCAAAAAGATATTTTTGCATAAATTGATATGGACCAAAAAAATGTTTATAGAATAAAAATAAAAAAATTAAAAATATAAAAGTGAAGTAAAGAATATGAACAAATCAAATATTAAAACTTGTGTATATATAAGAGTCCACAGTTTGCTGGGTATGTTCACATCATCGCTGTATAAATCTCTGCTGCAACTATGATATTCTTATGCGCTCACCTTCCTGTAAGCCCATTCTAGGCAAGCAGAGCTTTTTAGATCCAATAAGGTGATGGTTTGATGTTCTATGATTAGATCCTTCAGGAAGAGATGAATGGTGAGACTCCCCTCTGTTCTCCTGTGATGATCTCTGTGGTGTAGATGATTACCCTGCAGGTTTCTCCTCCATTGTTATAGCAAGAAAAGAAAAGTAATATAGTGCCTTATCTTTGTATAACAGGTTTATTATGTATCCCTTTGTTATATGCACTCACATTGTGTACATGTAAACAACGCCTTATACATGCAAACAGCCCGATGAGTGAAACAAGCCTCCTGGTGTGTATCTTTCTCACTCAAACTATACTCACCATTCAGAAGTGGGTGTGCAGTGACTTCAGAGCCCCTCCCCTACGCGTGTCACCACAGGGTCACATGGCTTCCTAAGGGGGATGTGATAGCTATCACAGGAGAACAGAGGGAAGTCTCACCATTCATCTCTTCCTGCAGGATCTAATCATAGACATCAAACCATCACCTTATTGGATCTAAAAAGCTCGGCTTGCCTAGAATGGGCTTACAGGAAGGTGAGCGCATAAGAATATCATAGTTGCAGCAGAGATTTATACAGCAATGTGAACATACCCAGCAAACTTTGGACTCTTATATAAATACAAGTTTTAATATAGATAAATAATTATTCTGTTCATCTACTACAGAAGCGCGGCATCTATTTTAAAATCAGGTCTGGAAAGGGGCCAGGACACCCTTAAAATTGTTGAGTTTGCTCAGCAGCAGGTGATTTCGGGTGGAAGACAGTAAGGAAGATGTGAGGCTGCGAGGAGGCCCAGCGGGATGGGGCGTACTTGCGGGCCTGGAGCTGGAAAGGAAGAAAGCTCAGAGCTTCACTAGCCCCCAGAGTGAAGACCACCTATACTGCAGGGAAGGAGCGGCCTAGCTGATAGGCTTGGCAGCAGCCACCAACCCAGCAGCGGTACAAGAGAGAATCTGAATAAGTACCCCTGCACCTCCTGGGCAGATAGGGGAAGGAGCACTCTAGTGGAAAACCAGATTCGCCACCTGCCAATGGCTGTCCATCCCTTAAATTGACAGGACCGGATCCCTTGTTCAGAGATACCTCCAGATTTCTGGGTGAAGAGGAGGAGTTCATCTAGGGTTTAGGGCGGTACATTAGGAGATGCTGGCAAGCTCTCCACCAGAGACTGTGTTGCACTGAAGGCTTCTGAATAGTTTCAGGAAGTTGTCCTCAGTTTCCTTGGTCATCCTGTATACCCCTAACCCTATCCCAGTTCAAATCCTCTAAATGAAAAAGCCAAAACCCATATGTCCCTCAGGAAGTTATGGACACAATTGAGGAGTCCAGAGCCCAATGGGAAGAGGACTTATCGGGTACCATATGCATGTCCCCAGATACATACGGGCCCGTTTTCAAGATATCAAAAAGAAATCGAGCGAAGGTCGGACTATTTACAGGGACTAGGTGGTAGCTGTTAAGGTTGGCCTGAAGTTACTCTGTGGCCACCCGAAAACCTGATGGCACTATGGTGAGACTGCCGAGCCCTTGGAAGTACAACTAGAACTAACACAGGATCCCAGTCTAGTAGGCTTTTGTGTCATTTATATTGTGGACTTTGCCGGACTCTACCCTAATGCCCAGATGTGCTAGTCTGGGATTAATTTGCAAGGAGACTGCTCAGTCCCTACTACCTTCTTAGGAGGGGCTCCTCAAATTATTTAATTTAGGCGATGTACTAAGTTTCCTTGATGTCTTCTTTTCCTACTGTTTGCAGGTCACCTAAGACGGCTGTCTTTCCTGCTGGGAGTAAGGAAGACCTTTATTTCTGACTCTGAATGCAAGTTCGTGTGAAGATGCATGTTGCCTGGCTGTGCAGGACTATAGGGGGACCCAAATATCTAGCGACTCCTAAGGGAGTAGTGCTACACTAGTGAGACGAAAATTGAAGTCTGGGCATCAACAGGTGCTGGTCTGAGGGCCTGGAGAAGATTGCTAAAGGATTTAGGTGTCCTTTTATGAAACTGAGATCAGCGGCGATCCTGAGGATCATTGCTGAACTCAGATCATTAGTGGTTTAAGAATCAGAGATGATCAACGGAGAACATGTTCTCTGCTGATCATCTCTGTACACAGATAATCTGTCACTGACAGAAACAGAAAATGGCCAGTGTATGAAGGAGCAATGTCAGCTCGTCACTGGTGATCTCTGTGAAAATTCTCCCTCCCAGATTTTCCAGCCCAGAGTTAGAGAATCGGGGAGAGAAGAGTGAATCCTGGGAGAACTGAGGAGGAAGGAGGAAGATTATTGACTTCCTTCTTCCTCAGTGCCCCCCAGACTGTGGAAAAACTCCCCCTGGCCTTTACAATCCCCGATGGGGTACAGCAAGTTATAAATATGTGTGTGTGTACAGTGTAGGGGTCAATAAAACAGTTGGAAGAATTTATTGCAGAACCTAACCAGAATAATAAAAACATCCTTCTCACGTATAAAGTGGATTCATATCAGTTTGAGTTCTCAAATTTTAAAGAGGATAATGACTTGAGACCGCTGTTCAAGGAGCTGTCTGCCACCCAACATCCATAGGTAGCTCCTCAGAGAGACAAAAGATCTTTCTCCTGACCAGGACTTTAGGAAGACGTCCTCTAGCAAATAAGTGTGTTATGATCCGCCCGGCGGTGTCTCTAGCAGCCCACAGTGCGAAGTTCCTCAGGGCGCGGGGTCTAAGTCCCAATCTGCTATTCACCAGGGCCCCTGATGGTGGGGATAGACTTGGCGCAGACTGAGACCAGGTCGCGACCCCTGAGTACATCCGGCAGTGGTAGAGAGCACCGTCAGGGGTGTGCGAGAAACGGAGTCTGATGTGAAGAGGCTGGCAGACTTACTGACAGGGAGCGATGCGTGCGGGATGGATGGATTGTCTGGGTAGCGTGAGGCGTAGTCAGGCAGGCCAGGTCAGCAATGTGCGGGCAGCGAGGTACCAGAGGAGTAAGCAGAGAATGGTCGGAGTCACAAGCCAGGTTCAGTAATTAGCGGGCAGCGCGGTACAAGGATCAGGCAGAAGGATGGTCAGGCAAGCCAGGGGTTAATCAGGAGAAGTCAGTAGGGTCAGGTACAATGCAGAGGTCGGCAACGGAATAATCACAGGATCAGGAATCAGGAACAGAGCAGATAAGACCAAACGGCAATTTTGACATACCTCTGTTCTGTTTAAATAGCCCGCCTTGCGCTGTCATTGGTGCCAGGCACGTGTCCGCGATCGTGAGTGCGCATGCGAGGCCATCGCCGCAGCCACGCTCGTCCAGGTCCCGTCGCCCGCCGGCTAGAGCGTGTCAGTGTTCTGCGCATGCGCCGCCCGGCGCGATGCTGCAGAACACTCGCGCCCTGACAAAGTGTCCGTTTATTATGCAGCAGTAAATGACCCCTTCAGACGAAGTCCGGAAGTGACGAAACGCGTTAGGGGACGTGACGTCAAGACGCACGCACGGAAACCGGAAGTGCCACCACGGCCATTTTAACTGCTGGAAAACGTGGTTTCTATGCCCATTGATTGCAGGGCTGGTTCTGTTTGCTACAAAGAGCTGATATTGAAAAACCCCAATGTAAGTTATTTAATAAATGTATCCCTATACTCAGAATTCTATTATATGAGTCTCCTTTGCTTTATGAGGAATATGGAGGATGGGCTCCTGAAGTGAAGGAAAACTTGGAAGCAATGCTGTTACCAGGGATATCGGATAAGCTTATGAATACTACCAGAGGGTAATGGTATTTAATATCACTACTTTGAATGTTCACGGAGTGTTCACTGTATGAATTGAAGTGGTCACTGAGTGTTCACCATATGTATTGAAGTGCTCACTTTAAAATTGGATTTTAGCTCACATTTTTCAGTGGATGATATATAAATTTTGTATATCTACATTTATTTAATTTTTTTTTTCCTTGCATAATCACTAGTAATCACAGTTGTAGTGGTTTGGATTTTTGCACGGATTTATTTTTTACACTTTCACTGTAATTTGTTATTTGAAAGATAAAGCACTATATGAGTATTCTTTTTTTCGAAGTATCACAAGGATTATAATAGGATTAGAATCCTTCCTACTGGACTTATTTATATTTGTTTTGGTGGACTTTTGATTTGGACTTTAATTGGACAATTGTATTCATTTTATATGTACTTACTTTTGGGAATATTTGGTTAGATAATATTCAGAATATTCACATGGTATGGTGAAAGAAAGGTTATATTATATTAGTAAATGACCACTGCTCAGTTCTCTGGCATTCTCAGAGGAGACAGTTCTCCACTGAATGCCTGTTCATGAAGCGTTGTGGATCGCTTCTCCAAAAGAGGAGTGAGGTACTGAGCTGTCTCCTCTGAAAGCTGAAAGGAAGCAGTGGTAATTTACCACTTCTTGGTAAACTGTGTGTTTGGCTGATCTCTTACTGTAAGCTTGCAAGATTACAGTAAGAGGAGCCGTTTTCTAAAGTTCAAAGCTTTTGTAGATTGCTTCACTGCAAAGCTTTTCCCAAATTAAATTTATATAATTTTTTTACTCTCTTTTGGTGGTATTTGATCACCACCATAGCCACATCACTGGATACTGAAAATTGTAAAAAAAAACAAACAATATTTTCTACTTTCTGTTATAAAACATATCAAATAAAATAAAATTTCTACATAAATTGAGGCATGAAAACATGGTACGAGTGTCTGTAGTAAGTCCAATAGTCTGTGTAGGTACGTAGCCAATGCTCTACGAGGAATGAGCCAGGAGACAGAGGCAGCCGAGAGTGGGCAGATGCAGCAGACTCAGAGCTGCAGGTAGCAGATTGGCAGGTGCTTGGCTGGCTGGTGACAGGGTGCAGGTGCTTGAGCAAGTGGGCAAGAACTAGGTGAGAGCGTACTGGTCAGGAGGCAGACTGGATGAGCAAGATGCAGGTTCCGGCACACCATGTTGGCAGTAGACAGTCAGATCAGGCATAAATGACAGGCAGAAGAATAGTCAGGACACAGGCCAAGGTCAGAAATGGTAAAGCAGATTAGGCAAAGACAGGAGGCAAGAGCAGATTCTGGTTCTTTTAGGTGAAATTCTCCTCCATCAATGCTCCCCCACCAATGCTGCAATAATTTCTGGTGTGGTGGTGTTTAATAGAACTGTGGGTGATGTCAAAGGGGATCAAGTGTGTCCAACTATGCCCACTGTTTCTGCCCATATCTTTCATTTATAGAAGCTGGTACAAGAGCTTCTATGAATGAAATGGTATGTGTGAATGGAGGATAGGTGGATAACTGAAATGTCTGCCCTTTCCATTCATATATTGTGTATTTGAAGTTGAAGGCAGGTTACTGTGGGTGTGGGGACAACATATAAAGGATAACTGTACAAAAATTTTACACGGAGCAGTTGTAAATTGACTGTTTTTGACTGCTTTATTTTCCACAAGGTAAATGTAAGGAAAAAGAGACAGAGATCTGTATGTTAAAGATAATTAAATTGAAAATGTTTGAAAAAATTTTCAGGATGTAATAAATATAAGGCATTGCATTTTCTTTTTGAATCTTACAGGTCACTGCTATATGAAATTGCACAAGCGCTAGATTCAGAAGATGTGGCGAAAGTGATATTTTACCTGTATGATCAAAAAGCCATATTTAAAAATGAAGTAAGACACTATTATTAAAAATTTGTACCATTTTATGATGTTCTTGAGCATACAATTTGAATTGTGATGCTGACCCCCCCCTTCCCAACATAGTAGAAATAAAAAACAAATATTAGGCCACACTCCATTTATGTCATTTTGCAAAAGCTTTTATAATCAAACACTTGTCTTGAGTGTCCTGAGTGCTGTATTTCTTAGAATGTAGACACTAGTCTAAAGATTATCATCTATAGCTTCAAGTATATTAGAGGTCCCTTTAAGTGATTCAATCATTCTAATGCGGAAAGTCTATATAGATGGATTGATTGGACAATTCTTTCTTTAACTAGGAGGAAGAGTGATTTTGGCATGCATTTTATATTTTAGATGGTTTGTATCTGTCATTTGTCAGGAGCCCAAAACTCTCTAATAATGTTTTGTTAAAATGACATAAAATAAAGTTTAAATACAAAGCATCTCAACTTAGAAGAGACACTGCTGCTCGGACTAAGATGGTAGCATATGATATCAGTGTGTTAAACTCTACCATATACGTTTCGTCTAATAGAACGTTTTCAGGGGCTAACGACACTGGCTCCGTAACTCCGTAGTCCTCATATCACTCTCATAGACTATCCCACTAACCGTGAGCTGTAAGATCTATTATCATCTGATCTTTCCAGATGCAGATGAATTTATTAAATACATTGTGTCATAAAAGTGCACACACTTCCCAATAGTGTACACAATCCCATCTATCAATTCAACCAAAAAAAATATAAATAACAAAACTGTCTTAAGAAGTGTGATATAAGGTTATCCTTTCCTATCATATGCATTTACCAGATACTGTATATTTCATGTCCACATACTGTACCTACATAATACTATCATAAGAAATAGCAAACATGCATTATTACAATATCCATACACTACGAATTTTATTTTTATAAAAAATATAGTGCCAATATAAGTGTATAAAATGTGCCCTAACTAATTGTACCATCTACAATTTTATATCTTATGTACTTTTTAAATAATCCCTTTTAAAATTTATGCTCAGAGATCAAACATGCATTCAACTAAATAAATAAATGTTAAATAAATGCAGGTATCATTTTATTGCATCACATAGCACAATGTGTTATTGCTTTTTTTTACAAAAAAAAAGAACAAAGTATACATTGTGATTTGCATCACCTTTCACTGCTCCTACACAGAGCACATCAGTGGGCTCAGCATGGTACTGATATGATCCAGTCCTGAAAGATGCTCCTTACCTACTTTAAAATGTTTGCTGGCCTTACAAAGGAACATGTTGGAGTTCCAATGAAAAAATGTACAAATCTAAAAAAAAATGTTCTAGTTTCCCACATCTGTAGAACACATGACTGGGTTATGGGTAATACATTAAAAATACACTTTAATCCTGTGCAATCAGTTCTTCTGAAAAGGTATCTGATAGAGATGAGTAAATTAATGTGTCCTACCATTTAAGGCATATGGGACAGATGACGTGTTCTGTGAAGATCCATACACCCCCCCCCCCCCTCTACCCCCTGACTCTTACAGACCTCTTACCACATCAGTCCCATTCTGTAAAAGGTTGAATGTCCTTGCCTCCGTGCTCACTGACACCAGAGTGGCATTTTACAGTTGGTTTAAAGGACCATATTTCAGATTTATTTCATAGGAGAAGTTGGGGGGGGGGGTTAAAAATAAAATCCATCAGGTTATGAATATCTGACTCTGTCAAATTGAATACAAGACTGGATTTGCTGGATTGCAAACAACCTTTTCAGTTTTAGAGAAATTTCTAATTTCTAGCACCTATTTCATACTGTATCATCCAGCATACCTTAAAGTAGGGCACCATTTGCAAACTAAGCTAAAAACTTTGCATAATTAATACTCATGTCTACATTTAAAATAATTTGGTCCTGTTTCATATTTTTATTGCTAAGGCATCTATATTGGACGTGCTTATTCAAATGGAAAAGGATAAATACTTGAGTGAACGTAACTTGGGAAAACTAAAAGAAACTTTAGCTGAAATTGGTCGAGAGGACCTCCGCGAGAAAGTTGCATCATATGAAGGTACTTGTAATTTAATTACATTTCCCAATGTTTTTATTAAGAAGTTAATAACTTATATGACTAGGCATTGGGAAAAGATTTTTAATACTGTATATATTTACAATCCAGTAGTTTACAAAGGGCCAACAGCCTTCAGTGGAAATTATAAGCACATGTGAGTATTATGTTAGTTGTTTTAGCTAGCATTAGATAGTACCATTCAACTGAACATGTGAAAGACTTGAGGAGGTGTGAAAATTTATTAAACCAACCTGTTCTAACTATGTAATCCAACCTTTTCAGTGACAGAAATGCAGTGTTTTGTAACAAACATTGCATCAAGTCCAGTAATACACTGAAGCAGAAGCTTGTACATCTAAAAGACCCAACACAAACACATAAGCTCCCAGGATCAGGGCCCTCCTATCCCTCTTGTATTGAACTGTATTGTTGCTGTATTGTCTCCCGTTATATTGTAAAGCGCAGAGCAAACTGTTGGCGCTATATAAATCCTGTATAATAATAAATCCTGTATAATAATAAGCAAATATAAGCATTTTAACAACTCTACCCTAGCGATTTGTCAACAATTCACATATTTAGCCATGTAAATTGAAGGACTGACACCTGTTGTAGACTCTGGCACCAAGGGATTGGTTTATGTATACAGAGCAAGGTAGTTCCGTAAACTTTCACACCTCCTGTCCTGCTATTGGACAATCAACATCTGCCTTAACAAATTCCATGGATTAAGATGTGGCTATTAGTTCTGTAGTATATTCTCATCACTCAATAGAAATGAATCGGCAGCTTGGAGATACTATGAAGAACGGTCTGGATAAAAGCACACAGATGTATCCCTTAGGAAATAAGTGAATGGTATATGTCGAGTGTGGTTAGTGAGGAAAAAACTCACTGCTGCCATGGTAAAAACACATCGGTTTATGGAAAGTATGAACAGGAGCCAGGCGCTGTGTAGTTTTGTGATAAAAGTAATACACTTTATATGGAGGTGTGCCTTTAATAATTCATATGGTAAAAAATAGATAACCAGCCTGTGGCTTTAAGAAGCCAGGTTCCAAGATGAACGGCCCATCCGCTCAGAGGGAAGCAGTGGAGAGTAGAATGCCTGTCAGTGCAGGGACCATGTGTATCCGACGTCCCAGCGTCCCGGATGACGTCACCACGATGTGGAGAGACAGAGAGGTGGAACTCACACTGGAGCCGCAGCTTTAAATGGAAGAGGCCGGTTGCCGGGACAACATGTTTCGCGCGCCTGCACTTTATCAAGTCTGTGAGAAGTACAGCAATCGGCCATTTTATAGGAGACCTGCACGGCAGGAGGGGCCGGCTTAACAACCAGGGGGATAATCAAGGGGATAACCAGGAGTGGACGGCTCGTCTCACAACAGGATCGGATTGCAGTTGAAATATAAAAAAGATTATAAGGACAGGAACAAAGTGTGATTAAAACCTAAATACGACCATAATAAAAACCTATTGGGCTTAATTGTGTCAAAGTGGCATGTGCAAGATTATAAAACATTTTATCATTTGACATATAACAATCAAGGGGAAGAAAAAAAGGGGTGGGGGACTTTTCACAGACTTGATAAAGCGCAGGCGAGCGAAACATGTTGTCCCGGCAACCGACCTCTTCCTTCTAAAGCTGCCGCTCCAGCAAGAGTTCCCCCCCTCCGTCTCTCCACATCATGGTGACGTCATCTGGGACGCTGGGACGTCGGATACACGTGGTCCCTGCACTGACAGGCATTCTACTCTCCACTGCTTCCCTCTGAGCAGATGGGACGTCCATCTTGGAACCGGCTTCTTAAAGCCACAGGCTGGTTATCTATTTTTTACCATATGAATTATTAAAGGCACACCTCCATATACAGTCAGGTCCATAAATATTGGGACATCGACACAATTCTAACATTTTTGGCTCTATACACCACCACAATAGATTTGAAATGAAACGAACAAGATGTGCTTTAACTGCAGACTGTCAGCTTTAATTTGAGGGTATTTACATCCAAATCAGGTGAACAGTGTAGGAATTACAACAGTTTGCATATGTGCCTCCCACTTGATAAGGGACCAAAAGTAATGGAACAGAATAATAATCATAAATCAAACTTTCACTTTTTAATACTTGGTTGCAAATCCTTTGCAGTCAATTACAGTCTGAAGTCTTTACATCACAAATTATGTTTCCCTCTGTAAGTATCTGTATGTTATTCAGTGTCTATGACCTTTATATTTTACAGACAGTCAAGTACCATACCTTGATACCACACAGGACAGGATGCCAACCCAAGGTATGAATAAACACAAAAAAATCAATATTAATGTAATCACATTTATTGTTAAGTCCTGTATTTATTTTACTTTCTCTTAGAGCAATCAACTAATCAGCCAGAGGAACTAAATGCTGGTTCTGAAATAGGCGAGGTGAGACACTTCTGCAAAAATGATGTGATATACGCTTTGGAAAAATGATATGATTAATATATTTTACCTTTACTTCTAGATCAGATTCATGCAAGGTGTTGTTTAAAGGGATTCTTTCACTTTGACAAGAATGACTGACAGATATAAAACCAAACAGATGCCAGAACACCGATATTAACAAAGAAAGATAGCTATAGCATTACTTATGCAGCCCCTTAGGCAGACAAAACCCTTGTGGCAGACACAAGCTAATACATAAGCACATTACAAATAGCCAGGGTGACCAATGACCAATGAGAACTTGAGCTTTCACTTAACATGGTTGTACACCTCAGACATGAAATATGAACAAAGCACATATTTCTATACTGTGTAGTTGCCTCTCTCCAAATCTGAGTGTCAGTTCTCTCTGCTGCCTGATTTTTCTGTTACCTGCATGGCTCACTGCTGACAGCTTTTCCTGACAACAGGAGAAAAAAGGAGATGAGGGAGGGGAGCTCCAGGACACAGCCTGTGATTAACAGCCACAGCTGTGCTTGTTCTCCTGTAGAGTGTGTGTGTGGGGGGGTTCCTTTTCCTTCCCGCCAATCAGGGCTCAAAGTTCTATTCTCTTAGCTGTCCAGTGTGTGAATTCAGATCTGCCCCCTGCTTTCTACTTCTGGGAGCTGCTGCCTGATGCTGTGTGAGTCTTTGGGTTGTAGAAAGCTATACAGGACAAATGGCTGCAGATTATCAGGCAAAATTTATGTAGGAGGATTTGTTTAGTCTCAGTGCATCATCTGAGGCCCTTGACTTCACTGGTTATATGTAAGGGTTTACAACCACTTTAAGGACAAAGTCATTGTCTCTGACAACTTCCACTCTAAACTGCACTGCTGGGTCTGCTGGAGGAACACTGTTCTCATAGGTGGGGAAAGCACAGCACAACCCATACCTGCTGATAGCTCTGCAGCAGTTTCCCCCTTGTAAGGTGGGGAGGGGGGGTGAGCTTACAGGCAAATAGCACACAATACTGGGGAATAATATACAGTAAAAGGGGAGGGGGAGAGATCAGACCTTTGTGAAGGAAGGGGGTGGGACTATTTGTGCTGAGAAGTATAATGAAGGGGGAAAATTTGTGCTAGAAAGGGGGGAGTTGGAGGGAATTTGGAAATGTGAATGGGGATTTGGAATGGGGGAGGGTGATATGTGCTAGGAAGGTGGGTTTGGGGGAGATTGGGGAGAATTGAGCCAGGAGGGGGATTGGTGGGAATTTTTGTGCTGGGAGTATGTGGAAAGAGGGGGGATGGGGGGGATTTTGGTAGGGAGGGGGGATTTGTCCTGGGAAGGGTAATTTTTAGGGGGTTGTGCTAGGAGGAAGGATTGGGGGAATTTGTGCTAAAGGGAGGGATTGGGGGGGAGATGATATGTGCTATGAGGGGGTTTGGGGAGAATTGAGCCAGAAGGGGGAATTGGGAGGAATTTTTGTGCTGGGGGGTTTGTACTAAGGGGAGTATTTTGCGGGGGGGGTTGTGTAGTAAGGGAGGATTTGTCCTGGTAATTTGGAGGGGTTGTGCTTGGAGGGGAGATTGGGGGGATTTATGATAGAAGGGGGGAGTTTGGGGGAGAGAATTTATGTTAGGATGGGAAATTTGAGAACAAAGAGAATGTGTGCTAGGAGGGGTGATTTTTTGGGGGTGATGGAGATTTGTGCTAGGAAGGGGGATTTGGTGTAGGATTTGAGCTGGAAGGTGAGATTGGGAGGCAAAGATTTGTACTGGGAGGGTAGATTTGAACCTGGGAGGAGGGGGAATTTTTGCATTTTTTGGGTGAATGTTATTTTTTGAAAGAATGTTAGCTTGCAGATGGAATTTATGCTTAGGGTGTGAGTTTGCTAATTAATGCGGTCTTTTTTTATTTTTTTTATGTGGAGGGATTTATGTTGAAACAGGATGCTTACACTTCAGGGGTGCAGTTTGTCATCTTCACCCTAGGCACAAGATGACCATGTCCCAGCACTGCCTGCACTACACGCAGGGCACTCAACAGATCTCCTCCCCCCACACAGTACATAGCTTAGATAGGATTGCCTTACAGACACCGCCTCAATCCGCATAGTGTATAGCTGGCTGCTATGTTGTAGTTCTGACCTGTGGAGTCCACAGATCTGAATGGCAGCACAGCTGCGGTAGGCAGCTACAAACTGTGCAGATCAAGGCTATGTCTGTAAGGGAATCTGATGGAAGCTGTGATCTGTGTGAGGAGGAAGAGATTGGCTGTGTGTCCAGGCTATGTGCAGTGTTGGGATGGGAGTATGAGCTCTGCTGAGTGATCTGAAACAAGTAAACCCAGCCCTCTTCTCTGCTGACCCCTGTAAACTGCCTCATTGACCCCATCCTCTACCCTGCTGATCCCCTGTACACTGCCCTGCTGACTCTTGTCCTTGTCCTGCTAATCCCTGTACAGTGCTGTTATGACCACTGTCCTCTGTCCTGCTGACCCTCTTTCCTTTGCCCTGCTGATCCCTGTCTTCTGTCCTGATAACACCTGATCTCCATCCTGCTGACCCCTGTCATCTGCTCTGTTGACCCCTGTTCTCTGCCCTGCTGACCCCTGTTCCCTGCCCTACTGACCACCTGTACACTGTCCTCTTGTATACTTTGCTGCTGACCTCTGATCCTTTGCTGACCCCGTGCACACTGCCCTGCTGACCCACTGCACACTGCCCTGCTGACCCACTGCACACTGCCCTGCTGACCCACTGCACACTGCCCTGCTGACCCACTGCACACTGCCCTGCTGACTTCTATCCGCTGCCCTGCTAACCCCGTACACTGCCTTGATAACCCACTGTACACTGCTCTACAAACTAATGGTCTCTGTACTCTTCCCTAAAAGCTGCTGACCCTATTCTCTGCCCTGCTGACCCACTGTACACTGCCCTTCTGACTCCAATACACTGCCCTGCTGACCTGACATCCTTTGCCCCTCTGAAATTTCTACTGCACCCCCACATTGGACAGACTAGATCCAGCACTGACTGCTAGTGTAAATGAGGCCTAACACTGTCTGCAGAGTTTGGCAGGTAATGATGCTTTCATCCTTCATCCTTCACTTACTATTATTCAAACACACCACAAGCGAGCCATAAATGTACTGCAAATGAGTCTATGGTGTTTAAAGTGCCCAAAGTGATTTTTTCCCCTTTTAGCCTTGTAAGAAATAAAACAAAATTCTTACACTTCCTAGTAATGTTGGAGCTTTCCCACTCCCTCTCACTCACATACTGTACCTGCAGCAGCATGGGACAGATGCCAGCACTTTATACCTGTTAAGAGTCTCTGTTATTTAAATGACAGAGATTTTTTTTTAAAGCTTGTTAGCAAATAACCCTCGGTTCACACTGTTGGCCGTGCGGCCCGCGTTTGCTTTAGCACAACAGCCTGTTCATTTGAATATGACTGCTGTGCTGTGTTTCCCACAGGAAAAATGTGCATGCACCTTTTTGAAAACACAGCCGCAGGGGAGCCGCATGGTCTTTTTGACAACCACCCACAGCCGAATCACGCTGCAGGCTAAGGTGCATGGGGGTGCCATTCAGAATGAATCACAACCCCACGTGTCTTGCAGAAGCAGCGCAATTCGGCTGTGGGTGGTTGCGGGTGCAGGAACATGTACAATTCTTGCACCCACAACCAGCCCGCAGCCTGCAGGCCAGTGTGAATGGAGGGTCAAGAAATATACCATCAATACAGCTGTGAAACATAGATCACATAAATCACCACTGTAATGGAATGTAACTAACAAGAGTCATTATTTCTGCAGGATTTGGGAACGTACAGTCTAGAGAAAAACCCACATGGATGGTGTGTGATTCTGAATAACAAGGATTTTGAAAAACAGCCTAAAAGGGATGGAACAGAAAAAGATGCTGGTAAAAAAACAACAAAAAAACAATCATGCAGAGTTTTTATAACCGTGCATTGTATGCCAAGTTTTAAAATCAAAAACAATGTTTTCCATTCTGTAAAGATTTAAACACCTATGGTATATGACCTGAATTTACCACTTGCATGTTATAGATTTACACTCACCAGCCACTTTACTAGGTACACCTTGCTAGTGCCAAGAAAATATCCCCCACACCATTACACAGCCACCACCAGTCTGAACTGTTGATAAAAGGCAGTATGGATCCATGCATTCATGTTGTTTATGCCAAATTCTGACCCTACCATCTGAATGTCGCAGCTGAACCAGTCTGCCCATTCTCCTCTGACTTCTGACATCAGCAAGGTATTTTCATCCACAAAACTGCCGCTCACTGGATATTTTCTCTTTTCTGGACCATTCTCTGTAAACCCTAGAGATGGTTGTATGTGAAAATACCAGTAGATCAGTTTTTTAAATACTCAGACCAGCTGTTTGGCACCAAGAACCATGCCACGTTCAAAGTCACTTAAATCACCTTTCTTCCCCATTCTGATGCTCGGTTTGAACTTCTGCAAGTTGTTTTCACCATGTCTAGATGCCAAAATGCATTGAGTTCCTGCCATGTCAATGTCTGATTAGCAATTTGTGTTACCAAGCAAATGAACAGGTATACCTAATAAAGTGGCTGGTAACTGTATGTTCTATTTTGCATGTAAAAAAGTTGATTTATTAAACATATTCTGTGTGTTTTTATGTTAAAATATCGTTAGCTTTTGAGATGTTAGAAGATGTCTACAAGGAACGCAAAAATAGTGCCGTTTAAGGGTAAGATAAAATAATTTTTCATGAAAAAACATACTATTCATGGGAATAAAGGTTTACAATGGGCAAACAACAATTTCACACACAGCTAATGATCACAAACCTATTAGGGAATTGTGGAGGGTGTGGGCCACATCATCTCTTTTTTCTTGAAATCTGAAAAAAGTGATAATAATGTATGTAGTAAAAAATTATTACAACTTCAGTTATTTATATTTAACTCTCCACAACCCCTAAAACTTAATGTCGCCCTACTACATGGATGACGCTGATGTAATTAAGAGCTGGCAGCAAGAAAAAAAAATCTGCAGCCTACTTATTAAATATTGTAGAATTCCTTTCTGTGCTACTGGGCACACTGGGCAGCTATTGATTTATTGTGGAGCTTATTGTCTTTTCCTTATCAGCCCTGCCAGTAGGATCTGTGGAAGCATGTCTTCCTGGCACCATAGGGGTACTTCACTGGCATCAGCTGGTCAATAGCTATTTTGTTTTTTAGTAGTAGAGATCTACTGGCTTATATCCTACGTTGGCGTGTTGCAAAGCCATCAATATGTGCAGATTCAGGGCTATTGAAGAGATAAAATAGCTTCCCAAGCCTTTTAAAATTGAGGACAGTTGACCAAACATGTTTGAGGCTTGAGTAATATGAACAATGATATAGAAGAGGCATCATTCCAGGGCCTCCATTAAAAAAAAAAGTAGGAGCTCTTCTGTAAAGAGCATGTTGGGCCTTATCTTTGGTCAGTCAGCCATAGTGGTAGCTGTGAAAGGTCAAGCTGGTCAATGGGACAATGTCTGGTGCAAGGCCTACTTATGGGAAGTACCCCAGGTAAACAGAATAAAGCCTGACTATCTTCTGGTGATAAATTGACGTTAAGGAAAACGAATGCACAAGCAAGAAAATGCCTTTGAAGAAAAGTGGAAAAAAAAAAGAATCACAAAGGAGAGGTGAGCGGGGGACAGACATAAAGTGGAGGAAATTACCAAAACGGGTTGTTAAACATAAATGGTAACATTACAAAGAAGCAAAAGTTGGCTTGGGTGAAAATAAGGAAAGTTACTAGGGAGAAAAGCAGGTATCTAAGGAAGGAAATGGCCAATGAGGAAAAATGAGGAAAGTGGGCATGGATCAAAGGTTGTAGAGAAGATTGACTTGATTACAAAAAAGGCATGGATGGATGTGGAGGAAATTGACCAAAAAAAGAAAGCAGGTTTGATTAAAGTAATAAAAAAAGACCAGGCCACTGTTTTTGTTATGTATGTGCCATTGATAGCCCCTGCATGGGCGCACCTTTTGCTCTGTTGGTGTTAGAGCACTGTTTTCTTTATTTGTTTATGTGCAATTGTTGGCCTTTGCGTGGGCATGTCTTGTTGCTCCTGTTTTTTTTAAATGTTAATAAACCAGATAAAACAGTCCAAGATATTTTTAATATTTAATACGGTAATTAATAGGGAGAGAGGCCATAGATGGAAAGGAAAAAAAATGACTAGGGAGGAGAGCGAGGATCGGGGAAAGTAGAGAAAACTAATCAGAGAGATGAGCAGACATGGATGTACATTGAGCAAAATATCCTATCCAGGGAGGGCAGGATAACTAGGTACAAATTGTAAAAAAAAAGTCAAAGTGCAAATAAAAGATACCTACTGGAGACAATTGTGGTTAAACTTCCATTTAATGATTTTTTTGGGGGGGAGGGGGAATTAGATACACTTTACAGTTTTTTTTACTGCAGAAAAATAACTTCCAGTTTTTAATGGCAATGTTGCCAATTAGGAGTTAGAAAGGGGGTGTTGGACAACACAGAGGAGAGAGAAGCACATAAACAGAGCAATAAAAAGGGGTTCTGAACACAGACATGGATGCAATGTCTGTAGTGGGATTGTAAATACTGCAATTATTACACATTTATGCCAAAGGTTTTCTGGAAACCCTATTTGTAACCTATACATTTTTTTCTAGTCAGAGTGCCATGCCTTGCCACAATTTAAGTCCTACTACACTGCTACTTTTTGTGATTTTCCCAACAGCAACATACAGTACCTCTAGAGCACAGGTGTCAAACTGGCGACCCTCCAGCTGTTGCCAAACTACAAGTCCCATGAGGCAATGCAAGATTGACAGTTACAAGCATGACTCCCAAAGGCAGAGGTATGATGGAACTTGTAGTTTGGCAACAGCTGGAGGGCCACCAGTTTGACACCCCTGCTCTAGTGTGTCCCTTTACTGATAAAATTTGTGATGTGATTGTGAAGTTATTCCTGTGTCAAGTACCTGATCCTTTACCCGCTGCTGGGCAAACAGGCCCACCAAGTGGGCTCCAATGTATGTGTATAATAATTACAGTAATGGCCTCACATGCCAAGTACATAGGTAGCAGTTCCGTCCCTTGTCTTAACCTTTATCTTTGCACAGGGCTTCAATTTCTTAAAAGCACAATTACTATACCTAGGATTGTAAAGGAGGTGGATTTTTTCAGGTTTCAAAAACATTTTCTAGGTAAAAATGAACTCATTTTTGTTATATCTAGACAACACAGGACTAGACACTGCTGCTAAATACCAGGAAAATGAATGAATTTGTATGCAGTATTACTAGGTACATTGGGTACTTAGGATCTGTCTACAGGAATCTGTTTGTAGCACTAATGATAAAGGTTAATGCACTGGTGAAAGCTGAACTCTGGGCACAAAAACTTCCAATATATTCCTCAATAGCCACAAAGGAAATAAATACACTTTGTGTGCAACAAATGACTTTGCAAACTCAGATATTACACCATAAAAGTAGCAATCACATCATCACTGTGTTCAGGGCCAGGACAAGGTGGAGGGGGCGAAAGGTGGGGTAGCCCTAGGTGGCACAATTTACTGGAGAAGAGGGGGGGGCGTAGGTGCAGTGTGCTGCTAAAATCTTGCTTTACCTGGGCTAGACAAGTACAGTACCCCTGCTACAATATTTGCAGAGCCAGAGGAGCAGCGCTGTGTTGAGTGCGATCCTGCACCCGTCACAAGCCTAGGACCAACACTTCCCTGTCAGGCGGAGTGATTTGTGTCTGACAGGCTCTGGCTGAAATATTACCAAAGCTATTTGTAGTATGCAGCATGAAGGGGAGGATCAAAGACAAGACCAGTCACCCTGCACAAGGAGAGAAAGCAGCAGTGTTTGCTCTTTTCTACAGAGAGCTCCTGCGCAGAGGCAAAGTTTCCCAATGCATTATTGCACAGATCTGGAGGAAATATACAAAGCTCACTATGATTCATGTAAAAATACAAATGCCTACACTATTTAGACAATATTTGCTTATCCTAATGTTCCGCTTTAAGTAACTACACACATTTGTATACTTTTTGTAACATTACCGTAAAGCGCTTCTCCAGTCTCCCCCCTCCCCACCCCCAATTAAAAGTCAGTAGCTACAAAAACTATAAAAGTGCCAAATGTTTGGGTGAAGTTCCACTTTAAGGCGTTGGCATGTCAGCTTGTACTGTTGAGGAGCATCTGTTCTAGAGTGACAACATTGCTCCTGCATAGACTTACAGGTGAGTGAGCTTTGTCACCCAAGGTGTGGAAGCACCAGGGAGGGCAGGATAACTAGGTACAAATTGTAAAAAAAAAGTCAAAGTGCAAATAAAAGACACCTACTGGAGACAATTGTGGTTAAACTTCCATTTAATGATTTTTTTTTGGGGGGAGGGGGAATTAGATACACTTTAAATATGTATATAAGTTCTTGATATTAATGTATTTCTTGATTGTTTTGTATGGCAGAGGCAATAAAGAGAGTTTTTGAAAATAGAAGATATACTGTAGAAGAACACAACAACCTGAAAGCAAATGAAATGTTAGACATCATGAAGAAGTATCAGAAAGAGGATCATACTAATTACGACAGCTTTATCTGCTTTATTCTCTCACATGGGGATAAAGGAACTGTGCTAGGTGTTGACGGAGAAGAAGAGTTCATTTCTAACTTAATTAGTTGTTTCAATGGTCGGAATTGTGAGACTCTCATTGGGAAGCCTAAGGTATTTTTTATTCAAGCATGCCAAGGAGGTGAACTTGATGCGGGAGTCCTTTATTATGAAGATGACAGTGCACCTATATATGAATGTGATGGAAAAAGTCTTCCTATTACTGCAGATTTCCTAACAGCCTATTCTACCACTGAAGATAATGTAAGTCTACGGAGTTCTGATGGATCTGTTTTTATTCAGAAGCTGTGTAAAATCTTGGAAGATCCCCATCATTTGTAAGTACAAATATTTTGGTAGATATTGATAAAAGATTTCTTTAAGCAAGTAAATCCTTACACCCCGTGACCTTCCTCATTCTATCTATACACCCTTGTACAAGCACCTGTACATGGTGGTATACATAACATAGGGAAAGCAAAGTGGGGGTTAGAATTTCATTGTTTAAAGGAAAACTTATGTTGTAAATGTATAGAATTTTAGTAGACAAGGCACAGTTAAACAATCCTCCCAGTGCTGAAAGAATCTTAGTTTTTGCTGAAAATTTCAAGAAAGTAGTGATACAATATCGATTTTGTGGGTTATCGAATGACATGGTTGTCAAAAATCGGTAGTAAAAAGATATAACATAAAAGAAAACCAATAAAAATGTATATGGTGATGGATCGGCAGGACTTAAAGTGTACCTGACCCCAAAAATTAAAAATTAATTTTTAGTTTGCTTCAAAATATCATGTGATATCATGTGATGCTGCCAGCTCCTCTGGGTTCCGGTTTCAAAGTGACCTCATAAAGCACGGTGCAGACCCGTCCCTGCATGGTCAGTTTGCATCCCTGGCATACTTGCTAGGAGAAAACAGGATGCTGTTCTTACACATGGCGTATTTGTATCTCCTGTATTCAGTTTAGCACCATGTCTCCTCCCAGCCCTGCTGTGTTGATTGATGACAGAGTCTTCCTGTCAAAAATATACTGCACACAAATGAGGTCCATTATAAATATAAATAGGTGCAAAACGTTTATTTTACACAAAATTGAATGTGATTATAGTGAACTATAGTGAATGTACTGTTGTTGTAGTGTGTTCATATAGTCTTTAACCACTTGCCTACAGGGCACTTATACCCCCTTCCTGCCCAGGCCAATTTTCAGCTTTCAGCACTGTCACACTTTGAATGACAATTGCATGGTCATGCAACACTGTGCTCATATGAAATTTTTATCATTTTTTTTAGACAGATAGAGCTTTCTTTTGGTGGCATTTATTCACCTCTTCATTTTTTATTTTTTGCTAAACAAACCAAAAACCACTGAACATTTTGAAAAAAAAGTTTCTGTTATAAAAGTTTGTAAATAAGTGATTTTTCTCCTTCACTGATATGCACTAATGAGGCTGCAGTGATAGGCACTGATAGGCTGCACTGATGGTCACTGATAGGCAGCTCTGATGGGCACTGATGAGGAGGCACTGGTCGGTGGCACTGATAGGCATTGACAGGCATCACTGATGGGCACTGAAAGGCAGCACTCATATATGACACTGATAGGTGGCACTGATAGGCGGCACTGACTGGCACTGATAGGCGGCACTGACTGGCACTGTTAGGTGGCACTGACAGGCCGCACTGACGGGCACAGATAGGCGGCACTGATGCGCACTGATAGGCGGCACTGACTGGCACTGTTAGGTGGCACTGACAGGCGGCACTAATAGGCAGCACTGACGGGCACAGATAGGAGGCACTGATGCGCACTGATAGGTGGCACTGACTGGCACTGATAGGCGGCACTGATTGGCAGCACTGATAGGTAGCACTGACTAGCACTGATAGGTGGCACGGAAAGGCAGCTCAGATGGGCACTGATATGTGGCATTGATGTGTACTGGTAGGCACTAATATGTGGCATTAATGTGGCACTGATGGGCACTGGCAGGTGGCATGCATGAGCACTGACAGCTGGCATTGATGGACACTGACAGGTGGCACTGCTGGGGCTACACTGATCATCAGGGCACACTGATCATCAGTGCCCTGATGATCAGTGTAGATGTCCCCTCTGAGGAATGCCGATTACCGGCTCTTCTCTCCTCACAAGCTGTCAGTGTGACAGCTTGTGAGGAGAGAAATGCTGATAACCGGCATTTCCTTATTTACATGCGATCAGCTGTAATTGGACACAGCTGATCACATGACCGAGCCGACATCTTTGGCTCTTTCCGTTGATCGGTGATCCGCTGTGTCTGAGGGATTAAGAATAACATTTTTTAATAGAAAGGAGAGGATTTTTTTTAACCTTAATGAACTGTAGGTGAAGAAACAAGGTGTTCAAAGTGCCCCTTTAAAATTTCAGAGGAAATATCCATATTAAAGAACATCTGGGTAGCAGTGACCATAACATGATTTCATTTATTTTTAGCTGTAAACAGCGAGCACATACTGGAAAAATAAAACCGCTCAATTTCAAGAGAGCTAATTTTCCAAGGCTGAGATCTGCTCTCCAAGCCTTAGACTGGGAGGGAATATTGGCATTGATGAACACAACACAGAAATGGGAGTTCTTCAAAAAGACTGTATGTGAACACACTGCAAAATCTGTTCCCATGGGCAACAAGTTTAAAAGGCTAAAAATTAAACCTATGTGGCTTACGGACAAAGTTGAAAAGGCTATAAATAATAAGAAAAGAGCTTTTATTAAATATAAAAATGAAGGAAAACTATCATCGTTTAAACATTGCAAAGAATATAACAGAATATGCAAAAAAAAATAAAGGCCGCAAAAATTGAAAACGAACAACAGATTGCAAAAGATAGCAGGACCAACCCCAAAAAATTCTTTAAATATATTAACCTCCCTGGCGGTATTCCCGAGTGTAGCTCGGGGTAACATTTCAGTACCAAAAGCGGTAACCCCGAGCTACACTCGGGCTTACCCTGCGGCACTGCTCCGGCAAGTGTTCTTCACTTACCTTACCCTGCGCTCCCACGATGTGTCCCCTGCAGCGTCCCTGGCCATCTCCTTCGGCCGATGCCGGCATCCGGCTTCTGTGTCCTGTCCCTGTGACGTCGGGACGTACGTGCGCCGCCGCCGGCGGCGGGAAATTTAAAAATTTTAAAAAATGTCATTTTTTTTTTTTTACATTTTACATAGTAAAACATTGCTGTCTCAACCAATTTCACATACATATTGTCCCTAGTGCTTTGTCCTGCGCCCTGCCTGCATTTTGTCTGTTCTTTCTGCCTGGAAACTGAGAAATGTCCACGGCATCCAAAAAGTGTCCCTTTAGGTCAAAAGCAGTTTAGATCAGCTAGAGAACAGCGATAGTAAATCAGAACCACTTGCAGAATTGAGTGATAATGATTCGTGGGGGAAATTTGTCATCAGACACTGAAAACGATTTTGCGACTGAGCTCAGCAATGTGCGAACTTGGCACTCTATTTCACATTTCAGTGTTTTTGGTTTGATTATATTATTGAATTAAATTTTTTATTATTTTTATATTATTTTTATGATTATTTATTAAATTATAATTTATGATTTTGTGTTTCAAATTTTATCATACCCGGGATGCTTACTAGACTCTTGTTCGGACAGATTTCAGTGAGTTTTTCCTAAAAATTACAGCCTACAATAAAAAAAATACATATTTCCATGCAAAAAAATGGTACCGCTTTCAGCACCAAAAATCTGAAATAATCATACCGCCAGGGAGGTTAATAGTAAAGAGGTCCGGTCCGAGCATGTAGGCCCTTTACAAAATAATCTAGAGTGGGTGACTGGGGACAAAGAAAAGGCAAATTTATTAAATACCTTCTTCAGCTCTGTGTATACAAAGGAGCATGGGGGAGCTCTTGTCCATAATGGGCATGGTATTGACACAGCTTCAGATGATCCACATTGGCTCACAATTGATATGATACAAAAACATTTAGACAGTATAAAGGTGAATAAAGCACCTGGACCAGATGGCTTACACCCAGTGGTCCTTAAAGAATTGAGCTCTGTCATTTCAAAGCCATTGTTTCTAATTTTTAGGGATTCTTTAATGACTGGCATAGTACCACTGGATTGGCGTAAGGCCAATGTGGTGCCAATATTTAAAAAGGGGTCAAAATCTTTTCCAAGTAATTATAGACCTGTTAGTTTAATGTCTTTAGTTGGGAAGATACTGGAAAGTATAATAAAAGACCACATAGATGAGTTCTTGCTGGAAAAAAATATTTTAAGCAACAGACAGCATGGATTCATAAAAGACAGAAGTTGTCAAACAAATCTGATTTCTTTTTATGAGGGGGTGAGCAAAACCTTACACAGAGGGGTGGTGGTGGACGTGGTATACTTGGATTTTGCAAAAGCATTTGGCACAGTTCCCTACAAACGGCTAATGTGTAAGGTAAAGTCTACAGGCTTGGAAAAATCCATATGTAAATAGATAGAAAACTGGCTATAAGATCGTATTCAAAGAGTAGTGGTTAATGATTCATACTCTGAATGGTCTAGGGTTGTCAGTGCTGTACCCCAAGGTTCAGTGTTGGGACCCTTACTTTTTAATATATTTATAAATGATATAGGGTCTGAAATCCCATTTCAGTCTTTGCAGATGACACCAAGCTGTGCAGTGGAATAACATCCTTACAGGATGTCTCCAATTTACAAGCCGACCTCAATGCACTGTGTAATTGGGCAACTATGTGGCAAATGAGGTTTAATGTTGATAAATGTAAGGTTCTGCACTTGGGGGCTAAGAATATGCATGCATCATACATACTAGGGGGGGTACAACTGGGGGAATCAATGGTGGAGAAGGATCTGGGAGTTCTGGTAGATCACAAGCTTAATAATGGCATGCAATCCCAAGCTGCTGTTTCTAAAGCGAGCAAAATCCTCTCTTGTATTAAAAGAGGTATAGACTCCAGAGAGAGAGATCATATTACCCCTGTACAAATCATTAGTAAAGCCTCATCTGGAATATGCAGTTCAGTTTTGGATACCAATTCACAAAAAGAACATTGGGGAACTGGAGAAAGTACAGAAAAGGGCAACCAAACTGATAAGAGGCATGGAGGAGCTATGAGGAAAGATTAGAGGAACTGAATATATTCTCTCCTGAGAAGAGGAGATTAAGGGGGGATATGATCAACATGTATAAATATTATTATTATACAGGATTTATATAGCACCAACAGTTTACATCAGTGGTTCATATAGTGAATTCGGTGTAGAGCTATTCACCCTGAGGTCATCACACAGGATAAGGGGGCACTATTTACGTCTGGAGGAAAAGAAATTTAATCTCCAAACACGGAAAGGTTTCTTCACAGTGAGAGCTGTGAGAATGTGGAATAGACTCCCTCAAGAGTTGGTTAGGCAAGCTCAAAAAAGGCTTGGATTGATTCTTAAATACACAGAATATAACTGGATCAGGGGCGGACTGACCATTTGGAAACTCGGGCACTGCTCGAGGGCCCTGGGTCAGTAGGGGGCCCCATGAGATGCCCCTGGTACCTTTTTCATAGGCTTTTTTGAGTTTTGGCAAGGACACAGGGGCCCCATGATCCCCTATTGCCCGGGGGCCCCATGAGTTGTCAGTCCGCCCCTTGAACTGGATACCAACATTTATAGGTAAAGTTGATCCAGGGAATATCCGATTGCCTCTCGGGGATCAGGAAGGAATTTTTTTCCCAGCAGGAGCAAATTGGATCATGCTTTGCTGGGGTTTTTTTGCCTTCCTCTGGATCAACTGTGGGTATAGGATTATAACTTTTTTTTTTTTCCTCTATTGTCGAACTGGATGGACTTTTGTCTTTTTTCAGCCAGACTAACTATGTAATTAGTCACAATATGCAAATCCCCATTGGGAAAGCATGTGGATTGAACATAACATTTTACCACCCCTTCCCAGACACTGAGATTCAAAGAGCAAAATACTTATCAACATAAATCCCTGGCATTTTTGTAGGGATGCCAGTTTTTATAGGGACTCCTCTAAACTCTTTATTCTGCAGGTTAGAAGGACAATTAATATGGCCCTAGCACAACACAGACACATGCGCTGATATCACAAGGTACATTTTCACAATTAAAAAGTTAAAATCCAGGCACAAAAACTTTCTTTTCAATATATTCCTTAACAGCCACAAAGGATATAAGACTATTTTTGTGTACCAAATGCTTTTCAAATCGAGTTATTACCTTTGTAGAAGTAGTGGTGACATTCAGTGGTGTATTTAGATTGTGGTGCCCCAGGCAACACAAAAATCGGATGCCCCCATTCCCTCCCCATCAGAGAGAGAGCCTGACACCGACCAACACCAGAACCCCCCCCCCACGGAGAGAGCCTGACACCGACCAACACCAGACACCCACTCCCCACTCTTGGAGGGCCTGATAGTGATCAACAACACCCCTGCCCCCACCCAAGAGAGCTTTCCACTAACACACACGTCGACAGAGAGAAAGACACTCACCTTCACAGCTCTGGACATCCCCGGGAGCGACAGTTGAACTGTGCATACACCATCAAGCAGCCTGTAGCCTCTCTCAGATCCCAGCTGGTCCCCATGCCGCATATGTCCCTTCTTCCAGGGGGCAGTGCTGCCCCCCTAAAAAAATGCCACCTTATGCAAATGCCTTGTTTGCCTTATGGTAAATATGCCCCTGGTGACATCATCATTTTGCTGTATAACGCATGTGCAGAGACCAGAGCAGTAAGAAGGACTCAGTGGGCCCACCCACTATAGGCTGCCTACAGAAAGCAGATCTGAAATAAATAGACAAAGCAAACCACGATTGAAGTAAGAACACACATGCCTTTTGTATGTAGGCTAGATTCACACTGTTGGGATCTGATTTTGATCCATTTTTTAGTACAACTATGTAATGCTACTTTAATGTGGTTTTCATATTCGATGGGACTAAAATTGCACTTGAATCGCACCAAAGTAGTACAGGAACTGTTTCCAAAATCACATTATGCTGAGTTGCATTGATGAGAATGAACAGCATTGAAAACAATGTGATTTTCATTGTCATGTGATTCTGTTATGTGCATCTAATACAGTTTGTACATGTAACTTTCGGTTATCTAATTGTAAGAAGATTTGGGACAAAGAAACATTTTCCTATGTGTTTGATCCAGAAACTACACTAACCTATAGCTGGTGTATTTTTTCCAAGTAATGCTTTTGTATCAATTCAGCAATCCAAAGAATCTAATTACCAAATGCCTATGTTAATGTTAATTTGAACTATTTCATAGAAAAACATGATTAACTTGCACTTTTTAAGTTGATAGAAAACAATTAACTTGAACTTTTGTTTATATTTTTAAGCAAAAAAGATTTGGAAAGCATCCTGAAAATTCTACACAAGAAGATAGGGGCTGAAGATTTCCCAGTTTTTCATAAGAACAAGAAAAAGTATGGGAAACAGATGTCATCATACAAATCAGAGCTACGCAAGAATCTCATTTTACCTCCTCCAGAAAAGAAGCAAAGCCAATGATTTCCAAATCCCATCTCTGTTTTTTACTGTCCTTAGGAAGCAGCTGGAGAGGAGATACATTGATACAATGCTCTGAATATAAGTAAAAGTAAAACTTAAAGCCATATTAAGCCTAAAACCAAGATGTAATATATTGCAGATTACTGAACATTAGAGATGTAATATATTGTAGATTACTGAACATTAGACGTGGAGGCTGCATTCATTTTTTGGGGGGGTTTTCTCTCTGTTTTCACCTGGTGATCTGGCCAGTAACAGACCTTCTGTAGTAGAGTGACCCCATTTTGGATGAAGGCGCACAGGGGGGAAATTTTGACAGCAACATTGGCAGTCTGGGTTGAGTGGAGTGTTAGATGTACTAGCAGATTTAAATACATTAACATATTGAAGCCAAACTCTAGCTAACACTTTATGCAGTTACAGCAAACCACTTTTTCTTATTGAGAAAGGCTTTAAATAAATAGAAGCTGGTTATTGTAAGCACCCTTATCAATGGTAAATGATTTGTCTCATCTCTGTAACTGATACGATCTGCAAGAGAGCTTTTTCTTTTGAAAAACAACAGACTTACTGGCTTGATCATTAGATGAAAATAGAGGAAAGAAAGCCTAATAAAAGGAAACCAAAATAGCCTTCAAATCTAAGAATTGGTAAGCCATAATATAATAAATATTTGCTTTTGGGTTTAATACCACTTAAAAGAAGCACATTTTGCCAGCAGGTAAGATCTTTTGGTTGAACAATGTACTAACTGCTAAAACCAATGGCCTCTACTGAATACTGTTACTTTTAGACCTTTCTTGTACCTTTGACACAGTACACCATCCACTCACTTGGCCTCCAACACTCTGCTCTCTCCTAATTCTGTTGTTACGTATCTAAACTCCTTCAATCTCAACTACCACTCTATCTTTTCTTTCCTCTTTCTGTAGGGGTCCCCAAGGTTCTGTCCTCCCCAAGGCTTTGATCCTTCTATTCTTTATCTACATTTCCTTCCCTGGTCAGTTGATATTGATTCTCCAATATTCATAGCTGCACATTGTGGCAACTGCTGACTGCCCTGCACAGTTTAATTGCATTTTAAATTTGTAAAGTGTTGAAATTAAAAAGTATTATTTGCAAATCTAGTGTGTCATAAACAAGATAGATAATCCAAAACAAGTTTTAGGGCTTGTTCACATACGTATGAATTGCACAAGAACGTGGTCCGTGTTCCCTTGCGACTTTTAAAAAATGCACTGCACCGGATTGCATGGTACTGCGGTACCATGCAATCCAGTGCAGGCAAATGGACTGCATTTGGGATCTATGTTTGGGATGTTGTTAGGATTATATTGACACCGGTAGCAGATTTCACACCCAGTACATTTTGAATGCGTTGCAAGAAATGCACACAGAACATCATCATGTTGTGAACAAGCCCTAAAAGTTTCCTATAGACAATGGTAGCAAGTGGCATGCTTTCACAATCTGGCCATTGAATAAAGGGACTTGTTTCCTGCGAGGCTTACCAATGAACTCAGGGAAAAATAGATCCATGTCCTACCTCATGTCAAGCTCAATTCTAGCCAAAACTTTTTTATTTTCTTTGTATAAGACTAGGTAGGTTTACTGCCTCTGTCAGGTTTTTATGTTTTCTACTTCTTTGTTTCAAGAGGTAGTACACTTTTTTAAAAAACAAATACTGTAGCTGCTGACTTTTAGGATACAGACACTCACCTGTACAGGAGTCCAGGCTTGTCTTCACCTTGGCCGGTTCTTTGCAGGTCTTCAGATACCCAGAGCCACTATCTTGGCTGTGGGGACCAGCTGTGACTTCCTTCCCTTTCAAAGCCAGCTCCCTGCTGCGCATGTGCAAGTTGATGCTGTGCTTTCAAATTGGTCCCACATCCTCCTGGGATATGTGATGTGTTCCAGGAGATTGCGGGCAGGGAGCTGGACAAGGCAAGCACAGTGGCTAAATGGTTAGCACTTCCGCCTGGCAGTACTAGGGTCAGTGGTTTGATTCCAAACCACGGCACCACCTGCCTGGAGCTTGCATGTTGTGCCTGTGTGGGTTTCCTCTGGGTACACTAGTTTCCTCCCATACTCCAAAGAAATGCTGGTAGGTTAATTGGATCCGGTCTAAATTGGCCCTAGTATGTGTATGTATGAATGTAAGTTAGGGACCTTAGATTGTATGCCCCTTGAGGGTTAGGAACTGATGTGAATGTACTATATATATATATATATATATATATATATATATATATATGTAAAGTGCTGCATAAATTGATGGCACTATATAAGTGTCAGGGACCCCAGAGCTGACCGCGATCGCGCACGGGTTTGCGCATTCGCGGTGTGCCCGGCCACACTAGCGTGCGAGCATTGGGACCTGGGTACCCGCGATTGCAGCTGCACTCGCGCATGCGCACTTGCGATCGCGGACGCATGCCTGGCACAAATCAGGGCGCAGGGCATCCTATTTAAAACAGGTCAGGGCTGTGTCTAGTTGCCTTTGGTCTTACCTGTATCCTGAGTTCCTGTATTGTAGATTGCCTTGTTGCCGACCCTGCCTGACCCTGATTTGCTGTCTGTCTCCTGTTCTGATCCCTGGCTTGTCTGACCATTCTCCTGCTTAACCCTGCACGTTCTGATCTCCTGTTACCAAACCCGGCTTGTGACCTGTTTATCCTTCTGCCTACTGATTTTGTACCACTCTGCCTCCACCATTACCGACCCGGCCTGCCCAACGCTGCTCTTGTTACCTCCTCACATCAGGCTCTCACCTGCTATACACCTCCAGTGGTGCTTCTACTGCAGCTGGGTGAACCCAGGGGCCGCGTCCTGGTCTCGGCCTGCTCCAAGTCCATCCTCACCATCAGGGGCCCTGGTGAACAAGCAGGTTGGGACTTAGATTCCGCGCCTTGGGGGATTCCGGTCTGGGGAATGCTAGAGGCTACCACCGGTAGGTACCTAACAATAAGTACCTGAAATAAATAAAAGAAACGCAGAAGCGGGTGTAGGTTCCTGTCAATAAAAGGTACCCTCTTCCAGAGAAAAAAAAAAAATCATCATTAATGGGAGTGGGTTAATGATGAGTGCAACTTTCACTTTTAAGTGAAGTGGATTGAAAATATCTTTAATAGGGACACAAACAAAAAAAGCCACATTTTTAGTAGAGTGGGGAATGGTTAGGTCCTCTAACAATAGACAATAGTGTGTGTGTTTTTAGTAGTGGGGAAGGGTTAGGACCTACCTCTAACAATATCTTTATGTGTGTCTTCTTGACCCAGTGATAACCCCAACCCCCTTTTCTTGTATGGATGTAACATGAAGTGAGGGCAAATCTCCAAAATAAACCTACTTTTAAAATCCTGATACAACTTTTAACTTTTTCCCACTGCTGTCACGGCCAAAAACCTGCGAACATGCGCACCACGCAGGTTTGAATGGGGCCTGATAAATAGTACTAAAAGCTGTATACTTTTTGTCCTCCTAAAATAATTTGTATTTTGTACATTTTACTGTTATTTTATTATTAACTGATGTTTAAAGGGAATCAGAAGGACACAATTTTGGAGCCACCACTGCTGTCTTTTTGAAAATGAAAGATACAAGTCTGTCACCCCCATCATTGCTTCATTCTTTAATACAAACCTAACATCAGATATTTTTTTATCCTGAGATTATGCATGCTAAGTGATGTGTAGGTATAACTTGCAGGTATCCTTTAACTTTCTTCCACTCTTCTGTTGGCAACTATAACCATAAATGTAGTGTTTGTGTGTGGACGGGACCTCCATGCCCATGCATCCTCAGGAGATGTGCAGAGATGTGCAGTTGTAAAACATACAGAATTCCTCTGTGAACATTTCATATGTCACTGCACACCTTCTTCAGATTAATGTTGCAATTAGGAAAGACACTGCTGAGTATATGCCCTCTCCACCAGTCCAGCGTAATTCTGCCACCTCACTCACTCCCAGTGACAGAATGGAGTCCCGCTGTGCACGTAGCGTGGATCTCATGCATGCACTTTCCTTAACTCCTTCCACTCTGCCATACCATGCGGCCAAGTACACGAGGTCCCAAATGCTTTTGGGGAATTGACCTCTAAGCATCTACCCGCTCACTGCTGGAGAACCTGTCACCTATGCCAGGTACCATACTTTATTGACTGACTGCTGTGCATTCCCACCAGTCCATGATTACCCATGGCAACTACTCTCCTGCTCCTGCTCTTCTGCCAAGTTAACTCTTTGTGGTAGCCTTACTCCTGTCCTCCATGTTTGCTTTACAGGCCTTGTTCTGAAATGCCATATTCTGCCATGCACCCCTTTCAATGGCTTCAGCCCAGGCATTAGAACAATTCAAGATTTTACAGATCGTTTCTGAAAATTTCAGATTTCAATGCAGACTCAGTCCTCCTCACTAAGTTATAGCTGCCCAGGCATACCTTTAAAGGTGTAAGTCCAAGACTGGCAGAGTCCATAGTTGGAGAATCCCCATAGGGTGGAAGATGAACTTTTGCTCTGGGCTATATATTTCCCTCTGATCCAAGTCTTCTTGCTTCCAATGCGGTCCCAGTCAAAAGCTCCCTGAAGGGAACTGCATTTTCCAGTACAACTACATGAGACAGCAGACCTTCCACTTGAAATCCCATGTAGAAGAGGGAGCTTGCTCTGAGCACTGTTTGTTTGCTGGAATGATACTGTCAATAAACACCATTGTAAAAGAGATGTAGAGGCAAGGTAGGAGGGCTGTATTATGCAGGAGGAGGGGGGCAGGGGGCTATATTATGTGGGAGGGGGGTGTGAGGGGGCTATATTAGGCACCCCAATAATTAGACACTTTTAATATGTAGTATGCTCTGCTGCAGGCACATGCATGGACCTTCAAAACCATTTAATCTAATAATTATTATCATGTCCTTTTTTAACTTGTATGCTACATGTGTTGCTTTAGTTGCTTTTTTCATACAGTATAGCTAACCCTTACTCTGTTCACTATTCTGACTTGTATCTCTTCAATAATCACAGAATATTGACTTGTTTTTATATTACTCTACTGATCATGTTTTTATTACTTTAAAATAAAATTGTTAAAAGTTATGGAAAACTAAAACAATAAATGTAGTAGTTGTATACAAAAGTTATTTTCTACAATAAACGTCAGAAGCAAATATTCCTTCCAATCAGTTTGATTAAAAAATTATTTTGGCCATACCTTGCCATGTGTTCAATTCTAACCTGATTGGTCGTTGTGGGTTAGAACAATGTTTCTCAGCCTTTAACCAGTTAAGGGGCCTTTGGAAAGTAATTTCAGTCCTGACTTTGTTCACATTACTGCGTGTCATGAATGTGTGCAAAATCGTGTGTGTTCCTGACACGCAGACAAATGCACTGTTCTTAAGCAAACATACAGGGGTGTCATTAATTATTAATGGTATAGCCAAACACTGGCAAATGCAGTGCATTTTGAGTGCTGTACAGTTTTAAAAATGGGTCAGGGACTTCTTTCCCTGTGTTTCTGCGTGTACGGCTACCCATAGAAATGAATGGGCTGCCCTACATGCAGCATGCGGCTGCATAGATGTAAACCAAGGGCTCTCAAAACTGGTCCTGCAGCCTCCTGGGACCTGTGACAAGTTCCAGGAGGTCGCGGGCAAGGAAGGGGACAGGCCAAACTCTTGTAATTCTTGCCTGAAATAAGAAATGTGAAATGGGAGTAGGTAATTCTCAAAAAAGGTATCCACTTCCAGAAAAACTGTGAAAAAAGCATCGGGGGGGGGGGGGGGTTAATGAGGTAGGATGAGCAGAACTTTTATTGAGTGAAGTTCTGCATTAAGCACTTCAATACTGGGCACTTTTACCCCCTTCCTGCCCAGGCCAACTTTCAGCTTTCAGTGTTGTCGCACTTTGAATGACAATTGTGCGGTCATGCAACACTGTACCCATAGAAAAGTTTAGTCTGTAGGAAAATTATGAGTCCACAAACCATGGTATATATATCTGACAATCAATCTTGATGTACTGACAGCCCATCTCATTTCTTGAGGCCTATAAATGCCAGGATAGTACAAATAGCCCCCAAATTACCCATTTTTGGAAAAGACAGTCCAAGGTATTTAATATGGGGCATGGTGAGTTTTTTGGAGGTTGTAATTTTTTGTTACAATTTTTAGGAAAATGTAGAAATTAAAAAAAAAATGTTTAATTGTTTTTTTTACGTATTGTCACCAGTCCAGTACAGCGTATTATATAACTGGTGTGGCGGTGATCAGGGACACTGACTGGTGACAGTATGTAAAAAAATTTAAATAATATTTTTTTTTTTAAATGTTCCTATATTTTTTATTACATTATTTTGTTACTATTTTTTTTCAACACACTGTGACCAAAGCAATACAATGTTACCATAGTAACATTGAAATACTCTGGGCAAGGGATCAGGATTTTTTTTTTTTTAATACACATTATGATTGCTAATACCAATGTACTTCATTGATATTTGCAATCATTGTTTCTGAATGAAACTGATTCATTCAGTCTTTCGTTGTGATTAGCTGTGATTGGGCAAAGCTCATCACATGATACAGATGGGCTGTGATTGGCCCTGTCTGTACCATGTGACTGCTTTGACCAATCACAGCTAACAGCACAATTGTATACAATGGATGGCATGACAGGAAGCCATCCATTGTATACAATTGACATGTGATCTGCTGTGATTGGTCACAGCGGTCACATGACACTGGAAACAGGCTGGAGTAGTGATATGTCATCATATGTGTCCTGTGGACACAGCTGGTGACTGATTGCGCCACTGCGCGGCCCCCTGGCCAGCATCTTTTGACAGGACGTCATATGACGCCAAGGACGTCAATCTGCTATAGGCAATGTGTTAAGGAGATTTCCATTCACTTCACATCAGGAAGTAACTGAAAATATCTTTAACAATGACACAAACAAAAACATATTTTTAGTAGCAGGGAAGGGTTAGAACCTTTGACAATATCTTTATTTTATATGTGTCTTCCTGCCCCAGTGATAATCCCCCCCCCCCCCATCACACACACCTTTCTATTTTATGAATGTAACAGGAAGTGGCTACTATGAGCAAGGCCTAAAAAAAGCAGTTCTGATCATACAGGATTAGGTGTCAAAATCAAAATAACGTACGAAGCTGTAAATATTAATGTCATGGTATCTCATTTTCTCCCCAAAACTGTAAAGCCTTGGCTGGAAAACCAAAGTTATTTTTCATATAAGCGTGCCAAGGCAAAAATATGCGCACTTATGTGAAGATGATGTTTCCTAGATTGTAAGCTCCGAGGAGCAGGGCCCTCCTAACCCTCTTGTATTGAACTGTATTGTTGCTGTATTGTCTCCCGTTATATTGTAAATAACTGAGCAAACTGTTGGCGCTATATAAATCCTGTATAATAATAATAATGTTTCAATCACTAAAACCATCCCAAATGATGCAGATGTCTTGATTGGAATGTCAGCTGTTGATGGCTGCTATTCATACCGTCCTGTTGAAACCAGGACATGCTACATCCAAGCCTTGTGATCAAATCTGATCAAAATGGTTCCAAAGTACAGTAAGTGTCTTTATTCTAAATAGCAATGAACATGAACATATCAGTGCTGACCACATCATCATCTTTATGTTGCATTCTTCAACTAAAGAGCAAACAGATTTTTTTTCTATCATAGACATACAAACTTCAGGTTGAGTTTTTAAACAATTTGTATTATCATTTAATTTGCTGCATTCAATATTCAGTGTTCCTGAATGCAGGAAAACAACTGTCCCAGTCAACAAATCACAATGCAGATTCATTTGGTATCTGCTCACTTGGGTCCATTTAACCACTTGCCATCCAGAGGATTTACCTCCCTTAATGACTAGGCCTCTTTTTACTATTCGGCACTGCACTATTTCAACTGATAATTGCGCGGTCATGCAATGCTGTACCCAAACTAAATTTACGTCTATTGTTTCCCACAAATAGAGCTTTCTTTCGGTGGTATTTGATCACCTGTGCACTTTTTATTTTTTGAGCTATAAACAAAAAAAATGAAAATTTCGAAGAAAAACAATATTTTTATTTTTGGTTATAAAAATATATAGTAAACTCAAAGTTAGTCATAAATTTAGGCCAAAATGTATTCTACTACATGTTTTTGGTAAAAAAAAAATCCCAATAAGTGTATATTGATTGCTTTGTGTGAAAGTTATAGCATCTACAAACTATGGTATAGATACTGCAAATTACGCCCTTTTTTTTGCTATACAGCGCTGCACTAGTTTAACTGACAATTGCGCGTTCATGCAATACGGTACATAAATGAAATTTACGTCCTTTTTTCACACAAATAGATCTTTCTTTCAGTGGTATTTGATCACCTGTGTATTTTTTATTTTTAAACAAAAACATTTTGAAAAAAAAATTTGAAAAAAAAATTATATTTTCTCATTTCTGTCATAAAAAATATCCAAAAAACTAAAATTTTGTCTTAAATTTAGGCCAAAATGTATTCTGCCACAGTGAAGGAAATAAGTATTTGACCCACTGCTGATTTTGAATGTTTGCCCACTCACAAAGAAATGATCAGTCTAAAAATTGAATGGTAGGTGTATTGTAACACTGAGAGACAGAATAGCAACATAAAATTCAAAAGAAATACGTGTCTAACAAATGATGCACTGATTTGCATGTTCATGAGGGAAATAAGTATTTGATCCTCTATCATTCAGCAGGATTTATGGCTACCAGGTGTCTTTCATACAGGTAACAAGCTGAGATTAGAAGCAGTCTCTTAAAGGGAGTGCTGCTAATCTCATTTTGTTACCTGTATAAAAGACACCTGTCCACAGGAGAAATCAAACAGATTCCAAACTCTCCACCATGGCAAAGACCAAAGAGCTGTCCAAGGATGTCAGAGACAAGATTGTAGACCTACACAAGGCTGGACTGGGCTACAAAACTGATAAAAACAAAGTGCAGCGCTAAAAAATAAATACAAACGAAAAAAGTCCGTAATAATTGAATAGATGTATATATTAACGAATCCCAAGGAATAGCTGATAAAGCCCGGAGACAATGGAAAGAGTGCGCACTCACCGGACGCGCATGGAAAATGCGCATATAATAAATATCCCCTGGAATCCTTATGGAAAATGAGGAGAATAAGCTCCAACTCTGTAAATCATTCAGCCTGGAGATGTATGAGAGAAGTCCGGAGATCCCCTTTACAGATGGTATGGTAATTAGCCAGGATCCAAAGCTCCGTCCCTCCGGTGGTAGTAAGTGCACACTACAGGAATCCTGCAAATGGATTTAGCTCCCAAACAGGAACCAAAAAACAGGTGCCCATAGTGTAGTAATTCAAACCAATTTTAATAGATAAAAATCAGGGTAAAATACAGGGTAGTAGGCTGTGTACAAAGAATATATTACAGCAGAGTACGCAGCAAAAGGTACTGACCCTAAGTTAAAATGGCCGCCGGGCTATCTCGTGGCTCCAGGCGGGAGATGACGTCATGCTCTGTCGGTTCCTCCTAAGGCCTTTCGTGCCCAAGCACATCATCAGAGGGGATACCAACCCTGGGCTACAAAACTATCGCCAAGCAGCTTGGTGAGAAGGTGACAACAGTTGGTGCAATCATTTGCAAATGGAAGAAACACAAAACAACTGTCAGTCTCCCTAGGTTTGATGCACCATGCAAGATCTCACCTCGTGGAGTGTCAATGATCATGAGAACAGTGAGGAATCATCCCAGAGCTACACGTGAGAATCTTGTCAATGATCTCCAGGCAGCTGGGACCACAGTCACCAAGAAAACAATTGGTAACACTACGCTGACAAAGACTGAAATCCTGCAGTGCCCGCAAGGTCCCTCTGCTCAAGAAAGCACATGTCCAGGCCCGTCTGAAGTTTGCCACTGAACATCTGAATAATGCAGAGGAGGACTGGTTGAAAGTGTTGTGGTGAGATGAGACCAAAATCGAGCTCTTTGGCATCTTTCGCCGTGTTTGGAACAGGAGGAATGCTGCCCATGACCCCAAAAGCATCATCCCAACTGTCAAACATGGTGGTGGAAACATTTTGCTTTGGGGGTATTTTTGTGCTAAGGAGACAGAACAACTGCACCGCATCAAAGGGACGATGGACGGGGCAATGTACCATCAAATCTTGGGTGAGAATCTTCTTTCCTCAGCCAGGGCATTGAAAATGGGTCATGGATGGGTGTTCCAGCATGACAATGAGCCAAAACACACGGCCACTAAGGAGTGGCTCAAGAAGAAGCACATTAAGGTCCTGGAGTGGCCTAGCCAGTCTCCAGACCTTAATCCAATTGAAAATCTGTGGAGAGAGCTGAAATTTCGAGTTGCCAAACGTCAGCCACCAAACCTTAAGGACTTGGAGAGGATCTGCCAAGAAGAGTGGGCCAAAATCCCTCCTGAGATGTGTGAAAACCTGGTGGCCAACTACAGGACACGTCTGACCTCTGTGATTGCTAACAAGGGATTTGCCACCAAGTACTAAGTCATGTTTTGTGAAGGGGATCAAATACTTATTTCCCTCATGAACATGCAAATCAGTGCATAATTTCTTAGATGTGCATTTCTTTGAATTTTTTGTTGCTATTCTGTCTCTCAGTGTTACAATACACCTACCATTTGATTTTTAGACTCATAATTTCTTTGTGAATGGGCAAACATTCAAAATCAGCAGGGGATCAAATACTTATTTCCTTCACTGTACATGTTTTTGGTTAAAAAATCCCAATAAGATATATTGATTGGTTTGTGTAAACGTTATAGCATCTACAAACTATGGTATAGATAATGAAATGTACACAGCTTTCACTTTCTGACTGCCCATCACATTTCTTGAGGTGATAAAATACCAGGACAGTGCAAACACCCCCAAATGACCCCTTTTCGGAAAGTAGCCACCCTAAGCTATCTGCTGAGAGGCATATTGAGTTCATGGAAGATTTATTTTTTTTCTACAAGTTTTTGGAAAATGACAAAAACATTTTTTTTACACAAAGTTGTCATTTAAATTATATTTCACACAAGCCATGGGTATATGTGGAATTACACCCCAAAATACATTCTGCTACTTCTACCGAGTATGGGGATACCACATGTGTGAGACTTTTGGGGAGCCTAGCCACATACAGGAGCCTAAAATCCTATGACCACTTTGAATTCCTGAAGGTGTGCAACTTCCTCATTTCACTTCCTCACTACCTCAGGGGTGGACTGACCATTGGGGTACTTGGGCACTGCCCGAGGGCCCAGGGTCAGTAGGGGGCCCCATGAGATGCTCCTGGTACTTTTCATAGGCTTTTGTGGGTGTGGTTTGAGTGTGGGCAAAGACACAGGGGCCACATGATCCCCTATTGCCCGGGGGCCCCATGAGTTGTCAGTCCGCCCCTGCAGTACCTGTCACAGTTTTGGAGGCCCTAAAATACCAGGATAGCACCAACCCCCCCCCCCCCCCCCTTTTTGGAAAGTAGACACCACAAGGAATTTAAATAGAGGCATGGTGAGTATTTTGCAGATCTCATTTTTTCTCACAAGGGTTTGAAACATAAAAAGAGAAAACAAAAAATATGTTTTTGTTTTCTTTCTTCATTTTCCAAAAACTTGTGGCAACAAACGAGATCTGTAAAATACTCACTATGCTTCTTATCAAACTCCTTGGGTTGTCTACTTTCCAAAAAGGGGTCATTTGGGGGGGTCTGGTGCTATCCTGGCATTTCAGGGCCTCTGAAACTGTGATAGGTAGTCAGGAAGTGAAATGAGGAAATAAAGCCCTTTAAAAGCCTGAAGGTGCTTATTGAATTTTGGGGTTCTGTACTTGGCTAGTCTGCCAAAAAGTCTCTCACATGTGGTACCCCCATACTCGGGAGAAGTAGCATAATGTATTTTGGGGAGTAATTTCACATATACCCATGGCATGTGTGTGCAATAAATACCGTATTTTTCGCTCCATAAGATGCACCTGACCATAAGACGCACCTAGGTTTTAGAGGCGAAAAACAAGAAAAAAAAATATTCTGAACCAATGGACTGCAGACACAGTACAGGGGATGACCAGAGACTGCGGACACAATACAGGAGATGACCAGAGACTGAGGACACAGTACAGGAGATGACCAGAGACTGCGGACACAGTGCAGGAGATGACCAGAGACTGCGGACACAGTGCAGGAGATGACCAGAGACTGCGGACACAGTGCAGGAGATGACCAAAGACTGCGGACACAGTGCAGGGAATGACCAGAGACTGCAGACAGTGCAGGGAATGACTAGAGACTGCAGACAGTGCAGGGAATGACCAGAGACTGCAGACAGTGCAGGGAATGATCAGAGACTGCAGACAGTGCAGGGAATGACCAGAGACTGCAGACAGTGCAGGGAATGACCAGAGACTGCAGACAGTGCAGGGAATGACCAGAGACTGCAGACAGTGCAGGGAATGACCAGAGACTGCAGACAGTGCAGGGGATGACCAGAGAATGCAGACAGTGCAGGGGATGACCAGAGACTGCAGACAGTGCAGGGGATGACCAGAGACTGCAGACAGTGCAGGGGATGACCAGAGACTGCAGACAGTGCAGGGGATGACCAGAGACTGCAGACAGTGCAGGGGATGACCAGAGACTGCAGACAGTGCAGGGGATGACCAGAGACTGCAGACAGTGCAGGGGATGACCAGAGACTGTAGACAGTGCAGGGAATGACCAGAGACTGCAGACAGTGCAGGGGATGACCAGAGACTGCAGACAGTGCAGGGGATGACCAGAGAATGCAGACAGTGCAGGGGATGACCAAGACTGCAGACAGTGCAGGGGATGACCAGAGACTGCAGACAGTGCAGGGGATGACCAGAGACTGCAGACAGTGCAGGGGATGACCAGAGACTGCAGACAGTGCAGGGGATGACCAGAGACTGCAGACAGTGCAGGGGATGACCAGAGACTGTAGACAGTGCAGGGGATGACCAGAGACTGCTGACCTTTGGGGAGGGAGGGGGAGCGGGTACCTGAATTTGACAGGTACCCGCTCCCACTTCCGCGGAGTTGTCCTTCCCTCTTCTTCCCGGGCCGGCTTCTGTGACAGCCCGGTGCCCACTGCGCATGCGCGAGAAGCGCTGCGCTTTGTGAATGGCCCGGCGCCTTCTGGGACCTGTCATGTGTCCCAGAAGACACCGGATCATTCACAAAGCGCAGCACATGCGCAGTGGGCACCCGGCTGTCACAGAAGCCAGCGCGGGAAGACTGTGCAGCGCTGGAGCGAGGAACAGGTAAGGCCCTCCAGGAGAGAACAGCTGAGCGGCCGGCCCGGTATTCTGACATGGTGGCGGCAGAAATACCGGACCGGCCGCTTTATATTCGCTCCATAAGACGCACTGACATTTTCCCCCCTTTTTTGGGGGGAAAAAAGTGCGTCTTATGGAGCGAAAAATACGGTAATTTAATTGACAATTTTGTGTAAAAAAATATATATTTTTTGTCATTTTCCAAAAACTTCTGGTAACAAAAATAAATTCTTCTATTGACTCAACAATCCTCTCAGCAAATAGTTTGGGGTGTCTACTTTCCAAAAGGGGTCGTTTTGAGGCTTGGGGGCATTTTACGCCCAGCATTAGAAGTTTATGCCACAAATCATTTACTCTTCTAACCACCTGAAGACCAAGCCTTTTCTGACACTTTTTTTTCACATGAAAAATATCTGTATTTTTTGCTAGGAAATTACTTTGAACCCCCAAACATAATATATTATTAAAGCAGACACCCTAGTGAATAAAATGATGTGTGATGAAATTTTTTTATGTCACATAGTACTCGCGCAGCGATTTTTCAAATGCAAATTTTGAAAAAAATGCATTTGTTTACTTTTAATGCACAAAAACACATTATATTGGCCAATTAATTGGTAAACTATAAAAGATGATGGTATGCCGAGTAAATAGATACCAAACATGACATATTTAAAAACTGCACATGCCTCGTGCAATGACGACATACTGCATACATTTTTGATATCCAAAGGCAACGCTTTAAAATCCTTTACAAGCTACCAATTTAGATTTACAGAGGAAGTCTAGTGCTAGAATTACTGCCCTTGATCTGATGTTCGCGGCAATACCTCACATGCATGGTGCAACCGCTATTTACATACCGACACAGGGTCAATGCTCGCGCACACGGGGGGGGGGGGGGGGCGAGGGTGATTTTTTTTTTAAGTTATTTTGATTTTTTTAATTATTTTTGCACTGTCCCTTTCATTATTTTTTTATCACTTTAATGCTATGACAGGGAATGCAAATATCACCCTATAACTTCAATGGGCATTGTCATATTTTTTTTTTTTTTGAGAAATCTGGGGTCTATCAGACTCTAGATATCTCCTCTGCCCTTACATTATCTAATCTCACCAAGATCATTGTGATCAGATGCTTTCCCAATTTACAAATGGCGCTGTTTATAGCCTGCAAAAATGAGGTGATGAAATGCTTGTAGCTTCCGATTTCTTAGACTATAGAGATGCTTGGCACCGTTCTGGTCTCCAATCAGCTTTATTGTCAGCTGGCAGAAACACCGGCTGCATTCTCGGGTTCCCTCGATAGCACGGGACTTCCCGAGAAGGCTGTGGAAGGCAGCAAGGGAGGTGGAGGTATCGTCTCTCACTGCTTGTGAAAGCAATCCTGCACCTAATTAGCCACTAGAATAGCTTTTACATGAAAGCCAATCGCCTACTGAAAAAATGATACCAGGATGAAGCCTGCAGCTGTAGGCATCATCCTGGTATAACCATTCAAAGTCGAGTGATGTACCAGTACGTCGCTGGTCCTTGTTGGGTGTATATGCTATGTTCTTTTTTTTGTATGCAGCCTGTGGGCTGAATGAAAAAAAGAGAAGGCATCTCTGCCAAAAAAAGTGTGTGGTATGCCCACCATTAGAATATACCGCCATGCATCCACCCACTTCTAATGGTGGGCACACATTAGGTTGCACTGTGCCACATGCGCCAATTCCAAGATTGTACAAATGTCTAAATATTGGCACGCTTGAATAAAAATTGTCCACGTATAAGTGGTACCCCATATTAAAAAAGGATGACACCAAGTACCAAACTATTTTGCCATTATTCCCCATTTAGTCTGGGCATCCGGGGGGCCCCACGTGACTATCTTTTCCCTCGTAAATCCGAAACTTATATGTATAGCCTGTTGCCCTCTCACAGGTCTTATACATCTTGACCCCATATCTGGCACACTTTCTGGGGAGAATTTGTTTAAATGCAAGGCGGCCAGAACAATTAATGAGGGACTCATCAAGGCAGATTTTTTGCTGGGGAGTATAGATATCTGCACATTTTTGGTTAAGGTGCTTTACGAGGGGCCGAATTTTGTGGAGCCAGTCAAATTCAGGGTCACCCCGAGGATGACAGAGTGCGTTGTCGTTGAAATGCATAAAACACATTATACTCTCATATATATGCCTGGCCATGACAGCAGAGAACACGGGCATATGATGAATCAGGTCTGTGGACCAATACAACCGCAATTAATTTTTTTTAATAATGCTCATGTTGAGGGTTAGACCTAAATAAAAATTTAAATTCGGAAACCGTAATGGGTTTCCATGAGAATGGTCTGGCAAGGTTTGAATTTGGGTTGGCGGCGATAAATTGTTGTGCATATAAATTGCTTTGATCCACAATCAATGCATACAGATCTTCCGTGAAAAACAGCTCCAAAAAATCAAGGGGAGTAGTTAAATTTGCTGTTACCACCTGAATTTCCGAGTTGGGCATTGAATGGGGAAGTACGCATGCTGCAGAATTTGTGGACTGCCAATCGGGATTTGCAAGCACATCCGGAAGGATACTAGGGGCTGTAGTATGGCACTAGTACTGGCACTCTGCTGCATATGAGAGTCATCAAAATTTGCATGTGCTAGCAGAGATCAGGCCTGATCCTGCAAACACTGCGGTTTTGTGTGCAATGTATCAAGCGACAGTGACCTACTGACACTGCACTTGCTGGGGGAGAAGGGTGGTTAAGCGTAGGGACTAAACGCAGGTGCTGGCAGGTGTAGAGGGCGATCCCACTAACGCTGTATTTTTGGGGACACCATACTAATGTGAACGCTGGTATAGTGCTGATCTGATCAAAGATATTGATCCGTTCAGACTCCATACTAGCAATGAACCAGCATACACAAATGCTCCTGCGCTTGGGGATGGACTCGATGCAGGCTACAACCACATTAAGAATGTCCTGGAACATGCGCACCTTGCTGCCCTCAAATGGACCGGGGGAATCCAAATATACTGAATGGGGAAAGAACAAAAAGAGGGCGCACAGGCCTAGTGCATTACCATAAAAAATGTTTAATAAAAAATAAAGTAGGTGTTGTACTCACAAACGACAATATAGTCAAGGCACATCATAAAAGAACAGCTGGGTCAACACCGCGCTGAGTAACAGTCCGCAATAGGGAGTTTAGACATCCAAAAGGCTGACGCGTTTCGAGGACTTGCCTCTTCCTCAGAGCCAACTGACCAAATGTCTGCTCCCTCTTTTATATGCTCACTACTAGTTAAACCAAAGGTCACATGGGCCATCCTGGACACTCCCCTGTGCAGGTGGAGGAGTCACAGGGGCAATCGACATAGTGTAAGTAAACACGAAGGGTCTATAAAAATATATACACACATATATATACACATACACATATATATACATATATATATATATATATATATATATATACATATACATATGTGTACAAATAAAACCATTGAAACTAGTGACAATCATAAAATCATATGAACCATAAGAAGTGTGCATAGTGAAAAATAAATAAATGGAAAGTTACACATATATATAAAAAAAAATAAATAAATAAAAATCCTTCCCTGGTGATGCACTGCACTGCTCGCCTTTAAATAAATGGATGGATGGATGAGCAACGCTACAAAGCTGCCTAGTGCTCTGCTTGCCATAGACAACCATGGGACATAGATTTAATATAGAGAGTAGATCTGAAACCCAGCAGAGACACTTATTAATAGAGATGCAGCCTACAGGGTGTGTGCTTATCATTCTAGTTTAGTCATATGATGAAACATAGGCATGTGTGGCAATGTAGTGCACCATGGATGGATATGCATATGCGATACTATATACATTCTCCTTTGTTCTTGTATATAGTTCCTGTAGGCTGCATCTCTATTAATAAGTGTCTCTGCTGGGTTTCAGATCTACTCTCTATATTAAATCCATGTCCCATGGTTGTCCATGGCAAGCAGAGCACTAGGCAGCTTTGTAGCGTTGCTCATCCATCCATCCATTTATTTAAAGGCGAGCAGTGCAGTGCATCACCAGGGAAGGATTTTTATTTATTTATTTTTTATATATATATGTGTAACTTTCCATTTATTTATTTTTCACTATGCACACTTCTTATGGTTCATATGATTTTATGATTGTCACTAGTTTCAATGGTTTTATTTGTACACATATGTATATGTATATATATGTATATATATGTGTATGTGTATATATATGTGTGTATATATTTTTAAAGACCCTTCGTGTTTACGTACACTATGTCGATTGCCCCTGTGACTCCTCCACCTGCACAGGGGAGTGTCCAGGATGGCCCATGTGACCTTTGGTTTAACTAGTAGTGAGCATATAAAGAAGGGAGCAGACATTTGGTTAGTTGGCTCTGAGGAAGAGGCAAGTCCTCGAAACGCGTCAGCCTTTTGGATGTCTAAACTCCCTATTGCGGACTGTTACTCAGCGCGGTGTTGACCCAGCTGTTCTTTTATGATGTGCCTTGACTATATTGTCGTTTGTGAGTACAACACCTACTTTATTTTTTATGGTAATGCACTAGGCCTGTGCGCCCTCTTTTTGTTCTTTCCCCATTCCATATTAGCAATGGAGGTTTATTGTATATGAGCGTGTTCCTGGCAATCAAGGGGTTAAATGTGATTACTAGTGAGGAGGGGAGGAGCCTATCTATGGCGGCCTAGGAGAGCACGGGATGGGTGCTCTCCGTGCTTCTCCACCACCTCGGAGTCCTGTGCTGTGAGCGCTCAGGGGCAGGGGGACCTACCTGAGCGCGGTGGGTCCCAGAGTGGAGATGGATGCCCCGGGAGAGGTGAGGAGTGTGCGGACCGCGGCGTTGCAACGGGACTAAGACAAGCCGGAGACCCATTGGAGAGGTGTGGGCTGAGTGCAGGGTTGCCATGGAGACGAGGAGGCGCGGCTTGATCACGTGCCAGCCGCAGAGAAGCACTGGGTAGGGGAAAAGCCGGCTGGCGTTTAGAGGAGAGAGGAAGACGCCGGTTCACCCCCCCCCAAGACACGGCTTTGAATATACCAAATTGCTCAACAGTATGCCCCCCCTGATTGGAAGTGATCTATCCACAGGGGAAAGAACTTGACAGACTGAAGAGACCCAGAGGAATCCCCCTCTGAAAAGAGCAATGAAACTGGACAGCTGAGAAATCTGCTAGTCGCTGCGGCTGTCTCATCAGAAGAAGAGCAAGTGATTGGTGAGTGAGAGCACCCTGGGCTGGCCATTAATATGTAAAAGTGACTGTTTGCTGTATAAAGGGGGAAAGAGGATTTGTAAAAGGGGGATTCCCTGAGGGTCTGAATGAGATAAGGAGGAATTAAAGCAGTCTGGAAGGAGAGCTAAGTGGAAAAGTGGACAATAATAAGCTCGGAAAAAAGTTTGGGTCCCTGGCGTTTATTTTTTCTATTCCTAGTGGTCCCTTTATTAAAGAAAACAAGACGCATAGAAGAGATGAAGAATAAAAATTTTAAAAATAGTGGGCCCAGGGGGTCTCAAACCTATACAATAAAAAAATATACGTCTCAAGGAAATGTGATTCCAGAAAGGTCTCAAGGTGTTGGTGAAAAAAGTGAACTGGAAATGAGTATAGATGGTAGCCCTAGACTCTCCCTGGGAAAGAAATTTAGTAGTCAGCATGCTATAGAAAATTTGGAGACAAGGGAAATTGTAAGTGAACTACAAGTACCAAACAAGAAAGAGATGGCAGACATGTTCAAGAATTTGAAAAAAACAATAAAGCAAGAAATGGCAAATATACGGAGTGATTTGGGGCAGATGTTATTAAGAGTAGAGGAGACGGAGGAAAGAGTTAAAAACCACGCCTAATATATCGCTGACCTAGAGAAAAGGACAATAGATATCAGAAAAAATTGCATTACAAAATGGAGGTACAAGAAAACAGGGATAGAAGAAATAATCTTAGAGTAAGAGGAGTTCCAGAGTCTGCAAAGGGAGAAGAAACACGAGGCCTTGTCTGTAAAATTTTGAACTCCATAATGGACAGATCAGAAATAGAATTGGTTAACCTGGAAGGTGTTTTCAGGATAGGAAAGATTCAATAAGTAAGTGGAAAAGGGAAACCAAGGGACATAATTGTCCAATTCCAAAAGGGGAGAGATAAAGAAGAGATATGGAGAAAGATCAAGGGAAGATCAATTATTAAATATGGAGAATTTTTGCGGACTTAACACCTGAGACATTATGGAGGAGAAGATCTCTGAAACCCCTGTTAGAGCAGATGAAAAAGCAGAATGTGCACTATAGATGGGGTATTCCGGAGTGTTTAATTGGATGGAAGAATGGAGTTACAGCGTATTTGAGATTCCCTGAGGACTTAAGAGACTTCTGTGATAAACTTGATTTACAATTGATAGAGGTTCCTGGTTGGGAGGTTGAAGAAGGAGATTTTGGAACTAGAGGGAAAGAAGTTTTGCAGTTTGTTAGAGGGGGGAGATAGGGAATAGAGGGAGGGGGCTTGGTGATGGGATTTGTTTTTTTTTTCTCCTCTCCCCCTCTCCCTCTCTTCTCTTCCCTCCTTTTTTTCTTTTCCTTCCTTTAATTTCCTCCCTTCTTCGCTTTTTTTTTTTTTTCTCTCTCTCCTTCCTTCCATGCCTTAAGAGCTGCTGAGACCATAACAAAGTGAATAGATAGACTTGGAATATCTGAGGTGCTGGGAAGAAGGGGGGGACCGTCCATGGGTGGACTTCAACCCCAAGGTGGTGGATCTATGGAGGGTTTGGACCCTCAAAGGATCTGTAGGCAAAATGCAAGCCTAAGGGATGGGAGGGGTGGGAGGGAGAGGGAGGGCGGAATGGAGAGGGGAGGGTTGAGGGAGGGGAGGGTATTATGGTGGATTGCAAAAGAAAAAGAGTGATAAGGGTAGAGAGAGAAAGAGGGAGGAGAAGGTAGAGAGAAAGGAAAAGAGGTAAAGAAAATGGAAGATTTACGGTTTATAACTTATAATGTAAAAGGGTTGAATTGTCCAGGGAAAAGGTTTAAATTATTTAAGGAATTACAACATAGAACAGCCTCAGAGGTTTTCCTGCAGGAAACGCATTTTGAATTGAAGTCAAACGTTAAGTTGAATTCCAGATACTATCCATTATGGTATTATGCAGATTCCCCAATTAAGAGAGCAAAGGGGGTAGCTATAGGATTTGCAAAGAATATCAGGTTTGAATTGGAGGATAGAAAGACTGATCCAGATGGGAGGTTTTTATTCCTGAAAGGTAAACTACAAGATATCGAATGCACAGTCGCTAACATCTACTGCCCAAATAAGAAGCCGGAGTTATTCTTGAAAAGAGTTTTAAAAAGTTTGATGGATTTTAGAAAGGGATATCTGATAGTTGCTGGAGACTTTAATCTATGTATGGACCCACAAATGGATACAACTTCTTCTGCACAAAGGGAGGGGAGTAAATCCCTAAGATTACTGAGGAAAGTGATAAGGGAGTATCAACTGGTGGACAGTTGGAGAAGCATGCACATGAAAGATAGAGATTATTCCTTCTTTTCAAAAGGTACATGAGATGTATTCTAGGTTGGACTATGTATTGATAGATCACCGATTAATAGAGTCTTTGGTTAAAGTAACAATAGAAGTAATGTTACTCTCAGATCACGCCCCTGTTGTAATGAAAGTAGGATGGGGAAGGAGGCCTTCAGGAGGGTAGGTATGGAGGTTGAATGAGGCACTTCTAATGGATCAGGAGACCAAGCGGAAGATTGGAGAGGAGATAAGGAGATATTTTGAGAAAAATTAAACAGAAGATGTGTCGGTGGCTGCAGTGTGGGAGGCCCATAAGGTATACATAAGAGGAATCCTTATCGCAATTGGAGCAAGAAAGAAAAGAGAAAGGAGAGAGAAAATTAGTGGGTTCCTAAAGGAATTAGATGAGCTTGAACAGTTGCATAAAAAGAATATAACAAAAGAGATAATGCAGAAAGTAAAAAAAAAGAAAGAAGAATTAGAGAATATGATGGAAGAGGACAAGAGAAGAGTTTTTAATAAAGTGTTATGTGAAAGATATAGATGGGGTGATAGACCAGGAAAGTTTTTGATGAGAGCTCTGAAGAAAAAGAAGAATAGGAACTATATAGATAAAATAAAAAACCCCAAGGGAGAACTAGTTCACTCAACTAGAGAGATTGCAAAGGTGTTTAAGGATTATTACAGTAAACTTTATAATATTGCCCCCCAAGACATTATAAATAAGGATGGAACAGCAACTAGTGAAAAAAAAAGGATATATTTTAAAAATGCAGGTCTACCAAAATTAAATGAAGATCTTCTGAAATCCATAGATTCTGAAATTACATATGAAGAAATAAAGACAGCATTAAAAAGCTCCTTGACGGGTAAAAGCCCAGGGCCAGATGGATACACTGTTAGATATTATAAAAAATACAGCGAATTGCTAATACCTAAATTGAAGTCTTATTTCAACGCCTTGGGGGGAGAGATGGATATGAGGCAAGAATCCCTACAGGCTGAGGTGGTCCTTATTCATAAGGAAGGTAAAGATCCTGCTCAGTGTTCAAGCTATAGACCAATATCACTATTGAATACAAATATGAAGATATACGCAAAGATCTTAGCGAATAGGCTGAAAGACTTAATGCCCAAATGGATACATGAAGATCAGGTGGGTTTTGTTCAAGAGAGAGAGGGCAGAGACAATGGGTTGAGATCCTTGCTGCTTATTCAGAAAAGTAAAAAGGGAAGGACTCCAGTGGTGGTTCTTTCGATGGATGCAGAGAAGGCATTTGATAGAGTTAACTGGGGATTTATGATGGATACATTGGAGGTCCTGGGAGTGGGAGCTAGAATGAGAGCATGGATAGGAAAGTTGTACAGGAGAACCTCCGCAGTGGTTATGGTAAATGGGGAGATGTCGGAGACATTTGGGATGACAAATGGAACAAGACAGGGTTGCCTGCTGTCCCCATTGTTGTATGTTTTGTCCTTGGAATCACTGTTGTCAACAATAAGAAGAAATACAGACATAAAGGGAATATGTACAGGAAATATAGAACATAAGGTTGAGGGAGGGAGGGGGGGAGGAAAGGCTGATTTTGCTAGCGGGGGGATGGGAGAAACAGGGAAATATGGGAAATGATTGTTATATGTTTTGTTTTTAAGAGAATGTAAAGAATTTGTGTTTTGGTTTTTATCTTTCCTAATACTTTGAAAACTAATAAATATTTAAATGAAATTAAGAAAAAATGTGATTACTAGTGTACTGACGGGCAATCTGACGCTATCTGGGAGGGGCGTGAAAACCTCGGGAGCGCGAATCACGTATATATATGTGATTTTGCACACCCGTGCTGCCATGTAGCAGTATTTCTGCTATAGGACAGTCAGGAAGCAGTTACAGAAGTGGTCTGTGTTACGGCGCTGCATTACTTTAACTGACAATTGCACAGTCTTGCAACGCTGCACCCAAATTAAATTTACGTCCTTTTTTCCCCACGAATTGAGCTTTTCTTTTGGTGGTATTTGATCGCCTGTGCGTTTTTATTTTTTGAGCTATAAAAGAAAAAGACCGACAATTTTGAGAAAAAACAATATTTTGGACTTTTTGCTATAAACATGTTCAGTAAAAAAATTTAAAAATCACTTTTCGTCATAAATTTAGGCCAAAATGTATTCTGCTACTAAAAAAAAACCCCACTACGTGTAAATAAATTGGTTTATGTGAAAGTTATAGCGTTTACAAATGGCTGTATAGATTTTTTTTTAAATACTAATAATGGCGGTGATCATGAACTTATGGCGGTGATCATCGACTTATGAAGGCGATCAGCAACTTATAGCGGGACTGCGGTGGACATTCTGACACTGGGGGGGAACTGACTTGGTGTCACTGACATCCCCAGTGACACCAATACTGTGATCAGTGCTAAACAAAAGCACTGACACTGTACTACTGACACTATGGAGGAAGGGATTAACACTTGGGTGTGATCAAACTGTGATGGGAGTGTTTTACTAGGGGGCGGGGGGTTGTGCTTCACTGTAAGCACACTGATCGGGATGGCTGTGCTTTGCCATCCCGAGCAGTGTGCCCAAACTGTCGGTGATCACCGGTAATCACTGGGCACTAGCGGGTAATCACCTTCCAGGACCTGGTGATTGACACCTGGGGCCGCAATCAGTCGCGCGCTCCCTACCCGGAAATGCAGGATCACGTATATATACCACCAAAATGTGAAGTCCACATTGAGAGTCCACCAAAATATGCAGTCCACATTGAGAAACAGAAACAAAAATAAAAACATAGACAGTTAAGGTAGGTGGTCTGATCTGCATCCGAGAATCTCCATGTCAAGCCATGACCACTGGAGCCTCTTCTACATCATCACTCTATTGGAGAATTTTCATCAGCACCCAAGAGAACAACACCACCAGCTCTCTTCATTTACAGGAGTGAAACAAAGTGTCTCCTTTGCTGACTTGCATTGAGCCAACTATAGGGGATGGTTGGAGGCCAGTAGATTTTTCTCTTTTCTGCAGGTGTGCATTGGAGCAGCTGTTATGGGAGGTTAGAGTCTGGTAGTTTGTTTTTCAGCACCCAAGAGAGCAATACCATCAGCTCTGTTCACCAACAGGAGTGCCATAAAGTGTTTTTTTGAAGGTGTGTTTTGGATGGGCTATGAGGGGAAGTTGGAGGCCAGTAGACATTTCTCTTTTCTGCAGGCATGCGCTAAACTGACTGTGAGGGGAGGTTGGAGGCCTGTAGACTTTTCTCTTTTCTGCAGGCGTGCGTTGGACCGGCTATGAGGGAAGGTTGGACGCTAGCAGACTTTTTTGCGGGCGTGTGTTGGACTGGCTGTGGGGGGGAAGGTTGGAGGCCAGTAGTCTTTTTTGCAGGTGGGTGTAGGACCTGCTATGAAGGGAGGGTGGAATCTGGTACCTTTTGTTGCAAACGTGTGTTGGACTGGCTATGAGGGGAGGTTGGAGGGCGGTAGTTTTTTTCAAGGCAGGTGTTGAACCGGCTATGAGGGAAGGGTGAAGGCAGGTAGTCTCTTTTTACAGGCGCGTGTTGGACCAACTATGAGGGGAGGTTGGAGTCCAGCAGTCTTTTTTTGCAGGCTTGTGTTGGACTGGCTTCAGGGGGAAGGTTGGAACCCGGCAGTTTTTTTACAGGAGTGTGGTGGACCAGCTATGGGGGAATGTTGGAGGCTGGTAAACTTTTCTCTTTTCTGCAGGTGTGCATTGGAGCGGCTGTTATGGGAGGTTAGAGTCCGGTAGTCTGTTTTTCAGCACCCAAGAGAGAGCAATACTTTCAGCTGTGTCTACCAATAGGAGTGTATAGGGTTTTCACGGCTTTAAACCTGAAATGAACAACCTTGCAGACGAGAGCTATGATATATTTATTGATAATACAGCTGTATGAGGGCACCCATGCCCTGCCCATCAGATGCTCTTATTAGATTGATTGCAGTCCACATTTTTATAGGGTTCTTTGAGGCTGGCTGCCTACCTTTATGCTTATCAGTTACACTTCAGAATATCTGTCTAACAACTTATTGAGACACGTTATCAAACATTCATCATTACTCAGCAGTCTTTAACAACTTACAAAAACATCATTTAACCCCTTTACGCCAGCCGCACACAAATGTGCGGCCTCCCGGCGTCTGGGCCTAGACTCCGAGCGGCCGCACATTTGCGTTCAGGTAAGAAAAAACATATGTGCTGAGAGCGCGCTCCCAGCACACATGTCCGGTACTCACGGAAAGGTCCCAGTCTGCTCTTTCGATCGGGACCTTTCCCGATCATGTGACCGCCGTACCGATGCGTCACAGTGGTCACATGATCCCTAAACCCCGCCCGTCCTGCCTCCCAGCTTCTGAAACTCTTAAAGGGCTGGGAGGCGCTGGTGGGAAGGGGTTAAAAAGCCATTTTAGCAGCAGAAGCCATTTTAGCTGCTAATGCAATATGATTTTATATATATCAGCTTATCAAAATATGTTAGCAATAATAGCCATGTCTAATACAATAGACCTTAATCTAAGACACAAATATATATACTGTATGTATTAACTGATTTAAACACTTATTATTGTTATTTCATTATAATATATTGTTATGATATAGTAAGGATCGCCTCTATCCCTACACAGGAGTGCTATAAAAAGTGTTTTTTTGAAGGTGTGCTTTGGACAGGCTGTGAGCGGAGGTTAGTGGGCGGTAGTTATTTGAAAGGCAGTTGTTGGACCGGCTATAAGGGAAGGTGATTTTACATATTATTGCTAATATATGCAACCAAAACCTCTGGGTTTGTTTTGTAACTAGGGACTTTTCAGAGGGGCCTTGACGTGGCAGTGCAGCTTCACATATGTTGCATACTAGCACATTATGAAAGACTTACCTTAGAACAAGGCCCTCCAGCACTGCTCTGTCACTGCTGTAGGAGTTTGCATCTTCTCCCGGTCTTCCTTCTCCCGCTCTTCACGGCCAAGGCACAGCTCTCACAATGGAGGGCACGCCATTGAGAGCGCAGTGCACATGCAGTGGTGATGTCACCAGCTGCTACTTTAGTAAATATCTCGTAAACAATGCACATTTAGGAGATATTTACTGTACCTACAGGTAAGCCATATTTTAGGCTCACCTGTAGGTACAAGTTAGCAGGTAGGCTTTACTACTACTTTAACCACTTCAATATTGGAAACTTTTACCCCCTTTTCCTCCCAGACTAATTTTCAGCTTTCAGAACTGTCACACTTTGAATTGCACAGCCCTGCAATGCTGTACCCAAACTAAATTTTTATCATTTTGTTCACACAGATAGAGCTTTCTCTTGGTGGTATTTAATCACCACTGGGTTTTTTATTTTTTTGCTAAATAAACTAAAAAAGACCACAAATTTTGAAAAATGTGTTTTTCTTTGTTCTGTTATACAATTTTGCAAATAAATAATCGTTCTTCATAAATTTAGGAAAAAATTTATTCATCTAAATTTCTTTGGTGAAAATAACACAAATCAGTGTATATTATTTAGTCTGTAGAAAAGTTAGAGTCCTCAAACTATGTATCTTGAAATCGATCAGTCCTGATGAACTGATCAATTTTTTTTCCATACTGTCACCAGTGCAGTACAGCATCATCACAAAACTGGTGTGGCAGTGATCAGGAACACTGCTTGGTGACAGTATGAAAAAATTATTTTTTTTTTTTTCATTTTTCAATTTTTTTTCTTTTATTTAAACTCACTGTGACCAGAGTAATAGAATGTTTCCATAGTAACAATGTACTATTTTGGGGAAGTGATCAGGATTTTTTTTATTACACATTATGATTGCTTATAGCAGATCGGGCCGGCAGCTCAGGTTTGTTCTGGGAGGACGTAATATGACATCCACTCGGAACTACAAAAGTCCCATTCAGCCTGTCAAATTGCTATAGGACAGTCGGGATGTGACTAAAGCCAAACCAAACTTTTATTTTAACCACCCTTGCGGTATTCCCGAGTGTAGCTCGGGGTTAATTATCAGTGCCAAAAGCAGTAACCCCGAGCTACACTGGGTATTACACTGCAGCTTTGCTCCGGGATTCCCACCATCACTTACCTTGTCCTGCTCTCCTGCGATGCCCCCCCTGCAGCGTCCCTGGCTGTCTCCTCCGGCCGATACCTGACAACCGTCTTCCGAGTTCCGGTCCCTGCGAGCGTCGGGATGTACGGGGGCTGGAATTGGCAGGAAATGTAAAAATTTTAAAAAGTGACATTCACTAATACACTAAAATCACATAGTAAAACATTACTGTATCAAACCATTTCACATACATTTTGTCCCTAGTGCTTTGTCCTGTGCCCTGCCTGCATTTTTACTGGAAACTGAGAAACGTCCATGGCGTCCAAAAAGCATCCCTTTATGCCAAAAGCGGTTTTAGACCGGCTAGAATACAGTGATAGAAAATAAGAACCACTTGCAGAATTGAGTGATAATGATTTGTGGGGAAATTCGTCAGCAGACACTGAAAACGATTTTGTGACTAAGCTCAGTGATGTGTGAACTTGGCGCTAATTTTAAATTTCAGTGTTTTTGGTTTGATTATATTATTGAATTACATTTATTATTATTAATTATTTTTTATGATTATTTATTATATTATAATTTATGATTTCGTGTTTTTATCATACCAGGGATGTTTACTAGACTCTTGTTCGGACAGATTTCAGTGAGTTATTGTTACAAATTACAGGCCTACAATAAAAAAACGACATATTTCCATGCACAAAAATGTACCGCTTTCAGCACAGAAATATGGACATAATCATACCGCTAGGGAGGTTAAATCAGCTCAGTACAAACCAGGTACATAAAAACAAAAGGCATGTAAAGCTATAAACGTTGTTATCTTCCAAAATCAGCAACAGACTGAGCAGAAAAGCTTGGTCCCTGCCAGGGCCAAATCTAGACTGTCTGATTTGGGGTTGCAGTAAAAAATGTCAGGGGGGGCAGAGGATCGGAAGTCAGGGGGGCAGAGGACAGGGGTCACTGGTGGCAGGGCAGAGGACAAGGGTCATTGTTGGTGGGGCAGAGGACAGGGGCACAGCTCTTCCTCCCATCTTATTGCTTGCAGGGGGCATGTCGAATCTCTGCAAAGCGATCATTGCTCCCACAGAGAGCTGCAGCTGCTGGCAGGCTGTGGCTGATTTTCAAACTGAAATACATTGAATGCCTTTTTGTCATGATGCACCTGGAACATACAGCATACCTCCCAACTTTTGAACTTCAGAATGAGGGACAACTAAGGGAGGAGTGATGTGCAGCGTGCATAGTGCGCTGTGGAAAAAATGGGTGTGGCCAAATGCTTAACAGTGGGAAGGGCCTAAGGGGCTTGGTTAAACAAAACCGAGGCTTTCGTGTACCTATAAAATATGCTTTGTTTGTTGTGCCACAAGCAAGAGTCTCACAGACACAAACCCCAGCACAATCATTAAAAAAAAGAATATAAAGCTTCCATTACACAAACTGTGGAAGAGTGTGTTACACAAAGTATGGAAAGATTCAAGAATGCATTATGCACAGAGTGCAGGATTCAGGTCTGCGTTGCATACAGAGTGCAGGATTCAGGAGTGCATCTCATACAGAGTGCAGGATTCAGGAGTGCATTACGTACAGAGTGCAGGATTCAGGAGTGCATTACGTACAGAGTGCAAGGTTCAGGTGTGTGTTTCATACAGAGTGCAGGATTCAGGAGTGTTGGATGCACAGAGTGCAGGATTTAAGAGTGCATTACGTATTGTGGCAGGCGCAGCACCCTTTGGTGCCTAGTGCGCTGTGGCATTAGAAAAATTATGCAATTGCTGTTTCTTTGTTTGATTAGACTGACTTTAATCTGTAATTCCTCCAATGCCGCTCTATGGATGCAGTAGGTTTAAAGAGCACACCGAATACTTTAGTTAACTTCTTTAATAACTTCAATCTTCTTCATATAACTGCTTACAATGGCTTGTTTCTTTCATATTACAATGGTTTAATTCGTATTACATTGGGTTGATTCGATAGCTTATCTCGATAGGTTCAATAGATTCGATAAATTTGTTCTGTATATTTCGATAGATTGATAAATTCACTTGGATTTATAAATTCGTTACTCTACAGTGACTTGATTCGTAAGTTCGGTGGAACTACAAGTAAACACATACAACAGTTTTTACATACAGATCTACCTGCATTACTAAACAACAGAGGAACACACAAGTGCATTAAATACCTATTTGGCCTTCTCTGTTTCCATAAAGCTTCTCTGATTGGAACCTTGTCTGTTTCCTCTTCTGTCTGGTGAGCATGTGTCTCTAGAATATTCTGGCAGGGAGTTTTACACAGGCACAAATGTGAAACTGGCTGGGATTGGTTAAGGCTCTGTACAGTGTGAGGCTGTCTGTGATTGGCTCAGTTCTTTACTAACTCTTAAAGGCATATTTTCTTTTTCTGCTTCTGCTAACACAATGAATATATAAATGTCATATAACAATCAAAGACATAAATCACAGCAATGATTCTGCTTTTGGCTTTAACATATGCGCATATACACTGTACTGAGGTTATTGGCAGGTTTGGTATACACATATATGTGAACCATATTACCAACCTAGGACTGGTCTTAGCTGGCCAGCTACATGTATAGAGTGCAAGGTTCAGGAGTGCGTCTCATACAGAGTGCAAGATTCAGGGATGGGTTACGTACAGAGTGCAGGATTCAGGGATGGGTTACGTACAGAGTGCAGGATTCAGGGATGCGTTACGTGCAGAGTGCAGGATTCAGGGATGGGTTACGTACAGAGTGCAGGATTCAGGGATGCGTTACGTGCAGAGTGCAGGATTCAGGGATGGGTTACGTACAGAGTGCAGGATTCAGGGATGGGTTACGTACAGAGTGCAGGATTCAGGGATGGGTTACGTACAGAGTGCAGGATTCAGGGATGCGTTACGCGCAGAGTGCAGGATTCAGGGATGGGTTATGTGCAGAGTGCAGGATTCAGGGATGGGTTACGTACAGAGTGCAGGATTCAGGGATGGGTTACGTGCAGAGTGCAGGATTCAGGAATGGGTTATGTACAGAGTGCAGGATTCAGGGATGGGTTACGTACAGAGTGCAGGATTCAGGAATGGGTTATGTACAGAGTACAGGATTCAGGGATGGGTTACGTACAGAGTGCAGGATTCAGGAATGGGTTATGTACAGAGTGCAGGATTCAGGGATGCGTGAAAGGTTCAGACGTTAGTTAAGCCACAAAGACACTAATTAAATATATACACTTGTGTTCTAAAATCTTGATTAACAGTATACAGGAGCCGAGACAAGAATGCCGACATCAGATAGATAACAAATGAGTGCAGCCAAGCAGGACCTGCAGCAGTGTGAACATCTAGCACAGCCAGGGATTGGCGAACAAGCCGGCGGGGGTACAGCTGCAATAAGAGAGAGTGCAGCTGTCAATTCCAACCTGTCATGTTGGGGATGGGCGGGCATGATTTGCGTTTCAGGGGTTCTGCCCCCTTTTAAAAGCAACCCGTTCATAGGGAAGCAATCAGCTTATATACAGAGCCAACTGGGAAAAAGGTGGCAAGGGGCAGGACCAATTGGAACTACTGCATGTGCACCCGCAGCGGTGTAGAATTCAGGTTTGTGAGTGCACAAGCAGTAGTTCCAATTGGTCCTGCCCCTTGTCACTAGAGATGAGCGAATTTTTCAAAAATTCGATTCGGCTGATTCGGCGAATTCCAGGAAGAAATTCGATTAGATGCGAATTAATTCGCTACGAAGTTAACTTATAAAAAGGGTTTCTAGGCTTCAGAGAGCCTTTAAATTAGTGCAGAACACTGTACCTTTAATTTAAATGCCCTTGGAGATGAGGAAGGAGAAGGAGAAGGAGAAGGATGAGAAGAAGGAGAAGGAGAAGGATGAGAAGAAGGAGAAGGATGAGAAGAAGGAGAAGGAGAAGGATGAGAAGAAGGAGAAGGATGAGAAGAAGGAGAAGGAGAAGGAGAAGGAGGAGAAGGAGAAGGATGAGAAGAAGGAGAAGGATGAGAAGAAGGATGAGAAGAAGGATGAGAAGAAGGAGAAGGATGAGAAGAAGGACAGTTCTGTGACAGTTTCTGTCTATTTCTGACAGTTCTGTGACATTCACTCCATACAGCGGTTTCAACCGCTGTATGGAGGGAATGTCCCAGAACTGTCATAAATAGTCTATTTCTGACAGTTCTGGGACATTCCCTCCATACAGCGGTTGAAACATTGTATCTATTTGTTTCCATAAATGACATTCTGCAGATATACTTAGAGGAGCTCTGCAGATACACTTTTTGCCGGCTTGGAATTATTCTTATTTTCATCCTACTTCTTCTTCTTCTTCTTCATCCTCATCCTCATCCTCTTCTTCTTCTTCTGAGGATGAGGATGAAGAAGAAGAAGAAGAAGAAGAAGTAGGATGAAAATAAGATTAATTCCAAGCCGGCAAAAAGTGTATCTGCAGAGCTCCTCTAAGTGTATCAGCAGAGCTCCTCTAAGTGTATCTGCAGAATAGAGGAACTCTGCACATACACTTTTTGCCGGCTTGGAATTATTCTTATTTTCATCCTACTTCTTCTTCTTCTTCTTCTTCATCCTCATCCTCATCCTCTTCTTCTTCTTCTTCTGAGGATGAGGATGAAGAAGAAGAAGAAGAAGTAGGATGAAAATAAGATTAATTCCAAGCCGGCAAAAAGTGTATCTGCAGAGCTCCTCTAAGTGTATCAGCAGAGCTCCTCTAAGTGTATCTGCAGAATAGAGGAACTCTGCACATACACTTTTTGCCGGCTTGGAATTATTCTTATTTTCATCCTACTTCTTCTTCATCCTCATCCTCATCCTCTTCTTCTGAGGATGAGGATGAAGAAGAAGAAGAAGAAGAAGAAGAAGTAGGATGAAAATAAGATTAATTCCAAGCCGGCAAAAAGTGTATCTGCAGAGCTCCTCTAAGTGTATCAGCAGAGCTCCTCTAAGTGTATCTGCAGAATAGAGGAACTCTGCACATACACTTTTTGCCGGCTTGGAATTATTCTTATTTTCATCCTACTTCTTCTTCTTCTTCTTCATCCTCATCCTCATCCTCTTCTTCTTCTTCTGAGGATGAGGATGAGGATGAAGAAGAAGAAGAAGAAGTAGGATGAAAATAAGATTAATTCCAAGCCGGCAAAAAGTGTATCTGCAGAGCTCCTCTAAGTGTATCAGCAGAGCTCCTCTAAGTGTATCTGCAGAATAGAGGAACTCTGCACATACACTTTTTGCCGGCTTGGAATTATTCTTATTTTCATCCTACTTCTTCTTCATCCTCATCCTCATCCTCTTCTTCTGAGGATGAGGATGAAGAAGAAGAAGAAGAAGAAGAAGAAGAAGAAGTAGGATGAAAATAAGATTAATTCCAAGCCGGCAAAAAGTGTATCTGCAGAGCTCCTCTAAGTGTATCAGCAGAGCTCCTCTAAGTGTATCTGCAGAATAGAGGAACTCTGCACATACACTTTTTGCCGGCTTGGAATTATTCTTATTTTCATCCTACTTCTTCTTCTTCTTCTTCTTCTTCTTCTTCTTCATCCTCATCCTCTTCTTCTTCTTCTGAGGATGAGGATGAGGATGAAGAAGAAGAAGAAGAAGAAGTAGGATGAAAATAAGAATTCCAAGCCGGCAAAAAGTGTATGTGCAGAGCTCCTCTAAGTGTATCTGCAGAGCTCCTCTAAGTGTATCTGCAGAATAGAGGAACTCTGCACATACACTTTTTGCCGGCTTAGAATTATTCTTATTTTCATCCTACTTCTTCTTCTTCTTCTTCATCCTCATCCTCATCCTCTTCTTCTTCTTCTGAGGATGAGGATGAAGAAGAAGAAGAAGAAGAAGTAGGATGAAAATAAGAATTCCAAACCGGCAAAAAGTGTATGTGCAGAGTTCCTCTATTTCTGACAGTTCTCTGACAGCTTCTTCACATGTACAGCGGTTGAAACATCTGTATCCTAAATGGAAACTAATAGATACAATGTTTCAACCGCTGTACATGTGTTCCTTCTGTCAGAGAACTGTCAGAAATAGCGGAGCTCTCTGCAGGGACACTTTTGCCGGCTGATCGGGAAAAATCCGATTCGCGCACCCGAAGTAGGCAAATATTCGGATTCGCCGCGAATCAAATTTTTCCTGAAATTCGTATCGAATTCCGGTTCGCCTGGTTCGATTCGCTCATCTCTACTTGTCACCATCTTCCCTGACCAGCAATGTATAAATGCCAGCTATTTGTCTATGCAGTGCTTGCTTGACTAGGGGGGCGGAGCCCCTGAAACACATATCGGCCCCACCCATCCCTGACATCACAGGTTGGAGTTGACAGCTGCACGCTCTCTCTCATTGTGGCTGCAAGCCTTGCTGGTTTGCCCGCCAATCCCTGGCTGTGCTAGATGTGCACACTGTTCACACTGCTGCAGGTCCTGCTCAGCTGGAAGTTAGCATATAAAGAATAGAGTCATGCAGGACAAAGCCCCTGTACACCAAGACTGTGGGACAAAGGTGAAAATGCGGGAAAGTCCTGCCCAATCCGGGACTGTTAGGAGGTATGCGTACAGTATTTAGCTGATTTAAACTAAAGGGTATTTTGGGTTGTAATGGAGAGTGAAAGGAAGGTGAGAGGGCAGCAGCAAAAATGTTTCTAAAAATGTCATATATTACAGTATACCGATCCTTTGTTTTCTTTTTTCCTTTGTTTTCACCTGATGATCCTACCAGTAACATACACCCTTTCCCAGGGTGACAAAGCTCATTCACTGTATGTATAGAATAGCATCATAGTCACCCTTGGGCATAAAGTATGTCTGAACTATAGGACACCCCTCCCCCTCCTCATCTTCATTGTCGGGGGCAATAATAGCCCCTGAAAATGGTGTCAGTGGATGAAATATTAGCCCTCGACCCTGGTGTCAGTGGACCCAATAATAACCATAACATTGGTGTCAGTGGACACAATAATAGCCCCCAACAATGGTGTCAGTAGAAGCAATAATAGCCCACAACATTAGTGTCAGTGGACACAATAATAATCCACAACATTGGTGTCAGTGGATGCACTAATAGCCCACAACATTGGTGTCAGTGGACGGAATAATAGCCCTCGACATTGGTTTCAGTGAACACAGTAAAAGCCCTCAACATTGGTGTCAGCAGACGGAATATTAGTCCTCAACATTGGTGTCAGTAGACTCAATAATAGCCCTGGACACTGGTGTCAGTAGACGCAATAATATCCTTTGGCATTGGTGTTAGTGGACGCAATAATAGCCCTCAGCATTGGTGTCAATTAATGCAATAATAGCCCACAACATTGCTGTCAGCAGATGTAATAATATCCCTCTTCATTGGTGTCAGTGGATGTAATAATAGTCCTCAACATTGTTATCAGTGGATATAATTATAGCCCTCGACATTGGTGTCAGTGAACACAATAATAGCCCTCCACATTGGTGTTAGTGGATGCAATAATAGCCCACGACATTGGTGTCAGTGGGCGCAATAATAGTCTCTGACTTTGGTGTCAGCGGACGCAATAATAGCCCACAACATTGGTGTCAATGGATGAAATATTAGTCCTCAACATTGGTGTCAGTGGATGCATTAAAAGCCTTCCACATTGGTGTCAGTGGACGCAATAATAGGCCTCAACATTGGTGTCAGTGAATGCATTAAAAGCTTTCGACATTGGTGTCAGTGGAAGCAATAATAGGCCTCAACATTGGTGTCAGTGGATGCAATAATAGCCCTCATCATTGGTGTCAGTGGATGCAGTAATAGCCCATGTCATTGGAGTCAGTGTATGCAATATTAGCCCTTCGCATTGATGTCAGTGGACACAATAATAGCCCTGACATTGGTGTCAGTGGACACAATAATAGCCCTCAACTTTGGTGTCAGTGGATGTAATAATAGCCATCGACATCGGAGTAGATCCAGATACTCACTGACCAGTACATGGTCACAGTGACAGCCAACAGATGATGCTGAAATGTGGGTGTCATTTCTCGCAGTGCAATGCAATCACTAGCTACAGTTAGCAGCTATGCAGCCCTTACTTTGTGTCACCAGCAAGTGGATTCTCTGCACTCTGACAGAGTCCACCATCTTCACTGACAACTTGTTAGCATGTGGTCACATGGAGGAACTGAATGCCTCCAACATTACAGTGTTCTATAATTAAGCAGAATTAAAGGCAAAACTTTATTTTTTATTTTGCATGGAGTAAGGGAGGATTATAACTCCTGTCAGTTCTTTTTGGCATATGTGTCCCACTGGGGAGTTTTCCCATCACTTCCTGTCCATTAGCCAAAACAGGATGTGAGAGGAAATCTCTCCAAAGTAAGGGAATCCCAGAGTGCCACCAGACCTAGTGTCCCCATTGCAAAATTTCACCTCTATTCCTGTTCTGGTGACAACCCAAATTTTGGGATTTTCTTTCACTTTCAATGATAACAGTAAACATGACAAATCGAGGGTGAATCTCACTAATGAGAACACAGACAGCAATAAAAACTGGACAGGGATTCTAATCCCTCTGCACTCTATCCAAAACTAATAAATAAGTTTTGCCTTTAGTTACGCTTTAACACTGGTATGGGTTAGCATCATCTTGTGGCTGGATCATATACTACTTCATCAGGCCCCACACACAGTAGGATCACACCCGATATATACCCTGCCAGTGACCCCTGACTGGCAATGACCACACAGACATTTTGAGGGAGATTACACTGAACACTGATCATCCTCCACCGGTTCTTCACGACACTCACTGAACTTCTACTTATGTCCTGCCTTAAAGGTAAACAAGGGAGCCATGGCACGTAACTCACAGGGCCCTGAATACAGGTTATTCCAGACCCAGTCCCTGGGAGAAATCTGTTCCGCAGCAGGCACTGAGTCAGGGACCCTTCCGCCCAGTAGAGTACCCAGTGCCAGGCCACCTCCTACCTACAGAAACTTCATCACTGGCCACCACTGCTCCGCACCTGAATATTACCTCTTATACACATCATAAAATTCAGAAAAAGAATAATTGTGATTATACAGCATTGGATTCTAATCTTCCATGTTATTGATGCCTCTAACCCAGAGCTTCCCACCCTATGTCTCATACATTGAACTGGAATCACACATTGATTGGATAAGGAAACGGAAGCATAAATGGTTGCCATTATATTTAGCATTCCAAAGGATGAAATGCTGCAATTACAACAAGTTTGCGTTCTGAGCTGAATGTAAAAACCCTCCCTGACAGTGGCATCTCTGGACTTAAAGTGACACAATATTATATCCTTGTTCTCCAATAATAATCCATATACAGTACATCCACTACTTATTGGCCCTGTACTCTATTTTTCGTGGTCATGTACACTGCTCTATGCACACTACAAATCCCACAGTCCATAGTCCATCTGGGGAGCGAGCAAGAGAGGGTGGCTACATTTCTACATACAGTGGGGCCATGTAGCAATAGAAAGGATTTATGAATTAGTATGAATAGCTAATCACTATAACACACACACATACAGTATCTCCCAGAAGTTTGTACACCCTTCACATTTTTGTAAATATTTTATTCTATCTTTTCAGATAACACTGAAGAAATGACACTTTGCTACATTGTAAAGTAGTGAGTGTACAGCTTGTATAACAGTGTACATTTGCTGTCCCCTCAAAATAACTCAATACACAGCCATTAATGTCTAAGCCGCTGGCAACAAAAGTCAGTACACCCCTAAGTGAAAGTGTCCAAATTGGGCCCAATTAGCCATTTTCCCTGCCCGGTGTCATGTGACTCGTTAGTGTTACAAGGCCTCAGGTGTGAATGGGGAGCAGGTGTGCTAAATTTGGTGTTATCACTCTCACTTTCTCATACTGGTCAATGGAAGTTCAACATGGCACCTTACGGCAAAGAACTCTCTAAGGATCTGAAAAAAAGAATTGTTGTAAAGATGGCCTAGGCCAGTGATGGCGAACCTTTTTGAGCCCGAGTGCCCAAACTGCAACCCAAAACCAACTTATTTCTTTCAAAGTGCCAACACTGCAATGAAACCTGAATATCGAGCTTTTGGTTTAGAAAAAACAACTCGTACAGTAGTGCAAACTAATTAACAGTACAGGGATGACCAGAGACTGCGGACACACTACAGGGATGACCAGAGATTGCGGACACAGTACAGGGATGACCAGAGACTGCAGACAGTACAGGGATGACCAGAGACTGCGGACAGTACAGGGATGACCAGAGACTGCGGACACAGTACAGGGATGACCAGAGACTGCGGACACAGTACAGGGATGACCAGAGACTGCGGACACAGTACAGGGATGACCAGAGACTGCGGACACAGTACAGGAGATGACCAGAGACTGCGGACAGTACAGGGATGACCAGAGACTGCGGACAGTACAGGGATGACCAGAGACTGCGGACACAGTACAGGGATGACCAGAGACTGCAGACACAGTACAGGGATGACCAGAGACTGCGGACAGTACAGGGATGACCAGAGACTGCGAACACAGTACAGGGATGACCAGAGACTGCGGACACAGTACAGGAGATGACCAGAGACTGCGGACAGTACAGGGATGACCAGAGACTGCGGACACAGTACAGGAGATGACCAGAGACTGCGGACACAGTACAGGGATGACCAGAGACTGCGGACACAGTACAGGGATGACCAGAGACTGCGGACAGTACAGGGATGACCAGAGACTGCGGACAGTACAGGAGATGACCAGAGACTGCGGACAGTACAGGAGATGACCAGAGACTGCGGACACAGTACAGGAGATGACCAGAGACTGCGGACACAGTACAGGAGATGACCAGAGACTGCGGACACAGTACAGGAGATGACCAGAGACTGCGGACACAGTACAGGAGATGACCAGAGACTGCGAACAGTACAGGAGATGACCAGAGACTGCGGACAGTACAGGGATGACCAGAGACTGCGGACATTACAGGGATGACCAGAGACTGCGGACACAGTACAGGGATGACCAGAGACTGCAGACACAGTACAGGGATGACCAGAGACTGCAGACACAGTACAGGGATGACCAGAAACTGCGGACAGTACAGGGATGACCAGAGACTGCGGACACAGTACAGGGATGACCAGAGACTGCGGACACAGTACAGGAGATGACCAGAGACTGCGGACAGTACAGGGATGACCAGAGACTGCGGACACAGTACAGGAGATGACCAGAGACTGCGGACACAGTACAGGGATGACCAGAGACTGCGGACACAGTACAGGGATGACCAGAGACTGCGGACACAGTACAGGGATGACCAGAGACTGCGGACACAGTACAGGAGATGACCAGAGACTGCGGACAGTACAGGGATGACCAGAGACTGCGGACAGTACAGGGATGACCAGAGACTGCGGACACAGTACAGGGATGACCAGAGACTGCAGACACAGTACAGGGATGACCAGAGACTGCGGACAGTACAGGGATGACCAGAGACTGCGAACACAGTACAGGGATGACCAGAGACTGCGGACACAGTACAGGAGATGACCAGAGACTGCGGACAGTACAGGGATGACCAGAGACTGCGGACACAGTACAGGAGATGACCAGAGACTGCGGACACAGTACAGGGATGACCAGAGACTGCGGACACAGTACAGGGATGACCAGAGACTGCGGACAGTACAGGGATGACCAGAGACTGCGGACAGTACAGGAGATGACCAGAGACTGCGGACAGTACAGGAGATGACCAGAGACTGCGGACACAGTACAGGAGATGACCAGAGACTGCGGACACAGTACAGGAGATGACCAGAGACTGCGGACACAGTACAGGAGATGACCAGAGACTGCGGACACAGTACAGGAGATGACCAGAGACTGCGGACACAGTACAGGAGATGACCAGAGACTGCGAACAGTACAGGAGATGACCAGAGACTGCGGACAGTACAGGGATGACCAGAGACTGCGGACATTACAGGGATGACCAGAGACTGCGGACACAGTACAGGGATGACCAGAGACTGCAGACACAGTACAGGGATGACCAGAGACTGCAGACACAGTACAGGGATGACCAGAAACTGCGGACAGTACAGGGATGACCAGAGACTGCGGACACAGTACAGGGATGACCAGAGACTGCGGACACAGTACAGGAGATGACCAGAGACTGCGGACAGTACAGGGATGACCAGAGACTGCGGACACAGTACAGGAGATGACCAGAGACTGCGGACACAGTACAGGGATGACCAGAGACTGCGGACACAGTACAGGGATGACCAGAGACTGCGGACAGTACAGGGATGACCAGAGACTGCGGACAGTACAGGAGATGACCAGAGACTGCGGACACAGTACAGGAGATGACCAGAGACTGCGGACAGTACAGGGATGACCAGAGACTGCGGACAGTACAGGAGATGACCAGAGACTGCGGACACAGTACAGGGATGACCAGAGACTGCGGACACAGTACAGGGATGACCAGAGACTGCGGACAGTACAGGAATGACCAGAGACTGCGGACAGTACAGGAGATGACCAGAGACTGCGGACACAGTACAGGAGATGACCAGAGACTGCGAACACAGTACAGGAGATGACCAGAGACTGCGGACACAGTACAGGAGATGACCAGAGACTGCGAACAGTACAGGAGATGACCAGAGACTGCGGACAGTACAGGAGATGACCAGAGACTGCGGACAGTACAGGAGATGACCAGAGACTGCGGACACAGTACAGGGATGACCAGTGACTGCGGACAGTACAGGGATGACCAGAGACTGCGGAAAGTAAAGGAGATGACCAGAGACTGCGGACAGTACAGGGATGACCAGAGACTGCGGACAGTACAGGGATGACCAGAGACTGCGGACAGTACAGGGATGACCAGAGACTGCGGACACAGTACAGGGATGACCAGAGACTGCAGACATAGTACAGGAGATGACCAGAGACTGCGGACATAGTACAGGAGATGACCAGAGACTGCGGACACAGTACAGGGATGACCAGAGACTGCGGACACAGTACAGGAGATGACCAGAGACTGCGGACACAGTACAGGAGATGACCAGAGATTGCGGACACAGTACAGGGATGACCAGAGACTGCGGACACAGTACAGGGGATGACCAGAGACTGCGGACACAGTACAGGGGATGACCAGAGACTGCGGACACAGTACAGGAGATGACCAGAGACTGTGGACATAGTACAGGAGATGACCAGAGACTGCGGACACAGTACAGGGATGACCAGAGACTGCGGACAGCACAGGGATGACCAGAGACTGCGGACAGCACAGGGATGACCAGAGACTGCGGACAGCACAGGGATGACCAGAGACTGCGAACAGCACAGGGATGACCAGAGACTGCGGACAGTACAGAGATGACTGCTGACCTTTGGGGAGGTGGGGAGCGGGTACCTGAACTCTTACTTCCGCAGAGTTTTTTTTCTATCTTACCTGTTCCTTTATCCAGCCGCGCGCTGTCTTCCCGGCTTCTGTAGTGTGGGCACTCGTCGGACAGCCGGATGCCCAGTGCGCATGCGCGAGAAGCGCTGCGCTTTGTGATTGGTCCGGCGGCTTCTGGGATCTGTCATGTGTCCCAGGTACCGCCTTACCATTCACAAAGTCACTGCTTCTTGTGCATGCGCACTTGGGACCCGGCTGTCACGCACACTACAGCCGGGAAGACAGCGCGCCGCTGGATTCTCCTGGCGTGCCCACAGATAAGGCTCGGCGTGCCGGCTGTGGCACGCGTGCCACGGGTTCGCCATCACTGGCCTAGGCTATAAGAAGATTGCCAAGACCCTGAAACTGAGGTGCAGCATGGTGGCCAAGACCATACAGCGTTTTAACAGGACAGGTTCCACTCAGAACAGATCTTGCAATGGTCAACCAAAGTAGTTGAGTGCACGTGCTCAGCATCATATCCAGAGGTTGTCTTTGGGAAACAGACGTATGAGTGCTGTCAGCATTGCTGCAGAGGTGGAAGGGGTGGGGGGTCAACCTGTCAGTGCTCAGACCATATGCCACACACTGCATCAAATTGGTCTGCATGGCTGTCATCCCAGAAGGAAGCCTCTTCTAAAGATGATGCACAAGAAAGACATGGATTACTGGAACCATGTCCTGTGGTCTCATGAGACCAAGATAAACTTATTTGGTTCAGATGGTGTCAAGCGTGTGTGGCGGCAACCAGGTGAGGAGTACAAAGACAAGTGTCTTGCCTACAGTCAAGCATGGTGGTGGGAGTGTCATGGTCTGGGGCTGCATGAGTGCTGCCAGTACTGGGGAGCTACAATTCATTGAGGGAACCCTGAATGCCAACATGTACTGTGACATACTGAAGCAGAGCATGATCCCCTCCTTTCAGATACTGGGTCGCAGGGCAGTATTCCAACATAATAATGACCCCAAGCACACCTCCAAGACGACCACTGCCTTGCTAAAGAAGCTGAGGGTAAAGGTGATGGACTGGCCAAGCATGTCTCCAGACCTAAACCCTATTGAACATCTGTGGGGCATCCTCAAACCAAAAGGTGGAGGAGTGTAAGGTCTCTAACATCCACCAGCTCTGTGATGTGGTCATGGAGAAGTGGAAGAGGACTCCAGTGGCAACCTGTGAAGCTCTGGTGAACTCCATGCCCAAGAGGGTTACGGCAGTGCTGGAAAATAATGGTGGCCACACAAAATATTGACACTTTGGGCCCAATTTGGACATTTTCACTTAGAGGTGTACTCATTTTGTTGCCAGCGGTTTAGACATTAATGGCTGTGTTGCGTTATTTTAAGGGAACAGCAAATTTACACTGTTATACAAGCTGTACACTCACTACTTTACATTGTAGCAAAGTGTCATTTCTTCAGTGTTGTCACATGAAAAGATAGAATAAAATATTTACAAAAATGTGAGGGGTGTACTCACTTCTAGGAGATACTGTATACTGAGTCATATACTGGGGCGTAATATATAATGCATTACATGTGGTTTACATGCTGAACTAAACATGACTCATTAAGATCTACCTACTCTGCAACTACATAATCCACAGCTCTGCAGCTCTGTCTGTTAGCTTACAGTCTACACGGAAGTGGGTGGAGGAGATTTCTTATTTGCTGCACTGCGGAATGTTCTCCTTACTGTTGGTACGTGTTTTTCCTGTATATACAACTTTGCTATGTTTCATTTCCCCTAACTTTTAATGCAGTGTAACATGTTACTTTTGTATAATCAGAAATGCAGGAAGTATAACACATCAGATGGACCAGTTTGCATGCTTTGTGCAATTAATGGCTTGAACAGTCCAAAGCCATGATAACTGGAAGTTGCAGCGGAATCACAAACGCTTGCCCAACGTTTCCACACAGTGATTAAAACCTGTTCTCCTTATCTAGTTGTAAGATTTAGGATGTGGATACCTCCCTTTGCGATTAATAGATTACTATGTTAAATCAGTACTTTTGTTTACAAGTGCTTAAATGCTTTTCTCAGGAGCTTGCATGTTACATCATAGAATAGGGCAACAGCATTAAAAGAAATATCTAGAACTTCTTGTATTTTGTTTCCTAACATGTTAAGTATAGTTGTGAGTGTACTGTCAATTTTACGAGACCAGAAAAGCTGACCGTTAAAGATAAAGCAAATGTTCATCTATGCAGCAATATACCCACAGTACTATGAAATTACCTTTATGGCAAAATATTATCAGGGCTCCAAGGCTTAATCTAAATCATGAGAACATACCCATATATTTTAGACACAAAAACCTCCATAAATTCATATATCCAGCAAATTCAAGTATACAGTGCCAGTCACCTACAAAACGTATTGCACGCACACACACAAAATACAAATGTAAAATGATGGCTGTGATGCGGTCTTAAAGTGGAGCTCCATACAAAAGGGGAAGTTCCACTTTAAGGCTTCACCCCCCCGGGTACCTGATTTTTACAAGTACCTGCTCTCACTTCCCTCACTTCATTTTAGATACACAGAATGTAACTAGATACTAACACTTAATAGGTAAAGTTGATCCAGGGAATATCCTCTCGGATTGCCTCTCGGGGGATCAGCAAGGAATTTTTTTTCCCTTACAGGAGCAAATTGGATGATGCTTTGCTGTGTTTTTTTTTGCCTTCCTCTGGATCAACTGTGGGTGTAGGATTATAACTTTTTTTTTTTAATGAATGAACTGGATGGACTATTGTCTTTATTCAACCGGACTAACTATGTACAGTAGGGCAAAAAAATATTTAGTCAGCCACCAATTGTGCAAGTTCTCCCACCTAAAAAGATGAGAGAGGCCTGTAATTGGCATCATAGGTAGACCTCAACTATGAGAGACAAAATGAGAAAATCACATTGGCTGATTTGGAAAGAATTTATTTGCAAATTATAGTGGAAAATAAGTATTTGGTCACCTACAAACAAGCAAGATGTCTGGCTCTCACAGACCTGTACCTTCTTCTTAAAGAGGCTCCTCTGTCCTGTACTCATTACCTGTATCAATGGCATCTGTTTGAATTTGTTATCAGTATAAAATACACATGTCCACAACCTCAAACAGTCACACTCCAAACTCCACTATGGTGAAGACCAAAGAGCTGTCGAAGGACACCAGAAACAAAATTGCAGACCTGCACCAGGCTGGGAAGACTGAATCTGCAATAGGCAAGCAGCTTGGTGTGAACAAATCAACTGTGGGAGCAATAATAAGAAAATGGAAGACATACAAGACCACTGATAATCTCCCTCAATCTGGGGCTCCACGCAAGATCTCACCCCGTGGGGTCAAAATGATCACAAAAACGGTGAGTAAAAATCCCAGGACCACACGGGGGGACCTAGTGAATGACCTGCAGAGAGCTGGGACCAACGTAACAAAGGCTATCATCAGTAACACACTACGCCGCCAGGGACTCAGATCCTGCAGTGCTAGACATGTCCCCCTGCTTAAGCCAGTACATGTCCGGGCCCATCTGAAGTTTGCTAGAGAGCATTTGGATGATCCAGAAGAGGATTGGGAGAATGTCATATGGTCAGATGAAACCAAAATAGAACTGTTTGGTAGAAACACAACTCGTCGTGTTTGGAGGAGAGAGAATGCTGAGTTGCATCCAAAGAACACCATACCTACTGTGAAGCATGGGGGTGGCAACATCATGCTTTGGGGCTGTTTCTCCACAAAGGGACAAGGACGACTGATCCATGTACAGGACAGAATGAATGGGGCCATGTATCGTGAGATTTTGAGTGCAAACCTCCTTCCATCAGCAAGGGCATTGAAGATGAAACGTGGCTGGGTCTTCCAACATGACAATGATCGATCCCAAACATACTGCCCGGGCAACGAAGGAGTGGCTTCGTAAGAAGCATTTCAAGGTCCTGGAGTGGCCTAGCCAGTCTCCAGATCTCAACCCCATAGAAAACCTTTGGAGGGAGTTGAAAGTCCATGTTGCCCAGCGACAGCCCCAAAACATCACTGCTCTAGAGGAGATCTGCATGGAGGAATGGGCCAATATACCAGCAACAGTGTGTGCCAACCTTGTGAAGACTTACAGGAAACGTTTGACCTCTGTCATTGCCAACAAGGGATATATAACAAAGTATTGAGATGAACTTTTGATATTGACCAAATACTTATTTTCCACCATAATTTGCAAATAAATTCTTTCCAAATCAGCCAATGTGATTGTCTGGATTTTTTTTTCTCCTTTTGTCTCTCATAGTTGAGGTCTACCTATGATGACAATTACAGGCCTCTCTCATCTTTTTAAGTGGGAGAACTTGCACAATTGGTGGCTGACAAAATACTTTTTTGCCCCCCTGTATATGAAAGTGACAATTGTGATGAGAATAGAACAGGAGGCCTCAGAGGAAGTAGAGGAAAAGAGGAGCAAGGGAAAAGGAAGGGACTAGAAGATTCTTTAGCAGCTATAATCGCTCTGATTTTTTTATTGGCAGTTAAGACACTGTCACATACAGGCAATGTTACAGCAGAAATTTGCCTTACATAACTTCTATTAGAGAAATTCTGCATATCACACAAGTGTGTGGGAAGGAATCAACAATCAACAACTCCTCCACACAGTGTGATTCCTGAAGGGGCCTTTGGACAAGTGTAGTATCTTTATGATCTTCATTAACCACTTGCCCTCTTCAGGATTTACCCCATCCCCCCCTTCATGACCAGGCCATTTTTTGCGTTACGGTGCAAATGACAAGTCCATTTAACGGACAATTGCGCGGTCATGCAACACTTCACCCAAATGAAATGTATGTCCTTTTTTTCCCCCACAAATTGAACTTTCTTTCAGTGGTATTTGACTGCCTGTGCATTTTTTATTTTTTGCGCTATAAACAAAAAAAGACCGTCAATTTTGAGAAAAAAAACAATATTGTTGACTTTTTGCTATGAACCTCCCTAGCGGTCTTATTACAGTATGTCCATATTTCTGTGCTGAAAGCGGTACTTTTTTTTGCCTGGAAATATGTCATTTTTTTTATTGTAGGCCTGTAATTTTTAGGAATAACTTACTGAAATCTGTCCGAACAAGAGTCTAGTAAACATCATAGTCTAGTATGATAAAATTTGAAACAGGAAATCATAAATTATAATATAATAAATAATCATAAAAAATAATTGTGACAGGGGGTAGGCAGGACAGAACACACAAAGCAGATGGCAAACACACAAAGCTTTATTAAAGCAAATGACAGTCACTCAATTGGAGTCTGCAGGGAGCTTGGCAGTACCCGGTATGGGGCAGTAGCAAGGAGAGGGCTCAAAACAGTGTAATCCGGCCCCAGGGGCAAAGTTAGAGTCTCTACAACAGTTTGTAATCCAAGCAGGGAAACGGGGATAGGGTACAGAAACAGTTCAGGTAAATAAAGCAGAAGTGCATACACTCACGGCTCCGGCAGGGATGCCCGGGTTCACAGCAGACGACAGCCAGGGGGGCGACCCTTCTCAGCCCACAGCAGAGGGTCCTAGCAGCAGGGACCAGGCTTGACTCTCCAGCAAGCAGTATGCCAGTACTCCGGGGTGCAAAGCAAGGGCAGTATAACAGCAAGTACTTGCCCTGAGTCCTGAGTATTCATAGCATAGTCAGTGGGTAATAATTCTCCCAAGCCTGGGCTAATGCAGGGTGTCATCGGGTAGCAATTCTCTCCCAAATCCTGGGTACTTGCAGAGTGGCAGCTGGCGTTATTTCTCCCCCAAATCCTGGGTACTTGCAGAGTGGCAGCTGGCGTTATTTCTCCCCCAAATCCCTGGGTAATTGCAGAGTGGCAACTGGCGTTATTTCTCCCCCAAATCCCGGGGTAATTGCAGAGTGGCCGCGATAGTCTCACCGCAGCAGAGACCTCTCTGTGGCTGGGCAGTGGAACGAACGAACGGGGAGCCCGGCATCGGCCTTTTTAAGCCGATGCAGGATGCTCCCTGGTCGTCCTGGCAACTGTGGGCGGGCCATGGGCAGCGTGCCTTGTTCGCCCGGCAACGAGGCATGCCCCCCTTGACATGGGCCACGCTCTCGAGAGCGCGTCCTTTGTCTGTCGGTATCTGCAAGCGCAGGAACTTTCATGACCGAGCTGCAGATGTCGGGGCCGTGTGGCGTCAGGGTGAATCACCATGGGAGGTCGCACCTCTCCGTGGAGAGGTGTGAACCTCACTGCAGGGAAACTATCTTCCTCCCTCCAGCCGAGCCTTTTGACATAAAGGGACACTTTTTGGACTCCATGGACTTTTCTCAGTTTCCAGGCAGAAAGAACAATAAAAATGCAGACAGGGCACAGGACAAGTCACTAGGGACAAAATGTATGTGAAATGCTTTGAAACAGTAATGTTATACTATGTGATTTTAGTGTATTTAGTTAACGTCACTTTTTAAAAATTTTTAATTTCCCTCCGGTTCCGGCCCCCGTACGTCCCGAAACCTGCAGGGACTGGAACCCGGAAGACGGATGCTGGTTTTGGCCAGAGGAGATGGCCGGGGGCGCTGCAGGGGACACATCGCAGGAGCGCAGGACAAGGTAAGTGATCGAGGAAATCCCAGAGCAACGCTGCAGGGTAATCCTGAGTGTAACTCGGGGTTACCACTTTTGGCACTGATAATTAACCCCGAGCTACACTCTGGAATACCGCCAGGAAGGTTAAACATGTCCAGTAAAAAAATGTAAAAAATCTAATTTCGTCATAAATGTAGGCCAAAATGTATTCTGCTACATGTCTTTGCTAAAAAAAAATCCCAATATGTGTAAATGAATTGCTTTACATGAAAGTTATAGCGTTTAGAAATGACTGTAGAGATAATGGGATTTTTTTTTCTACTAGTAATGGCGGCGATCAGCGACTTTTATCGAGACTGCGGCGGACATTCTGACACTAGGGGGGAACTAACTTGGTGTCATTGACACCCCAGGGATACCAATACAGTGATCAGTGCTATAAAAAAGCACTGACACTGTACTAATGACACTGGGCAGGAAGGGGTTAATGTGAGGGGCTATCAAAGGGTTAACTGTGTACTGGGAGTGTTTTACTAGGGGGCAGGGGGGTGTTGTTCACTGTAAGCACACTGATCGGGATGACTGTACTGTGCACAGCCATCCTGAGCAGTGTGCTCGAGCTGACAGGGAGGAAGATTGTTTGTAAACAAAACAATGTTCCACCCTGTTGGAGATGCTCGGTAATCACCGGGCGCTGGCGGGTAATTACTGGGCAGACCCCAGTGATTGACATCCACAGCCGCAAATGGCAGTGCGGATAGGGTGCAGGCATGGCTTGCGCGTTTCCTACCCAGAAATGCAGAATGATGTATATATATGTGATCCTGCACACAGGTGCCGCCCTATAGCAGTATATCTATAGGGCGGTCCTTAAGCGGTTAAAGTATAACTAAAGGCAAAATGTATTTCTCATTTTTGATAGCGAAAAATAGGGTTATAACTCCAGTCAGGTTTTTTGCCATCTACAGTATATTTCAGTGGTTAGCACTTCTGCCTAGCACTAGGGTCGTTGGTTCAAATCCCAAGCCATGACACTACCTGCCTGGAGTTTGCATGTTCTCCCTATGTCTGCGTTGGTTTCCTCAGGATACTCCAGTTTCCTCTCACATTCCAAAGACATGCTGGAAGGTTATTTGGCTCCTGTCTAAATTGGCCCTCATATGAATGTGAGTTAAGGATAGATTGTAAGCTCCTTGAGAGTTTGGGCCTGATGTGAACATACAATATATATTTGTAAAGTGCTGCATAAATTGACGGTGCTTTATAACTACCTGTCATAAATAAATAATGTTTTATTGAGGAGATTTCCCTTCAATTCATGTCTTATAGCCAAAACAGGAAGTGAGAGGAAATCCATCCAAAGTGAGCTAATCCCTTGGTTGTCACCCTGGTCACCAGAACTAGTGTTCACATTGGGAGACATCCCCTCTATTACTCTTCTGGTGACAACTCAAAATTTTGGATTTTCTTTTACCTCCTGTAATAAAGATAAACATGATAAATAGAGAAGGTGAATATTCCTAATGGGGGAACCGACAGCATTGAAAACCTGCCAGATGTTTGATTCTTCTCCACTCTATCCAAAACTAAAAAAAATTTTGCCTTTAATTATACTTTAAGAGTTCTCATGGGGTGCCTGTGGACCTCCATTTACTTCTATGATGCAGTGGACATGTCATTGGGTTCAGTTCTAAATTTTATTCCTACAGCTCTTTTGTTCCGTCCTTTTGAAATCTTTGTTGGGATGCACAGTTCTGCATGTGATTGTATTCTACATGATGAGATGATATTGTTCTCCCTAAAGACAGCGTACACATCTTCCACACACAGGACTACAGTAAAATGGTACCAAACTCCTCCCATTCATGTAATTTCCGGTTTCAAAGTACCGTGATATTAAGTCACTAGGAACCCAAAGGACTCCTGGGATACAGAACACGACATCCCAGGAGACCTTGCGATTCACCCTACAACGTCATCGCCTAGGCGGCACGGACCGGAGCTGCAGTCCTAAAAATGGATTTAAAGGTATTTATAATACGGAACAAAAAACAAATTATCCAAATCGTGCTTTACAACACAGGTACAATGTACAGAGATGCACTTTAAAAAATGGGTAGAACTCCGCTTTAAATACAATTACAACATTAAGTAAATGTAATTTTGCATTTTGTAGGCCTAAGGCTAAAGAACATGTGTGCTGTGTGCGTTCAATGAATTACTTTTTGAGTCATTTAAGTATACAGTGGGGATCGAAAGTTTGGGCACCCCAGCTAAAAATTTGTATTAATGTGCATAAAGAAGCCAAGGAAAGATGGAAAAATCTCCAAAAGGCATCAAATTACAGATTAGACATTCTTATAATATGTCAACAAAAGTTAGATTTTATTTCCATCATTTACACTTTCAAAAAAACAGAAAACGAAAAAATGGCGTCTGCAAAAGTTTGGGCACCCTGCAGAATTTATAGCATGCACTGCCCCCTTTGCAAAGCTGAGACCTGCCAGTGTCATGGATTGTTCTCAACCATCCTCTGGGAAGACCAGGTGATGTCAATCTCAAAGGTTTTAAATGCCCAGACTCATCTGACCTTGCCCCAACAATCAGCACCATGGGTTCTTCTAAGCAGTTGTCTAGAAAACTGAAACTGAAAATAGTTGACACTCACAAAGCTGGAGAAGGCTATAAGAAGATAGCAAAGCGTTTTCAGATGTCAATATCCTCTGTTCGGAATGTAATTAAGAAATGGCAGTCATCAGGAACAGTGGAAGTTAAAGCAAGATCTGGAAGACCAAGAAAAATATCAGACAGAACAGCTCGCAGGATTGTGAGAAAAACAATTCAAAACCCACGTTTGACTGCACGATCCCTCCAGAAAGATCTGGCAGACACTGGAGTTGTGGTACACTATTCCACTATAAAGAGATACTTGTACAAATATGGTCTTCATGGAAGAGTCATCAGAAGAAAACCTCTTCTACGTCCTCACCACAAAAATCATTGTTTGAACTTTGCAAATGAACATATAGACAAGCCTGATGCATTTTGGAAACAAGTTCTGTGGACCGATGGGGTTAAAATTGAACTTTTTGGCCGGAATGAGCAAAGGTACGTTTGGAGAAGAAGGGGCACAGAATTTAATGAAAAGAACCTCTGTCCAACTGTTAAGCATGGGGTTGGATCAATCATGCTTTGGGGTTGTGTTGCAGCCAGTGGCACAGGGAACATCTCACGAGTAGAAGGAAAAATGGATTCAATAAAATTTCAGCAAATTTTGGATGGTAACTTGATGCCATCTGTGAAAAAGCTGAAGTTAAAGAGAGGATGGCTTCTACAAATGGATAATGATCTCAAACACACCTCGAAATCCATGGGGGATTACATCAAGAGGCGTAAACTGAAGGTTTTGCCATGGCCTTCACAATCTCCTGACCTCAACATGATTGAAAATCTATGGATAGACCTTAAGAGCAGTGCGTGACAGACAGCCCAGAAATCTCAAAGAACTGGAAGACTTTTGTAAGGAAGAATGGGCAAAGATACCTCAAACAAGAATTGAAAGACTCTTGGCTGGCTACAAAAAGCGTTTACAAGCTGTGATACTTGCCAAAGGGGGCAGTACAAGATATTAACTCTGCAGGGTGCCCAAACTTTTGCAGACGCCATTTTTTTGTTTTCTGTTATTTTGAAAGTGTAAATGACGGAAATAAAATCTAACTTTTGTTGACATATTATAAGAATGTCTAATCTGTAATTTGATGCCTTTTGGAGATATTTCCATCTTTCCTTGGCTTCTTTATGCACATTAATACAAATTTTTAGCTGGGGTGCCCAAACTTTCTATCCCCACCGTACATTGAAAATATAAGTGGAATTTCCTGTTTTTCTTTTTACTGAAAATGACACACTGCAAGAAACAAACATGTTACTTATCTCCGGGGAGATATATGTGAAGTAACACTGGTGACTAAGCTTTTTCCCAGAACAGGAGGGTAAGGTCCTCCTGAGCAAGATATGCTTAGGTAAGGTAAATGTAAATGAGATAATGTCTTCTATAAAAGATAATGTTAATCGGACTAAAAGGCTTTGGTATATGTAGCTCTTCAAAGTCTTATTACACATGAGAACAGTACGCAGGCTCTCTTACCTCCACTCCAATCCTTTTAAGAACTCAGGGAATGGACTTTACCGGCAGCACTGCTCAAGTCCCCTACTCAACTGAACTGTCATAGGGGCCGACTAATAAGGCTCCATGAACACGGGACGTTTGCAAAACACTTCTGAATGATGGAAACTGACTGCTGGAAAACGTAGGTTAAAAAAACATCTGTTCAGCTGCGTTTGCATACTGCGTTTATGAGCATTTGCGTTTAGAAGCTTTTTTTAAAATAACCTCAGGAGACCTTCCTAAATGCCCAGAGTGCACTGAAAAACAGTACAAAATTAACTATTTCAGACATTTTGAGAGAAATAGAGAGAGCAGAAGCAGAGAGAGCAGTATGTGTTGAGATTACCTATCTTTTCTGTTTGTATTCACTATGGATCCCATCATGAGCATAATGCGGAGCGTTCTACCATTTTTTCCTTCACGCAAAACCTGGAACTGACTGCGCTGCTGTACTAGGTCCAGTTAAATACATGGAAAACACTTTGCATGCATTTCTGAAAAAAGGCTCTGGAAAGCATTTGGATATGGAACAGTTAAAAAAAGCTTCTAAATGCAAATGCTTATAAACGCGGTTATTCACATTTACATGCATTTACAAGCGTTTGAAATGCTGATAAAATCTACTCCTGAAAGCAAGTTTGGTGCGTTCAAAAAAACGACTGTAAACTCAACTGCCTGTAAATGACTGTAAATGACGATGTGTATATGGACACATAGGAAGACATTAGGGAGAGTTCAGGGGCTGCTGAAAAAAACGCAGAAAATCTCCTAAACGTGAGTTTATCAGCTGCAGTGTACATGAACCCTTAGTGGGCATTTCATTATCCAGCAGGGGCGGACTGACCATTTGGAAACTCGGGCACTGCCCGAGGGCGCCCGGGGTCAGTGGGGGGCCCCATGAGATGCCCCTGGTACCTTTTTCATAGGCTTTTTTGAGTTTGGGCAAGGACACAGGGGCCCCATGGTTCCCTATTGCCCAGGGGCCCCATGAGTTGTTAGTCTGCCCCTGTTATCCAGTACCTGTGGCCTTATTCTGGAGGAGTCAAACCCTTTCTCTGCAAATTACTTCTTTCATGGTTTGCAAAATAAGTAACTCATCAGGTGGCACACACGCAAGCTAGAAAGGAATCCAAAATGTAATTAATGGACAACAAAATGTACAAGACCCTCACATCTATGATCCAAGCAGGGGAAGAGATTGATTGAGTAATGCAATTTGTCTCTGTATTCTCTCACAGTTTTTCACAGTTTCTGTCACGTTTTGACATGGTGTTGAATGCTGCACGATCCCGATATCATGCCTACATCATGAATACATGGCCGTGGGTGTTCACATTGCAATGTTTACTTTTTTCACAGAACTTTATTGAAATATCACAAGCGACATTTGAATTCTATACATTGCTGTCGTGGTTCACATCGCAGCCTGCTTCACTGAAAAAAAAGTGTTGCCTACTTTTCTATTATGCAACAAGGCTGTGCTGGAAATAGCACCACCGCATCTGGTGTAAATGGGCCTGACTCATCATGTCAGCAGATTCTTTTATCTCCCTCTACCGGGTTGCACACTTTTAGTTAGGAAGGAGTCTGCTGCTTGCAGCAATTTTCTCCAAGACACAGTCAAAACTAATTCAGAAATACCCTGCACATACCGAGCCAAAAGAGATTAACCACTTGCCTACCGGGCACTTATACCCCCTTCCTGCCCAGGCCGATTTTCAGCTTTAAACGCTGTCGCACTTTGAATGACAATTCCATGGTCATGCAATATTGTACCCATATGAAATTGTTATCTTTTTGGGGGGGTGTCTACTTTCCAAAAAGGGGTCGTTTTGGGGGGTGGGGCATATTATGCCCAGCATTAGACGTTTAAGCCACACATCACTCACTCTTCTAACCACCTGAAGACCAAGCCTTTTCTGACACTTTTTGTTCACATGAAAAAAAATCTGTATTTTTTGCTAGGAAATTAATTTAAACCCCCAAACATTATATATTTTTTTAAAGCAAACACCCTATTGAATAAAATGGTTGGTGCTGCAATGTTTTATGTCACATAGTACTCGCGCAGCGATTTTTTTAAAAAAAAAACACTTTTTTTACTTTTAATGCACAAAAACACAATATATTGGCCAATTATTTGGTAAAATGTAAAAGATGATGGTATGCCGAGTAAATAGATAACAAACATAACATGCTTTAAAACTGTGCATGCCCCGTGCAATGGCAACAAACTGCATATGTTTTTAATATCCATAGGCAACGTTTTAAAAGCCTTTACAAACTACCATTTTAGATTTACAGAGGAGGCCTAGTGCTAGAATTACTGCCCTTGATCTAACGTTCACGGCGATACCTCACATGCATGGTGCAACCGCTCTTTACATATCAGCACAGGGTCAACGGTGTGTGCGCACGCGGGGGGGCGAGGGTGCTTTTTTTTTTAAGTTATTTTGATTTTTTAAATTATTTTTACACTGTCCCTTTCATTTTTTTTATCACTTCTAGTGCTATTACAGGGAATGCAAATATCTCCTATAACTTCAATGGGCATTGTCATATATTCTTTTTTGAGAAATCTGGGGTCTATCAGGCTCTAGCTATCTCCTCTACCCTTACATTATCTAATCAAACCAAGATCGGTGTGATCAGATGCTTTCCAAATTTACAAATGGCGCTGTTTATATCCTGCGAAACTGAAGTGATGAAATGCTCGTAGCTTCCGATTTCTTAGACTATAGAGATGATTGGCACTATTCTGGTCTCCAATCACCTCTATGGTCAGCTGGCAGAAACAACGGCTACATTCTCAGGTTCCCCTGATGGCACGGGACTGCCCGAGCAGGCCTTGAAAGGCAGCGGGGAAGGGGGGGCATCATCTCCCGCTGCTTGTAAAAGCAATCCTGCAGCTAATTAGCCACTAGGATTGCTTTTACATGAAAGCCAATTGCCGGCTTTTATGTAAATACCAGGATGATGCCTGCAGCTGTAGGTATCATCCTGGTATAACCATTCAAAGTCCAGTGATGTACCAGTACGTCGCTTGTCCTTGTTGGGTATATATGCTATGTTCTTTTTTTTTTGTATGCAGTTCGTGGGCTGAATGAAAAAAAAGAGAAGAAATCTCTGCCAGAAAAAGTGTGTGGTATGCCCACCATTAGAATATACCGCCCTGCATCCACCCACTTCTAATGGTGGGCACACATTAGGTCACCCAGTGCCACATGTGCCAATTCCAAGATTGTACAAATGTCTAAATAGTGGCACGCTTGAATAAAAATTGTCCACATATAACTGGTACCCCATATGGAAAAAGGATGGCACCAAGTACCAAACTATTTTGCCACTGCTCCCCATGCAGTCTGGGCATCCGGGGGGGCTCCACGTGACTATCTTTTCCCTCGTAAATCCGAAACTTATATGTATAGCCTGCTGCCCTCTCACAGGTCTTATACATTTTGACCCCAAATATTTGGTTAAGGTGATTTACGAGGGGCCGAACAATGTGAAACCTGTCAAATTTAGGGTTACCCGAGGACGACAGAGTGTGTTGTAGTTGAAATGCATAAAACACATTATACTCTCATATCTATGCCTGGCCATGGCAGCAGAGAACACAAGCATATGATGAATCGGGTCTGTGGACCAATGCAACCGCAATTCATTTTTTTTAGTAGTGCCCATGTTGAGGGTTAGGCCCAAAAAAAATGTAAATTCGGAAACTGTAATGGGTTTCCATGCGAATGGTCTGGCAAGGTTTTAATTTGGGTTAGCGGGGATAAATTGTTGTGCATATAAATTGCCTTGATCCACAATCAATGCATAAAGATCTTCTGTGAAAAACAGCTCCAAAAAATCAAGGGGAGTCAAATTTGCTGTTTCCACCTGAATTCCGGGCTGGGTAGTAAATGGGGGAAGTACGGATGCTGAAGAATTTGTAGGCTGCCAATCAGGATTTGCAAGCACATCCGGAAGGATACTAGGGGGTCTACGGCCTGTGTATGAATTCTTGGTGGCTGCGGGACAATACTTGTGCTCGCCACCGCACCAGCTTGCACTGCACTTATGGGACTCGCCACATCACCAAGTGATACTGCAGTGCTGGTATGTGAAAGACCAGGATGCACTAGGCCGCTGGTGCTCGCCAGTTCACCAAAAGGTAGAGAAGCACTAGTACTGGCACTTTGTTACAAAATTTACTGGCAAGTTCTAACAAAGATCAGGCCTGATTCTGCGAACACTGTGGTTTTGTGTGCAATGTATCAAATGGCAGTGACCTACTGACACTGCACTTGCTGGGGGAGAAGGGGGGGTAAGTGTAGGGGCTAAACGCAGGTGCTAGAAGGTGCCAGGGCTGATCCCACTAACGTTGCATTTTTGGGGACACTATACTAATGTGAATGCTGGTATAGTGCTGATCTGATCAAAGATATTGATCCGTTCAAACACTATACTAGCAATAGAGGTTTATTGTGTATGAGCCTGTCCCTGGTAATCAAGGGGTTAAATGTGATTACTGGTGTACTGACAGGCAATCTGACGCTATCTGGGAGGGGCGTGAAAACTGCATACATGATACATGTATACATGATTTTGCGCACTCGTGCCACCCTGTAGCAGTATTTCTGCTATAGGGCGGTCAGGAAGCGGTTACAGAAACGGTTTGCGTTGTGGCGCTGCGTTACTTTAACTGACAATTGTGCGGTCATGCAATGCTGCACTCAAATTTATGTCCTTTTTTCCCCACTAATTGAGCTTTCTTTTGGTGGTATTTGATCGCCTGTGCGGTTTTTATTTTTTGCGCTATAAAAGAAATTTTGAGAAAAAAACAATATTTTGGACTTTTTGCTATAAAACATGTCCAGAATAAAAATTTAAAAATCAAATTTCGTCATAAATTTAGGCCAAAATGTATTCTGCGACATGTCTTTGCTAAAAAAAAATCCCAATATGCGTAAATTAATTGGTTTACGTAAAAGTTAGAGTTTACAAATCCTCGCCCCTTTTTGTATCCCTATACAGACAAGAATCCCCTAGTTTCACTCCATTTCACATCCAATGTCAGGACAATACAAATCCCCCCCCCCCCCCCAATGTCAGGACGGTACAGATCCCCCCCAAATGTCAGGTCAGTACAAATATCCTCGCAAATGTCAGGACGGTACAAATGTCCCCCAAATGTCAGGTTAGTACAAATCCCCCCCAAATGTCAGGACGGTACAAATGTCCCCCAAATATCAGGTCAGTACAAATACCCCCCAAATGTCAGGATGGTACAAATCCCCCCAAATGTTAGGTCGGTATAGATCCCTCCTAAATGTCAGGACAGTACAAATCCCCTCTAAATGTCAGGACAGTACAAATCCCCCCCTAGGTGTCAAGACGGTAGAAATACCCCCAAATGTCAGGACAGTACAAAATGTCCCCCAAATGTCAGGAAGGTACAAATACCCCCCAAATGTCAGGAAAGTACAAATCCCACCCAAATGTCAGCACAGTACAAATTCTCCCCTAAATGCCAGGGCGGTACAAATCCCCCCTAAATGTCAAGATGGTAGAAATACCCCCAAATGTCAGGACAGTGCAAATATCCCCCAAATGTCAGGACAGGACAAATTTCCCCCCCCACATGTTAGGACAGTAGAAATACCCCCAAATGTCAGGAGAGTAGAAATACCCCCCAAATGTCAGGACAGTACAAATCCCCCCAAATGTCAGGACAGCAGAAATACCCCCAAATGTAAGCACAGTACAAATACCCCCCAGATGTCAGGATGGTGCAAATACCCCCCAGATGTCAGGATGGTGAAAATATCCCCAGATGTCAGGATGGTGCAAATATCCCCCATATGTCAGTACAGTACAAATACCCCCCAAATGTCAGGATGGTATAAATCCCCCCAAATGTCAGACAGTGCTAATATCCCCCAAATGTCAGGACAGGACAAATCTCCCAAATGTCAGGACAGGACAAATACCCCCCAATGGCCTCTTTTTGGAAAGTAGACAGTCTGAGATAATTAGCAGGAGGCATTGCAAGTTTTTTGAAGTTGTAATTTGTCACAAATTTTTGAAAAATTAAGACATTTTTTTTTAAATTGTTTATTTTACAATTTGTTTTTTATATACTGTCACCAGTGCAGTAGAGTGTGATCACATAACTGGTGTGGCGGTGATCAGGATTTCTGACTAGTGACAGCATGTAAAAAATAAATTAATTAATTTTCAATTTATTTTTTTTTACAATTTTTTTTAACAATATAATGTTACCATAATAACATTGTACTACTCTGGGAAAGTGATCAAGATTTTTTTTTATACACATTATGATTGCTTATACCAGTGAATTTCACTGTTATAAGCAACCATTTTTACTGAATGAAATTGATTGATTCAACGTTTACTATTGTGGCTAGTTGTGACTGGCTCTGTCTGTACCATATGATTGCTGTGACCAATCACAGAGATCAACACGATAGTACACAATGGATGGCATGAATGAATGCTATCCATTGTGTATAACTGTCATGTGATCTGCTGTGATTGGTCACAGCGATCACATGGTATGAGCAGTTGCTGGTACATTGATCGGTCATCTGGAGTGTCTGGTGAACACAGCGGGTAACAGATCTCGCCGCAGCGTGGACCTTTCCAGGAGGACATCATATGACATCCTCCTGGAATGGTGATGGCCCACCTGGCCATAATTTGACTATTTATAGCTGTTGCCCCTGTCAGCTGCCTTTAGAGCTCAAGGGGGAGAATGTGGTGGGGGGGTAAAAATGCAGCTCAGTAGCGAGCTGAACCCCCCCAGAATAAAAAAATATCTACAGCCCTGCATGCTACATTAGTGTGATGGTCACTGGGATTAATTACCCCCTTATAGATAGCTAAAAAGATCAATAATATCAGTGGAAACTTGTCAGTGGGTAGATATCTGTAAAAGTAATTGTGAAAAAGTAAAGTATCCCCACTACATATAACAAAGGATTAGACCATAGTGATATACAGGTAAAACTCGAAAAATCAGAATATCGTGCAAACGTTCATTTATTTCAGTAATGCAACTTAAAAGGTGAAACTAATATATGAGATAGACTCATTACATGCAAAGCAAGATAGTTCAAGCCGTGATTTGTCATAATTGTGATGATTATGGCTTACAGCTCATGAAAACCCCAAATCCACAATCTCAGAAAATTAGAATATTACATGCAATCAATAAAACAAGGATTGTACATAGAACAATATCAGACCTCTGAAAAGTATAAGCATGCATATGTACTCAGTACTTGGTTTGGGCCCCTTTTGCAGCAATTACTGCCTCAATGAGGTGTGGCATGGAAGCTATCAGCCTGTGGCACTGCTGAGGTGTTATGGAAGACCAGGATGCTTCAATAGCGGCCTTCAGCTCTTCTGGATTGTTCAGTCTCAGGTCTCTCATCTTTCTCTTGGCAATGCCCCATAGATTCTCTATGAGGTTCAGGTCAGGCGAGTTTGCTGGCCAATCAAGCACAGTAATCCCACAGTCATTGAACCAGGTTTTGGTGCTTTTGGCAGTGTGGGCAGGTGCCAAGTCCTGCTGTAAAATGAAGTCAGCATCCCCATAAAGCTCGTCTGCTGAAGGAAGCATGAAGTGCTCCAAAATCTCCTGGTAGACGGCTGCATTGACCCTGGACTTAATGAAGCACAGTGGACCAACACAGACTGTGGAAACTTCACACTGGACTTCAAGCATCTTGCAGCATGTGCCTCTCCATTCTTCCTCCATACTCTGGGTCCTTGGTTTCTTAATGAGATGCAAAAGTTGCTATCATCAGAAAAGAGGACTTTGAACCACTGAGCAACAGACCAGGTCTGTTTTTCTTTAGCCCAGGTAAGACACTTCTGATGTTGTTTGTTGTTCAGGAGCGGCTTGACAAGAGGAATACGACTTTTGAATCCCATGTCCAGGATCCGTCTGTGTGTGGTGGCTCTTGATGCACTGACTCCAGCCTCAGTCCACTCCTTGTGAAAGTCCCCAACACTTTTGAATGGCCTTTTCCTGACAATCTTCTCCAGGCTGCGGTCATCCATGCTGCTTGTGCACCTTTTTCTTTCACACTTTTCCCTTCCACATAACTGTCTATTAATGTGCTTTGATACAGCACTTTGGGAACATCCAACTTCTTTTGCAATTACCTTTTGAGGCTTTCCCTCCTTATGGAGGGTGTCAATGATGGTTTTCTGCACAACTGTCAGGTCAGCAGTCTTTCCCATGATTGTGATTCCTACTGAACCAGACTGAGAGACCATTTAAAGGCTCAGGAACCCTTTGCAGGGGTTATGGCTTAATTAGCTGATTAGAGTGGGACACTTTGAGCCTAGAATATTGCACCTTTTCACAATATTCTAATTTTCTGAGATTGTGGATTTGGGGTTTTCATGAGCTGTAAGCCATAATCATCATAATTATGACAAATCACATCTTGAACTATCTTGCTTTGCATGTAATGAGTATATCTCATATATTAGTTTCACCTTTTAAGTTGCATTACTGAAATAAATGAACTTTTTGCACGATATTCTAATTTTTTGACTTTCACGTGTAGATATACATTGTATTATGTTTGGATTGATTGGTAGGGTTTTTTTATGCAGCAAATGGTGTATATGTTTGTATATTCACAAAAAGGTCTCTAAAAATGGGGAGAAATGACAGGGGAACATAAGTATATTTTACTACATATAATGGGGTGGATTTACTAAATGAATGAAGTTGATTTACTAAAGGCACATAGCCTGAGCACTTTGCAAGTGAGATTGCTCCAGAACTTAGTAAATGAAGGGAGCTCTGCTGACTTCCATCATCCAATCACGCTCAAGTAAAAATGCTGTTTTTTTCCTTGTATGTGATGTAAAGTGAAGCTTTACCTCATGTACTAAGCTCTGGAGAAACTTGCAAGTTGCATAATCTATTTGCCTTAAAGTAGAACTATAGGCAACATTTTTTTCATTTTGGATAGAGTAAGAGAGGGTTTTAACCCCTGTCTGTTTTTTTTAATTTGTTGCCATCTGTGTCCCCATTGGCAGATATCACCTCTGTTACTTTTCTGGTGACAACTGAAAAATTGGGATTTTCTTTTACTTTCACTTTCAATGATAATGGTAAACAGGACAAATAGAGAGAGTGAATCTCCCTAATGGGGATCCAAAAGAAAAAAAAGGGCAGATTCTGGCCATGTCCATTATTCACCACCAATGCAGATTACTTGTTATGAGTATTGTAAATATTGTAAATGTTTACATATAGTTTATACTGTTTAAATACAGACTGCCTTAGTTTATAATAGAAGTTTCTGTCATATCTGTTATTTTTGTCATAAAAATGTGCATGTGAATAAACTTTCCATCTTTTGTCAGTAAAAAAAGTCATGGGGGGTTGGCCTTGCTCCTACCTCTCCATGAAAAGACCATACCTCCTAGCAAGAAATTGTGTGTCCACTGATGGGGGTTAAGCAGAATCCAATAGGAGCTACCATCATGGTGGAGACCAAATGGAACTTTGAGTTGAGGGGTGATTGGATAGTGTGTAAGAAGGTGCCTACCAATTAGGCTGTGTAAGTTAGGGGTATTTGTGCTGCCCAGATGTGGGAAAGGGTTAATGTTTGCTCTTCCGGTTTCCATGGCTTTTATTGGCCTGTCTTCCTCCCTGTGTGACATATAAATAGGGGAAAGGATGGATCTGAGACAGCAAGGAGTTCTGGGGAGGACCACATGAGGTCTGCAGAAGCAAGATGTAGGCCCTGAAACCAGCGTATGTCCACCTAGGGAACCACCAGCAACAAATACTACATTTTATGGACTCACACCTGGACAGCTATGCCCGGGCAGCCACAAAGTAGTTAGTTAGAGGGCTGAGTTTTGCACTTTATCCTGTAACCTTGCAGACGTTATCGGTAAAGTTCCTTAAATTAGCCTTGAGTTTGGTCTGAAATTACTCTAAAAGGGTGCATGGTGATACATGGCATAAAAACAGGGCCTGTTGAAGCACGCACAGGATAGAAGAGGAAGTCCACACAAAGTATTAACTTGGCAGGAAAGATGGAGGAGTGTAGTTGCTATGGGTAACCATGAACTGATGGGAAGATAAAGCAGCAAGTCAGCAGCAGTACCTGGTGGAAATGACAAGTCCTTTGAAAGGGGTCGGTGTTCTGTCTCCTTCTCTAGCAGTCGGTCCCCTCTGAGCTGAAGCTGGGGAAGAACCCGTGATATGGATAAGTTAGATACCTTGCCACATGGTACAGGAGAGAGAAGAAGTTAAAGAGTGCATGTATGAGGTCCATGCTAGTGCACATTCTTTTACTGGGAGTGAGGTGGCAGGTTTACCCTGGAGTGGTGGATCGCTGGTCCCTCCTAAATGAAGTGCTTGTAAGGTGAGGTGTGTAGTGACACGGGACGACATGTTTTACAGAGAGACTCTGTAAGTCATATGGCTGCACACGGTGTACGGCTCACCTCTAAGCCGGGATTCTGCCTTAACATGAGCAGCTCTGACCACATCTACAGGCGCACTCTGCATACCGTGGCGATGTGACTCCCATGTGCATGTGCAGGAGTGAAGTCACCTTGGCCCAGCCATTCAAGTGGCCAAAAGATAGGAAACCCAGAAGGAAGACAGGGCAAAGATGGAAAGCGCCAGAGGAACATGACAGCACTGCACTGGAGGGTTCTGTTTTTTAGGTAGGTATGTCATAATGTACTAGTACGTAGTGCATACTAGTATATTATTATTTAAACCTGCAGGGGAGCCATGTTTTGTTTAATACCAAAACTTTACTACTGTTTTAATGTTGGCTCTCACATGAGCATGGCCTCGCCTGGTCCCAGGCATTGATGAGCACACACAAGAAGAGGTACCTTCACATGCACAGGCAACGGGCCCAACCCACAACTGATTCGGACTTTGTCTGTAGTACAAAAGAAGGTCCTGTTCCAGATTGCTAATCTAGGAACCTCTCTTGTTCAATTACCCCCTCAGCTGGCTATCGTAGGTCTTTAATAGTATTTTAAATGCAGTTTAATTAATAACTGTTTTTGACTTGGTATCAGCTTCTTGTAATCCCGGTGCAGCAGCAGCACCTAGACTAGGAAAGATAGAAGTAGCATTAGAAGCCAACCAGGTGCTCACAATGCTCATGTACAGTACACTGATGATCGTGCCCTCTCTAATCAAAGGTTGGGGCAAGGAGGTTACCAGGATGTTTTGCCTGCTGGCTATTTATTACAGGAGCAGTCATACCAAGAAAAAGAAGTTACTCTCTAGTATAAAAGCCTTGCATGAAAGTTTATTCATCTTTTTGGTGTATTGACTGCTCCTCTAGCCTCTAACACATTTCAGCTTAGTCGTACAGGAAGCTTTTGACTGAGTAGAATGCGATTGCTAGCAGAAGAGTATAAAGGTCAAGTGCAGATGTCATATTGCTGGAGAAGGACACACTAAAAAGTAAGGCTATGTTCACACTAGCTTTGTCAGCAGGCGTCAGACAGGCATTTGGGAAGCGTTTTTAACGCTTCTCAAATATCTATGAAAATTCTGCACATGGCAGCACACAGTGCTGTTCACAGTGAAGCGTTAGTTTCGCATCCAGTTGCGTCGCAGCAAAACTGATGCCTCATGTCAAGTCAGGAGGAGTTGAAGCCTCCCATTCAAGTTTATGGTGCTGCTCCTCAAATGCCTGATAGGCATTTGCGACGCGGTTGCGGAGCGTTAATACCATTTAACTTCATTATAGAAGTTTGTGGTGCGGTTTTAACGCTTGGCAAATGCCTATCAACCGCCTCAAAACCGTGCATATAGGAGAGTTAAAAACGCTTCCCAAATGCCTGTCTAACGCCTGTCAAACGCTATAGGGGCGTTTGGAAACAGTTAGAAATAAAGTCAAGTGTGAACGAGCCCTAAGTGTAGCATAAAGTGTAAGTATGCTCTGCATTCTTGATGTTATTGGAAGAGCCAGCCCACCCCAATAGCACTTCTGCTTTGAGACACACCCAGTCTTTGCCATGACCCATTTTACACAAGGTTTTCTATCCTATCCTTATCCTATTGTAGGCCCTCTCAGTTATATCCCCTAGTGGACGTCCCCTGTCCGACATTGTCCGCCAACACCACTGTGACTTGTAATATGTAAATGTAAACATTCATTTGGGTTCAGGGATATGTGGTTTTCTATTTCTACCATTATCTAATTCTAACTGTTCCTTTATTTAGGTAAAAAAAATAATGTGAAACTCTCAAATGAATTTAAGCACTATGGATAATCGGATTTCCCAGTTATTTAGCATTATCAGTGACTTGAGCTCTGAAGAAAGTAGAGATGTGAACTTCTTGTGCAAGGACTTTGCTCCACGAGGAGCTTCAGAATTGAGTGACCTTATCACAACACTAAAGAAGCTTGGTTATACCGATCAAGAAAAAATGGATCTTTTAGCAGAGCTGCTGTACTATTTGAAGCGATTCGACCTTCTTAAAAAAAATTTTAAAACTAGTAAAGAAGAAATGGAGAAAAAACTAAGAATTCTAAAAATGGCAAAAGTTACTCCATTCAGGTAAGCAATTGAATAAACAATGACATGTATAAATGACTTTTTACAAGGATATTTGTGCTGATTTTCCAAGCAGAGTGATATTCAGGTGTTTATAATTGAGCATTTTAGAGCATATTTTGAGTGTTTTACATTTGTACTCAAGATTCTGGTGTTTTTGTTTTAGCCAATGGAGAAAACTAGGGGATGAGAACAGTTTTTACAGGCTAGAAAATACCTGAAATACACCTGAAAAAAACATAGAAAATGATTGCTTTAAGCATTTATAGGTGCCCCATTGAAGTCTAGATGAAGGGGTCCTGCGAGACTCCGAAACGTTGCCGTGCTATAACTATGTAATCGTTCATTAAAACTTTTGGACCCAAATTGGTGATCCTCAGTGTGCTGATGACATTCTCCTTTGCTGATTCTGTTCAGTTCCAGCCGACGGTTGCTGCAGTACCCAGTATACACACAGCCATTTTTAACGCAGACACCTGAGCACACATATGTGAATAGTCACTTTTCAAATACCTCGGATTTTGGATGCTGAGTGTTTTGGAGCTTCAGGCTACAAAATGCTCAGGTGTGAATGGGGCATGAAAGTCTTGCTGACTGACAAATGGCTTCATATTGCCTGCCAAAGCGATACCACTGCTCCCACCACCCAATTACCATGGCAAGCACAAGAGCAGAATTTTGAAATCTACAGACTGAGCATTTATGTATTAGTAATGCAGTGCTGATACAGGCTAGACAGCCCACAAATACTTTTACACTGGCTATACAACATTACAATGTAATTGTGCAATTTCTGACTAACCCATTTTACATTTACAAAACTATGTAATGTGAGGGCCTGCCTAAACAACCCTTTTTATTTGCTTCCAGTCAGACTTGTAATATACTGTATCGTTGTTGCTAGATCTAAAATACATGGTAAAATCTGATTGTAATAAACATACTTACTGTATAGGAAGGCTAAAGTGGTTGTAGCCACCAACACGTCTTTTAGTCATTCCACAACATATTGTTGCTGTTAAGCATTTTATAAAATGTTAACAGATAGGTATTCTTTAATGAACAATAATAGGTATTCAGTGCAATTGGTTAGTAGTTCTTCTCTTCAATACATTGACAATGAGCTTCATCAGAAAGATCTGTCATACAAGAAAAGCAAAATAGGCTCAAAGATACATATACATACACATCATGACTGAGCACAATATATCCCCCTGAGGGCCACCACCAGCTCCATTCTGGGCCTTGGGGCTGGCTATCCTTGGGTTGTGACCCTCTGAGTAGCACAACATGTGAGTGTGATATAAATATTGTGCGCTGTCACGGAACTGTAATGTGCATATACTTATGTATCTTTGAGCTTATTTTGCTTTCATTTATGACAAATTTGCATAACGTATAAGTAGTGCTATCTTCATTATGAAGCTTATCACAAAACCCATTGAACAGAAGAGCTACTGACCAATTGCACGGAATCCCTATTACTGTCCACTAAAGAACCCTTATCTGCAATATTGCTGGGACTGATGAGCTACTGTTGCACTTTTAGGAACTACTATACAGCTATCTAGTAGCCTTACTTGCCTGAAGGTTTCACTGGGGCTGTACTCAGGTGCACCATCAGGAAAACTGGACTCCAACACTAGCCAACTGAATAGATAGGACTAAGGACTGCCTCTCCCATAGCTATTCCACAGAGGCCTTTGCCTATTGCATATATTAGGGCACCCCTCACATGTGCAGACCTTTGGTCCATTATTTATCCATTGGTTGAAAAAAACGGACATCAGTGTATTGCTATAAACAAACATATGATCATCCACTTCGGCTTCCGTTAAGATCCTTTTTTGAAATGGATCATACCTCTATTTTCGTTCGCTTAAAAAACAGAAACGGACCCAAACAGATGTAAACAGACAAACGGTCCATTTTTGCATCCATTTTTGCATTGGTTGTTAGAAGCCGACACCTGCCGGCGTCCTAACAACTAATGACTCATCTCTGGAGTCGGCAATTACATTCAGAGCTGACAATGAAATTCAGAGGCAGCAAGTGAAAGAGCCTCCCCTACAAACGCACGCATACATACAAAAACGCATGCATTTTTTTTTCACTGTTTCACGGACATGCACAATTTTAATGATTGACATGTTGGATATCTATTTACTCAGTGCAACTTTATCATTCATTAATTGTGCTTGTTTGCCCTAAAATTAACTTTAGTGTATTTTTTCCTGAAATTGTACATTTCATAAACTGTTGTGCTAATATGTGACATAAAAAAATTGGAACTGTCACAAATGTATTCACTAGGGTGTCTGCTTTCAGAAAACATATAAAGTTTTTTGTTTTGGGGGGGGGGGGGGTTTAAGTAATCTCCATGCCTAAAATTATTTTTTAATTATGCTAACAAAAAAATTAAAAACATTTAAAAATGGCTCTAGGACTCAAGTGGTTATTGACTCTAGCTAGTGAATGTAAAAATTGATGAATACCTGATGGTAAGCTGATCAAAAATGGATGTAAACTGATGAAAAATTGATGTAAACTGAATCCTGTTTTTTCTTTGAAAAAATGTGACTTAACTGATGAAGCAGGCAGACCGCCCATTGAAAGGGGTCTAAACCAGTTATTCTTATCCATACTGCAGTTATTGTTTATTGTTGACTAATGAGTTGATGTCAGTACAGTGGTACAAAACTCTATTCTAAGTTACCACGGCATAGTGATTAGACTGTCTAGCAGACTGTGCCTGAATCTACCCTTTCTCTTTCCATTTGTGTTTATACCACCATTTACTCTAAACCATGCCAATACGTTGAGTTCGTTGCCCATTAAAAGGTTTTGTGTCTATGTCCTTGTACTAATCCACAGCCAAGTTAAAGGTATTTATACTCATGCTCTCTCAGCCCTGGCTCACATATGTGCGTTCCTGCCGGCCGCGTTTTGCGCAGACACGAGAGCCCATTCATTTGAATGGACTTCCGAGCCCCAGGACACGCAGGGAAGAAGTCCAGCCCGCACAGGAACCTCGGCTCCCAGTACGGTTGCGATTTCCAGTGGGCGGCGTGCCATTAGAATTAATGGCACCCGTTCGCGGGTCCGCATTCTTCTGTGTGGGTGGTGAGGCTGCACGGATTTTTGTGCAGAACCGCAGCGGCACCACCTGCACCTAGCCTCAGTGCTTGCAGCACTTTTAATTCAATCAGGTGTGTCAGAGGGGCTGAGGCTGAGGTAGAACAGAGAACCCAATCAACCAAGCGACTCCTGTGGGGATAGCGCTACTTTTCTATATGTATGTATTTTAACTCAAGATAAATGTTAGAATAAAGTATACTTTAATTAAATTCCATTTTGAGTCAATGGCACCTTAAAAGTCCCACTTTAAGGGCCAATTCACACTGCTTTTTTTTGTTCTGCATCCAAAATGCACAGGAAATAAGTTATATGGTTGTCAATGTCATAGTTCACATCAGTGCTTGCAGTTCCAGTGCGTTTCAGAAAAAAAAGTAGAACATGCTGCATTTTTTCTGCAGAAAAATGTATGGAACGCGGTAAACTCATCAAAAACGCACTGGAAAGCACCAAACCGCACTGGAAAGCACATGTCCCTATTTAAATTGAAGAAAAAGAGAGGGGGAAAATGAACTGGAATGCATAAAAAATGCACTTGAAAGTGTCAAAAATGCACAGTAACACATCAAAAATGCATAAAAACGCACAAGTAGAAACGTATCCGGAACTCATCTGGATTGCGTTTCTATAGTGTGAACCGGCCCTAAGTATTTGTCTGTGGCAAATGTTCTAGTACTTCCGAATGTGGTGCCTGATTTCCTATCCTGTCTTATCTTTTGACAATCAGATTGTAATGTGTCACACACAGGAGGCAACAGTCCTCCTCTACAGCATGTCTTTTCTGCTCAAGCTGTGGCTGCTTTCTGAAGCAAAGGAACTTTGTAGGTCTTTGCACAACTTTTTGTTTTCATGCTCCTGTATTTAGCGGATTTAGGTGTCTGTTTATGAATCAGCGGTAATAGATCGCTGCTCAGTTCTCCGGCATTCTCAGAGAACACAGTTCTCCTGTGAATGCCTTTTATGAAGCAGTTCTCAGAACAAAGGGAGAACGGTCTCCAAACACTGGAGAACGGTCTACAAATGCTGGAAAACGGCTGATTTTACTATAATCTCGTGAGATTACAGTAAAAGATCAGTTTACTAAACAGAGGTAAATTATCGCTGCTTAGTTTGCGGTCCCACCGATTCTCCAGCTCTGGGCTGGAGAATCTGGAGAGAGAACACAGATCTCCAGTGAAGGGCTGAACATGTTCTCCTCTGATCTCCTGAGTGTCATAAACTGTGAATGACCAGAGAATAGCTGCGATCCTCTGAATCACAGCTATTCTCTGTGTCATAAACGGACACCTGAAAGTGGAAGCCCTGTTAGGGCTGTAAGCGTTCCGCAGGAGGGATCCGTTTTACAGGTAAGTCTGTCATAATTTGCAAGTATGTTGTGAATACTAGAACCTTATGACAATAACCTGCAGGGGGACTATTTCTTTTAAAGAGACTCTACTACTGCTTTAAAGTGGTTCTAAAGTCAAAAAGTTATTTACCCTAATACATTCTATGCATTAAGGTAAAAAAAAAACGACACTACCCAATCCCTAAACACTTACTTAGCTCCTCTCTCAATCCAGCGCAACTGCCGGCAACACTGCTCTCCTCTCTCCTGATCTCATAGGAGACTCTGAGAGCAGCAGGACCCATAGGCCCCCAGTCAAATCATGTGAAGAGGGAGAAAGGGCGTGGTTGAGCTGTTCTGTGTGTGCCTATGGACGCACACAGTCTGACTTGGGAGCGGGCCCGCATGATTGCCCCCCCGCAGTACTCGGCTTGCTAAGGGGGCACCTGCAGGAAAGGAGAAAACAGCGCTAGCAAGGGACTCCAGAAGAGGAGTTGAGGGAGCAGGTATAGCGTATTTTTATTTTAATTTTAAAAATTATAGCCTTTACAATCACTTTAAGGTGAAGATCTAATTGAGCTTTACAGTGTACCAATCTCTGCATAGCATATATTCTCACAGGACAGTCCAATCTCTGGTAGTGACCTGTGTTTTTTGTTTGTTTTATAGGTTGCTTCTCTACGAGCTCGGTGAGCTTGTGCCAGACTCGGAATTTAGGAAAATCAAGAGTGTGTTCAGTGATGAAATTCCCAATGCTAAACTGGACAAAGCAACTGTAGGAGACATTTTCTTTATGTTAAACATTTGAAGTTCACGAAACTGTTAAACTCTTAGGCCTCTTGCACACTTTTTTTATGGATCTGAATGTAGATTCATTAAATCATAAAGAATAGTGTAGTGCTTCTAAAGAACTGTGTCTAATACACAATCAATATAAATTAATAAAATAAATAAGTGCCAAACTAAGATTCCAAAAGGAAATCTATCACCCACTTAAGAAATACGTGTACCCACATAAAAAAATATGTGACTACTGCTTCACACAAACATATAAATAATGTACCCACATCTATTAAATTCAGTGAAAAAAACTTAATCCAATAAGGGAACTCTTAACAGTGCTCACACAGTGCCAAAAACAGTGTCATGAAAAATTATAAATGTGTCCTCTTTGATGGAAGACACTCTTAACAATGTCCTTTTGTGGAAATGAATAAATACATGCAATGTGCAACAGTGATAATCAAATAAATCCGTGACTGTGCCAAAAACACTCTCCTCCTGTTAACGGCTAGATTGCCTCCTCACCTCCTCCTAATGACCCCAAAGGGGCCAACAGGCTTGCAGGATCACCCTGGATACTTGATTTATAATGGCCAGCAGCTTCCTTCCTTCCCTGGATCTCCTTTGTGGGGCTCCTAGTGCCCTTGATCAGTCAAGGTGGTTCTGAGGGATAATAGCTCACCAATCCAGTGAGCCAAGAAAAAACCTCTAAGTGTAGTACTTTAGTAAGCTTCGTTTATTCCAAGAGTAAAGAGTATCACTCACATTACAAGCAGTTCTTCCCTCCTCACTGATGTGTGGGTATACTGCATGTGAATGGGACTTCCTGGGTGTAGCAAAATGGCGTTGCACGCCGGAAGTGCGTCACCTCGCACCGGAACTACGGACTCGCGAACCTACGCGTTACGTCACCGTCTGCTCGTGACTTCCTTGGGGTATCGCACTACGAGCGTAGTCCCTCGCTTTATACTGGACCTAATGTTTGGCTTTAATTGCGGCCCGCCCCACATGCATTCAGCAGTGCCCGCGCCATTTTCTTGGAGACATCTCCCATTCAAAGCAGCGGCCATTTTTCTGATGTCCTCCTTTATTTAGCCTGCCGCATATTACAACATCAAATGAATAGGGAGATCTCTAAATACAAATAAAAACCACACTATTGGAGTCATAACCTAAAAAACGAGGAATCCTAAAGCTAATCAATTCTTAAATTAATATTAATAAACCTTTATTAAAAAAAAAATTTTATTATTAAAACTGCCGATGAATCCCTCCATTCTATATATTAAAAAAAAAATCGGATAAAAACAATAAATAAATAAATAAATACATTGACACCCAATCTAAAACCCGGGGGATGGACCAAAAAAAATAATCATATAATTGATACCAATAAAAAATTATAAAAAAATATATATTTAAAATGAAAACCTACATAAGTAAATAAAAATAGTATTAAAATAGTATTAAAAAATATTATTAGAAAATATATAAAAAGATATATAAAAACTATATATCAAAAAAATAATCCCTACATCATATAATCTACCCACACATTTACATGATTCAATTTTAAAATAACAAAGTACAAACAGAATAATTCCTAATCAATGAGAAATATAATAAAGATATAATGAGAGAATCCATAAAGGCGTCTTCACATCTCCACCAAGTACTAGTTATATTGTTATTAAAATCTTGATACAGATGACCCAAAACATTTTTTTCTGATCGATATTATTGTTCACAATGTTAATCCATAACTACCTCAGTTAAGAACTTGATAAAGTAATGATATACGTAGCCTAAATATTCGCTTCTCATAAGCATTAATAAACCAAAGCTTATTCTCAATGCAAAAAATAATAAATAAAAATAAAAAAAGCCTCAGTAATCACTGATGAAACAGTTTAAGTCGAACTCGACATTTAACCCTTTGGGGGCTTGCGTATTCATACAATAGATCCACCTGGACTCCGCCTGGCTAAGGGATTTTATTTTATTAGTCCCCCTCCAATGTTTCTTGTATTTCTCAATCCCCCAAAATTTAATTTTACTGGGGTCCTTATTATGGTACAAAGCAAAATGTCTTGAGACACTGTGTTTTGGGAACCCTTTATTAATATTTTGGACATGCTCCCTGAGCCTTTGCCAAAGTGGCCTCTTTGTCCTTCTTATGTATTGGAGCCCACATTCACACTCCAAACAATATACGACTCCCTCAGTTTTGCAAGATATGAAGTCATTAATCTGATATTCATGGCCAGTGACAGTAGCGATAAAACTTTTCCGTCTTTTATTTGATTGTTTTGTAGCTAAACACGTGAAACAATTTCTACATGGAAAAAATCCCTTCTCATTCAGGAAAGTGATATGATTTTTTGTGGGAGGATCTAGTACATTTTTGACCACCTTTGTCCTAATCGTAGGGGCTCTTCTATAAATAAATCTAGGGGAGTCAGGTAATGATTTCCCTATAACCGGATCCAACTTAAGGATATCCCAATGTTTTTTATATATAGTTTCTATCTTTTTGAAATGTACATTAAAGTCTAAAATAACCGCAGTTTGTGCAGTTTGTGTATTTTAGACTTTAATGTACATTTCAAAAAGATAGAAACTATATTTAAAAAACATTGGGATGTCCCTAAGTTGGAACCGGTTATAGGGAAATCATTACCTGTCTCCCCTAGATTTATTTATAGAAGAGCCCCTACGATTAGGACAAAGGTGGTCAAAAATGTACTAGATCCTCCCACAAAAAATCATATCACTTTCCTGAATGAGAAGGGATTTTTTCCATGTAGAAATTGTTTCACGTGTTTAGCTACAAAACGATCAAATAAAAGACGGAAAAGTTTTATCGCTACTGTCACTGGCCACGAATATCAGATTAATGACTTCATATCTTGCAAAACTGAGGGAGTCGTATATTGTTTGGAGTGTGAATGTGGGCTCCAATACATAGGAAGGACAAAGAGGCCACTTTGGCAAAGGCTCAGGGAGCATGTCCAAAATATTAATAAAGGGTTCCCAAAACACAGTGTCTCAAGACATTTTGCTTTATACCATAATAAGGACCCCAGTAAAATTAAATTTTGGGGGATTGAGAAATACAAGAAACATTGGAGGGGGACTAATAAAATAAAATCCCTTAGCCAGGCGGAGTCCAGGTGGATCTATTGTATGAATACGCAAGCCCCCAAAGGGTTAAATGTCGAGTTCGACTTAAACTGTTTCATCAGTGATTACTGAGGCTTTTTTTATTTTTATTTATTATTTTTTGCATTGAGAATAATCTTTGGTTTATTAATGCTTATGAGAAGTGAATATTTAGGCTACGTATATCATTACTTTATCAAGTTCTTAACTGAGGTAGTTATGGATTAACATTGTGAACAATAATATCGATCAGAAAAAAATGTTTTGGGTCATCTGTATCAAGATTTTAATAACAATATAACTAGTACTTGGTGGAGATGTGAAGACGCCTTTATGGATTCTCTCATTATATCTTTATTATATTTCTCATTGATTAGGAATTATTCTGTTTGTACATTGTTATTTTAAAATTGAATCATGTAAATGTGTGGGTAGATTACATGATGTAGGGATTATTTTTTTGATATATAGTTTTTATATATCTTTTTATATATTTTCTAATAGTATTTTTTAATACTATTTTAATACTATTTTTATTTACTTATGTAGGTTTTCATTTTAAATGTATATTTTTTTATAATTTTTTATTGGTATCAATTATATGATTATTTTTTTTGGTCCATCCCCCGGGTTTTAGATTGGGTGTCAATGTATTTATTTATTTATTTATTGTTTTTATCCGATTTTTTTTTTTAATATATAGAATTGAGGGATTCATCGGCAGTTTTAATAATAAATTTTTTTTTTTAATAAAGGTTTATTAATATTATTTTAAGAATTGATTAGCTTTAGGATTCCTCGTTTTTTAGGTTATGACTCCAATAGTGTGGTTTGTATTTGGATTTAGAGATCTCCCTATTCATTTGATGTTGTAATATGCGGCAGGCTAAATAAAGGAGGACATCAGAAAAATGGCCGCTGCTTTGAATAGGAGATGTCTCCAAGAAAATGGCGCTGGCACTGCTGAATGCATGTGGGGCGGGCCGCAATTAAAGCCAAACATTAGGTCCAGTATAAAGGGAGGGACTGCGCTCGTAGTGCGATACCCCGAGGAAGTCACGTGCAGACGGTGACGTAACGCGTAGGTTCGCGAGTCCGTAGTTCCGGTGCGAGGTGACGTACTTCCGGCGTGCGACGCCATTTTGCTACACCCAGGAAGTCCCATTCACATGCAGTATACCCACACATCAGTGAGGAGGGAAGAACTGCTTGTAATGTGAGTGATACTCTTTACTCTTGGAATAAACAAAGCTTACTAAAGTACTACACTTAGAGGTTTTTTCTTGGCTCACTGGATTGGTGAGCTATTATCCCTCAGAACCACCTTGACTGATCAGGGGCACTAGGAGCCCCACAAAGGAGATCCAGGGAAGGAAGGAAGCTGCTGGCCATTATAAATCAAGTATCCAGGGTGATCCTGCAAGCCTGTTGGCCCCTTTGGGGTCATTAGGAGGAGGTGAGGAGGCAATCTAGCCGTTAACAGGAGGAGAGTGTTTTTGGCACAGTCACGGATTTATTTGATTATCACTGTTGCACATTGCATGTATTTATTCATTTCCACAAAAGGACATTGTTTAGAGTGTCTTCCATCAAAGAGGACACATTTATAATTTTTCATGACACTGTTTTTGGCACTGTGTGAGCACTGTTAAGAGTTCCCTTATTGGATTAAGTTTTTTTCACTGAATTTAATAGATGTGGGTACATTATTTATATGTTTGTGTGAAGCAGTAGTCACATATTTTTTTATGTGGGTACACGTATTTCTTAAGTGGGTGATAGATTTCCTTTTGGAATCTTAGTTTGGCACTTATTTATTTTATTAATTTATATTGATTGTGTATTAGACACAGTTCTTTAGAAGTGCTACACTATTCTTTATGATTTATTGACACTGTTTGGTATCAGTTCTTGAGTGTTGGCAGCTGTGGAATAAGTTCTATACTTCCATCTCATAGCGCAGGAGGATCTTTGACTAAATGTAGATTCATTGTTGTTTATGGAACCGCACACAGCTGTGTGAGGCCTCTTGCTCATGGGAGTATAAAACATCGTATTTTTACTGATTTAAAATTAGATGCATTGTTGTCTATGGCAGGGGTGGGCAACTTGGCCCTCCAGCTGTTGTAGAACTACAAGTCCCATAAGGCATTACAAAACTGACAGTTACAAGCATGACTCCCAAAGGCAGACGCATGATGGGACTTGTAGTTCACCAACAGCTGGAGGGCCACAGTTGCCCACCCCTGGTCTATGGGATAAACTAAATTTGTAAGTGGTGCCTATACTCAGTGTTTAATATTTTCATATAATGGTGCTCATAACATATAACCATATATAATACAACTTAGTATAGATCCACTCCTGTGATAGTGTCCATAAACTCAATCTTCCAAACCCATGAAAAAAAAAAAACAAACTCCACAGCAGTGTGACCCTATATTATAAATATGGGTCTCAGCACACTTTATTAGATAAAAGGATCTCCTCTTCACACTCTGTTTCCACCTGCAGGACTCTCCAGCACTCTCCAACACACCTCCGTTCAATTATTTTCATATGAAAATATAAGAATCACAAAAATGCCATCATAGCACAACCTGTGTTTATTCTCTTAAAGTGTTACTAAACCCAGGACCCTGCATTCACTATATCTGGTCTCCCACAGTACACAGAACATGGAAGTGCAAATATTTTAGTAAATATAAACTGCTACATACCTTTCTCATCAGCAGTTAGAGTAGTCTTGTGACTTCTATTAGTGTCCAGCCAAGCACATGTTCTAGGTTGTAGGAAGAGTTTTCATTTTGCTCTACTCTGACTTCTGTCTGGACAGTGTTGATTGGCTCTGTGCCTGTGCTGATCACATGCACTCTCCCAAGGAAAAAAAAAAAACCTCTCTAGCCATACACACCAAACTGAGCATGAGCAGAGTGACTCCACACGATGTGTAGGCAGCGTACCACACAGAGAAAGTGATAAGCGAGGGGCACTGGAAAGAGTGGAGGATCAGAGAAGTCAGGATCAAACTGTATTTTTACGCAATGCAGAGGATTAACCCCTTGGGTTCCACAGTGGGTATATATGCTTTACTGCATCTACAGACTGATTTTACTGAGTTTAGTAACACTTTAAAAACCTTAAGCCACATACAGGGGTTAGACAAAGAATGGAAACACTACATATTTTGCAGGTAGGAACACAGAGAACACCTGAACTGTGCGATCCCACACAGTGGCAGATCCAACACAAAACACCAACACACCAACACCAACACTGACACAGATCAGCAGGCCAAGCAGGCACCAGAAGAGCAGGCTGTGGGATCATGATGATGTCATTACTCACTGCCACATTTCACATGTGTTGGATGTCTGGCTGGCCGGGTCCCACTCACACAGAAACTAGACATCAGAGTCAGACATTACCTTCCTCCATAGGCGCAACTCCACCTCCGCTGATGAATGGTAAGAGAAGATCTGGAACTCCACAGTGATCAGCAGCCGCTAGCCTGCTTGCACTAAGGGACTGTGTCTGAGAGGAACACTGGAAGGAGCAGCAGCTCAGCTGCTACACTGGCCCCAAACACACAGCATCTTCCTCTATTCTTTCTTGCTCCCATCTGCCACCCCTCCCCTCAGCTAAAGGATCATTCACGACATGGCGGCGTCCCACACAGAGAAAGTGCCGGCCTGTGCTGCACCCAGGCGTCCCTAGGTAGCAGTGCAACCTAGGCAGCTGCCTAGTGGAAGCACCGAGCCTGTGTCCCATTAAAAGTCAAAGGATTTTTACCACGTACCAGTCTAAAAAGAATAGCGACGTATGGTTTTTAAAACCCTTGCATATGTTATTTACATGTTCTCCAATCCTGACTGCCAATTTTCATGTTGTGCAGCCAACATACTGATATCCGCACTAACACTCAAGTACTTCTGTCGTGTGCGTACTATTGACAATTAAATACGGTGTTCCCTTCCCTTATTCACAAACTTCCCCAAAATGCATATAAACACTTTAAACCCCAAAAAGTGTGATAATCTTATGAAGTATGCTTAGTATCCCAAGTATATCAATACAAATAAACCCCCCTAGTGCAAAATAATGACAATCAAATACAGTGTACCCTTTCCTTATAAACCAAACTTCCCCAAAACGCATATAGACTTAAACCCCAAAAAGTGTGATAATCTTATGAAGTATGCTTAGTATCCCAAGGATATAAATACAAATAAACCCCCCTAGTGCAAAATAATGACAATCAAATACAGTGTACCCTTCCCTCATTAACAAACTTCCCCAAAACGCATATAGACTTAAACCCCAAAAAGTCTGATAATCTTATGAAGTATGCTTAGTATCCCAAGTATAAATACAAATATAATAAGTGCTCTGAACAAAAACAAAAACCACACAAGTCCCAAAATAATTAAATAGTCCTTCAAAATATCAAAGTCATTCAAAATCTCAAAATCAACCTCCAGGTGAAGACAGCCTCCAAAGTGATTTCTGAAACCAAAAATCCTCAAAAAAAAAAGAAAGGAAAACGCACATAGTGTATTATCCTTAACAACTTGAATTTTTCATTCCATAACGCATGTGATTCACACAAAAACACTTGTGATCACTATATGGTAAGGTGAATAGCTGTGTAAACACATGCCCGTGAAACAATCTAGTGATAAAAAACTGTGAAAAACGTGTCCACTTCTAGAGTGTGCAAATTAAATACCCTTACCAAAAAATTATAAACACAAGCTTAGTAATCCTCCAGGCAGGGTACTGATATATAATAATAAGTCCTCCAGAGGGATCTTCACAGCCGCAGTATTATACTCCTCTCCACATCAGTCTCCAAACGATGCCCACCATAAATGAAACCACAATAGTGTAATTCCATAAAAACTTAAACAGAATATACTTTATTCATGTGCTTACATATATCTTCATCTTTAAAATTGCCATCAAACAAGAAATCAGCCCAGCCAGACCTCCGGAAATCCTCAGCAGATCCTCTCCTGCGTCTCAGATAGAGATTTCCAGGATCCAAAATGGCCGCTTGATCGCTTCCGATTCAGCTGTGCGTGTGCGTACTATTGCACATGATGAATTTTTTAATGTCATACTTTTCCTTGTTTGATCAGATTGAAACTTTGACTTTTTTTCTTTCGCTCTTTAACACAGTGCGGCACAGGGAACACATTTGCCGCATGTGAAGAAGCCCACATCATCCAGGAATGTTACCACTTACTTTCAGGAGTCTGGTATGTTTGGTACTATCCTGTTTGTGAGATGTAGAGTCTACCTATAAAATAAATGGGGTGTCCTAGGTAGGACTTTCCCCAAAGTGGGGTTCCTACATAATATAGGCCAATGCCTCCTAACAATGATCTCAAATTATTTGTACTGGTAATTGAAGCCTGTAATAAAAGGACACTCAAAGGTGGATTATTTGTCTAGTAACTAGTAGGAAAATACGTTACTAGTTAGGAGGCATTGGCATTTGAATGGAGGGGTGTTGGAGAGTGCTGAAGAGTCCTGGCAGGTGGAAACTGAATGTGGAGCAGATATCCTTTTATCTAATAAAGCGTTCTGAGACCCCCTATTTATAATATAGGGTCACTTTGCTCTGGTGAGTGTCAGTTTGCTGGGGGCACGTGGTGACAAAGGCACTGGTCAGCATATTATATAGAAACTGGACTTCACTGGAGTGGACTGTGTTTGTTATACACTGTTTTTTGGTTTGGACAATTACATTTGTGGACACCATCACACCAGTGGATCCTTGCCAAATTATTTTATTGAATGCAAAAGAAAAACAAAAAGAGAGCGCGCCAGCCTAGTGCATTATCGTAAAATATATTTAATGAAAGGATAAAAAGGTATTTATCATACTCACAATGGACATATAAAACACAGTTTTGTCCATTGTGAGTATGATACCTACCTTTTTATCCTTTCATTAAATATATTTTTTACAATAATGTACTAGGCCGGTGCTCCCTCTTTTTGTTTTTCTTTTGCATTCAATGACTTTGGACTACCCCGGTCCGTTGAGAGCAGCAAGGAGTGCATATTCCAGGACATTTATATTGTCACCCCAGCCTCTGCTGAGTCCATCCCCAGCGCAGGAGTAAAATATTTGCTGTGTTTGAATGAAATTATTTTATGTCTGGTTATATGTTATGAGCACAATTATATGTGAATATTAATCAGAGCGTATTAGTGCCGCTAACAAATTTGGTTTATCACTTATTTTAAGTGCATTTATGGGTGGCTGCTATATAGAGGGACATAAGAATAGTTTTTAAACACTATCCTAGGCACAGTACCTTTAACTAGTTATTGTTGTCTATGGAATAATGCAAACAGCTGAGTAAAGATCAGTAATACTGCGATGAGTATAGATCCATAAAACAAAAATAGAAAATGTTATGTTTGAGTGCAGTGTTTATAAACATACGCATGTGTACGTGTTTTATGCTGGTATACACTTACGTGCCTTTATGCTCCTTTGGCACCTTTACATAACATTTTACTCTTTTTGTTAACATGATACTGAACATAAACATCAGTAAATTCTTATGTCCATGTGCAACTGGAATTAAAGATGTCCTTAAAAGTATTTGAAGCAAAAATTCTTATGAACTATACCGATGTCCAGCTCTACTAACAAAGTAGATTCTACCTGGACTTTAAAAATGAAATATATATAACTGAAAAATACACAGATCATCACAAAGGTCATAGTTGGAAATATGTGAAATGTGACCTTTCTGGCCACACAAGTGGACTTTTCCTAACACTCCCATTTGGAAAATGGGCGCATGTGTGGATAGTGTATACATTATTAACAAAAGCAATTGAAAAACAGGGAAAATGTGTAATTAAACAAACCTTAGGGTATATATAACCAACATTATTGGTAATCATTCTGGGGTCATGGTAAAATCTACCTATATAACATACATAATATTTTCAATCTGTTTCAGAGCATGTTGGATGTATTTATTGAGTTGGAGAAAAAAATTCCACTGCATAAGCTGGAGTATTTGAAAAAAAAATCTGAACATTTTGTTGATGACTTTAAAATTAAACTTTTGGAATATGAGCAAAACAACTCAGGTATGTGACATTTTGCCAAATAATTAAGAAATCAGGAGACAATCTAGATCAGTTTAATTAGTCAATAGTAACTCTTATGGGAGGAGATCCACAAAACATGGGTTTTTGGTCTAGACCAATGTTTGTCAAGCAGGGTGCTGTCTGTGTTCCCTCAGGGTGTTGTGAGCACGGGATTCCGTTTGCCTTGAATTAGTCATGGTGCGGTCAGGTAAGCCACCAGCACCATAACAACCAATTATGCCCTAGGGCAAGGAAGCATGGTGTCATTCATTGCTATGGGAATGGTGGCAGGTTCACCCTCACCATGGCAATACATGAGTCTGATTCAGGGCAGGTGGCATGCAGGGCTGCCCCTGCATTCAGGAGAAGATGGAAATCTGCCTCCTTCGGACCTCTTCCAGCTTCCACCCTCTGCTGCGCTGCTGGAGCCAGAAGGTATGATATGAAGATAGGGTTGTGTGATTGGGGGACTATGTGATGGGTGGACTTTGATTTGATGGGTTATTCATATATAAGGGGACCTTAATGTATAGGGGAGACTCTGATGTGACAAAGAGCTCTCATGTATGGGGAGGCATTGATGTGATAGGAAAACTCTGATGTGAAGCAGAGTTTCTGGTGTGAAAGAGAAGCCTTTGATGTGAAGAGTGACTTCTTACCTGAAGTTAAGTTCATTAAAGGAGAAGTGTGGGAAATAAAAAAAAAAAAAAACACACATACTTATCTATGTGGCTGCAGCAATGGTCCTATGCTGCAGCTGTCCCCTGCCAGCTCTAAGACATAGAACCTGAGTGATCACATGACTTCTGATCGCGCAGTTCTCCATCTCCTAGATTGTAAGCTCGAAAGAGCAGGGCCCTCGATCCCCTCATGTTTTGCATTGTATTGGTATTGTTCTGTCACATGTTCTCTCCCCCTCTGTAATGTACAGCGCTGAGCGAACTATTGGCGCTTTATAAATACTGTATAATAATAATAATAATAATAATCTTCACTGAGCAGAGAACGGTTACTGCCACTCACCAGCTCTCTGCTCTGCCCCTCTGATGCTCACTGGAGTGCCAGGCTGTGGAGGTGTGGGAGAGGCTGGCTCAGGCTCTCAGCGTTGCAGTTAGGCATCTTGGTGGATCCTGACATTATTGTCAGCTCGGTGACATCAGCTGCTTTAGCCCACTATTGGCTGATCCTGGGTCACAGGAAAGCACAAGTAGTACACAGCTGATCACAATGTAAATACAGTTTCTGGTTATCGGCTGCACTTTCCTCACACAGCAGATGTATTAAAAAAATTCAGAGTCAGTCCAGTGCAGCCCCCAGCCCCAACAGTATCCATCAATTCGGCCAGTCAGTGTCCATCAATGCTGCCAAGCAGTGTCCATCAGTGCTGCTAGTGTCCATCAGTGCCATCAGTCAGTATGCATCAGTTCCGCCAGTCAGTATCCATCAGTGCCACCAGTCAGTATCCATCAGTTCCACCAGTCAGTGTCCATCAGTGCCGCCAGTCAGTGTCTATCAGTTTTGCCAGTCAGTGCCACCTATCAGTGACCTTCAATGCTGCCTTTTGGTGCCCATTAGTGCCACCTTTCAGTGCTGTCTCATCAGTGCCCATCAGTGCAGCCTATCAGTGCTGCTAGTCAGTGTCCATCAGTGCTGATAGTGTCGATCAGTGCTGCCAGTCAGTATCCATCAGTGCTGCCAGTCAGTATCCATCAGTTCCACCAGTCAGTGTCCATCAGTGCTGCCAATCAGTGTCCATCAGTGCTGCTAGTCAGTTTCCATCAGTGCCTCTAGAGTCCATCAGCACTGCCAGTCAGTATCCATCAGTGCCGCCAGTCAGTATCCATCAGTTCCACCAGTCAGTGTCCATCGGTGCCGCCAGTCAGTGCCACCTATCAGTGATCTTCAATGTTGCCTTTCAGTGCCCATTAATGCTGCCTTTCAGTGCTGCCTCATCAGTGCCTTGTCAGTGCCCATCAGTCAGCCTATCAGTGCCCATCAGTGCTGCCAATCAGTGCTACCTCATCAGTACCCATCCAGTGCAGCCTCATCAGCACACATCAGTGAAGGAGAAAAATTACCTGCTTGCAAAAATTTTTAACAGAAACTAAGTAAAAAAATGTTTTTTTCAAAATGTTTGGTCTTTTTTGTTTGTTTAGCAAAAAATTAAAACTCAGTGGTTATTAAATAGCACCCAAAGAAAGCTCTATAAGTCTCAAAAAAATGATAAACATTTCATATGGGTACAGTATTGCATGACAGCGCAATAGTCAATCAAAGTGCGACAACACTGAGAGCTGATTCACATATGTGTGGTGCGGATTGAAGCTCAGGTTTCACAGCTAATTGATACAGAATTTTTTCAATGGTTCTGTCAGGTTTACATCAGGTTCAGGATGGGATTAGATAAGGACTTTAACCTGCTCACACATATGCGGTTTACAAACAGTTCCCATTGAAGTCAATAGCCTGTAATCCACACCTGAACCTGAAGGCACTGCTCAGAAATCGGACATGACTCTTTTTAAAACCGCACTGAATCTACACTGGACATGCACCAGACATATGTGAACAGGCATGAAAATAAAGAAAGGCAGTGAGCGCCCAGGGAGGGAAGAAACAACAGCCGCTAGCACAAAAGGAAAACTCTCTATATCCTCATAAACAAATGGTAAAAAGAAAGTGCAGTGCTATAATGAATGACATATAAAAGAAATTGCAGCGCTATGGTGCAGCGCTATAATATAAACATATAAATGGTGACTTAGGTGAGCAAATAATATATATTATATATGAATCAAGTGCAGCGCTATATTGCAGCGCTATGGTGACAATACATAGAATGGTATTATAAATGAATAAAGTGCAACGCTATATTGCAGCGCTATGGTGACAATATATAGATAGGTATTATAAATGAATAAAGTGCAACGCTATATTGCAGCGCTATGGTGACAACATATGAATAGTGACTTAAGTGAGCAAATGGATAAATGATACAGATAAATGAAATGATTGAAAGACCAATGATCAAATTCTTCTATAGTGTCCAAAAATTGATCATGACATCAGGTGATAGGTGAATCCGTGACAAATTCTTCCTTCTAATGCACTCACCAGAAGTACATATTTAATGCACATTAAGAACAGCAATAAAAACTCCTCCAGCAGGTCAGCCTTATCCACCGCCAGGTATAAGCAAAGGAAATGCACAGCTCTCATGCACCAGAGACAGGAGATTCTCCCAACAGATCGCTCAATCCACAGCAATAAAACTTGCCCCACCTTGACGGGAACAGCTCACAAACCCAGAGAAAGAAAGCGCTTATGGTGCAGTATGTTTATTAAGTATATGAAAGCATCCACATGGAGCAATAAAACAGGGTAATCCACTTACAAAGATGGCCGCCGGACCATTGTTTGGATGCGGCATGACGTCAGCACGTAGGCTCCTCCCTGGACATGTTTCGTGCACGTTATCAAAGGGATCCGCCTCCTCATATGTGAACAGGCACCGTAGGAAGCAATGGTATTTCATATGTCATTCAAACCTCATCCAATCCGCATATACAGTATGTGAACCAGCACTGAAACATGAAAATTGGCCTGGGCAGGAAGGGGGTGAAAGTGCCGGGTATGTAAATGGTTAAAGGCAGTTGTGTGCAACTTCCCAGGTTTCCCATTGACAAGTTACATTTTAAATTTTTTTACATTTAAGATTGGGGTGCCTCAAGATTTTGCATACTTTTAAAGGCTGTCACATTTTTTGAGACATTTAAGTGTATGTAAACACTAACAATGATCTTCTCTTATTTGCTGGAGTTTGGTCTGCTAATTCTACCAATGAAAGTATCAGTTCAAAAAGTACAATAAAATACCTGTTGATTGTGCCAGAAATACAGTGAGCTGATACCTTCCTATGGCCACTGCAGGGTTCTAATGACTGCTGAGAAGCATAGGCTTGGAACTTACTTACAGAAGAGATAAACCCTTGCCCCACCTGGGTAAATACAGACACTGAAAAACCAATAATTGGAAGGGCAAGGCCACAGTTTATTGATTTACAGTGTCGATAAATTTAATCTTTACTGACAAGAAAACATAAGCTTCACGTTTATCAGCAAAAAATTCCTGTCACAGCTCAACTGTGAGCACCCATTTGCCATAATGTAGCAAGAAGACCTGGCCTAACCATCAGTTTAGGAGAGGCATCAGCTGAATGTATATCAATAAAGAGAATAAACAACTACTTTGTTAGCTGGCAAGGTGGAAAAAACATGCCAATAAAGCTGTCAGTAAATGCCAATTCTAGCATTACACGTATAGAACTTTTTGAGGTTTTTTTTTTTTTTTTTTTAAGGGGGGACAGGGTTTTGCTGTGCAAGAATCCAAATTGCTGGACCAATGTATATTGTCTCCGCCTGATCCACCCTCAAGCCATTAAGGGATAACTCTCCCCTTCTTTTTTAATTTCTTAGCAAAATTATTTTTAAGAGAAGCCAGGCTTCCAGTCAGCCAAGAGCCCCTTTTCCTTGAGGTACAGGGGTCCATTTATCAGCCCAACCTCTGTGAACTGCAGAACTTCCTGTGTTTTGGAGATAAAAAGTAAGTATTGTCACCCTAGGACAAGAAGCATGTTATTGGCAGGATCACCAGGGGGAATTATGGAAACAAAACCTGTCAAAAGAAATGTAATACCATTGGTACATCCAGGGCTGCTGAAAGAAACCACCATACAGCCAACCTGACAGGGCCCTCCTTCTTAAAAAAACATAGTTTACAATGCTTCAGTTATGAATAAACACAGTGAGTGATCAGTACCAATCACTCGTGTTTATTCAGGAGACAAAGGGACTAGTAAATGTGACATATGTACCGGGCTCTTCCCCCACTCTCCATCCTTTAAGGATCCTATTGTGTGCTTGCAGCTGCCGGTGGAAAGGACAGGAAGGAAGTTGGTTGCACTGTGGAGATGGGGGCACACAGGGGAGCCTGGGCAGCAGGGGAAAAAAACTGTGCAAAAAGAGGGTGATGGGTGTGGTGAGGGGCAATTACTGGAACTGATCCCCTGTAGGGCTCTCTTTGCAGCAGCTGAAAGCCAGCAGGAGGGAAAGGAGAAGAAGCCAGCTTTCATTTGCTGCAGAGAGAGCCATACAGGGGATTGGTCCCAGTAATTGCCCTCCCCTGCACCCATCACCCTCCCTGCCCACATCAGATTCACCCAGCTGCCTGGGCCCCCCTGGTAGCCTGGGCCCTGTACAGGAGAACTGGTGATACCCCTTTATCCACAGTCCTGGGTACATCTAGACTGGTAAGCCGAAATATACTCAGTGTTTGTTCTTAAGTTTCAACACGTCTGTATCTTTGATGTTTGTATTGTTGGAAGAAACTAGAGAAAGCATTCATGAATGTAATGATTTTAAAAGCTCCTGAAATCCTTGTTATAAATTTAAACAAACTCAATTAATTGTAGATTTAGTTACCACAAGGCCCTCCATGACTTAATAGGGTACTAAGGTTAGAGTAGGCAGCACAAGATCTAAACTAAAGGAGCGCATTGCAGCACCTGTTAAGAGTTGCAAAGCTCATTGTACCTCAGGCACGTGCAACAATCATCCTTTTTTCACTTTTTGTAGCCTTTACAAATGAATAGTAGTTCCCTATGTAAACTGAACAGTATGTTGTCTTTAACCACTTGCCCTCTGTCCAACAGCAGGAGTCTTGCCACAGAGCAGCATGGCTGCGCAAAATCATATATGTGATTTTATTTCCGGGTAGGGTCACGCGCACTGCCCTACCCGCGCCGCTATTGGCTGCTAGGGATGTCAATCACCGGGTTCTAGCCAGCGATTCCCAGCCAGGACTCGGTGATCATTGGCAGGACTGAGAGGGCAGAGACCTGTGTGTAAATAACACAGATCTGTCTCCTGTCAGCATGGACATGCTGCTTTGTATCTCTCTGCTCAGCATGTCTCCCAAATAAAAGCACAAAGCACTCAATGTAAAACACACACAGCACACTGTTAACCCTTTGATCACCCCAGATGTTAACCCCTTCCTTCCTACAGTGTCACTGTTTTTTATTACCACTGATCACTGTATTAGTGTCACTGAGGATGTCAGTGGCAGTCAATTCACACCCAGTGTCAGAATGCCCACCACAGTCCAGCTATAAGTTGCTGATCACCGCTATTACTAGAATAAAAAAAATATAAAAATTCCAGTATACATATATACCGCCATTTGTAAATGCTGTAACTTTAATGTAAACCAATTACTATATACTTACTGGGATTTTTGTTAGCAGGATACATTTTGGCCTAACTGTATGATGAAATTTGATTTTTTTCATTTTTTAATGGACATGTTTAATAGCAAAACGTCTAAAATATTGGGTTTTTTTCTCAAAATTGTCGGGTTTTTTTTATATTATAACGCAAAAAATAAAAAACGCAGAGGTAATCAAATACCACAGAACGAAAGCTCTATTTGTGGGGGAAAAAATTACATAAATTTCATTTATGTACAGCGTTACATGACCTCGCAATTGTTAGTTAAACTAACGCAGTGCTGTATCGCAAAAAATGGCCTGGTCAGGAAGGGGGGTAAATCCTCTGGAGGGCAAGTGGTTAAAGGCCAGTTCACTCCACAAAGCACTCCAGATCCATTTCAGCTGTGTTTCTGCATGAGTGTTTTTATTGCATTTTTTATGCATCCGGTTTGTTTTTAATGCATTTTCTGGATGCCTTCTAGATGCTTTTTCCTTCTTTTTTTCCTGTTTTTTTTCACTGTACTGTGATCCGATGCATTTGTGATGTGTTCCGCTGTGTTTTTGAAGCGTGTTTCCAGTATACTCCAGTGCAGGAAAAATGCAGTCTGTTCTACTTTTCTTTCTGGAATAGGAACGTAGTGGAACTGATAGCATTGGCATGAACTATGCCATTGGAAACCATATAACCTACTTTTCATGTGGTTTTGATGCAGAAAACAACACACTGGACTGCATGTGGTGTGAACTGGCCCTAAAAGTACAGTGCCTAAATGGTTAGCACTTCCTCCTGGCAGTACTAGGGTTGTGAGTTTGAATCCCAACTATGGCACCATCTGCCTGGAGTTTGCATGTTCTCCCTGTGCCTGCGTGGTATTCCTCTGGTTTCCTCCAACACTCCAAAGACATGTTGGTAGGTTAATTCAATCCTGTCTAAACTGGCCCTATTATGTGTATGTATGAATGTGAGTTAGGGACTGATGTGAATGCACAATATATATGTAAGGTGCTGTGTAAATTGACGGTGCTATATAAGCAACTGTTCAAAAATGTGTCATTCACACCTTCATGAGAAAGCATGATGTCTAAATATGGTCCTGTCAGTGTTGAAAGGCGGCCATACAACCATTGTATGCCCAACTGAGTTATTTAGTCCAAAAGCTCACTACATTGAGATACTGATATTTAATTGATAATGTCACTCCGTTGAAAACTGACACTTCAGTTTTGGCAGCTGCTGGGGAAATGTGCTTTGCTAATGCAAGGAAAGGAAAATACTTGGTACTTTAACTTATGGAGGAGCAAGTTGACAGCCCCGTACTTGGTGATTGGCCAGCTATTACATGGAAGCTGGGAAAGTCCTGAGCCCTGTGTAAGGTCAAATTGGCTTGTCTTTCTTCACTTCTGGTTTCTTATATCTACCATGACTATTGGTAAGATCACTGCTTGAGAACTATACAAAAAAGGGGAAGGGAATAATCAAAATGCTGGCTGCCTTACCACTATATTAGTGTTGCCGTCTAAACTGTAATCGAACCAAAAACAAAAAGAGGTTAAATACAGGGTGTAAAGCCCCCTATATGGGACAAGTGGTTAATCCGACATCAAACAAGGCTTGTATCAGAAGTTGTAATTAAAAGTTATTATTTATTCATGGCAGAAAAAATTGCAATACATGAAAAATATATTATAGTGCACAGTGCTTAATACCCACAGTGTGTACATAGACATACAGACAAAATCATAAAAACAATGTCAATTTAATGACGTCCGGACATCACAATATATGTATATATCCCTTGCAATTAACTCATCACGCAAATTCATGTATATACCTAACAATGGTTCGATACAGATGGCACTTCAGGATACATATAAACACATGCCTCAGGGCCTGTTAGCAATAGATGGTTGCAATAATAATGGCACTCTATGGTGGGAAGTCTCTCCCTGCATGATGAATATCACAGGGACTAATAGGGTCACCGGCAATGATCAAAAAATAAAGATAGAAACTGGAAGGGATAACGAGATTACTGGTAAGATAGTGATTTGCGCATCCAAAGTACATTATTAAGTGTTCTTGCATAGCAAGGAACACTTATTGTTATCTCACATATATATTCTTATTCTTATTATAGCCATATTTGCCACGCTAACTCCTCCCACAGTTTTTACACTACAAATACAAGTAATATATCAAAACGTGCGGATTGTTCCCGATCGGATTGCTATTACTTTGTGGAACGTTTCGCCGAATCGTTCAAGAAATATCGCGGTTTTTGCGGCAAAATTTTCCCATAGGAATGCATTGAGCAGCAGAGCACAGCTAGAGTGTGCAAAGGAAAAATCAGAACATGATTTGTAAACTGCCATCACTCTGCCATTTTCAAGCCCACCTACACATATCTTATATCAAAACGTTCAGCTAACCCTGCTGTCACTAAAAATGTTCACGGCTAGGACATACTCCTGATAGTTTTCACAATATGACCATTTGTTTGGACCTCACCCCTCCCATTGACTTTCATTGAAACTCCACTTTAGACACAAGAAATTTTAAGGGACGTTTTTAAACTGCGACTGTGCCTTCATTTTTTATCTTTCAGAGACATACTATACATCAAAATTTAGGTCTGTTTCTTGTGATTGTCACAATATAATACTTTTAAAACTACAAGCGTTTGAAAATGGCAATCGCCAGTGAACTTGGCAAGTTTAAACAGCCTGTTTAGAGCAGAGCTTCTCACACACCTGTGACTGACTGAGTCACAGGTGCAAGCAAAGGTCACTCAGGGGGCAGCTGAGTCACATTAGAGTGAGAAGTGAGAAAGCTACAGTGTGGAAGGCAAAATCAGAACATGATTTGTAAACTGCCATCACTCTGTCATTTTCAAGCCCACCTACACATATCTTATATCAAACGTTCGGCTAACCCTGCTGTCACTAAAAATGTTCACGGCTAGGACATACTCCTGATAGTTTTCAGAATATGACCATTTGTTTGCACCTCACCCCTCCCATTGACTTTCATTGAAACTTCACTCACAGCCACCTGAAATGTTAAGGGACGTTTTTAAACTGCGACTGTGCCTTCATTTTTAATATTGCAGAGACATACTATATATCAAAATTTAGGTCTGTTTCTTGTGATTGTCACAATATAAACCTTTTCACAGTAGCATTTATACTTTTAAAACTACAAGCGTTTGAAGATGGCAATCGCCAGTGAACTTGGCAAGTTTGAGCAGTGTGTTTAGAACAGAGCTTCTCACACACCTGTGACTGACTGAGTCACAGGTGCAACCAAAGGTCACTCAGGGGGCAGCTGAGTCACATTAGAGTGAGAAGTGAGAAAGCTACAGTGTGGAAGGCAAAATCAGAACAGGATATGTAAACTGCCATCACTCTGTCATTTTCAAGCCCACCTACACATATCTTATATCAAAACGTTCAGCTAACCCTGCTGTCACTAAAAATGTTCACGAATGCCAGTAGTGTACCGCGCTCCAATATATTCTACCTTATGTGATATAATGAATTCATAAGTGTACCACCGATAATCAAATAATTACATCAATTAATTATACTTAAATATATGATTTGTGTAAGTATATAAAATAAATTAATTTATCAATGTGAAAAAACAAAAACTATGAATGAAAAATATAAATAAAAAATATTTGCAGTGGGAATGACAGTTCCTTCTGTATAAATGAGATGGTTTTATTATTCAGTCTGGATAAAAATAAAAATAAAATTAAAATTAAATTAAAATAAAAAAAAAATAAAATTAAAATTAAAATAAAATTAAAAATAAAATTAAAATAAAAATAAAATTAAAATTAAAATTAAAATAAAAATTAAAATAAAAATAAAATTAACATAAAATTAAAATAAAAATAAAATTAAAATAACATAAAATAAAAATAAAATTAAAATTAAAATTAAAATAAAATTAAAATAAAAATAAAAATAAAATTAAAATTAACATAAAATTAAAATTAAAATAAAATTAAAAATAAAATTAAAATTAAAATTAAAAAAAATTAAAATAAAAATAACAAAAAAAATTAAAATAAAAATAAAATTAAAAATAAACATAGACATAAACATAGACATAAACATAAACATAAAAATAAAATAAAAATAATAATAAATAATTGATATCCCGGATAAGACACTATGTTTCTTTTCCCTTCTCTGTATGTTCCATATATGGAGGACTAAGCCAAGCAGCCAGTGGAGAAAGTCTCACTGAGAAGGCTGTGCTGAGGAGAGAGGAGAGAGGAGAGAGAGGTTCACGCAGTGGACACAGACTCATCACACTATCCAGACTGAATAATAACACCATCTCATTTATACAGAAGGAACTGTCATTCCCACTGCAAATATTTTTTATTTATATTTTTCATTCATAGTTTTTGTTTTTTCACATTGATAAATTAATTTATTTTATATACTTACACAAATCATATATTTAAGTATAATTAATTGATGTAATTATTTGATTATCGGTGGTACACTTATGAATTCATTATATCACATAAGGTAGAATATATTGGAGCGCGGTACACTACTGGCATTTATGATTAATATTTATACACCTAGAGAGGGTGCGATTAGTACCTGGCGATCTAATATTTAATTAATACTAATTTTAGCACGCAATTAATTAATTAATTTGTAATATTTTATTATTTATATATTTTTCACATATTTTTTTATAATTTTTTATGTATGATATCAATTAACAATAGAGTTTATATATAGAAAGAAAACTCCTAGTGGCTCACAAGTAACTATCCAACTTTTTATAAAAATGTTCACGGCTAGGACATACTCCTGATAGTTTTCACAATATGACCATTTGTTTGCACCTCACCCCTCCCATTGACTTTCATTGAAACTCCACTCTAGATACCTGACATTTTAAGGGATGTTTTTAAACTGCGACTGTGCCTTCATTTTTAATATTGCAGAGACATACTATATATCAAAATTTAGGTCTGTTTCTTGTGATTGTCACAATATAAACCTTTTCACGGTAGCATTTATACTTTTACAACTACAAGCGTTTGAAGATGGCAATCGCCAGTGAAGATGGCAAGTTTAAAAAGCCTGTTTAGAACAGACATGCTGACATTCCTCTCAGAGTGAGTTGTCATAGCTAGAGATGAGCGAATTATTCAAAAATTCAATTCGGCTGATTCGCCGAATTTGAGGAAGAAATTTGATTCGATGCGAATTTATTCGCTGCGAATTTAACTTATAAAAAGGGTTTCTAGGCCTCAGAGAGCCTTTATATTAGTGCAGAACACTGTACCTTTAATTTAAATGCCCTTGGAGATGAGGAAGGAGAAGGAGAAGGAGTAGGATGAGAAGAAGGAGAAGGATGAGAAGGATGAGAAGAAGGAGAAGGATGAGAAGAAGGAGAAGGATGAGAAGAAGGAGAAGGATGAGAAGAAGGAGAAGGATGAGAAGAAGGAGAAGGAGAAGGATGAGAAGAAAGAGAAGGAGAAGGATGAGAAGAAGGAGAAGGAGAAGGATGAGAAGAAGGAGAAGGATGAGAAGAAGGAGAAGGAGAAGGATGAGAAGAAGGAGAAGGATGAGAAGAAGTAGATGGATGAGAAGAAGGATGAGAAGAAGGAGAAGGATGAGAAGAAGGATGAGAAGAAGGAGAAGGATGAGAAGAAGAAGGATGAGAAGAAGGAGAAGGATGAGAAGAAGAAGAAGGATGAGAAGAAGAAGAAGGATGAGAAGAAGAAGAAGGATGAGAAGAAGGAGAATTCCAAGCCGGCAAAAAGTGTATCTGCAGAGCTCCGCTATTTCTTAGCGGAGCTCTGCAGATACACTTAGCGGAGCTCTGCAGATACACTTTTTGCCGGCTTGGAATTCTTCTTATTTTCATCCTACTTCTTCTTCTTCTTCTTCATCCTCATCCTCATCCTCAGAAGAAGAAGAAGAGGATGAGGATGAAGAAGAAGAAGTAGGATGAAAATAAGAAGAATTCCAAGCCGGGAAAAAGTGTATCTGTCAGAAATAGAGGAGCTCTGCAGATACACTTTTTGCCGGCTTGGAATTCTTCTTATTTTCATCCTACTTCTTCTTCTTCTTCTTCTTCTTCTTCATCCTCATCCTCTTCTTCTTCTTCTGAGGATGAGGATGAAGAAGAAGAAGAAGTAGGATGAAAATAAGAAGAATTCCAAGCCGGCAAAAAGTGTATCTGCAGAGCTCCTCTATTTCTGACAGATACACTTTTTCCCGGCTTAGAATTCTTCTTATTTTCATCCTACTTCTTCTTCTTCTTCTTCATCCTCATCCTCTTCTTCTTCTTCTGAGGATGAGGATGAGGATGAAGAAGAAGAAGAAGAAGAAGAAGTAGGATGAAATTAAGAAGAATTCCAAGCCGGCAAAAAGTGTATCTGCAGATCTCCGCTAAGTGTATCTGCAGAGCTCCGCTATTTCTGACAGTTCTCTGACATTCACATTTACAGCGGTTGAAACATTGTATCTATTTGTTTCCATAAATGGAAACAAATAGATACAATGTTTCAACCGCTGTAAATGTGAATGTCAGAGAACTGTCAGAAATACCGCTGTAAATGTGAATGTCAGAGAACTGTCAGAAATAGCGGAGCTCTGCAGATACACTTAGCGGAGCTCTGCAGATACACTTTTTGCCGGCTTGGAATTATTCTTATTTTCATCCTACTTCTTCTTCTTCATCCTCATCCTCATCCTCAGAAGAAGAAGAAGAGGATGAGGATGAAGAAGAAGAAGTAGGATGAAAATAAGAAGAATTCCAAGCCGGCAAAAAGTGTATCTGCAGAGCTCCTCTATTTCTGACAGATACACTTTTTCCCGGCTTGGAATTCTTCTTATTTTCATCCTACTTCTTCTTCTTCTTCTTCTTCTTCATCCTCATCCTCATCCTCTTCTTCTTCTGAGGATGAGGATGAAGAAGAAGAAGTAGGATGAAAATAAGAAGAATTCCAAGCCGGCAAAAAGTGTATCTGCAGAGCTCCGCTAAGTGTATCTGCAGAGCTCTTTTCATTCTTCTTCTTCTTTTCATTCTTCTTTTCATTCTTCTCATTCTTCTTTTCATTCTTCTTTTCATTCTTCTTCTCATTCTTCTTTTCATTCTTCTTCTTTTCATTCTTCTTTTCATTCTTCTTCTTCTTCTTTTCATTCTTCTTCTTCTTTTCATTCTTCTTTTCATTCTTCTCATTCTTCTTTTCATTCTTCTCATTCTTCTTCTCATTCTTCTTTTCATTCTTCTTCTCATTCTTCTTTTCATTCTTCTTCTTCTTTTCATTCTTCTTTTCATTCTTCTTATTCTTCTTTTCATTCTTCTTTTCATTCTTCTTCTCATTCTTCTTTTCATTCTTCTTCTTTTCATTCTTCTTTTCATTCTTCTTCTTCTTCTTTTCATTCTTCTTCTTCTTTTCATTCTTCTTTTCATTCTTCTCATTCTTCTTTTCATTCTTCTCATTCTACTTCTCATTCTTCTTTTCATTCTTCTTCTCATTCTTCTTTTCATTCTTCTTCTTCTTTTCATTCTTCTTTTCATTCTTCTTTTCATTCTTCTTCTCATTCTTCTTTTCATGAAGAAGAAAAGAAGAATGAGAAGAATGAAAAGAAGAATGAAAAGAAGAAGAATGAAAAGAAGAATGAGAAGAAGAATGAAAAGAAGAATGAAAAGAAGAATGAGAAGAAGAATGAGAAGAATGAAAAGAAGAAGGAAAAGAAGAATGAAAAGAAGAAGAAGAAGAATGAAAAGAAGAAGAAGAATGAAAAGAAGAATGAAAAGAAGAAGAAGAATGAAAAGAAGAAGAAGAATGAAAAGAAGAATGAAAAGAAGAAGAAGAATGAAAAGAAGAAGAAGAAGAATGAAAAGAAAAAGAAGAAGAATGAAAAGAAGAATGAAAAGAAGAAGAAGAATGAAAAGAAGAAGAAGAAGAATGAAAAGAAGAAGAAGAAGAATGAAAAGAAGAATGAGAAGAATGAAAAGAAGAAGAAGAAGAATGAAAATAAGAAGAAGAAGAATGAAAAGAAGAATGAAAAGAAGAAGAAGAATGAAAAGAAGAAGAAGAAGAATGAAAAGAAGAATGAAAAGAAGAATGAGAAGAATGAAAAGATTCTTCTTCTTCTTCTTTTCATTCTTCTTTTCATTCTTCTTCTTCTTTTCATTCTTCTTCTTTTTTTCATTCTTCTTTTCATTCTTCTCATTCTTCTTTTCATTCTTCTCATTCTTCTTCTCATTCTTCTTTTCATTCTTCTTCTCATTCTTCTTTTCATTCTTCTTCTTCTTTTCATTCTTCTCATTCTTCTTTTCATTCTTCTTTTCTTTCTTCTTCTCATTCTTCTTTTCATTCTTCTTCTTCTTTTCATTCTTCTTTTCATTCTTCTTCTCATTCTTCTTTTCATGAAGAAGAAAAGAAGAATGAGAAGAATGAAAAGAAGAATGAAAAGAAGAAGAAGAAGAATGAAAAGAAGAATGAAAAGAAGAATGAGAAGAAGAATGAAAAGAAGAATGAGAAGAATGAAAAGAAGAATGAAAAGAAGAAGAAGAATGAAAAGAAGAATGAGAAGAAGAATGAAAAGAAGAATGAGAATGAAAAGAAGAAGAAGAAGAAGAATGAAAAGAAGAATGAAAAGAAGAAGAAGAATGAAAAGAAGAAGAAGAAGAATGAAAAGAAGAATGAGAAGAATGAAAAGAAGAAGAAGAATGAAAAGAAGAATGAAAAGAAGAAGAAGAATGAAAAGAAGAAGAAGAAGAAGAATGAAAAAAAGAATGAAAAGAAGAAGAAGAAGAAGAAGAAGAAGAAGAAGAATGAAAAGAAGAATGAGAAGAATGAAAAGAAGAATGAAAAGAATGAAAAGATTCTTCTTCTTTTCATTCTTCTTTTCATTCTTCTTCTTCTTCTTTTCATTCTTCTTTTCATTCTTCTCATTCTTCTTTTCATTCTTCTCATTCTTCTTCTCATTCTTCTTTTCATTCTTCTCATTCTTCTTTTCATTCTTCTTCTTCTTTTCATTCTTCTTTTCATTCTTCTCATTCTTCTTTTCATTCTTCTTCTCATTCTTCTTTTCATTCTTCTTCTTCTTTTCATTCTTCTTTTCATTCTTCTTCTTCTTCTTTTCATTCTTCTTCTTCTTCTTTTCATTCTTCTTTTCATTCTTCTCATTCTTCTTTTCATTCTTATCATTCTTCTTCTCATTCTTCTTTTCATTCTTCTTCTCAATCTTCTTTTCATTCTTCTTCTTCTTTTCATTCTTCTTTTCATTCTTCTCATTCTTCTTTTCATTCTTCTTTTCATTCTTCTTCTCATTCTTCTTTTCATGAAGAAGAAAAGAAGAATGAGAAGAATGAAAAGAAGAATGAAAAGAAGAAGAAGAATGAAAAGAAGAATGAGAAGAAGAATGAAAAGAAGAATGAAAAGAAGAATGAGAAGAATGAAAAGAAGAAGTGTTCCAGTACAGCAAAAAGTGTATCTGCAGAGAGCTCCGCTATTTCTGACAGTTCTCTGACAGTTCCTTCACATTTACAGCGGTTGAAACATTGTATCTGTTTCCGAATAAAAACATCTGTATCCTAAATGGAAACAAATAGATACAATGTTTCAACCGCTGTACATGTGAAGGAACTGTCGGAGAACTGTCAGAAATAGCGGAGCTCTCTGCAGGGACACTTTTGCCGGCTGATCGGGAAAAATCCGATTCGCGCACCCGAAGTATGCTAATATTCGGATTCGCCGCGAATCAAATTTTTCCTGAAATTCGAAACGAATTCCACTTCGCCTGGTTCGATTCGCTCATCTCTAGTCATAGCAACCCAGCTGTCTCAGCACAGTGAGCCTACTCCGCCCACTCTAGGTGCAGCAACCAAAGGTCACTCAAGAGGCAGATGACTCACCAGGCTGGACTGTGAGCTTCAAAATACAAGCTGAAATGCATTTCTCACTATCAGGCTTGCAATGTGCCCTGCTTACATTTCATCAATCATTTGGTAAAGGTTGCGGCAAGAACACTTTACCCCAGAAATTGTAGATTTTCTAGTTATTATTATTATAATACAGGATTTATATAGCGTCAACAGTTTGCGCAGAGCTTTATAATATAAGTGAAACAGTACAATTACAATACATTTCAGTACAGAAGGAATATGAGGGCCGTGCTCGTGGAGCTTACAAACAAAACATCTGATAGTCCCAATCCAATTTCATCAATGATAAAGTCACTGTTTGACCCGGCATGTGTTATCACATAGATGGCATCTGCTTGGCCAATATAAAGTGGATTGGCGGACAATGGGATAGCGGATTGCCCATTTGATACAGTGAAGGCTATACAGTATAAATCTGTGAGTTCGTAGCCAATCCACATTAGGGTAGTGGACACAATAACTCAGCCACAAAGTCCATCCAGCAATTGAATATCACCAATGGCTATAGGTGGAGTTTTCAAGCTTACTATTGAGCTAATTTATCTCAGGAGCTGAAGCAATCATTATTCACATGGCTGGCATAAAAAGGTCAGCCCAATTATGCTTGTTGTGGTGGTACTAGTCCATCGCCATCGCTGTTTGGCTTGGGGGTGTGGTGGTGCAACATCACTCGACGCCCTGTGACATCAACGCGTTTTGCCTATATACAAGCGTAGCTTCGTCAGGACAACGTGTGGACCACGTAGTTACTCTTTATATACTGTATGGTGTCCCATCACAACCATATCCACACGATGTGATTTTCTTAAAGGGGACATTGTGTTAATTACGCCTGACTTAGTTAAAGATATCAAGTGTTCGTAAATTAGATTTTCAACATAAAATAATGCAATAATAAATAACATTGATTAAGCCCAGCGGTCGTTTAAAAAAAGTGTAGATGATATCAACACCATCTTGTAGCTTCATAGTAATTTAACTATATATAAAGATGTCAAGATGGGTGAAATTGAGAAAGATGAAGGGAAAGAGGGGGGGAAGCTTGTTGTAGAGTGTTTGCAGCTGTGTCTTTCTTGTAGGTACGAGTCACCAAAAGGCCACCTTCTATTGAAATAGGTAAATCAAGAAAGGAGATTTGTCTACTGATGTGTAAGTTAAATGGATGTTTCTATCATTCTGATTTAAATGATCTACAAATTGATGGAAGGTCCCAATATCCCCTTTACAAAGGACAAACACGTCATCGATATACCTCAGCCACGTATATACATGGCATTGGTACATCGATGAGGTGTAAACGTCCTGTTCCTCCCACATGCCTAAATGAAGATATGTGTAGGCTGGGGCCCATGGTGCACCCATAGAGGTACCCTGTACCAGTTGGTAATATCTACTGGAAAACTGGAAGAAATTATTACTTAATGCAAATTTCAAAATATCTAAAATGAATTCATTTTGATGACCTATTTCAGGAAAATAATAGTTCAAAAAGAACTTGACTGGTTCTAAACCACAGTAATGGGGAATCGATGTATAAAGTGATTCGACATCTATGCCTATTAGTCAGAGGGCTTCCTCATCTCTTACTTTGGCTACCCTAGCTAAGACATCCCTTGTATCCTGTACAAATGATTTCAATTGACATACCATGTCTTTTAACAAAAGATCAAGGTATTTCTAACCCTTTCAAGTGGTCCCTTAACTACGGAAACTATTGGTCTCCCTGTGGGATTTGTAAAAATTCTTATGTACCTTTGGTATTATATAAAAGGTTGGTATGTTATAATCATATACCTAGAAGTAGTTGTGTTCTCGGTTTGACAGTAGATCAGCTTCCTTGGCAATTTCCAATTTGCCGTTAAGTGTATCTACCAGGGCTGGGAAAGGATTAATTTCCAGTTGCTTAAAGGTCATATAATCGTCATGCTGTCATTTTACTTCTTTTACATAAACTGTCTCACTTAAGAGGACATTTCCCCCTTTAACACTTCTCTTAATTAATAGGTGTTTTGCTTTCCTTAACTCCAACAGTGCTTTCCGTTCCTCCAGACCTAGATTGTCCTGGTTGCCTATAGTCCGATCAATAATTTTAAGTCCTTCTGTACCAGGTCCAGGAACAGGCTTAGCCATTTATTTCTACTCAAAGGTGGCATTTTTGTTGATCTAATATCCAAATTAGCCTGTCTCCTGGAGATGGTAGTATGGTCATTCATGCCTTCGTTCTCCTCCAGCAAGGAGATTAGTGTATCCAACACCACACTGTCTTGATCCTCAAGCTGAGGATCTATACATAGCATTGGATCTTTTTGAGTATACAAAGATCTAAAGAATACTTTAAGTAAGAAAAGTGTAATATCTTTATACACCATAAATTCATCCATATTGCTGGTTGGAGAAAATGACATGCCCTTTTGCAAAAGACTTATATGGCTAGGGGCTAATGGGAAGTCAGACAGATTAACCTTTCTATCCACCAAAGGCAACTCGAAGTCCTATTTATTTTCTATTTCTCCTTTCTCAAAATCTTGGCTCCTGTCTTTCTGTCATGTGTAGACTTTTATTTCAATTTCCCCTTCTCTATTACCTGTGTTCTTCTTCCTCCAGGGGGGACCTTCTGTCGATTTATGGATCATTTATATCAGAATGATAGAAACATCCATTTAACTTACACATTTGAAAGTAGACAAATCTCCTTTCTTGATTTATCTATTTCAGTAGAAGGAGACCTTTTGGTGACTCACACCAATCAAAAAAACACGGCTACAAACACTCTACTACAAGCTGATAGCCACCTCCAAACCTGGTTGAAAAATGGGATACCCGTGGGTCTAACATGTAACATGTTACGAAACGTGAACTTATCCTTTAAAGTTATATGCTGTATACGTGTGTAAGAAGCCAGATTAAGACTTGTTTTTAACTAAATGTATTTATTTTACGAACATATGTCATATACACTTGCAAGGTTACAGATTTATTTTCTTTAGTTGCAGATGAAGATCAAGGTGAAAAAACGCAATTGCTTTCAGAAGATTATTCAGAGGTACATATTATTTATTTATTACAGGTACTTATATAGCGCTGTCAATTTACGCAGTGCTTTTATACAGTATATATATATATATATATATATATATATACACTATATTGCAAAATGTATTGGAACATCCCTGCAAGGGGTCCATCCGTGAAATTTCCTTGCTACTAATTATTCCATGGTTAACTGTTAGTGGTATTATAGCAAAGTGGAAGTAACTGGGAACAGCAACTCAGCCACGTAGCGGTAGGCCACGTAAAATAACAGAGCGGGGTCAGCGCAGTGTGGTAGAAGTCAACAACTGTCTGCAGAGTCAATAGCTAAAGACCTCCAAACTCTATGTGGCTTCAGATTAGCACAACAACAGTGCATAGAGAGCTTCATGGATGGGGTTTTCAGCAACTGCATCCAAGCCTTACATCACCGAGTGCAATGCCAAGCGTCTGTTGCAGTGGTGTAAAGCACGTCACCCCTGGACTCTAGCGCAGTGGAGACGTGTTCTCTGGAGTGACTTCTGTCTGGCAATCCGATGGAGGTATCTGGGTTTGGCAGTCACCAGGAGAAAGGTACTTGCCTAACTGTATTGTGCCAAGTGTAATGTTTGGGGGAGGGGGGATTATGGTGTGGGGTTGTTTTTCAGGGGTTGGGCTCCACCCCCTAGTTCCAGTGAAGGGAACTCTTAATGCATCAGCATACCAAGACATTTTGGACAATTTCATGCTCCCAACTTTGTGGGAAAAGTTTGGGGATGGCCCCTTCCTGTTCCAATATGACTGCGCACCAGTGCACAAAGCAAGGTCCATAAAGACATGGATAAGCAAGTTTGGGGTGGAGGAACTTGGCTGGCCTGCACAGAGTCCTGATCGCAACACCTAGAATACCTTTGGGATGAATTAGAGCAGACACTGCAAGCCAGGCCTTCTCGTCTGACATCAGTGCCTGACCTCACAAATGTGCTTCTGGAAGAATGGTCAAACATTCCCATAGACATACTCCTAACCCTTGTGGACAGCCTTCCCAGAAGAATTGAAGCTGTTATAGCTACAAAGGGTGGGCCAACTCAATATTGAACCCTATAGACTAAGACAGGGATGCCATTAAGTGTAAAGACAGGCGTCCCAATACTCTTGGCAATATAGTGTATATATTGTACATTCACATCAGTCCGTAACCTTCAAGGGGTGTACAATCTAAGGTCTCTAACTCATATTCATACATACCCATACTAGGGCCAATTTAGACAGGATCCAATTAACCTACCGGCATGTTTTTGGAGTGTGTTAGAAAACAAGAATACCTGGAGGAACCCACGCAGGCACAGGGAGAACATGCAAACTTCAGGCAGATGATGCCATGGCTGGTATTCACAACAATGATCCTAGAACTGCCAGGTGGAAGTGCTAACCATTTAGCCACTGTGCCACCCACAAAACATGACTGTGATTTACAGAAAGAGCTGCAGCAGCACTGACATTTGCAAAAGCAAAAAATAATTGCAAATTTTATCTTGAAGGTTAAACAAAATTTTTTCTAGTTTTCTAGTAGAGCTTTTTTGATCACTAAATTCCATTAACTATTTAAAGTTGATTTAAAATGAAAAGACGGATAATAGGGAAAAAAATCTCTTAAAGCTGAACTCCAGTTATCTCGCATAAGAATTTAATGTAGAAGCAAAGGTATATCAGTGACCTCATTAGGATACAGTAGTACGAGAATTTTGTGTGTATCTCTGTCAGTCCCAGGTAATGGCTGAAACCAGAGCCATGCTAGATCAACATATTTCCTCTGAAGAGGTTCTCCACTCCAACTACAAAATATTACAGGTCAATTAGTCCTTTTACTCACTAAAGCATTTCACACTATCCTTAAAGTGATACTAAACATACAATCTTTAATTGCCATGACCCCTTTTATTTATGTATAACGATCATGCCACTGTATTCTGTAGTCCTGCCCAGGCCAATTTTTAGCTGTCAGTGTTGTCAGAATTTGAATTACAATTAGTCATGCAACACTGTATCCAAATGAAATTTGCATTATTTTTTGAAGCAGATAGAGATTTCTTTTGGTGGTATTTAATCACCACAGTTTCTTTTATTTCTTTGCTATATAAGTGAACAAATACCAAAAATTTTGAAAACATTTCTGGTAAAAGATTTGGAAAATAAATATTTTTTCCTCATAAATTTAGGCCAAAATGTATTCTGCTACAATTCTTTGGTAAAAATAACCCAAATCAGTGTATAATATTTAGTCTGTGTTAACCACTTACCCGCCGCTCTATAGCAGAAATACTGCTACAGGGCTGCACAAAATCATATATATACGTCATTTTGCATTTCCGGGTAGGGGGCATGCATGCCCTACCTCTGCCGCCATTGGTGGCCTCAGCTGTTGATCACTGGGTCCCGGCCGATCACTGGGTCCCGGTCCTGGAGATCACCGAGTATCACTGATGAGGGAAAGAGAGGTCTGCATGTAAACAATACAGATCTCTCCCTTGTCAGCTCCTGCACACTGCTTTGTATTGCTCTGCATACAAAGCAATGTGCTTACACAGTAAAACGCACACACAGCACACATTGAACCCTTTGATCGCCCCAGATGTTAACCCATTACTGCCCAGTGCCATTAGTACAGTGTCAGTGCTTTTTATTACCACTGTGCTCCTACTATGGAGACTTTGAAAATTTTAGTTAGATCCACAGTATACAGAGGACCCTTGACGCGGGACTGTGGATTACCCATGTATTTGAAAATGTGTGCAAACAAAACCCTCTGTTTTTAACGCAAATTGTTAGCCAGGGCCAAATTGGTTGTTTTGCAGGCTGACTGGTAATTGCAGGGGTGTATTTACCACAAGTCAAACAAGGCATTTGCCTATGGCAGCATTTTTCAGGGAGCAGCACCTCCCCCCCTGGAAGGAGGGATGGAAGAAGGGACACGCGCGCCATGGGAACCAGGTGGGATCCGAGAGAGGCTCTGGGCTGTTTGACTGTGTATGCAGTGCCTGACTCTCGTTCCCTGGGATGTCTGGAGCTGTGAAGATGAGTGTCTTTCTCTGTATCACCCGGGGGGGGTTTTGTGGAAGGCACTCCCGGGTGGGTGGGGGGGCAGGGGTGTTGTTGGTCAATGTCAGGCTCACTCCACGGGAGGGGGAAGGGGGGGTGTTGGTCGATGTCCATGGGGGCAGAAGATTATTGTGTTGCCTTGGGCAGCACAAAACCTAAATACACCACTAGGTAAGTGTTGCTGGGAAATCCTTTGTTTGTTTACCATCTGTGAAAAAGTGATCAGGATTTTTTTTACACTATGATTGCTTATAACAGTGACTCATTATTTTTTTGACCCCTGCAACCCCTGTAGTTACAGTTCTGCTTGCTGACATTACTAGTATATGCTGACTAATCAGGATGCACCGTGAATGTGAATTACAGTTTAGCTGCTGTTAGAAGGTAGGACACTGCTTTTCTTTTATTGCTGCTTTAATGCACTTCTTTGCTGTGCAATATGTAGGTGGGGCTTTGTGTGGATGGGGATGGCTAGCTTGTGGGTGGGGACACAGGGGGCCCTGTGATCCCCTATTGCCCGGGGGCCCCATGAGTTGTTAGCTCGCCCCTGGTGCTGATTCATTCCTTGCATCACTGCTGGAGGGCTGTACCTAAAAAGGGCTTGGCACCTGACACTATTCTGGTACAGAGCCACCCAGTGACAAAATGGCTAACTGCACCTGCCTACATACTAATGTTAAACCCTTCAGTTTGCTGAAGTGTACCACAACTATTGGTTTCAGTCGATGCCACAAACATTACATACATTTTACTTCGCGTGTCACTATTAGCCCTGCCTAGGGGGGGAAGGTTGCAGTTTGCCACCTTTGCGAGAACATTGGATGACCTTGGCCAAGCCCTGGATCTAATAGTGAAGGTTACTTACCTTACTGCTGGTTTCAGTATTGATGATTAGTATTCTAAAGGTGCTCCTCTTTTCCGGACCTGTCTTCTCCCCCCTCCCCAATGTCATCACATACAATTCAGGACAAGAAGCCACCACATGTCCTGCATTGTATGGGATAGTATAAGGGTTTGCCCACATTCCAGGATGGGACTGAAGAAGACTAGAGCACTGGCTGCTGTGAGATGGTTAAGTAAGCTAAGTATTCCTTTATTTTGCACTATCTGCATTTCCAGGAGATACACAGACTTTATCTTTCTCAGCTTTTATCTTTAAACCATACAAATAGAATATTTTGTCTGTATCTGATCAACTTTAAAGTGGAACTCCATGTTAATACAAAATCACTCCCGTAATTCCTACTGCTAACAAATATTAAGATCATACACACCCTTAATCCACCAGCTTTCTGGCCAGTCGGGTCACAAGTCCTCCTTTTTCTCTTCAAGTGGCAGTGGACAGTCCTTACCTCTGCACTGAACATCACTCATGTAATGATATGTGAGCCCCATTTAGTGCCATAGTAGTGAGCCCAGGCTGTGATGCTGTGATGAAGCCCCACCAGGGCAGTATGTCCATGACAACCTGTGCTGAGAAGCAATGGGTTTGAATTACATTATCTGGCCATCATTCAACCCAGAAAACCGACAACATCTAGTGAAAGAAAATACTTACAGCAGCCGACATAGCCAGCTTCAAGGTGAGTATTGTAGCAAAAGCTGTTTTTTTTTCTTTTTATGGGCTATTACTTTATCATTTTTTTTAGCTGAAGTTCTGCTTTAAAGCAAACCTGTCATATTAGAATCATGGAGGATGCCATTAGTGAAGGCTCCTTCTGAAGGAAGGCCGTCATCCTAACTCTTTTACTCCAGTACTATCTGAGTCACTGACCCAGAACAAATCTGTAGAAAGAACTTCTCTTTATTGATCTACAGTATATAGTGGTTTCAGGTCAGTGATTCTTAGTATTTTTGGTCAGCGTTTTACTAACATCTTTAGAAATGGCAGCCTGAATAATTCTCTTATAACAGCCTTACTAAGATTATTGGAAGTCACTGAAAGATGTGCTGTGTCTGTATGTACTCTACCCTGAATAGAGGTAATGTAACATTCTACAGAGGACAAGTAGCTCTTAAGTATTTGAATTCTTATGTAATCTGTGAATGTTGAAGATTATACCATAAACAGTGAACATTCACAAAATGAACTTTTCTCTGTCACTGCACAGGGATTACAGATACAAATATTGTAAAGATTAACCCCTTCACACCTAAGGGTAAAACAAATCTAAATTCCTAAGCACAAATTTGCAATGTTGACATGTGTTAGTAAAACCGTACATATCATCACAATTACTTTGTACATCCAGGTGAATTATACCTTGTTTTTTCCAGGACAAATTGGGATTTCATTTGGTGGTAAATGGTAATGGATATCTTCTGATTTTTTTTTATTATCAAAGGAAAACTGGCAAATATAGTAAAAAAAAAATAATTTTTTTAAAATTTAGCTGTGTGTTGCTTGTTACTACCATAACCTACCATCAAAGAACAACCCAAAATAAGTTTTCCAGCTCTTGACGATCACAGCGATATCATATATGTGTATGTTATTTGTTGTTTGTACCCGTACAGCCCAGAAACAATAGTGCACATTTTGTTTTGTTTTTTTTTTACCTAAAACACTCTGACACTGATACCACATTTTTTTTTTTAAATCCTGACCTCTGACCCTGACCTTTTGACCTTGGCCTTTGACCCTGACCTTGAGCCAAACACTTGCCCTGGCACTAAACTAGATCAAACCTTGATCTAGGTATTTTTCTTTATTTTATTATTTTATTTTGTAATATTTATTTATTTTTCTTTTTTTTTCTTTTTTTTTTTACAAATATTTTTTTTTCCCCTGAATGCCAGGAGTTAGAGAGATACAATGTATCTCTCTCCTCCTTTCATAGAGAGAAAAAAAAACACAAGGGGACCGGGCTGTACAGTGACTGATCACTGTGATAGCCAATCAGAGGCTATCGCAGTGATCATGTGACCCAGAATCGGGAGTCCCAGGTCCCGATCGTTAAAACGGGACCCTGAGCTCTCAGTGACATTGCGGTCTTTGTGCTGGGAGCGCGCTGTGCGGTATGCTCCCAGCAGAAAGACAGGTACGCAAATATGCGGCCCCATGGACAAAAGTTCTGTGAGGCTGCATATTTGTGTTATGTCGGCTTCAAGGGGTTAAAGTGGACCTTGCACTAAGAATAGATGCACTTTTTTCTCCTCCCCTATGCCAGAACACTGTGCAAAATTTAAAAAAAGGTCTGCAGTGGAAAATATTAGTTAACATACTTAGTGGTGTAAGGTCTGCTTTATGTATTTCCTTAGCATACAATGGGGAAGTATATTCATCAGTAATAACAACACAAAGTTTGTGTCAATGGTCTACAGAGTAGACATTCTCAGCTAAATTCTTCAAACTAAAACCAGCAACATCAGTTTTAAAACTCGTCAGGGCTGGCTTAAGGGCAAAGCAACCAAGATCTTCACCTTAGGCCTCCACAATAACTTGTACTTCAAGAAAAGTGGGCACGCTGTCTCTTAAAAATTCCAAAGTGCAATAGTGCATACAATATAACTCTATCAAACCATATTATCTTATAAGGCAATAATGATAGTGTGCACTCAATACATGCAATAATCACAAATAATATTGTGCTGCATGCCTAAAAAGTATTCAAACATTAAAATGTGTAATATAACACCATGGTCTGCTTTCAAAATAAAGAGAAACATAGAAGAGTATATAGCCTTACAGATAGACAAATGTGTACAATGGACAATAACAGGTGCCTGTATGCAGAGTGGCAACAAAGCTAAACAGTCTGGCACCTGGCATTGTACTTATCCTGGCACAGTTGGGCAGAATGATCTCCTTCCTAAAAATGCCTTCAAAGTTTTGGCAATGATGCCATCCAGCCAGAAGACAACAAGTGCAGACATAAAGCCTGTGTAAAGATAACTAATCATTAAACACCAGTACTGGGGCTTACCTAATTCCCCTGACACCAACGATGGGGCACTGTTCTTCCTACTGATAGCAACAACTGAGCACTATTTCTGCCACTGACAACAAAAATAGGACACTATTCTTCACACTGACAGCAAAAATGGGGTACATTCTCCTGCCCGCTAATGCCACCCAACGCTGGGGCATTTTAACTCTTACTGACCACTGATTCTGGGACAATTTTTTCCTCTCACTGGCCACCGACAGTTTTTTCTCCAACTCATCACATATACTGGGGTATTCTTCATCCTTTTCTGTCCCCAGGACAGGAAGTAAAAGAATATCTTCCCAGTGGGGCAAAATGTGAAAGAATTTTGACCCTTCCCTACTCTATTAAGTTCTCAATCTAAAATGATAAAAAATGTTAGCTTTATGTACACTTTAAAATCTTATGCAATACACATGATTTAACATTTGTTACTTCTGTCTTACCCTTATTGAAGGCAGCAGAGGAGTTTTACAATATGAACAGTGAAGAACGTGGGATCTGCCTCATCATAAATAATTTTAACTTTGAAAAGTCAACACAGAACCATCCTGAATGTGTACCATTGGAAAACAGGAATGGAACAGAAAAAGATGAAAGTAAGTGACAAAAACTGGATCTATCTTGTGACACTATTATAAAGAGTTAAAGAGGACCTTCAGCTCACCCCCCCCACCCCTTTTTTTTCTATGCCCCTGGTTAACTAGTGGTGTTGTAGGCACAGTTCGGATACTCACCCAGCCACTGGATCCAGTTTTTTGGCCCCGCACTGCCATCTTACTTGTGACATCATTGAGACATCATTGAGAGGCCCGCCAGTTCTTCTGGGTTCAGCCCAGAAAGACTAAAGGCCTCCTGGAATATGTGATGTGCATAACTCAGGAGGCCCAGCGAGCGCTATGCACATCATTCATCTAGGTGAATGACGTGTATTGAGGGGCAGGGCCGCACTGTTCGCAAGAAAAAAAAAGGTAAATAAAAAATTTGAAACAAGAAAACATTGCTTGATTCCCATAGAGGAGGGGAGGAAGAGTGGGGAGGGGGGATCTTGACATAGAGGTTGAAGGTCCGCCTTAAGTTAATATATATAAGATAATATAAGATAAATTATGTTGCATATAAAAGAATAAGTACAATTTAAAAAAATTATAATTTTAAGAAAAGAAAGCATGGAAAAAATAACCCATACATCTAAATAAGGCTTCCCCAAGTGTTATTGGCCTCCTAAATGGATACTATCAATGGAGGTTGCCATTTCTGAACTCTCCTTTTTAAAATTATACTTCTATGGCTGTGATCATGATGGTTTGACTTCACAACTGTCTTATGTGCTAACCTGGAACAAATATGTTGGAACCTCTTCAACATGTTGTACATCTTGAGAATACTTCATATGTGAAATGCAGTTAGTGGTCAAACCAGTTGAGAAAATGGAATATCCTAATAGGCACTCTCTAGTAAAAATGTATCTAAAGGGACCAACACAAAGGATAATTGTACAATGGAAAATATGCAGTGGTGTATTTAGGATTTGTGCTGCCCTAGGCAACACAAAATTTACCCCTCCCGGAGAGAGCCTCATTGAGCAACAACACCCCTGCCCCCTCCCACTCGAGAAAGCCTTTCACTACCATCATCCCCATACACCGGCCACTCCCCTCCCAGCGCGCGAGAGAAAGACACCCACCTTAACAGCTCTGGACATCCCCGGAACTAGAGTCAAGCAGCCCACAGCCTCTCTCAGATCACATCTGGTCCCCAAGCTGCATGTGTCCCTTCTTCTGTCCCTTCTTCCAGAAGGGTTGTGCTGCTCCCTGAAAAATGCTGCCCTAGGGAAATGCCTTGTTTGCCTTGTGGTAAATACACCCCTGAAGATATGGTCACCCATCCAGGCAGTAGATTTTTATCAGAACTATCCATGTTCAGAGAAGAACACTATGTCATTCTGTAATTAAAAAGTGAATACTTGTGAGCCACTATATCTCAGATGTTCAGTATATTATGTGCAATTAGTGGTAGTGAACTACCTGTTGTGTTAGGTGCGCTGGCACTTTCACAAACTCACTTAATTGTGTATATGTAAATTGATTAGACGTATTTATAATGCCGCGCTCCTACTGTAAATACTTAATACTGTATTGTATATCACTCATAAACATCAATAAACTAAATAAATTAATAATAAATATAATAAAAATCAATAAATTAATTAGTGTGATAAAGTGAATGAAAATCAAAACATTAATTTGCTAAATTGTGCCATTAGTGCTCAAACAATATTATCAATGCCATATTCCAATTTCATGATTAAATAAAGAGTCTTTTATATCTTTGTGCAAATGTGCATACAAAAATGAACAGTCTTAGATATCTTTGTGCAAATGTGCAATGTGCAGGTGAACTCCTTAATCCCTCTTTCCAGGTGCCGTGTAGTCTCAATATGCGCTCACCTTAATATTTGCCCAAATAAATTTAGGCAAATAGACTTTTAGTCCTTCCAGGACTGGTGGGATAGTGCTCCTTTATGCAGTATTCCAGATGGATGTGCAGACCTGCTCAGATCCTCCTCCTATAATCTCCTCTCAATTCATCCACGTGGCCACTCATAGATAGACTTTTGAAAGGGGTATCAGTATCTCCTATTTCCCCTCCTGGGGACACCTCCTTCTCATATCCACCTTTCCTCAGTGTTGAATATATAGATCAGATGGAGAAAAAAAGACCATGGTGCCCTATCCTTTTAAGTAAGCGTATTTATTGCTACCAGATGCGGTGATACAAGCATTTGAGGCACTTATCTTAGGCGGATATGCAGAGCTAGTGATTCCCTCTGCCTCTCTGTCTGCCTCTGCTAGAATCGCCGAGCCTCTCCGATGCAACGTCGTGACGTCAGAGCCCCTCCCCTACGCGTTGCATCACAGGGTCACGTGACTTCATCAGGGGGAAATTGATTGGACATCACAACTACCTTGTGTTGATATATATACATAGCGGCCGCCATTTTGTTGAAGACCGCATGTGCGTGGCCATTTTCTAACTGATTTTTCCTATGTTAAATTGACACAGTGTTATCCCAGGTGTATGTTAATTTTCTGTCTGTCAGACGTTGCTACTCGGATCAGCTGCATGCCATACTCTTATATCTAACTCGGTATCCATATATAATATATAATCCAGCAGATTTGTGCCTCTTAATCTACTTTGTATACCTAACATTAAAATGATAAATCTTTAATATGCCTCATATTTAAAAGTGTATAATATAACATAAAATAGCCTTTATATGAAAAATAATGAATATTACATAACCTATACATAAAAAACCCCCCTCTGGTTTACACCTATTATGTCTATTTTATTACTCTTTCATACTATATACTAACCCCTTGTTATCATATTCATATACTAATATGTATATTATCCCCTTGTTACAATAATCAATAAATGTTTGATTTAATATATAAATTATTTAAAAATAATTATTATCTAAAAATCATTATTTACCAACATCTTTATATACTTATTAAAAAACTCACATAAATCTAACATTAAAATTATCTTGTATTATAAGATTATTTTGTAAAATTATTTTGTAAAATATCGGTGATATGTAATTAAAAACATTCTCAGGGCCTCTTATATATAAATTAATCCTTTTTTGAAGGTTTATTTATTAGTAATAAAACATGTGAGATCAAACTCCTTATTTAACCCATTAGGAGCCAGGCAACCCATCTCATAAATCCATTTAGATTCCTTTTTGCTAATTTCCCTTACTCGATTATCACCCCTCCAATGGTGTACATGTTTTTCAATACCCCAGAACTGTAATTTACTAGCGTCTTTATTGTGATATCTCCTGAAATGCTGTGATAAATGGTGATACTTGTATCCCCTATTGATATTATAAACATGCTCCTTTATACATTCTTTCAGCATCCTTTTAGTGCGACCAATGTATATTAGATTGCATGGACATTTCAAAGCATAGATAACCCCTTTGGTGTCACAGGATATAAATTGCCAAATTTTATATTCCTTTCCACCATTAGGGTTAGTAAATGTGTGTCTTCTCCTAGGGTTATGTTTCAGTCTGCTGCAACTATATCATCTACCACAAGCATAAAACCCTTTTCCTTGAAAGAAGCTTAGATTCTGGTTTTTAATCGGCGGTTCTAATATATTTTTCACAACATTATCTCTAATAGTGGGAGCTTTTTTATATATAAAACAAGGTAATTCTGGAATATTATTTTTCAAGTGTTTGTCTAATTTCAAAATTTTACAATGTTTTTTTATTATATTTTGCACTGATTTGTACTGTGTGTTATAATGTAGTACTACTGACAGTTCCTCCTTTTTGGTGTTCTCTTTTTGCTTATCTACTATCAGGGTATTGCGATCCATATGTCCTACTTTGTCCCTTTCCGTTTCTATTATTTCTCTTTTGTAGCCTTTGTTTATAAATCTTTCTGATAATATTCTACTTTGTTCTGTATAATCCTTCATTTTGGTACAGTTCCTTTTAAGTCTAATAAACTGACCTCTAGGTATATTTGTTATCCACGCTTTGTGATGGCAGCTATCTGTGGGGATATAGGCGTTTCTATCAACTGATTTAAAATAGTTTTTTGTGCATAATTGTGTTCCCTCTTTAAAAATTTCAATATCTAAAAAATTCATAACTGTATCGTGTATATCATAGCTTAAACTTATATTTGCTTCGTTTCTATTTAGGCTATTATAAAATTCAATAAGATCCTCTTTGTCACCATTCCATACAATCAGGGACAAAGTAGGGTATATGGATCGCAATACCCTGATAGTAGATAAGCAAAAAGAGAACACCAAAAAGGAGGAACTGTCAGTAGTACTACATTATAACACACAGTACAAATCAGTGCAAAATATAATAAAAAAACATTGGAAAATTTTTAAATTAGACAAACACTTGAAAAATAATATTCCAGAATTACCTCGTTTTATATATAAAAAAGCTCCCACTATTAGAGATAATGTTGTGAAAAATATATTAGAACCGCCGATTAAAAACCAGAATCTAAGCTTCTTTCAAGGAAAAGGGTTTTATGCTTGTGGTAGATGCTATAGTTGCAGCAGACTGAAACATAACCCTAGGAGAAGACACACATTTACTAACCCTAATGGTGGAAAGGAATATAAAATTCGGCAATTTATATCCTGTGACACCAAAGGGGTTATCTATGCTTTGAAATGTCCATGCAATCTAATATACATTGGTCGCACTAAAAGGATGCTGAAAGAACGTATAAAGGAGCATGTTTATAATATCAATAGGGGATACAAGTATCACCATTTATCACAGCATTTCAGGAGATATCACAATAAAGACGCTAGTAAATTACAGTTCTGGGGTATTGAAAAACATGTACACCATTGGAGGGGTAATAATCGAGTAAGGGAAATTAGCAAAAAGGAATCTAAATGGATTTATGAGATGGGTTGCCTGGCTCCTAATGGGTTAAATAAGGAGTTTGATCTCACATGTTTTATTACTAATAAATAAACTTTCAAAAAAGGATTAATTTATATATAAGAGGCCCTGAGAATGTTTTTAATTACATATCACCGATATTTTACAAAATAATTTTACAAAATAATCTTATAATACAAGATAATTTTAATGTTAGATTTATGTGAGTTTTTTAATAAGTATATAAAGATGTTGGTAAATAATGATTTTTAGATAATAATTATTTTTAAATAATTTATATATTAAATCAAACATTTATTGATTATTGTAACAAGGGGATAATATACATATTAGTATATGAATATGATAACAAGGGGTTAGTATATAGTATGAAAGAGTAAGAAAATAGATATAATAGGTGTAAACCAGAGGGGGGTTTTTTATGTATAGGTTATGTAATATTCATTATTTTTCATATAAAGGCTATTTTATGTTATATTATACACTTTTAAATATGAGGCATATTAAAGATTTATCATTTTAATGTTAGGTATACAAAGTAGATTAAGAGGCACAAATCTGCTGGATTATATATTATATATGGATACCGAGTTAGATATAAGAGTATGGCATGCAGCTGATCCGAGTAGCAACGTCTGACAGACAGAAAATTAACATACACCTGGGATAACACTGTGTCAATTTAACATAGGAAAAATCAGTTAGAAAATGGCCACGCACATGCGGTCTTCAACAAAATGGCGGCCGCTATGTATATATATCAACACAAGGTAGTTGTGATGTCCAATCAATTTCCCCCTGATGAAGTCACGTGACCCTGTGATGCAACGCGTAGGGGAGGGGCTCTGACGTCACGACGTTGCATCGGAGAGGCTCGGCGATTCTAGCAGAGGCAGACAGAGAGGCAGAGGGAATCACTAGCTCTGCATATCCGCCTAAGATAAGTGCCTCAAATGCTTGTATCACCGCATCTGGTAGCAATAAATACGCTTACTTAAAAGGATAGGGCACCATGGTCTTTTTTTCTCCATCTGATCTATATATTCAACACTGAGGAAAGGTGGATATGAGAAGGAGGTGTCCCCAGGAGGGGAAATAGGAGATACTGATACCCCTTTCAAAAGTCTATCTATGAGTGGCCACGTGGATGAATTGAGAGGAGATTATAGGAGGAGGATCTGAGCAGGACTGCACATCCATCTGGAATACTGCATAAAGGAGCACTATCCCACCAGTCCTGGAAGGACTAAAAGTCTATTTGCCTAAATTTATTTGGGCAAATATTAAGGTGAGCGCATATTGAGACTACACGGCACCTGGAAAGAGGGATTAAGGAGTTCACCTGCACATTGCACATTTGCACAAAGATATCTAAGACTGTTCATTTTTGTATGCACATTTGCACAAAGATATAAAAGACTCTTTATTTAATCATGAAATTGGAATATGGCATTGATAATATTGTCTGAGCACTAATGGCACAATTTAGCAAATTAATGTTTTGATTTTCATTCACTTTATCACACTAATTAATTTATTGATTTTTATTATATTTATTATTAATTTATTTAGTTTATTGATGTTTATGAGTGATATACTCCTAGATTGTAAGCTCGAAAGAGCAGGGCCCTTGATCCCCTCATGTTTTGCATTGTATTGGTATTGTTCTGTCACATGTTCTGTCTCCCTTTTGTAATGTACAGCGCTGAGCGAACTATTGGCGCTTTATAAATACTGCATAATAATAATAATAATAATAATATACAATACAGTATTAAGTATTTACAGTAGGAGCGCGGTATTATAAATACGTCTAACTATGTCATTCTGTACCTCTGCAGATACAGTAGAAGTGGGTGCCGGACAGTGATACACATGCACAGATACTGTCCTTGAGCGCGAGCATCAGCCATCTTGGCTATTCTATATCTCAGCAAAAATGTATCTGTCTTAAAAAATGTAGATAAACTCCAAACTGCACAATTAATAGCAGATTAGTAAATTCCATTAAATACCAGTTGCCAGGAGAGGAGGAGGGAGAGGTGAAGTTGCTGTGACTGTGCCATAGCAAAGCAGACCAGGTGGATGTGAACTGAGCCCAGGGTGGAAACAAATGCTGCCGGCTAAAGCAGAGCACGGGACTAAAGATGCCACCAGAGAGGTTAGTGTTGTATGCATGTATATGTATTTTGTATGCAGTGAGTATATAAAGTGCATGCATAAAGTATTCAGACCCCCTTAACTGTTTTAAATTTTTTTTATGTTGCAGTCTGAAACTACAGTTATTTGAATACATTTTTTGCTCATTATTCTACACTCAGTATCCCATAATGACAAAGTGAAAACAGAATTTTAGCATTGTTTGCAAATGTATGAAAAAGGGAAAACTGATATATCACATTGGCATAAGTATTCAGATTCTTTGCAGCAACACTTGAAATTTAGCTCAGGTGCCTCCCATTTCTCTTGATCTTTGCTGAGATGTTTCTACACCTTGATTGGAATCCACCTGTAATAAATTAAATTGTTTGGACATGATTTGGAAAGGCCTCTCTATAAAAGGCCTCACAGCTGACAATGCATACTGTATCAGAGCAAAGGGCATGAGGTCAAAGGAACTGCCTGCAGAGCTCAGAGAGAGGATTATTGCAAGGCACAGATCTGGGGAAGACCACAAAACAATTTCTGCTGCACTGAAGGTGCCCAAGAGCACAGTGGCCTCCATAATTATCAAATGTCGCTCGCTGCCAATCTGGGCTTTATGGCAGAGTGGCTAGATGGAAGCCTTTCCTCAGTTCGAAACACTTGAAAGCCCACTTGGAGTTTGCAAAAAAAGCACCTGAAGGACTCTCAGACTGTGAGGAACAAGTTTCTCTGGTCTGATGAAACCAAGATTGAATTGTTTGGCCTCAATTCTATATGTTATGTCTGGAGGAAACCATACACCACTCGCCACATACCCAATACCATTCCAACAGTGAAGCATGATGGTGGCAGCATTATGCTGTGGGGGTGTTTTTAGTAGGCACTGGGAGACTGGTCAGGGTTTAGGAAATCTAAATGGAGCAAAGTACAGAGATATCTTCAATGAAAACATGTTCCACCGTGCTCAGTGTAACGTACATGTAAGGTCTGAGTAGCTGAGATGTGACCTGTAGAAATATGAAAATGTAGGTTTAGCTTCAGTCCATGTTATAATAATATAAGATGTGTTCAGAATTAAGTTAGAGACATAAGGTCACAATTAGCATCTGAAAGGGACAGAGCATCCTCTGGACTGGAGTTGACACCTGGATGCCAATAAGATTTGTCAGCTTCTGGAAATCTAGAAGGAAAAGGCTGGAGACAGTTCCGCTTCATGACACAGTGGGAGACCAGAGGTGGTTCCGATGTGTCTGGGAGCTTTGATGTATATACACAGATCAAAGGAATATATTTCATCTCTCATAAAAGCTAAAATATTAGTTGCAGAGAGATGAAAATACTTCCTTCTGATTGGACACACTGCAGGCTACATCTGCATGTAAAACTGTATTTGTAGCCTATGTAGAATCCCAGAGAAATGCAGGAAACGGTTATATTGCACCTGATTGTGACAGCTGAACAGTGATTGGTACTGTCGCCATCGGACTGATGTGCTGGTGTCGGAAATTAAATCTCTGACTTGGTGATTCAAACCGTTCCTGGTCCAATCGACTTTGGGCATTTCAGTACCCAGAACGTCCTGTGGGCTGGTACAGGAACACCCCCCTGAGTCGATTGGCCAAGGGCTAATATCTAGCCTACGTCCATATTCCCATAAATCTTTATAGTCAATAGCCAATTGTGTGTCTTGTGTTGTATTTTCTGTAACTTTTTATACTTTGTACATATTTTATGCACTGCCCACTTCCGGGATATTAAATCATAAAATTAATAAGTGACTTCTGGGTACTTAAGCTCGGGCTCATATCTCCGGAGAGATTGTATTGCATTGTATTGCACTGTCTTTATATGCTCGGTCAAGTTCATTGCCAATCTGTATGCAATTGCACTGCGTGTTGGCAGATTGCATGCAGATTGTAAAGGTAACAGGTCTGCCAGACGAAGATCTGTGTGTGTGTGGTGGCCCAGCAGGCCAGTCTGTGGATAAAACTGTTGGGTGGTGGCAAGCTACCGTTTGTGGTGTGTCTGGTGTGGGGGTGTGTGGACAGTGGAATTGTGATTAACACCGAGGTTCTAGATTTTAGGATAGCTGGAGGAATCCTAGAAGGGTGTGCCACTTGCTAGGCTGCTCCCCAACCCTTAGCGTGCACCAGATTGTATATAAGATTCGTATCTGCCTGTGTGTGGTCGGCCAGCTGTATTGGAGTGGTGTCTCCCTCTAGTGGTGGCCAGCAGTAGTGCGGGCTGTGAAAGTATATCACGGCTGGTCTTATATATATTCAGATTAAATCCCCCTTATTCCCTCTTAGCCCAAGGGACGGCCGCATGTGCGCGCCTCGGTTAGCTAGTCGCTGTGGGCGTGTGCATGTGGGGTGGATCCGTGACACTCAGGACCTCAGACTGTGCCAAAGATTTACCTTCCAACATGACAATGATCAAAAGCAGACAGCCAAGACAAAACAGGAATGGCATATGGACAACTTTGTGAATGTCCTAGTGTGGCCCAACCAGAACCCTGGCTTGAACCTTATTGAACATCTCTGATGAGACCTAAAAATGGCTGTCCACCGACGGTCCCTATCCAACCTGACTGAGCTTGAGAGTGTTGTAAAAAGAAATGGCAGAAAAGGTATGCAAAGCTTGTCGCTTCACACCCAAAAAGACTCGAGGCTATAATTGCTACCAGAGATATTTCAAGAGGTATTTCAATAAAGTACTGACTAAAAAGGTCTGAATATATACTGTAAGTACATGTGGTATTTCAGTTTTTTTTTTTATAAATTCACAGATATTTCTGAAATTCTGTTTTCACTTTGTCATTTTGGGGTATTGAATGTAGATAAATGAGAAAAAATGAATTTAAACAACTGTAGTATCAAGTTGCAACATAATACTGAAAACGTGTCGGTAGTCTGAATACACTGTATGTTGTATGCAGAGGGGTATGTACAGTGGAGCAAAAAAGTATTTAGTCAGCCACCAATTGTGCAAGTTCTCCCACTTAAAAAGATGAGAGAGGCCTGTAATTGGCATCATAGGTAGACCTCAACTATGAGAGACAAAATGAGAAAAAAAATCCAGACAATCACATTGGCTGATTTGGAAAGAATTTATTTGCAAATTATGGTGGAAAATAAGTATTTGGTCAATATCAAAAGTTCATCTCAATACTTTGTTATATATCCTTTGTTGGCAATGACAGAGGTCAAAGGTTGGCACACACTGGTGCTGGTATGTTGGCCCATTCCTCAATGCAGGTCTCCTCTAGAGCAGTGATGTTTTGGGGCTGTCGCTGGGCAACAGGGACTTTCAACTCTCTCCAAAGGTTTTCTATGGGGTTGAGATCTGGAGACTTGCTAGGCCACTCCAGGACCTTGAAATGCTTTTTACGAAGCCACTCCTTTGTTGCCCGGGAGGTATGTTTGGGATCATTGTCATGTTGAAAGACCCAGCCATATTTCATCTGCAATGCCCTTGCTGATGGAAGGAGGTTTGCACTCAAAATCTCACGATACATGGCCCCATTCATTCTGTCCTGTACATGGATCAGTCGTCCTGGTCCCTTTGCGGAGAAACAGCCCCAAAGCATGATGTTGCCACCCCCATTCTTCACAGTTGGTATGGTGTTCTTTGGATGCAACTCAGCATTCTCTCTCCTCCAAACACGACGAGTTGTGTTTCTACCAAACAGTTCTATTTTGGTTTCATCTGACCATATGACATTCTCCCAATCCTCTTCCGGATCATCCAAATGCTCTCTAGCAAACTTCAGATGGGCCCGGACATGTACTGGCTTAAGCAGGGGGACACGTCTGCCACTGCAGGATCTGAGTCCCTGGTGGCGTAGTGTGTTACTGACGGTAGCCTTTTATGTTGGTCCCAGCTCTCTGCAGGTCATTCACTAGGTCCCCCCGTGTGGTCCTGGTATTTTTGCTCACCGTTCTTGTGATCATTTTGACCCCAAGGGGTGAGATCTTGTGTGGAGCCCCAGATCGAGGGAGATTATCAGTGGTCTTGTATGTCTTCCACTTTCTAATTATTGCTCCCACAGTTGATTTGTTCACACCAAGCTGCTTGCCTATTGCAGATTCAGTCTTCCCAGCCTGGTGCAGGTCTACAATTTTGTTTCTGGTGTCCTTCGACAGCTCTTTGGTCTTCACCATAGTGGAGTTTGGAGCGTGACTGTTTCAGGTTGTGGACAGGTGTCTTTTATACTGATAACAAGTTCAAACAGATGCCATTGATACAGGTAATGAATGCAGGACAGAGGAGCCTCTTAAAGAAGAAGGTACAGGTCTGTGAGAGCCAGAAATCTTGCTTGTTTGTAGGTGACCAAATACTTATTTTCCACCATAATTTGCAAATAAATTCTTTCCAAATCAGCCAATGTGATTGTCTGGATTTTTTTCTCATTTTGTCTCTCATAGTTGAGGTCTACCTATGATGCCAATTACAGGCCTCTCTCATCTTTTAAGTGGGAGAACTTGCACAATTGGTGGCTGACTAAATACTTTTTTGCCCCACTGTATGTTACATGCATGTGTATGTATGTTACATGTATGTGTGTATATATAAAGTGGATATAAAAAGTCTACACACCACTGTTAAAATGTCACTTTTCTGTGATGTAATAAAAATGAGACAAAGATAAATTATTTCAAAACTTTTTCCACCTTTAATGTGACCTATAAACTGTACAAATCAATTGAAAAACATATTGAAATCTTTTATGGGGGGAAGTAAACATAAAAAGCTAAAATAATGTGGCTGCATAAGTGTGCACACCCTCTTATAACTGGGGATGTAGCTCTGTTCAGAATTACATTTAGCCTGGGTTCACTCTTCTGTGATGCGGCATATCGCATGTGATTCACACAGGAACCTCACCACATTCCTGTGCATATCACATGCAAATTCTGTGCAGTGCAGGACCTTTTTTTTGTCCGCACTAGAATTCAATCCAATTCTGCACATCGCGCCACTGATTTCGGGGTATTGTTAACTTAACATACACACCGGTTCGCATGAATGGGGTGCATTATGATCCGGTGCAGAATTCACACTGAAACCGGTGCGAATTCTGCACCGCATCAGTGTGAACCCAGGCTCAAAATCATGTTAAATAGGAGTCAGTACACACCTGCCATCATTTAAAGTGCCTCTGATTAGCCCCAAATAAAGTTCAGCTGTTCTAGTAGGTCTTTCCTGACATTTTGTTAGTCACATCCTACAGCAAAAGCCATGGTCCGCAGAGAGCTTCCAAAGCTTTAGAGAGATTTTATTGTTAAACGGTATCAGTCAGGAGAAGGGTACAAAAGAATTTCCAAGGCATTAGATATACCATGAAACACAGTGAAGACAGTAATCATCAAGTGGAGAAAATATGGCGCAATACTGACCAAAAGAACACCATACCCATAGTAAAGCATGGTGGTGGCAGCTTAGTCAAGGTAGAGGGAATTATGAACAATTCCAAATACCAGTCAACATTGGCACAAAACCTTCAGGCTTCTGCTAGAAAGCTGAACATGGAGAGGAACTTCATCTTTCAGCATGACAACGACCCAAAGCATACATCCAAATCAACAAAGGAATGGCTTCACCAGAAGAAAATTAAAGCTTTGGAATGGCCCAACCAGAGCCCAGACCTGAATCTGATTGAAACTCTGGGGTGATCTGAAGAGGGCTGTGCACAGGAGACACCTTCGCAATCTGACAGATTTGGAGTGTTTTTGCAAGGAAGAGTGGGCAAATATTACCAAGACAAGATGTGCCATGCTGATAGACTCATACCCAAAAAGACTGAGTGCTGTAATAATATCAAAAGGTGCTTCAACAAAGTATTAGTATGAGGGTGTGCACACTTATGCAACCATATTATTTTAGTTTTTATTGTTACTTCCCTCCACCTAAAAGATTTAGGTTTGTTGTTCAACTGAGTTGTACAGTTTATTATTATTATTATACAGTATTTATATAGTGCCAATAGTTCGCTCAGCGCTGTATATTACAATGGGAGACAATACATGAGAAAGTACAATAACAATACAATGCGATACACGAGGGGTTCGAGGGCCCTGCTCCTTGGAGCTTACAATCTAGGAGGGAGGAGATAGTGTATGGGGGGAAAAGCTGTGGGGGATGGAGTGGTAGGAAGAGTGGAGGAGATCGGCAATTAGCAGGGGGCGGGGTAGGCTTCCCTGAAGAGGTGGGTTTTCAGGGTGCGCCTAAAGGAGAGGAGAGTAGGTGATAGCCTGATGGATTGGGGTAGGGAGTTCCAGAGGATGGGTGATGCCCTGGAGGTGGGCATGGGAGGAGGAGACCAGGGAACTAGAGAGAAGGAGGTCTTGTGAGGAGCGGAGAGTGCGTTTTGGGTGGTAATTGGATATTAGTTCGGTGATGTAGTTTGGGGCAGTATTATGGACAGCTTTGTACGTTAGTGTTAGCATTTTGAATTTGATCCATTGGGCAATCGGAAGCCAGTGGAGGGATTGGCAGAGGGGTGTAGCGGAAACGGAGCGGCTGGTAAGGTGGATGAGTCTGGCTGCCGTATTCAGGATCGACTAAAGCGGGGATAGCCTGTGGTGAGGGAGGCCAGTGAGGAGGGAGTTGCAGTAATCGAGTCATGATATGATGAGGGAGTGGATGAGTTGTTTAGTGGTTTCTGGGGTTAGGAATGGGCGTAATTTGGTGATGTTGCGGAGGTGGAGTCTGCATGAGTTTGTTAGCGATTAGACTTGGGGCTGGAAGGATAGATTGGAGTCAAGAATGACACCAAGTACTCTGGCTTGCGGGTTGGGCCTGATGGTGGCATTGTTGGACGTGATAGTGAAGTCAGTGGGGGGGGGGGGCGCGGGAAAACTAGGAGCTCGGTTTTGGAGAGGTTCAGTTTAAGGAAGTGGAGCGACACCCAATCTGATATGTCATTCAGTAGGCTAGTGATTCGGGTGGAGACTGAGGGGGTGAGGCGAGGGGTCGAGAGATAGATTTGCGTGTCGTCGGCATAGAGGTGGTAGTTGAAGCCGTGAGAGTGTATCAGTTGGCCAAGGGAGGAGGTGTAGATGGAGAAGAGAAGGGGCCCGAGGACAGATCCTTGAGGGAGCCCGACAGAGAGGGGGAGTGAGGGGGAGGTGGTAGCGTTATAGGTAACGCTGAAAGAGTGTTGTGATAAGTAGGACAAAAGCCAGGAGCGAGTGGAGTCTCTGAGGCCAAGGGAGTGTAGTTTTTTTGAGGAGGAGGGGGTGGTCGACTGTGTCGAAAGCCGCAGAAAGGTCGAGGAGTAGGAGAACTGAATAGTGGCCATTAGCTTTGGCGGTTAGCAGGTCATTGGAGAGTTTAAGTAAGGCAGTTTCGGTGGAGTGTAGGGGACGGAAGCCGGACTGTAGGGGGTCGAGGAGGTTGTTGTCATTGAGGTGGGAGCTTAGGCGATTATAGACTAAGCGCTCAAGGAGTTTGTATGTAAATGGCAGCAGGAGGATGGGTCTAAGGTTGTTAGGGCCAGTGCGGTCCAGGGAGGGCTTTTTAAGTATGGGAGTGATGTGCATGTGTTTCAGAGGGGAGGGGAATGCGCCAAAAGAGAGGGAGAAATTAAAGATGTGGGTGAGGGAGCGTAGGATGGAGGAGGAGGGAGGTCATAGGAGTTGTGAGGGGACAGGGTCGAGGGGGCAGGTGGTGAGGCAGGCTTCAGAGAAGACCTTAGTGACCTCCTCAGTGGTAGTAAGGTCGAAGGAGTGGAGTGCTGAGGGGGCCTCAGTGTGAGGGATGTTAGGTGGGGTGGAGGTCTGAACAGTGGTGAGGCCAAGGGAGAGCGGTGTAGAGGGGGTTGCTGTGTGAGAGGAGATAGGTGGGGAGGAAGTCTGAGCAGCGGCGATGTCCCTGCGAATTGTGTCAATCTTGTTTTTGAAGTGATTGGCAATCTCGAGGGCGGTGAGTGAGGTGCTGGGTGGAGGTGGGGGCGGAGAGAGTAGAGAGTTGAAGGTAGAGAAGAGCCGGCGAGGATTGGAGGAAAGGATATTGATGAGGGTTTACAGGTTACATTAAAGGTGGAAAAAGATCTGAAATTATTTATCTTTGTCTCATTTTTTTACATCACAGAAACCTGACATTTTAACAGGGGTGTGTAGACTTTTTATATCCACTGTATGTCATGTGTATGTATGTTATATTCATGTGTATGAAGTGTGTATTTATGTGCATAGGTGTTAATGCTGTTCTATATATAAGAGGGTGGTGGTAAAAATAATCATTGGGGGTGCTATATGCTGAGCTGTATATAATTCTGACTCTTAAACTATGTACGTTACACACACCTGACCCCTGTTCTATGTATGTTTTCCACCCCAGACTCCTGCACTATGTATCTTACATACATCTGACTTTTGCACTCTCACATTTTACACTCTCCCACTGTTAGCACAATTTTGTTACACTCACCATTTTCCCTGATGTTAGGCATGTCACTATTACCCCCACCCACAATTCTCAGAAATTCACATTTTCAAAAGCTCCCAGGTACGACAGGCATTCGTCAAGTGCCAACCATGCCCAGCCATTCCTTCTCAGTGATCCATTTATAGAAGCTGTACCACAATGAAAAGCATTCAGTGATTTTAAGAGGTGGACCTATCATTTATTCACCTGTTCTTCATTCACAGACATCTTTTGATTATGAGAAGTGATAGTACTGCTTCAATGAATAGAGTAGGGGGGCGGGAAGGGCGAGCATAGTTGGCACTTAACAAGTGCTTGCCACAGCTGCAGCCTTTTATATTAACCCCAACAGCAGAAGAAGATCACTGTTGCAAGGATACCTGAGGAATACCCGGAGAATACTCAAAAGATAAAACCTACATATTACATGTTTTATCATTATTACCATTCCCTAATTAGGGAGCCCTCAGGTTCAATGCTATGGTATTCACAAACCCAACGCACATTGGAAAACAGTAGAGGGCATAGAGTACCCTCAGAAACCAGTAGTTTAAAAGAGAACCAATAGAGTTGTAAATAAAACCAATAGCTTTATTATACTTCACAAAAATTTGATAATAGACCTAATTAGGTCAAAGGATCCTCCATTTACATCAATAAAATGGATAACGTTATCACTTTAAAATGGCCTTGGCCACACTTACTCAGAATATAACATAGTACTACTACTTTACGTCTTATGTGAGCATAATATGGAGGTCAATAGGTCGGAGTCTTGCATAGTGAACTAGCCACTTAATCAGTGTATCAAAACCCAAGACTCTGAAACCACTCTCCAACAAGGAAAAGGTCCACCATGGATCCAGGACACTTATAAATGAACAAAAAATTGGGGCAATTTACTCATTGAGTTGACCCAATATTAAACCAGCAGAGTAACAGTTTACCTCCCGTATAAAATGGCAGACACAAAAATTGTTAGTATTAGCCACATCAGTATGACACCTCACAGTAATTACTATATAGGTTGACACATTAACTTTCCCTATAGGGAATGGCAGTCACAAAAAATTGTAAACGTTGACCTCACAGTTGAATACTGCACATTAGGTGATTTAGTGGTATGTTCATTCAAAAAAATCCACTTAATTTGGCCACAAGTGGATTAAAGATAATTAAAGCGTCCAGCTTCAATAGACATCAATGGGTAGTAATGTCAATATTGTATGATGAAACAGTAAGGGCCAATGCTCCTTTAACCTGAGCCCAGGTGTAGGTGATTAGATTATCTCCTAATCACTATGTTGACATAAATGACATTGATTCCCCACTGGAAGTAGAGGCAAATAGCCTTGTGACAATGAAAGTGGAAGATTAATAGCTCCAAGATGATGAGAACAATGAGTCCCGTTCAGTCCTAGATATACTGATTTCATGGAATTCCAGTTAGTATAAAGGCTCAGATAGCCTAATATTGAAGAGTTGAAGGATATGTGATCCAGTATAGTAAACTCAGTCCAGTTCACCATTGCAACAAAAATAGTATCCAAAGTCAGCATTGACCATTATGGGGTCACTATGGCCCTGATTCACTAAGATGTGAGTGTAATAGCAGAGACTGACCATTCAGGCAGACTCCGGTCAATCAATCAGTCGTCTGACCAGCGTCTAGCAAGCTCATTGACGAGCGTCTATTGACTACTTTGCTATCACTGGCACATTTTTAGGTGCAATACCGGATATGTTCGCTAGATGGCGCACAAGCGCGGGCTTTATTTACATTGGCGTTTTCATGATGGCAAAAGAATTCTTAGAATGTTATAAATACACCTGTACACCTGTATTAGAATTTTCTATTTTCTTCTATTTATTTTCTTGCTGTGTCTCCAAAATGATCAGGAAACTAATGCATTTACTAATGAATGTCATACATTCTGTACTCAAATGTTAAACATTTACACACTTATATCTCAAATAATTTATATACTTCTAATTTCCCAATATAATTATATATCTTCATTCTCTTTAATCACGTAACTATTCTATGGTAAAGACAAGTGCAGCGCTATAAATGCATGTGACCAATAATGAACGCATGTAAAAACCAAAAAGTGCAAAGAATTGCAACAATGATGTAAATGATTGTAAATGGTGCTAAAATAAGTTCATAGAATCATTCCTGAATAATGGAATGTCCTTCGTGTGAGAGTACCAACTCAGAGAGTGCCTATGAATGGCACGTGTGGTCTCTCCGTGACGGACAGTAGTGCATGAACTCGTGAAAGGTAAACCACCCTTGGGACTGGTCTACACTCACCAGAACAAAAGTATTAATGTGTATGGGTTATACACTCCACACATCTGGGGGTGCAGCGGTATGCTGGCAGTTATGGGTTAGTCATCCAGCTCCATCCATCCATCCATCAGGGTGGGTGCCCAAATGGTCCTGGGGAGGAATTAGCTCAGCCACAGGAGCCAGAAAGGTGCTCAATAGTGTAGTACACTGTCACAGGGGTGGATGACCTTTCACGAGTTCATGCACTACTGTTCGTGGTTATATTTATCTTGTGTAATACCATTTTACTAGTCTATATAATTTGACCAGCGCTCGCTCTATCATTTTTAAACAATGTAACTATTCTACATTAGAGCTCAAACTGTGTCTCCCACAGTGGTTTAGTGGTTAGAGCTCAGAACTTACAGCACTTGGGTCATGGGTTCTAATCCTGGTCATGGCTACATCCTAAAAAATGGAGATCAATTTTCTGGGTTGTGTCAGTGCCAGGAATATTGATCAAACAATTATGATTTTGCCTAATGACTAGAAAGTGGATGAATGTACTCTTCTGCCAATTAGGAAATGTGCCATTTTCATGCCGTGTATATTTCATTGTAACATTTTTCTCTTTTAAATCTGTCTCCTTATACAACTTGACCCCCTCCCCCACCCCGCCATCACCTGTCCCATATGCAAATCTATGGATCACCGCCCCACTCTTTAACTATCTATTTACTGATCAAGTGAATGTGTCTCATTTTCTATCAGCTACAGCTCAGATCTCACATTATTATACAATTGCTGATTGTATCTCACCACTAGTCTGATTGAATTCACAATTCCTGGTCAGTCCCGTTCCCTGACCTCTAATAAACTTTAGGGCCAGTTCACACTACATGTGTTTCAGTTGCTTTTTCGGCATCACAAACGCACAGAAAGAAGGTTATATGGTTGTCAATGTCATAGTTCACATCAGCACTTGCATTTTCAGTGCATTGCAGGTGCTGTAAACAAAGTTGACCACGCTGCATTGTTTCTGCACAGAACTGTACTGGAACACATTGAAACGTCCTTGAATGTACTAAAACGCACATGTCCCTAACTACATTGAATACAAAGAAAATAGAAAAAAATAAGTGGAAGGGATATAAAAATGCAATGTAAACATGTCCAAAACGCATTCAAAATGTACTGGAACACACTAAACATGCATGCCAAAAGGGCATGAAAAAAACCCATCAGGAACACATCTAGACTGTTTCTATAGTGTGAACCAGCCCTTAGGACTTGTTCACACCATTGGTGGTGCAGAAACGCATGCAAGAACACACATTTTCCAGCACAGCAAAGAAATGCAATGCCCTGTGTAGATGTGCGCAGGTACCATGATGAAAACGTTGTTGCACCTACACACGTCTATTAAAAACAGCCCCATTCACAGCCACAAATACGCATGGCACCACACTACTGTGCGGTTAGGTGCGACACACTTGGAAAATAACATAAAAATAAGCCAACATGGCTAAAACATATCTTGAAAATATGGGGACTCTGATATCCGGCGACAGTCCGTTCACAAACGAGAAGCAATTCTGCACCCCTAAAACCAACATAGAGGAAAGGGATGGTCAAATTGCTGTGCTGCTTCCAAACCACCTCTGGCATGCCAGGGTCATTATGCAGGTCCTCGATGCCAGTTCTTGCCTGCAGCCACAAAATATCCACTGGCCACGAGTGAAGGTGAGTGGAGGACGTGAAGGTGGATTTCTACCAGCTTCAACCGCAAGCAGTACCACTCCTGAAAAATGAGAGCAAATAATCATTGACACGTCATCATGACAGTCAATTCTCAGTGCAGGCTATCTAGAGTGTCTTTCCTTTTTAACCATTTCAAGAGTTCAAGGAAACATTCTTGGAGCATCTACTGTGTTTGGAAAGGCCAAAGGTCCCCCCCCTCCCCCAGGCACACTAATGCTTATGCAGACCATAGACGGGGAGAAAAACGGCCGATTTTTCTTTTAAAAAATGAAAAATTGGTTGTTCAAGTGGCCGACGTTGCCAGCAATGGTAAAAAAAAAATCGGCCGATTTTCATCCCGTCTACAGCCGGCAAAAAGTGTCTCTGCAGAGAGCTCCGCTATTTCTTTGACAGTTCCTTGACATTTACAGCGGTTGCAACAATGTATCTATTTGTATCCATTTAGGATACAGATGTTTTTATTCGGAAACAAATAGATACAATGTTGCAACCGCTGTAAATGTCAAGGAACTGTCAAAGAAATAGCGGAGCTCTCTGCAGGGACACTTTTTGCCATACTGGAATTCCTCTCATTTTTCATCCTTCTTCTTCTTCTTCTTCTTCATCATCATCCTCTTCTTCTTTTTCATCATCATCCTCTTCTTCTTTTTCATCATCATCCTCTTCTTCTTCATCATCTTCATCCTCTTCTTCTTCATCATCTTGATCATCATCATCCTCTTCTTCTTCTTCTTTATCATCATCATCCTCTTATTCTTCTTCATCATCATCCTCCTCTTCATCATCATCATCTTCTTCTTCTTCTTCATCATCCTCTTCTTCTTCATCATCATCCTCTTCATCATCATCATCATCCTCTTCTTCTTCTTCTTCATCATCCTCTTCTTCTTCTTCTTCTTCATCATCATCATCCTCTTCTTCTTCATCATCATCATCATCCTCTTCTTCTTCATCATCATCATCATCATCCTCTTCTTCTTCATCATCTTCTTCATCATCATCATCCTCTTCATCATCATCCTCTTCTTCATCTTCTTCTTCATCATCATCCTCTTCTTCTTCTTCATCATCATCATCATCTTCTTCTTCATCATCATCATCCTCTTCTTCTTCATCATCATCATCATCATCCTCTTCTTCTTCTTCTTCATCATCATCCTCTTCTTCTTCTTCTTCATCCTCTTCTTCTTCTTCATCATCATCCTCTTCTTCTTCTTCATCATCATCCTCTTCTTCATCCTCTTCTTCTTTTTCTTCTTTTTGTCTTCCTCTTGCAGGTCACTGCTCATATGCAGATTTTTTTATCAGTAAAAAATCGGCCAATTTGCCCATCATTGCCGCGAAAATCGGCCGATCGGCAAATTCGGCCGTTTTTTTATCCAACTTTACCGAAAAAAAAAATCTGGCAAAATACCGAAAAACGGCCGAACAAATAGCCCACTAACGATCCGAAAATCGGCCGATTTTATTTTCGGACGAAAAATCGGCCAATTTTCGACCCATCTATGGCCTGCATAAGATATGGTGTGGCCCTAGGGTCAATGTGTGTTTAGAATACTTCCAAAATGCACATACAAAAACACTCCATCCAAATGCATGTTGCATTTCTATAGCATGTTAAACAGAAGAATAACGCACTTACATAATGTTAACATGCGCAAGTAAAAGTAGACAAAATCCACATCCTTTTATTCTGGCTTCACATACATGCATTGTGGTCTAACACCGCACTCCTGGGCAAATCACATGCAATTTGTGTGCGTTGCAATTAGAGACAAACATTTTGCACACCTCAAATTGCACCGCATCCGGGCCAAAAATGTGCAGGACCCTTTTTCAGGGTATGCACATGTATTGTACTGTCCAAGGCATTGCACACTAACGCATTGCACACTAAAAATGTCAAATACGTTAGGGTGTACAGTGCATGAGTGTAAAATGCGTTAGTGTGTACAGTGCATGAGTGTAAAATGCTTTAGTGTGTACAGTGCATGAGTGTAAAATGCTTTAGTGCACACTGCAGTGTACAACGCATTGCACACTGTAATACACTGTAATACCGTGTACACCCACACATTGTAGACTGTAATGCACTGTACACTATCATGCAGGATGGAGCAACGCATTGCACACTGTGATACCATGTACACCCACACATTGTAGACTGTAATGCACTGTACACTGTCATGCAGGATGGAGCTACGCATTGCACACTGTGATACGCTGTCCACTGTCATGCAGAATCCAGCAACGCATTGCACACTGTAATACCATGTACACCAACACATTGTAGAATGTAATGCATTATACGCAGTATACATGTCCAGATATTCAAAGATTAGCCATGAAGGCCTAGCTGGTTACCTATTGGGCGACCGCAGATAGCCGAATAACGCTACACTGCATCCAGGCAGCTCTGGGAGGGTGTCATATGACATCCTGGCAGAACGCGCTCTCCGTGATTGCTGTGTCCTAAGGACACAGCTGATCACGTGATGTGGTAAAGGCCAATCACAGCGGCTTTTTACCATGTGATCAGCCATGTCCAATGACACGCTGATCACCGGGAAATGCATTTGCCGGGTCTTGGCTGCACTTTCATCACGCTATCAGAATGTGTGGAAAGTACTGCCGAGAACCAGCAGTTATCAAAGCAGGGGTCGGCCCCCGATGATCAGTGCCCACCAGTGCCACCCAACAGTTACGCCCACCTGTGGCCAGCAGTGCCACCCACCAGTGCTGCCTCATCAACGCACATCAGTGTTGCTAAATTACCAGTTTACCAAATGTTATAATATAAACAGACTTTTATTCATTATGAGCTATTTTGTGGTTTATCGAGCAAAAAGTAAAACACACAGCAGCAAGTCAATACCACCCAAAGAAAGCTCTATTTGTCTGAAAAAACTGATATAAATTTAAGATGGGTACAATGTGGCATGACCGCACAATTGTCATTCAAAGGGTAACAGTGCAGAAAGATGAAAATTGGCCAGGACAGGAAGGGGGTAGGAGTACCCAGTAGGCAAGTGGTTAATATCATTGACCCATCAATACCCAGGAGCTAATGTACAGATAAGTAGCATGTGCACCAAGTGAGATTCTGCTAGGCCCCACCCACAAAATTGCAATTACCTGTCCCTCACATGTTATAAACATGTTTGCAATGGCCACACTTACTGTACATATAAGGATCATCTCCTCAGTTGATAACTGTGCTCTCGCCATGTCCAAATGCCAATAAGGTTATCAAAATTTTCAACCAACACAAAACCTCCAACCACTTCTCATCCACTTACACTCCCCACAACCACTTCCGGGTGCGCGCGCACGTGATGACGGACTTCCAGGATAGCCGTTCATGCGCCATGCGGACACCTGTTTGGTGCTTATTTGTTTGCAATCATTTTTGCAAACAAATAATTTTTATGTGTGGCTATGATAGCTTTCGCAAATGTGTGTTTCTTATTGATTTGTTTTTTTTAACCTTGGCTAATATTTGTTGCCAAAGGCCAAAAATCAACAAAGTGTGGACTATTTTATTACTGTAAATCGAATTGTAGAAAACCTGTAGCTGACTGCACAGTGAATGTGACATTCATTAGTACATAATATTGTGGTGCAAGTGGGTTTTTTTTTTTTGGTTTTGAAAAAGCCAGTTTGCACACACTTGCATATTCACGCTCTTACAAGCTACATTTGAGCAGATTATATAAGTATACAAAGTAACTATTAAGGTTGTTCATATATTGAACATAAAATAAACACAAAAACATCGGTCAAATATTTATTGATCAAATATATCGTCATTTATTTGGTCAGCAGGAACAAGTAGGTACAGTCAATATCTTGGTGAGTCACAAAAATAGGATTGATGTGGCAAAAATAAAACACTCCTGCTCATAAGAGCTTACAATCTAAAGATACTTCTAGTGAACTGTGTGTGCTCAGGTTATAGCAGGAAACAAAGGGGAAGATGAATCAAGTAACATTTTCATGCACATAGGATTTACTTACACAAACACGTAGTATAAAGATCCATTCAAAAAAAAAAAGTCTTCAGATCAAAATATCAAGAAAACAAAGCATGTGAAAAAAAACCCTCCCACCTCTACAAATCCCCTCCCACCTCTACAAATCCCCTACACATACATTTGTCAGCAGGTTTGTCAGAAAAATGCATTGGAGTCTAAATAAGCAAGCAAAATTAAAACAAGAGCAGATTTTAAACAAAACGATTGACATGTGTGAGGCTTTCAATGCAAAGAGAAAAAACACAATCATTGTGCAATAACACACAAACACTTTACAAGGCCAAAAATATGCAAACATTTCCAGCCCACTTCCAAACACAGCCTGGGTGGTGTCTGGGGCAATTCAGCACAAAATCTCTTCTTCCCCCAAACCACTACAAGCAAGGACTTAGTCACAAACCACCCGGCCTAGTAACAGGCCAAATCACTCCCTACTGCACATCTTTATATAAGCTAGGTTGTATTTGGAGCACGCCAAACAAGGCCCCACACCCAATGAAGCCACACCCACCACTGACCTTAGTTTGGTCAGTGAAAGTGTTTTCACCTGATGAATCCGCTTCCTACCTGCATTAACCCTTGGTATACAGGCCCCACAAATCAGAAAGAAATATACAGTGAAATGTACGTGTGCAGCATACAACAGAACATTGAGCAGGGATGTGAAAGGGAACCCCAATTGGAACCATTATTGCTACTATGGTCACAATTCCCTCCAGATTCTCGCATGAGTTAAGACAGTCACATGACCACATCTTGTATGCAATACTGAAAATGACAAATCGATTTGACTAGTATGGTGAATTTCCCATCAATTGGCAAAACACTCCAGAAATCAAACATCACCAAACATTACACTCTGGGCAAAGCTGATTTACAAATCCTGCGACTTACAGTAAAGTTGACCATTTTAATGCAATTTTCAAGACATCTGACACAGATCTCTATGCAAATTGCCACTAAAGTAGTACATGTACTACTATAGAAATCAGTGTTTGAAACGCACCCATGTGGTCACTCTAATAGCAGACAATAGGGTGCGACTTTGCAGACGATTTACAACTTGCATGTTGTGCAAATCACATGCCAAGTCCCACTCAATGTGCACGCTATTGGAGCGTTCATATTGTTGTGGTTCAAACTTGGTTGGAGCCGCAAGTAATAATAGAGTAATGAATACACTACTTTTCATGCAATTTGCTGAGAGATCGGTGTCGATTGTCTTGCAAATTGCACTTGAAATCACCATGTACCCTAACTTTGAAATCATGCAACTTCTATGCAAGTCACATGATGTGACTGTGGTGTCAATAACACCACTTAGAAATCTGCTTTAATGTGACCGGGTAGCCCCCAGTAACATTGTTTGCGATTGCCATGCAATTGGCATGACAGGCGACTTGCAAATCGTAGACCAAGTCGCACCCTATTGGCCACTGTAGGCTCTGTTCACATCCAATTGGATTGTGAACTCGTGCAACTTCACTGTAAGTTGGGCAATTGCCGCATCGGATTAGATGTGACAGTGGTGTTAGCCCCCAGTAACATTGTGTGCAATTTGCCATGCAAAGGGCAAGTTGCTGGCCATGCCAATCGCATGACAAGTCGCATCCAGGGTGTGCAATTTCAGGTGCGATTTGTGAATTGACATGGTACCTGATATTGGATATAATGAATGTGAATGTGAGTGTATTAACGTACGCCATTTGTTGCAGTGAGAGTTCAAAGGTATTTGAAGATTTTGGCCATTTATTAGCAATTTAACATCTAGACTCAAATAGAAATCGCAATGCTACACACAATTGAAAACACAACTAGTTAGTAATTCTCTAGAAAACACAGTAAAATTGGCAACTTAAACAGTAATTTTCATTTGCATATAGTGTGAACGAAGCAGGAGAATTAACAAAGGAAATAAATCTTTGAAGGCGTGCGGTCTGCTTTGCATTTGGTGGAAAAATCCATACCAGTATTTGTGACAAGTTTGATGTGTGGATTCACCAACCAAGTCTTTTCTCTCTCGCTCACTCTTCTTTGTCTCACTGGCTCGCTCTTCTCTCTCGCTCACTCTTCTGTATGTCTCTCTTTATCACTCTTCAGTATGTTTTTCTCGCTCACTCTTCTTCATCTCACTGGCTCGCTCTTCTCTCTCTCTGTCAGCTCTTTGCTTGCCAAATCCTTCACAAAAGTGGGTTGAGTGTAAACCATCATTATCAAATCTATTAGTGCTCCAGGCTCTTATCTTACCCCATTGTATGACATTCACATAAGGTGCAGCTTTGAAGGTGTTTCAACAGACAAGGCCTCATTCTAATTCACATTTTAGGGATCACTTAGACAGAAAGCAAAGATGTTGCCAGAACATCTATTTGAAGACAGCCACACACGGAGATCATACTACTTCCTTGCCGTGGTTGGGATTCAAATCGACAACCCGAGAGTTGTGAGGCAGTAGTGCTAACCACTAATCCACGGAGCTACATTGCTAATCCAGCCTGTATTTCTGTGCTGTGAATCAATCTTAGGTCCCTGGGCAAGTTCAGTGTAACTACCAGATATCTCCAATGTGACACAAATGTTGTGCTATGTTGCCAATTCACATGTATGTTGGTTCTATGTATCCCAATACAAAGGATTGCAATACTAATACAGGCGTACCTCGGTTTACCAACGCCTCAGGGAACGTCATATTTGGGGTACAAATGCCAAACCATTTCAGTTAATTGGTCTGTTTACAAATGTTTGAATAATTTGGTATGGGCATGTGGCCTGGTATGGTTCAGGAGGGGGGGAGGCGCTCACTTGTCCCCCCCCCCCTTTCCTGACCTGCTGGGCTGCATGCTCAGATAAGTATCTGTTATGGATTTTGGGGGGTACCCCATGCTGTTTTTTATTTAATTTCAGCGTGGAGTTACCCCTTAACATCCATACGAGACCCGAAGGGCTTAGTATGGATGGGAGGGGGGACCCCACGCCGGGTTTTTTACAAATTGTTTATAATTCCCTGCAATACTTTTACATCAACTGTCAGTGGGGAACTCCGCCGACAGCTGAAACATGAGCGCTGCATTGGTTTTCGCTACTAAAATGCTGCATGAGTTGATAACATAACTCATGCGGGATTGTAGGAGCGACAGCCATGTTTTAATGTTTCAACTGTCAGCGGGGTTCCCCACTGACAGCTGAATGTAAAAAAAAAAATAAAAAGCGTGGGGTCCCCCCTCCCATCCATACCAAGCCCTTCGGATCTGGTATGGATATTAAGGGGGAACTCCACGCTGAAATAAAAAAAAACAGCTTGGGGATCCCCCCAAAATCCATACCAGACCCTTATCCGAGCATGCAGCCCGGCAGGTCAGGAAAGGGGGGGGGACGAGCGAGCGCCCCCCCTCCTGAACTATACCAGGCCACCTGCCCTCAACATGGGGGGGTGCTTTGGGGAAGGGGGGCTCCCCCCCAAAGCACCTTGTCCCCATGTTAATGGGGACAAGGGCCTCTTCCGTTATTGGGATAATTGGTCAGCCATTTTTTGGGATTTTAGCATATTTTGTTTACCAGTAAAGTTGAAAATTTTTTGTTCCAAATTTACTGATAAAAAAAATGTGCCAAAATCCCGAAAAACAGCTGACCAATTAACCCACTAACGGCCCGAAAATCGTTCGATTTTCTTTTCGGCAGAAAAATCGGCCGATTTTAGACCCATCTATGGCCTGCTTTACATGGGTCTAAAATCGTCCGCAAAAAAAATCAGCTGATTTTCAGCCCGTTAGTGGGTTAATTGGTCAGCCATTTTTGGGGATTTTGCAACTTTTTTTAATTGGTAAATTTGGATAAAAATTGGCCGATTTTGCAGATCGGCCGATTTTAGCTGCAATGATCGGCAAATTGGCTGATCTTTTAACAGATAAATAATCTGCACATGAGCCATGACCTGCAAGAAAAAGAATAAAAAAAAAGAATAAGAAAAAGAAAAATGCAGGCCTTAGATGGGGCGAAAACTGACCGTTTTAAAAAAAAAAATCGGTTGTTCAATGGGCCGACGTTACCACCAATGGCAAAAAAATTGTTCGATTTTCGCCCCATCTACGGCCTGCAAATATAATAGCGAAGTAATTACTTCTGTCCCTGCAGAGAGCTGCGCTATTATATTTGACATTAAAAAGTATAAAGGTTGCAACATTGTATCTATTTGTATCCGAATAAAAACATCTATATCCGGAATGGATACAAATGGATACAATGTTGCAGTCTCTATACTTTTTAATGTCAAATATAATAGCGGAGCTCTCTGCAGGGACAGAAGGAATGTTTCAGCTGTCATCGGGGTTTCCCACTGACAGCTGAATTTTAAATTATTTCCGTGAATTAAATAAATAATAAAAAAAACAGCGTGGGTCCCCCCTCTCATCCATACCAAGCCCTTCAGGTCTGGTATGGGTATTAAGGGGGAACTCCACGTTGAAATTTAAAAAAAAAACAGCGTGGGTCCCCCTCAATATCCATACCAGACCCTTATCCGAGCATGCAGCCCGGCAGGTCAGGAAAGGGGGGGGACGAGCGAGCGCCCCCCCCCCTCCTGAACCATACCAGGCCACATGCCCTCAACATGGGGGGGTGCTTTGAGGCAGGGGGGGCTCCCCCCCCCAAAGCACCTTGTCCCCATGTTGATGAGGACAAGGGCCTCTTCCCCACAACCCTGGCCGGTGGTTGTGGGGGTCTGCGGGCGGGGGGCTTATCAGAATCTGGAAGCCCCCTTTAACAAGGGGGCCCCCAGATCCCGCCCCCCCCCCCTACGTGAACGAGTCTGCGGTACATGGTCCCGCAGACTCCTTCACAAAAAAACTAAGTGTGGTGTAAAAAAAACACAGTACAGGGTCTTTGACAAGTCCTTTATTAAAACAATGTCCCCCGAAGTAGATCCAACGTCAATCACGGCGGCGGCGGCAGGGACCCGAAAAAAGAAAAAAAAAAAAGGTTCCGCTCCCGTCGGAGGCTCCCAGCCTTGTGAAGAAGAGGCTAGCTGACAGTTCTTATATAGGTATGGGGCGGGGCCAGCCGGGCACATCATCCCCGCCCCTTACCTATCTCCCTGTCACCCTGTCTCTCCGCTGAGGCTAACTAGCTGAATGCAGGAGACAGTCTGACATTTCTTATATAGCTATGGGGCGGGGCCAGCCGGGAACAGCAAGCATGTGACATGGGGCGGGTCACTCGGATGATGTCCCGGCTGGCCCCGCCCCATAGCTATATAAGAAATGTCAGACTGTCTCCTGCATTCAGCTAGTTAGCCTCAGCGGAGAGACAGGGTGACATTTCTCAAATAGGTAAGGGGCGGGGATGATGTGCCCGGCTGGCCCTGCCCCATACCTATATAAGAACTGTCAGCTAGCCTCTTCTTCACATGGCTGGAAGCCTCCGACGGGAGCGGAACCTTTTTTTTTTTTCTTTTTTCGGGTCCCTGCCGCCGCCGCCGTGATTGACGTTGGATCTACTTCGGGGGACATTGTTTTAATAAAGGACTTGTCAAAGACCCTGTACTGTGTTTTTTTTACACCACACTTTTTTTTTTTGTGAAGGAGTCTGCGGGAGCATCTACCGCAGACTCGTTCACGTAGGGGGGGGGGCCGGGATCTGGGGGCCCCCTTGTTAAAGGGGGCTTCCAGATTCTGATAAGCCCCCCGCCCGCAGACCCCCACAACCACCGGCCAGGGTTGTGGGGAAGAGGCCCTTGTCCTCATCAACATGGGGACAAGGTGCTTTGGGGGGGGGAGCCCCCCTGCCTCAAAGCACCCCCCCATGTTGAGGGCATGTGGCCTGGTATGGTTCAGGAGGGGGGGGGGGGCGCTCGCTCGTCCCCCCCCTTTCCTGACCTGCCGGGCTGCATGCTCGGATAAGGGTCTGGTATGGATATTGAGGGGGACCCACGCTGTTTTTTTTTTTAAATTTCAGCGTGGAGTTCCCCCTTAATATCCATACCAGACCTGAAGGGCTTGGTATGGATGAGAGGGGGGACCCACGCTGTTTTTTTTTTTTTTTTTTTTATTGTGGACCTTTATTTTTACATTCAGCTGTCAAAATAAATATTATCTAGACCTTTGAAATAAGTAAAATCATTACAGAAATAATTATAAAGGATAAGAAACAAAAATAGAATCACTAGAACTAAGGAAATCTAGTTAGATTACATGAAGATATGCCGAGTGCTGTTTATTAAACACAATAGTCGCGAGCGAGTGCCGGCTCTCAGAGGAATCCACAATCAGATTCACTATTAGTCAGTGGCTAAAAAGCAAACGCCCATGGCAGAAGTCTAAAAGGTGTTCTGCACATGCTCAGTTGTATCTGCCAAAGACACTGCACGGGCTTCTAGATTTTTACTGTGTTGATTTCCTTGAAAAAAACGATTTTTAACACATTTTTAATTTTTTTGGAAATAGCAGATATTGTTTAAAGTGAAGTCCTGATATTTGGCAAAGCAAATTTCTAAGTGAACATGTCTCTGCAGTGATTTTTCATGGTGTTAGACGTGCTTCTTAGCAAGTCTGTTTTGTGAGTCTGATTTCGGGCGTGTGTCTTTTTGTGAATTAGATTGGGCATCTGCTTATGGGCTCTGCTCAATAGTGAATTAGGTTGCAGGGTAAAAAATGACGGACGCCCATGAAAATTGGGCTTAAGCCCATAAATATGCGCCCACGCCCAATAGTGAATCAGGGCCTATATGTCAGAGTGAAAAATCGTGTAGAGAAGTGCTCAATAAATTGCTGATACGGCCATTGCCGCTGAAAAAATTGTGCCCTCAGGCTCTCACCACTCCAGGGAAATGTTAGGCATATAGTGTCAGCATGGCAGACTTCACATAGTAAGATTCTGACGACTTGGCATACATTTGGATCATCCATGTCCTCCAAACGGACAAACCGAGCTGGACAGAGTGACCCCATGTAGGTAATAGTATTCCCAGTAGTGCAACTGAGGCGGTGTGCACGTTTATCGCCCCGCTCAGAGCGGTGTGAGGCGGATCAGCACACACCAATTCCCGTAGGTGTGGCCCAGGATCTGGCTGACGCTGCCTACATCAACGCGTTTCGGACACATGACCGTTCGCTTCGTCAGGACGTCGGGACGTTCATGTACCCGGCCTTTTGTCGGGATAGAAGTCCCGCTCAAGCAATCAGAAGGGCCAGAGGTGGTCCCTTATTTAAAGGGCAACACTTGTATATTCGCAAAATCGTTACTTTAAAAGATAGTAACTGGGATTTGACACAAGGCCAATCTACATATTCTCAATTAGTTTCAAAAAACCTTTTAAACATCCAATATGATTATATGGTTGTATATTAACAGATTACATATGGAAAAATGCACTGCCACACACATTTCTGCATTCACGCCATTGCACTGACACACACTTATTCACTTGCCTCCACTACGTAGATGTGCACTCATTCACTTGCCACATTGCAACAATGCACACTTAATCTCTCTACACCACTGCACCAATATGGACTTGTTTACTCACCACCACTGCACTGACACTCACCTGTTCACTCGTGCCTCTGCAAATGCACTTCTGTATTTATCCTGTGAAACAATTGGATATACTTTTGTCATATGTCAGCAGAATACCACACAGGACAGCTCATATGTAATATCTGAGCTGAGTTCTGCAAATGTACTGAGGGATCAGCACTTCTGAACACAACGTATTCTAATAAGAGAGCCATTGGTAGATGATGACAATTATGGAAAAGCCAAAACATTCTGCAAAATTTCTGGCATGAAATCCAAGCTATATAGTTATCTAGTAGTAAATTTTACAAAATGCGCTTGTGCAGCCTAATTGCTGTGTCATATTCTAGTGCAACATATATAGTGGAAATGTCTATTTAAGGTGCCAGAAGTTGTTCCAGGAATTTATATTCATGAGACACCCAAATAATGGCGCAGTCTAGGCAGACATGAAGCCATCACATTTACACTGACTCAGCTTTTCCTGCACAACGGTTCTAAATTTCATCCAGACATTCTACTGCACCATATTGTCACCCTAGCAATTGCCAGTATATGTACAACATCTTCTAAATGGATGTGGATCTGAGCATGGTTCAGGCCCGGCCATCTCCTGAAGTTGTCCCGAAACCTCACCCACGCAACTTGGCAAATGAGAAGAAAGTTGTACTGCACAAGAGTAAAGAGGAACTCCAGGCAAATGGTCATATCCATAACCTAAACACATAAATGTTTACTGTTTTACCCGACAGAGTTTATTTTGGCTGGGTATTCATGTGATAGACACCGCCGGCCATGAAGATCACACTTTTACTTTTGGGTCAACTTTACTACTATCTAGGTCAGCTCCCTTTTCATTGGACATAGGTGTTGATGATACACAGAGATGAGGAAGGAAGCTACATTGTAACAGAAGGAGTGTTCATGCAAAACAGGTTTGGGATGGCAAAACATACATACAGTGCAAAGTAAGCTGCACAAACATGGACTCCTCACAGCAATGTATCTATGACATAATCAGGATGGTAACATGTGGCTGTATAACATAGTCTCTTTAAGACTCTATAACAACAGAAATTCAAGCTGAAAATCACTACTTCATTAAAACAGTGCAGAACACAGCTATTTATGATTATCCTCATAGACAATGTCATTCTCAGTGAAGTCTAGGGTATCTCTGGCAACACAGGTGAACAGCTGGAGCCCAATGATAAAGCACCACCACCGCACTGGAACTGAAGTACTCTGATAACAATCCCAATAGATGGGGCTTTTGGAGATGCCACGCAAAGTCATCTTTAAGGAGGGGCAAAAGGGGCAGCTGCTCTGGGCCCAGTCATTGTTGTGGGGCCCAAAGCAGCTGCCCCATACTTGCCAACAGTCCCAGTTTACATTCTCTTGTCCCTTGAAGTCTTCATCCTGCGCTTTGTCCCGATATTTTAGTGTGAAGTGCTGTCACTTATGCTGCCCAGCTCTGCCCTATTGCCATGACTCACACACAGACCATGTCAGCATTCACATGTAAACAATCCGCATTCATATGTAAGTAGAGGCCTGTAGGTGGCATTGGTATGTAAATAGCGGGAGCATTCAAGTTCCAGCCACCATCATCTCTGCTGAATGCTGCCCACTGGAGAGGTAAACAAGGGCATGCTTGAAAGTCCTGCCTGTAACTGTGGTCACTGAGCCTACCATCAGTCTGTTCTACAAAATTAAGCAAAGTGTGGGAGCGTGAGGTGTGCAGAGGTAGGCAGAAAAAGAATTACAGTTTGAGGTGCACAGGTGAACAAGAAGGGGATGTACAGAGGTCAGGAAGGTGGGTGCAAAGATGAGCAGAGGAGGCATGCAGAGTTAAGGTGGGGGGGGGGGGTTAGAGTGAAGAGGTAGGGGAAGTTTGGGGTTCAGAGGTTAGAAGGGAAAGTTAGGATTCAAAGGTGTACTGGCGGGGTCAATAAAGATGTATGTCACGTGTAGGGCAGCGCATTCACTTAAATGGGTTACTCTATGCACTAGAAATGCAGACAAAAGTCTCTGACCATTTTTCTAAATCACACCAAGCCACACAATGCCAGAGCACCATGAATTTTGGTGCATGTGAAAACACACACATTAGCCAGTGGCGGAACTACCAGATCACAGAAGTCTGGGCCCTAGAGTTCCACCACCATGGGGGGCCCCAAGCAGTGTTGCCAAGCTCCCATTATCAGCTTGGAAAAACAGATTGATTTCTCCTGTCAATAGGACAGGAAAATCAGTCTGTGAATGTAGGGGCTGGTGGCTGCAGCTGAGCCAAGCGTCTGTTACACTCTGCAAGCCCAGCGAGCACTCCCCCCTCCCCTCACGGACAGCAGAGGAATACAGTTGCTCCTCCTCCCACTCCTGTTCCTCTTCTGTCTGCCCGCCCCGCCCACTCTCCTATCCTGGACTTGCAGCTGTGCCTGAGAGAGAGGGGATGTGTGGGTGGGAAATATGAAAAACTGCAGCCTGCTGCTAGTTGTGTCAATGATGCTGCTGCCTGAGCCACCACCTACCAGCCATGTGTGAGTGAGCAGTGCAGTATGCTGTGATCTCTGAACTGTTCCTATCACCTTCCCTTCTCTCCCCCATCTGTCTCCCCCACCTTTCAGCTCTTCCAAGAGCTTCACAATCTTTCCGTTTCAGTTAACACTTAGGCAGCCCATACATTAATCACTTTTTCTTTTGTTTTTGCTCAGCTATTAAATTGTACATAAAAAAAAATTCAATCCTCCCATCTACACATTGCAGGTGGATGGCAGAACTATCAGGGTCATCAGTGATCTAACAACAAGGGTTCCTGTCCTTCACCCTGCAATTGACAGCACTGGTCTCTGTCTCCATGGCATTAGGACCCAGTGCTGGTTACTTTATGGGGCTGATGGGCTAGCACAATTGGTTGTAGACAGCTGAGCTCCCCGCAGGTCACATAGCAGTGGTGGTGATGCAAAGCCTTCTCTGACATGCTGATTGGGATGTGGTCCAAGTGATGCTCCCAATCAGATCTAATATTAAATATGATAGTGTTTTTATAGATCAGAGCCCCCACCTTACTGGCATGGAGCGCACACAGCTGCTGAACACACGTATGGTTGATATATATACAGTATATGTGATTGTACTCTTGATTCTAATAAATACTGTGTTTATTAGATCTGACTGGGAGCATCACCTGGATCACATCCTGATCGGCATGTCAACAGAGAAGGTTCTGCAGTGTTACCGTTGTCTACAACCAATAGTGCTATCCTTCCCCCTTTTGCACCCATCAGCTCCATAATGTAACCAGCACTGGGTCCTAATAGGCTGCTGCTGCCTCCGCTGGCATGGAGGCAGATGCCAGACCAGCATTGTATATAACAGGGGCAGGACAGCAAGAGGAGGCTGGGGACTCCCATGGTGGCAGAACGCCAGGGACTGGTCACAAGTGCGACCTTTGCAACCATTGTCATTCTGCCACTGCGTTGGACTCTTATATGGAATTTCCTGGTGTGCTGGTGACATATCCAGAGGCGTCCCTAGGGTAGGTGTCACCCGTTGAGGTAACATTTGGTGACACCCCCTTCGACGATCCCCGCAGAACAGATCGGATCTGTGGATTGAGCATAATGGATCGGACTCCGATCCATTATGCTCAATCTGCAGATCCGATGCATCCTGCGGGGATCGTTGGCTTTCTTTTACAACTTACCTTTTCTTGGAGCGGGTCCGGTGTCACCCCGTATAGGTTGTATGCTGATGAGGATCGTCGGCATGCAACCTATACAGGGTGATACCAGACCCACTGCAAGAAAAGGTAAGTTGTAAAGAAAGCCAATGATCCCTGCAGGATGGATTGGATCCATCCTGTGGGGATCGTCGGCTTGCTTTACAACTTACTTTTTTGTGGAGCGGGTCTGGGGTCACCCCATGTGGTCGGTGTCACCCGGTGCAGGCCGCACCCCCCGCACCTGCCTTGGGACGCCACTGGACATATCTCTTGCTTTCTGCCACTTTGGGGGCACCCTAAGATGGTAGGAAGGGGGACCACTGCAGAACATGTGAAAGGGTCCTGCTGCAGGATCATAAAAAAGGGTCCTGCAACAGGTGTAAAGGGCCCCGGGATCAGTGAGGAGGGCCACAGGACCAGAGGAAAGGGCGCTAGGACCAATGGGGGGGGTCAGGAGGGCCCTTCAAGGTTTCTTGCACCGGGGTCCTGAAGGTTCTAGTTAGGCCACTGATGTCAGAAGATGTGTGAGGGTGTCATTAACAATAAATGGCACTGCTGCGTATCTGCTAAAGGTCAGAACATTTCTGTTATGTCTGGAACGTGATTTTGTTTGTGCTTCCGACTTGCACAAATGTCAACATGGTAAGGTTAAATGTCTCATATACACTGTTGGTCAGTGTATATCTTCTCATTACATTGGAGCTTGGTATAGAATCCTTTCATTCACACTAGTGGTCAGTCTGAATGTCCCCCTTATATTGGTGGTCAGTGAAAATCCCTCCTTACATTGGTGGTCACTGTGATTGGTCCTGTTACATTAAAGGGATTTACATTTACCACTAAATTGGTGGCTACTGTAGAAACTCCTCTTTATATTGGTAGTTGGTAAAAAATCTTCACTTGCATTTGTGGTCAGTGTCGAATCCTCCTTTACGTTGGTGGTCAATGTAAAAGCCCCCCTTAAATTTGTGGTCAGTGTAAACTCCCTCTTACATTGATGACCAGTATAGAAATGTATTGGTTGGTGTAAAATCTCCCGTTACATTGGTTGTCAGTGTAATTTTTTCATTACATTTGTCGTCAGTGCAAATTCCCCATTACATTGGTGGTCAGTGTAAATTTCCCTTTACATTGGTGGTAAGTGCAGAATTACCCTTACACTGGTTGTCAGTGTAAATCCCCTCTTACATTGGTGGTTGATGTAGCAATGTCACCTCCCATCCCCATCGAGCACTGCCTCTGATCCCATCCACCCCAAGTACTGCCACTCATCCCATCCCCCCAGCACTGCCACTGATCCCATCAACCCCCCCCCCCCCCAGCACTGCCACTGATCACACCCTCCCCCCAGCACTCTCAATGATCCCAGCAGTCCTAGAATCCCTAGGAGTTTTCTGTCTATTAGTGGGTCCCCAGTCCATGGTGTGCAGGTAGTGAGGAGATTAAATGCTGTAACCTTCAGCAACCAATCAGTAAGACGTAATAAAGTGCTGTAACCTGTAGCAACCAATCAGTGAGCTGTAATGATGTGCTGTAACCTCTAGCAATCAAGTAAGTGGTAATGATGCACATTAACCAATAGCAACCATTCAGTAAGCAGTAATAATGTGCAGTAACCTCTAGCAACCAGTGAGTGGTAATTATGTGCAGTAACCTCTAGCAACCAATGAGTGAACAATAGTGATCTGCTGTAATCTCTAGCAACCAATAAATGAGTAATATTTATGTGCAGTAACCTCTAGCAATCAATGGGTGAGCAGTATTGATGTGCAGTAACCTTTTGCAATCAATCAGTGAGTGGTCATGATGTGCAGTAACCTGTAGCAACCAATCAGTGACCAGTATTGATGTGCAGTAACCTCTAGCAACCAATCAGCAATCAGAAATCATGTGTATGAACCTCTGGCAACTAATCAGTGAGCCATATTGTGTGCTGTAACCTCTATCAACCAGTCAATGAGCTGCAATGATGTGCTGTATCCTACAGCAACCAACTGCAATTATTATTATTATTATAGAGGATTTGTATACTGCCAACAGTTTGCTCAGCACATTACAATATAAAGGGACACAATACAGCAATGATAGAGTTCAATACAAGAGGGTTAGGAGGGCCCTGCTCCTTTTAGCTTACATTTGCTGCCGAATTTGCTAAATAAACTGATTTTGAGTCTAACTGCTATTTATTGTATGTCTCAGAGCAGGAGGAGGAGAACAAAATTACATGGGGGGGGCAAGAAAATGTTTGCCCAGGGTCCAATCAATATTAAAGATGTCCCTACTGGTGACAGTATGTAGAAAAAAAATTCAATTTGTTTTCTTTTTTATTACATTTTTTTATGTTTTTACATACTGAGACCATGACAGTACAGTGTTACTATAGTAAACCCATAATACTCTGGGGAGGTGATCAGGATCTTTACACACTATGATCGCTTATACCAGTGATTATCACTGTTATACACAACCATTTTTTGTGAATTAATCCATTCATCCGATGTGTATTGTTATAATTATCTGCGTTTGGCCATAGCTAATCATATGATACAGATGGGCTGTGATTGATCCTGTCTGTACCATGTGATCACTGTGACCAATCACACAGAGGAATACAACAGTACACAATAATTGGCTATGAATGGAAACCATCTGTTGTGTACAATTGCCATGTGATACGCTGTGATTGGTCACAGCATTCAGATGATACCGGCAGTGGCCTGGTACACTGTTCTGTCATCTGCTGTTTCCAGTGGGGCGTACACAAGGCACATTCTTGGAAGGACAATATATGACGTACACCCATAATAAAGAGTGAAGCAGGAAAGCAGTTAAAGTGTGGCTACTCCCTGTGAATCCTGTGTACTAGCCCAGCGCTGTCCCTTTGTTTTTAAGTGGTTGTCAAAGTATAAGCTATGGGGCCTCAAATGCAGCCCCTGATATCACCAAAAGGCCACACATAATGTTTAGAGATGAGCGAATCGAACATGACGAAGTGGAATTCGTTCCGAAGATTTGGAAAAATTCGATTCGCGACGAATCCGAAGATTAGCAAACTTCGGATGCACGAATCGTATTTTCCCAAAAATGGCGGCGTCATGTGTGGCGACAGGAGAAAATGGACAGAGAAGATGGGGCGGGGATCTCTGGGAAGGCGCGCAGACAAGGCGCGCTGACCCATAATGCATTCATGAGTCATGAATCATGACATGTGATCGCATTAGCCAATCAGCAGCCAGCCAGCACTGTGTAATGGTGGAGCTATAAATCGCGACCATCTTAGAATTCCCCATTAGCCTCCGGTCATTCAAGAGAGACAGACCTGTCTGTATTAAGGGACAGAGTTAGGGCCACAGAGACTTTAGGGCCACAGAATCGTTACTCAGGGACACAGAATCGTTACTCAGGGACACAGCTATCAAAGAATCGAAAATTTAAAGTGACATACACCCTTTTTTTTTTTGGTGGCTGTCGTGCACAGTTGGCGCTGCAGTTTGCCGATTGTGCAAAATAAACTGACTTTCTGCTTCACAACCACTATTGTACGTTCAAAGAGTTAAATCCATTTACACGCCGGCTGGCGGTAATATTTTTTGGGTGATTAGTGCATTCCAGTGACACAAACGTACAGTTTCCAGCCAACGGCAAGCTGCAATTGACCGATTGTGTACAATAAACTGACTTTCTGCTTCACAACCACTATTGTACGTTCAAAGAGTTAGATCCATTTACACGCCGGGTGGCGGTAATATTTTTTGGGTGATTAGTGCATTCCAGTGACATAAACGTACAGTTTCCAGCCAACGGCAAGCTGCAATTGACCGATTGTGCTAAATAAACTGACTTTCTGCTTCACAACCACTATTGTACGTTCAAAGAGTTAAATCCATATACACGCCGGGTGGCGGTAATATTTTTTGGGTGATTAGTGCATTCCAGTGACATAAACGTAGTTTCCAGCCAACGGCAAGCTGCAATTGACCGATTGTGTACAATAAACTGACTTTCTGCTTCACAACCACTATTGTACGTTCAAAGAGTTAGATCCATTTACACGCCGGGTGGCGGTAATATTTTTTGGGTGATTAGTGCATTCCAGTGACATAAACGTACAGTTTCCAGCCAGCGGCAAGCTGCAATTGACCGATTGTGCTAAATAAACTGACTTTCTGCTTCACAACCACTATTGTACGTTCAAAGAGTTAGATCCATTTACACGCCGGGTGGCGGTAATATTTTTTGGGTGATTAGTGCATTCCAGTGACATAAACGTACAGTTTCCAGCCAACGGCAAGCTGCAATTGACCAATTGTGCTAAATAAACTGACTTTCTGCTTCACAACCACTATTGTACGTTCAAAGAGTTAGATCCATTTACACGCCGGCTGGCGGTAATATTTTTTGGGTGATTAGTGCATTCCAGTGACAGAAACGTACAGTTTCCAGCCAACAGCAAGCTGCAATTGACCGATTGTGTACAATAAACTGACTTTCTGCTTCACAACCACTATTGTACGTTCAAAGAGTTAGATCCATTTACACGCCGGGTGGCGGTAATATTTTTTGGGTGATTAGTGCATTCCAGTGACACAAACGTACAGTTTCCAGCCAACGGCAAGCTGCAATTGACCGATTGTGTACAATAAACTGACTTTCTGCTTCACAACCACCATTGTACGTTCAAAGAGTTAGATCCAGTTACACGCCGGGTGGCGGTAATATTTTTTGGGTGATTAGTGCATTCCAGTGACATAAACGTACAGTTTCCAGCCAACGGCAAGCTGCAATTGACCGATTGTGCTAAATAAACTGACTTTCTGCTTCACAACCACTATTGTACGTTCAAAGAGTTAAATCCGGTTTTATTTTTGGGGTGCTTATTGAATTAAAGAGTATGTCAGACAACACGCAGAGGAGTGGCAGAGGAGGCAATGTTTCTGGAGCGAGCAGACGTGGCAGCAGAGGAAGGGGTCGAGGCAGCACTAGTCGCAGCCAGAGGCCAGTGCTCCCGGTGTCATCCAGCGGTCGTGTCTCCACCGACAACCCTGCCGTCATCGATTGGTTGACTCGGTCGTCTTCCTCTTCCCAGGTCACCTCTGACACCTACAGCCAACGGTCGGTGGGTACGTCAGACACAACCGTTAGTTGGCATGGCCCGGGAGCAAGCCCACTGAAATCACGTGTCCTCGACCTGCCCCTGTCCTTTGGTGTTCCCTCACCAAGCGAAGTATCGCATGCTGTGGGCTCAGCCCCACTGTACAGTGAGGAAGAGCTAACAGAGGGCGGTCAGGAACGGGGGGAGACATCCGCCTCTTCAGCAGCCAGGCGAAGAAGTACTGGCGAGGAGAGTGGCTCGGTAGCCGGTCTAGAGACAGGTCTGTCTCCTGACCCACACGCAGCCGAGGGGGCTAGTAGTGACGCGGAGACCCTAATTGATGATGATGAGGCTGATCGCACTTAGCAGCCTCGTCGTCATCAGGCTATTGCTTCCGCATCATCAGGAGAAGAGGGTGCCAGCTTGCCAGCGAGCAAAACAGTCGGTGGGTTGCCCAGGAGGCAGCAGGGTCGCAGCAGTGTCAGTGGAGCCAAACGGCCATGGAGTAGAGCACCAGCTCCACTGCAGCCTACCACCACGGCCAGTAGTGGTGCCGGTGTGCACGGAGGAAGTAGCAGTCAGCCAGTGAGGAGTAGCGGGGGCAAAGTTTCCTACTCGGCGGTGTGGCAATTTTTCGTCACGCCGCCCGAGGAAGTAAACGTAGCCGTATGTCGACTATGTGGCCAGAAAGTCAAGCGTGGCCAGGGGGCCAATGTTGGGACTACAGCGTTGCGTCAGCATATGCAGCGTCGCCATTCGGTGGCCTGGGAAAACCGTGATAAAGATACGGCGGTTCTGCCTGCCCCAGCCCCCGCTCCATCACCCGCTCCGTTACTTGCTCCGTCACCCGACGTCAATCGCCCTCTATCAGCCAGTCAAGGCTCCAACACCTCTGCTGAGGGGAGTTGTCGCTCGTTGGCATCTTCCGCTCGTTCAGATGCTCCTTCTCCTGCTACTCCTCTTCACGGATTCCGTCAGCAGTCTTTCTTGGAATCCGTTTCCAAGAGACAACAGTTTGCGAGCACGCACCCGACGGTGCAGAAGCTGAACGTCCTCCTGTCCAAGTTGCTGGTGCTGCAGTCCCTCCCTTTCCAAGTGGTGGACTCAGCACCTTTCCGAGAAATGATGGCTTGTGCCGAGCCGCGGTGGAGAGTGCCAAGCCAGCATTTCTTCGCCAAAAAGGCAGTGCCAGCCCTGCATTCACATGTAGAAGAGATGGTGGGCCAGTCTTTGAGCATGTCGGTCTCTGCCAAAGTGCACGGCAGCGCCGACGTGTGGAGCTGTAACTACGGTCAGGGACAGTACATGTCATTTACGGCCCACTGGGTGAACGTGGTGCCGGCACAGCCGCACCAGCAACTTGGACAGGTCACGCCGCTTTTGCCTCCACGTTTGCACGTCCTTGGTCCAGCAAAGATGTCCGCCTCTACCACCTCTTCTTCGCCGTGTCCTCAGCCGCCACCCCCGTGCCAAGTCCCATTACCCGACCGGCATATCACATGTGCAGGGCGCAACGGTGTCACGCTGTGCTGCACCTGGTATGCCTTGGCGAACGTAGTCACACAGGGGAGGAACTTCTGAGTGTAATGAACAGAGAAATCGACAGATGGCTGTCTCCGCGCAAACTGAAAATCGGAACCATGTTGACCGACAACGGAAAGAACATGGTGTCTGCTCTGCGTCAAGGAAGGTTGTGCCATGCGCCATGCATGGCTCACGTGTTCAATCTGGTTGTCAAGCGGTTCCTAAAATCCACCATCCCACTGCAAGACATCCTTAAAATGTCACGTAAACTTTGCATGCATTTCAGCCATTCCTACACCGCAAAGCACACCCTCCTTGAGCTGCAGCGGCAGAACGGAATTCCACAGCATCGCCTGATCTGTGACGTTGCAACAAGGTGGAATTCAACCCTACATATGTTAGACCGCCTTTACGAACAGCGAAAGGCCATCACCGATTTCCTGATTTACAAACGGATAAAGGTACTCCCCTGTGTAACTTAGATGTCAGCCATTGGCAGCTCATGCGTGACACCTGCCGCTTGCTCAGGCCCTTTGAGGAGGCCACGCTATTCGTGAGTCGGCAGGACTATGGAATGAACGACGTCATTCCTCTGTTGCACGTCCTGGAACAAATGCTGTTAACAATGGCTGGTCAGGGTGCGGTAGACGTGGCGCACAGATCTCAACGCCACATGACCCCTGTGGGGGCAGGACAGGAAGAAGAGGAGGAGGTAGAGGAGGACATTGGTGCTCAGGAATTACTGAGTGAAATGGGTGGTTTTTCCACTCAGCGGACAGGAGTGGAGGAGCAGGAGCATCTGGTAGAGGAGGAGGAGGAGACAGAGGACCCAGACGCACCGTGGCAGTATGCCGTGGAGATGGAGGCAGGGAGTCCCTCGCATTCCTTGGCACAAATGGCCCATAGCATGCTCGGTTGCTTGCGTAGCGACAGCCGAATAATAACCATCAGACAGAGGGATGACTTTTGGCTGTCCACCTTGTTGGACCCTCGCTACCGTTCAAAAATGGTGGCCTTTTTCACACCTGCTGAGAGGGAGGCCAAAATAAAGTACTATAAAAACCACCTATGTAGTCATGCAGTATATAGCCCTATCGGCCACTTTCTGGCATCCAGTTGCTGTAGCCCCCATCACCACACTGTGCCACGGGCCCCTGTACCGCCTTCTCATACTGCTGCCAGATCCATCCTCTGCCATGTGCGTCTTTGTCGTCTGCTCACGCTGCTGGGTTCCAGTTTTAAACCTAGGCCTGTGTATGGCTTCCGAATACTGCTGCCTCCACCGCCACCCTGCGCCATGTGCCTCTGTCGTCTGCTCACGCTGCTGACGGCTTCCGCTTTTTAACCTAGGCCTGTGTATGGCTTCCGAATACTGCTGCCTCCACCGCCACCCTGCGCCATGTGCCTCTGTCGTCTGCTCACGCTGCTGACGGCTTCCGCTTTTTAAACTAGTCCTGTGTATGTCTTCCGAATACTGCTGCCTCCACCGCCACCCTGCGCCATGTGCCACTTTCAGGTCTCCTTACACTGTTGGTGGGTTCCATTTTGTGATAGGGTGCTGTATGGCCTTCCATTGCTGCTGCCTCCACCGCCACCCTGCGCCATGTGCCTCTGTCGTCTGCTCACGCTGCTGACGGCTTCCGCTTTTTAACCGAGGCCTGTGTTTGGCTTCCGAATACTGCTGCATCCACCGCCACCCTGCGCCATGTGCCTCTGTTGTCTGCTCACGCTGCTGACGGCTTCCACTTTTTAACCGAGGCCTGTGTTTGGCTTCCGAATACTGCTGCCTCCACCGCCACCCTGCGCCATGTGTCTCTGTCGTCTGCTCACGCTGCTGACGGCTTCCGCTTTTTAACCTAGGCCTGTGTATGGCTTCCGAATACTGCTGCCTCCACCGCCACCCTGCGCCATGTGCCTCTGTCGTCTGCTCACGCTGCTGACGGCTTCCGCTTTTTAAACTAGTCCTGTGTATGTCTTCCGAATACTGCTGCCTCCACCGCCACCCTGCGCCATGTGCCACTTTCAGGTCTCCTTACACTGTTGGTGGGTTCCATTTTGTGATAGGGTGCTGTATGGCCTTCCATTGCTGCTGCCTCCACCGCCACCCTGCGCCATGTGCCTCTGTCGTCTGCTCACGCTGCTGACGGCTTCCGCTTTTTAACCGAGGCCTGTGTTTGGCTTCCGAATACTGCTGCATCCACCGCCACCCTGCGCCATGTGTCTCTGTCGTCTGCTCACGCTGCTGACGGCTTCCGCTTTTTAAACTAGTCCTGTGTATGTCTTCCGAATACTGCTGCCTCCACCACCACCCTGCGCCATGTGCCACTTTCAGGTCTCCTTACACTGTTGGTGGGTTCCATTTTGTGATAGGGTGCTGTATGGCCTTCCATTGCTGCTGCCTCCACCGCCACCCTGCGCCATGTGCCTCTGTCGTCTGCTCACGCTGCTGATGGCTTCCGCTTTTTAACCGAGGCCTGTGTTTGGCTTCCGAATACTGCTGCATCCACCGCCACCCTGCGCCATGTGTCTCTGTCGTCTGCTCCCGCTGCTGACAGCTTCCGCTTTTTAACCTAGGCCTGTGTATGGCTTCCGAATACTGCTGCCTCCACCGCCACCCTGCGCCATGTGCCACTTTCAGGTCTCCTTACGCTGTTGGTGGGTTCCATTTTGTGATAGGGTGCTGTATGGCCTTCCATTGCTGCTGCCTCCACCGCCTCCCTGCGCCATGTGCCTCTGTCGTCTGCTCACGCTGCTGACGGCTTCCGCTTTTTAACCGAGGCCTGTGTTTGGCTTCCGAATACTGCTGCATCCACCGCCACCCTGCGCCATGTGTCTCTGTCGTCTGCTCACGCTGCTGACGGCTTCCGCTTTTTAACCTAGGCCTGTGTATGGCCTTCAATTGAAGCTGCTTCTGCTCCGCCACTCTGCCATTGGACTCTTGATAGTCGTCTCCCCACGCTGCTGCTGGGGGGACTTTTTAACATAGGCCTCTGTATGGCCTTCAATTTTAGCTGCTTACGCTCCGCCACTCTGCCATGGGCCCCTGTACCGCCTCCTCATGCTGCTGCCAGGCCCGTAATCTGCCATGGGCCCCCGTACCGACTCCTCTTGCTGCTGCCAGGCCCGTAATCTGTCATGGGCCCCTGTACCGCCTCCTCATGCTGCTGCCAGGTCCAGAGTGTGTCATGGGTCCCTGTACAGCCTCCCATTGCTGCTGTCTCCATCGCCACACTCTGCCATGTGCCACTTTCAGGTCTCCTCACACTGCTGGTGGGTTCCATTTTGTCATAGGGTGCTGTATGGCCTCCCATTGCTGCTGCCTCCACCGCCACACTGTGGCTCCACACTCTGGTTTTGGCCCCGTGACTGCCCAAATGAGTGAAGTGTGCGGTGATTCTAAGATCGACGGCACTCATCTGCATGTCATACTGACTGACAGTATTATTTCTCTTCCCCAGCAGACTCCAAGGGCATTTAAATTAAAGTTACAGTGTTCTGCACTAATATAAAGGCTCTCTGAAGCCTAGAAACACCCTTTTTATAAGTTAAATTCGCAGCGAATATATTCGGCACGAAGCGAATTTAATCGGCGAATTCGGCGAATCAGCCGAACCGAATTTTTGAATAACTCGCTCATCTCTAATAATGTTCAATACATGCAATGATTAAGAGAACTGTCAGAAACTTCAGATCTAATAGAAGAAATGAGGGTCAGAGGGTGTGCACATGCTACATTTTTTGCTGGGGATATGTTGCAGCAGACAATGTGAAACTAGGAATGTTCTATTGTCTAGTAGAGATCAGTGCTATTACTTTAATCAATGTTCCCACTGCAATTTACTGACCACAGGTTGGGCACTAGGGCTTTATATAGTGGGATAAGGAGCTAATGTTGGTCTCTGGTCTGCAGCAGGACTACAAGATGCAGGGAGAAGAGAAAGCACTCTCCTTGGGGTGGAAAGTCATGTCGCTTAGGACCTGCAAAGGACATTATGGAGCATTAAAGCAATATTAAACTCAAAACCAAAAAATATTGCAGCTTACCACTCATTAGATGTGGCGACCACATTAGTTTTCTTTTTTTAGACCTTTTTTGTTCTCTTTTTGGCCATTAACATTGCTCCTGTATTAGGATGCTTACACTCTGGATGAAGGAGTAAACGACACCTTTGAAGTTTGAAACCAAACTCCAGCCAGAACTGAATAATTATTTACAACAATGAGTTTTGTTCATTTTGGGATAAAGGTATTACATAAATAAATAAACGTTGATCACTGTAAGCACCCTTGTCAGTGGTAAATGGTTTTGTCTCAAACCACTAACTGCTACATTTGCAAGATAGCTTGTTCTGTTGAAAAACAACAGACTTACTGGCTAGATAACCATGTGAAAATGAAGGAAAGAAAACCTAAAAAAGAAAATGAATGAAGCCATCACATCTAAGAATTGTTAAGCTGCAATAAAATAAATGTTTGTGTGTGAATTTAATACTGCTTTAAGTTGTGAGCAATGCCATAACACCCTCTCCTGAGCATTTAGTTGTGTTGTTATGTTAGTACAGCCAGAATGTGGACAATTTCATGTTTTGCTATGTTAACCTATGTCTATGCCATGTATAATAGAATGCAAGACATGGGTATGGACAAGTTAGTAATGGTTTCCAGTAGGGTTGCACCAATACCGGTATCAGTGTCGATACTAAGTATTTGCATGAGTATCGGTACTCTTGCAAATGCTCTGATATCCGAAACCGATACCTTCATGCTCCATTCTTTCAGCTGTCAGTGGGTTCCCCTGCTGACAGCTGAAGTGTAAACAAGTCTGGCAATTGGAGCTGACAAAAAAGAAAAGTAGCCTGCCAATGTTTATCAACAACATGCTAAAACAGAAAGATAAAAAGATACATTGTTCCTTTTTGTATCTTTCTGTTTATTACTCTACAGATCAAAGGGATGAACTGCCATCTGCAAATTAAGTCAATTAAAAGCAACTTGTCAAGTAAAAAAAAAAAAAAAAATTTAATTAAATGTTCCTCTGCTTTAACCCCTCATTAATCCTTAATTAACTCTAAGCAGCCCTAATTAACTCCTTATTCTCCTTCTTCATTTAATTATTTTCCTGCTGATTTTTTTTTGTTGATTTCTATTTTTATAAACTAATAATAATTAAAACTTTTTTGTTGTTGTTTGCATTGCTCATTAATATTTTCTTGTTCAAATTTTTTATTGAGTTCACAGGGAGGGGTAACATAGATAGAACAAATAAAGTATACAATATACAATACTCATACAGTGAGTTATCTTGGGAATATAGTATTAACAGTAAACCTCAAACAGTAACAGGTAAGAACTGGTGGGCAATAGTAGGCGGGGAATGTGTGGGAGGGAGAAGACAGGGGAGAGGTGTGCGACTCCGCGAGTAAAGAAGTAAAAGAAAAAAGGGAGCTTTAAGAGTAGAAGGGGAGGGTACCAATATAATTGGAAGTGCTGGTTACGGGGTGAGAAGAGATTCATCAAAGTTAGACGGTAGAAAATGTTCTACCCATGGGTCCCAAATCATCCTAAATTTAGGAATAGTATTCAAGACTGTGGCTTCTACTTTAGCGTGGATCATCGCCTGGGTTACCTTGTTTCGAACCGCAGTAATGTTACGCGACGTAGATTTCCACGATTTGGCAATGACCTGTTTGGCAGCTGTGGTAACCTGTAAGAGAAGCTTAAATTGTAGCTTCGTAACATCAGGCGGTTGCAGGTTAAGTAATGCTGTTAGTGGGCTAGGTTGGAGGTTTTTCGCACTTAATAAGGAGAGTATTTTGAATACTTCCATCCAGAAGATTCTGACGACTGGGCACTCCCACCATGTATGGAAGAAAGTGCCCGGGTCTATGCAACCTCTGAAGCATGCTGAAGGAGAGTTAGGGGTATATTTAGCTATTCTTGCTGGTACTAAGTACCAATGGGTCAAGACCTTGTAGTTGGTCTCCAAAGCCACAATATTCTGCGATGACTCCTTGGTGGTATACCAAATGTGGTCCCAATCCGAGGGGTCAATCTGGTGGTCCAGGTCCAGATCCCATTTCCGCGTGTAAGAAGGTAGGGAAGCTACAGCCGGGGTTGTGAGAAGAGAGTACAGGTATGATATGAGGCCACGTCTGTGGGGGGTCTTTATAGCAAGTTCGTTCAAAGGAGGACATGGCTGGTGTTGGATTAGCGACCGTTGCGTAAGGGGCGTAGAAGTGTTTCAATTGCAGGTAATGGAATATTTCTGAAGGCGGAAGTGCATGAGTTTCACATAGTGAGGCAAAGGACCGAAATTTATTCCTAAGCATGAAGTGATGGGCTTGGGTGAGATTCGCAGCAAACCAGCGGTTAAAAGAGTGCGATGAGGGCCAAGCCAGAGGGAAGGCTGAGTTTCGGATATAGGAGAGGATTATGCGGTGACTGTAGAAGATAACGAGATTTCAACTTATCCCAAAGATGTAAAAAATGTAAGGTGATGGGGTTAGTAACCAGGCGGCGGTCTATAGGTCTTAACCAGAGTAGATTAGCTATGGATAAGGGATCACACTCAATCGATTCCAGGATAACCCATTGCGGGGTTTCATAGGTAGCATGGTATTTTGGCAGTTGGGCTATATGGGCTGCCTGGTAATATTTGCTGACATCTGGAAGACCAAGACCGCCATTAGACTTGGGAAGAAAGAGGGTGGAGCGAGGGACACGTGGGCGGATCTTACCCCAGACATAGGAGAAAATGCGGCGATGCAAGGTGTGCAGATAATGAGCGGGCACTGAAATTGGAAGAACTCTAAAGAGGTATAAGATTTTGGGGAGGATGGACATTTTCACAACTGCTATTCTGCCTAGCCATGCCAGTGGGAGGGAGGACTATTTGGACATGAGTGCAGTAAGTTGAGCTAAAACTAATTAATATTTTTACACCTTCAATATATATTTACGTTTCACATTGAAAAAAGCACACAATTGAAAAAAAAAAATGTATTTCATATGTAAATAACTTTTTAATGCTTTGTACCAGAATCATAATTTTAGTGTCATTTAAAACAGGTCATATTACAGAATAAAATGTACACTTTTTATGTGCAGTTACTTTATTTATTTTTAAATTAGCACTGCTCAAAAAAAGAAAAAGTGCTTTTTTGTAATTTTGTTACATTTAATTGTCTACGGATTTTGAAAAAAATATAATTGTTACAATAAAATAATCATGAAAAGAAAGCCTTGTTTGTCTTTAAAAAAACAATATGTGTATTACGTTGTTATCTTAAATAATGACAAAGTTATTGCTGATTAAAAAGGTGCATAGCAGAAATGTAAAAAATGCTCTGGTCCATAAGGAGTGAACAGGTGTGAAAGCCGTAATGGTTATCGAGTGGGGCCGCCGTGTGCTTAACCACTTGCCCTCCAGAGGATTTATCCCCCTGCCTGACCAGGCCATTTTTTGCATTAGGGCGCTGCATTACTTTAACAATTGCACAGTCATGCAACGTTGCACCCAAATTAAATTTATGTCCTTTTTTCTTCCAACAGAGCTTTCTTTTGGTATATTTGACTGACTGACAATTTTGAGAAAAAAAAATATATTTTTGACTTTTTGCTAATAATCATATCCAGTAAAAAAATGTAAAAAATAAAATTTCGTCATAAATTTAGGCCGAAATGATTTCTCCTACGTCTTTGCTTAAAAAAAAATCCCAATACGTGTAAATTAATTGGTTTACATGAAAGTTATAGCGTTTTACAAATGGCAGTATATATACTGGGATTTTTTTTTCTTTACTAGTAATGGCGGCAATCAGCAACTTATAGAGGGACTGCGTTACTGTAGCGGGCATTCTGACACTGGGGGGAACTAACTTGGTGTCCTTGACATCCCCAGTGGCACCAATACAGTGATCAGTGCTAATAAAAAGCACTGACACTGTACTAATGACACTGGGCAGGAAGGAGTTAACATGTGGGGCTATCAAAGGATTAACTGTGTGCGGACAAGAATAGCAGTGTGGGTAGATCACGCACCCCCTACCCGGAAATACAAAATCATATATATATATATATATATATGTGATTTTGTGCACCCGTGCCACTCTGTAGCAGTATTACTGCTATAGGGGCGGACGGGAATCGGTTAATAACCAATCACTCACTCAGTTGTCAGCGGGGTTCCCCTGCTGACAGCTGAAGTGTAAACAAAACAGTTGCTCCCAGTTATTGGTAATTGGTATTGGCGAGTACCAAAAAAAATTATATGTACTTGTACTTGCTGTAAAATAATGGTTTCGGTGCATCCTTAGTTTCTAGTCTAAGGTAAAGTTCAAAGAAAAGCCACTTTTCAGAACTAAAATGCTTACCTACTTGCTCAAACAAGGTGGCCAATGTGGTCCTGGCTGGCCACTGTCACCTTTTCCCTGGATATTTCCAGGTGCCAGGTTTTCAACCTTTTGATTGGCCATTGGTGGAATGATGTCATGATGCGCAGGGGAGTGTGCATTTAATAGAAGACTGCAAGCAGGAAGGTAAGTGTTATTGCAGAACAGACATCGCATGTCTCTTGTGCAATAAAGAGCTTCCTGCTCACAGGTTTTTATCATTTCCCTTTAGTTCCACTTTAATTAGTGGAAAGGAGTGACCCTCCTCACAGTGAATGTTTTTTTTTAAAGATAGTTTTATTGAAAAATACAAACACAAGCAAACATAACTTTTATACAAACAGCGTACAATACAATGAGAAATTGTCCATGCAGTATATCACACAATCTATCAAAAGACCATCAAGTAATATAGTAGCCACAGAGTCTACCCATGGGGTCCAGATCTTATGAAATTTCTTAGGACAAGTTCTATCCTTATATGTCAGTTTATACAAGCGAGTTGCCTAATTACCTACAATAAACCATTTACTTATTGTGGGGGGCGGGGTGGTGGTTGTAAGGCGGTGAAAGTTAACCTCTCATGGAGTACATGCCAGGTGACAAGGGTCGTGGGTATTTGGTTGGACTCCTGGAGCCCTAATTTGGACCATGTTAAACCACAGGCCTGTGTAGGAAATGTTCCAGGCATAGGGGGCATAGTGTGGATTATGGTCAGGGGTATACGAGACCTCCAACCACCCTCGGTGCATGTGATGTCTATGGGCTTGGCCACTGAATACTATAGGAGTAGCTCTAGAAGCCCTGTTTGTAGTTGGGGCCCAAGCTGCATGTCCAGACACGGGAGCTGGGCAGCCTACTTACACACTTGTTCCAGGTCAGTGCAACTAGTATATTCAGGTGAGAAATGGCCACTCTAAAATTACTCTAATCATAAGTTTTGTTTAATGCTATAATCAGAGACCTTTTGACTTTAGCATTGTTGAAATATTTCTTGAGTGTTAGGTTCACAAATGTATTTCCCTTGTTGCACAGAGTTGCTATTTAAAAATGTAGTGTACAGTATATCTAAAGCAAAAACTTTTTTAAATTATTATTTTACAATTGCCACTGGAAGAGGAATACAGGAGACATCTTTTTAGTGGCAACAGTCTAAGAGGTGGTTTCCTCTTACATTGTAGACGTTTCCTCTTACTCTCTGTCTTGTCATCCAAACAGGAATAAAGAAAAATCTACCCAATTGGACACAGAAAGTAAAACCTAATAGAGGTTCTGACTGTTTCTTTTGCTATCCAAAACTTTAAACGTTTAAGCTTTAAGTATGCTTTAAAAGGTTTATACTGTTTAGCTTTTGATGAATGCACATTTGATTACTTTAGTTAAATGCATGTTCATGATACATTTTCTGTTTTTCTTTAATTGTATACCATAAGAAATCTCATTCTCTCTGGCAGAGTTACTCAGTGAAGTGTTTTCCAATCTTGGCTTCCGTGTTGAGGTGAAGAATGACCTTGATGGAAAAGAGATTTTTGAGACTGTTCAATCTTACAGCATGAAGGACTATGAAAAGAATGATTGTTTTATCTGCTGCATTATGTCCCATGGAAACAAAGGATTAGTTTATGGCACAGATGGGCAACGTGTAGCCCTCAGGGATCTTACCTTTTGTTTCAGTAGAAGCTCATGCTGTTCATTGGATGGGAAGCCCAAACTCTTCTTTATCCAGGCATGTCAAGGACAGCAAACCCAGGAATGTGTACCTGTGGAATCTGATGCCTGTAATGCCTCACATGACACTGATGTGACAAACGTTGACCTGATTCCAGGTGAACCAGATTTCCTGCTTGGGATGGCCACCGTATTGGACTGCTTAGCCTTCCGAGACCCTAATGAAGGCTCCTGGTACATTCAATCTCTCTGCAAAGAGCTCAGTGCAAATTATCAGAGGTAATATGATATACTGTGATTTTTTTTCTTACTTATAGCCATTAGATAACATTTGCCCAATCTAATTTGATCAGGCAAGGATTTCATATGTATACGGGTCAGGAAAATTCTGAGTAAATCCTTGCAGGTCACTGTAGTTTACATGGCTCCACCAATTTGTTGCCATTAACACTCTCTCTATGTGGGAGTAAAGTTAACTGTTAAAGTGGGATGAACAGTGACTGCTAAAGTAATTAGTTTAAAATGCACCATATTTGGAAAAGTAGGTTCAACGGAAGAATAGACATTAACATTAAAGTGGTTCTGAAGGCTCAAGTTTTTTTATCTTCATGCATTCTATACATGAAGGTAAAACACCTGTGTATAGCAGCCCCCGCCAGCCCCCCTAATACTTGCCTGAGCTTCATCCCGATCCAATGATGTCCACAAGAGCCTTGGTTCTCCTGGGACTTTCACTCCTCATTGGCCATTGGCTCCTGCTGCTATCAGGAGCTAATCAGGAGGGGGCAAGGCCAAACTGCCGTTCTGTGTGTGTATGGACACTCAGAGCAGTGGCTTGGGAGCTAGCCTGCTTGGGTGCCCCCATGAGGGCATCCAACAGAAGTGTGGGGCCAGGAGCACCGGCGGGGGGACCCAAGGAGGATCCATGCATGCATGATTTTCATTTCTTGGTGTTATTTGCTCTTTTCAAAGGAAGTTTATATTAAGGAAACATGGATGCTGCATATTCTAATGTCCTTGTAAAAATGACAGGTGCCTGGGTTGTTCTGCGATCTTCCAGCCTCAATACGTTCCAAGACACTAACCAGTTGCAAGCATGCAGCCAATGAAATGATAGTGAAGTCAGAATTCTTGATATGCATTCTTTGGATGAACCCAATAAACAGGCAACTAGTATATTCATCAGTGGCCGCTTACATATTTACACAGTATTTGTTTTGTTAAGTAGAACTCCATGCAAAGGGCCAAATATACATATGAAATACATATATGGGAGCTGTTTTGCCTTCCAAAGGATTTATATTTCAAAATTTACAAAACGTTTTTACACAACACAGCCCTGTCTGAGAAGACCTGATTTTTATCTGCTGCAGTTAAGTCATACTTACAGATCTTGTTTCTCACTCAGCCTGTGACTGGACTGTATAAATAGATGTAGGATACTGATGAACTCATCTCTCTCTCACTTTGCTCTCTTTTCCTATCCACATGCTCCTTGCTGGCATATGAGCAAAGCAGCAGAACTGACTTGCTCCTTGTGCTCCCTCTCCATCCTCCAGTCTGAGTTCTGCTATAGAGGGACTGCAAGTCCAATTCAGATACTTAAAATGCTTGCAAATGCATTTAAATAAAATCTTACAAACTTACCCTATTTTATGTGTTGTTAATCTTACAATAAATGTATAAAATCAGGTACTAAAAATCAGATCTCACCATGGTGCCACAGATACCCATATTATTTCAGTTTAAATTATGGTGTCATGGTGCCACAGATGCCCATATATTGGAAGTTTAAATTAAAGCTGAAGTTAAGGTATGGCAATTGTTCTCTAGCTTGGACCAATGTAGGTACAGTATCTCCCAGAAGTGAGTACACCCCGCACATTTTTGTAAATATTTTATTATATCTTTTCATGTGACAACACTGAAGAAATGACACTTTCTACAATGTAAAGTAGTGAGTGTACAGCTTGTATAACAGTGTAAATTTGCTGTCCCCTCAAAATAACTCAACACACAGCCATTAATGTCTAAACCGCTGGCAACAACAGTGAGTACACCCCTAAGTGAAAATGTCCAAATTGGGCCCAATAAGCCATTTTCCTTCCCCGGTGTCACGTGACTTGTTAGTGTTACAAGGCCTCAGATGTGAATGGGGAGAAGGTGTGTTAAATTTGGTGTTATTGCTCTCACTGGTCACTGGAAGTTCAACATGGCACCTCATGGCAAAGAACTCTCTAAGGATCTGAAAAAAAGAATTGTTGCTCTACATAAAGATTAGGGTATAAGAAGATTGCCAAGACCCTGAAACTGAGCTGCAGCATGGTGGCCAAGATCATACAGCGGTTTAACAGGACAGGTTCCACTCAGAACAGGCCTTGCCATGGTCGACCAAGGAATTGAGTGCACGTGCTCAGCGTCATATCCAGAGGTTGTCTTTGAGAAAACGTATGAGTGCTGCCAGAATTGCTGCAGAGAATGAAGGGTTGGGGGGGGGGGGGGGTCAGCCTGTCAGTGCTCAGACAATACGCTGCACACTGCATCAAATTGGTTTACATGGCTGTCGTCCCAGAAGGAAGCCTCTTCTAAAGACGATGCACAAGAAAGCCCGCAAACAGTTTGCTAAAGACAAGCAGACATGGATTACTGGAACCATGTCCTGTGGTCTGATGAGACCAAGATAAACGTATTTGATTCAGATGGTGTCAAGCATGTGTGGCTGCAACCAGGTGAGGAGTACAAAGAGAAGTGTGTCTTGCCTACAGTCAAGAATGGTGGTGGGAATGTCATAGTCTGGGGCTGCATGAGCACTGGGGAGCTACAGTTCATTTAGGGAACCATGAATGCCAAAATGTAATGTGACATACTAAAGCAGAGCAAGATCCCCTCCCTTTGGAGACTGGGCCGCAGGGCACTATTCCAACATGATAACGACCCCAAACACACCACCAACATGACCACTGCCTTGCTTAAGAAGCTGAGGGTAAAGGTGATGGACTGGCCAAGCATGTCTCCAGACCTAAACCCTATTGAGCATCTGTGGGGCATCCTCAAATGGAAGGCGGAGAAGCGTAAGGTCTCTAACATCCACCAGCTCTGTTATGTCATCATGGAGGAGTGGAAGAGGAATCCAGTGGCAACCTATAAAGCTCTGGTGAGCTCCATGCCCAAGAGGGTTAAGGCAGTGCTGGAAAATAATGGTGGCCACACCAAATATTGACACTTTGGGCCCAATTTGGACAATTTCACTTAGGGGTGTACTCACTTTTGTTGCCAGCGGTTTAGACATTAATGGCTGTGTGTTGAGTTATTTTGAGGGGACAGCAAATTTACACTGTTATGCAAGCTGTACACTCACTACTTCACATTGTAGCAAAGTGTCATTTCTTCAGTGTTGTCAAATGAAAAGATATAATAAAATATTTACCAAAATGTGAGGGGTGTACTCACTTCTGGGAGATACTGTATGTACAGTATGTGCTATACTTGTCTGATCCCTGTAGGAGTTGGAAGTCACTGTAGTAGGCACTGCTACCACAATGATCTCCACTAACTTCTGGGTCTTGTGCCTAGTTGCACAAGGTGGAGAGGCAGGGCTATGGTGCCACAATATCCACCTCGTCCAATTAGAGAATGCTTTGGATTAATTGAGGAAATGCAAGATATACTATATGTCTGTATAGTAGCCTGAATGGTGCCTGCAATGAGCAAGTGACCTCATGTGTTCAAAATGCATCAGTGCAGCAGCTCAGCACAGGACTCTGAAACTAGTGAAGGTCACTATAGTAGTCATGCCTACTACAGTGATTTCCAGCTACCACAGAGCCCCCAAAGGAATGGCATATAGATTCTTATATTTGTCCAGCTGGACCAATGTAACTAAGTAAAAATAGCCATACATAAACTTTAGCTTTAAAACTGATTTCTAGGTATGCCTATTTGTGCATAGTTACATTGGTCCAGCTTGAACCAATGTATGTATGAATGTGTCATATCTGTCCAATCCCCATGGTTCCCATGATTTTCAGCTTCCATGGGGATAGGCCAGGTATGACATATGCATACTTACATTGGTCCAAGCTGGACCAATGAAACTATCCAAAAATATGCACATCTAGAATTCAGCTATAAGGTGTAACTTGTACCCATGTATGCAGTAACCACAGTCATATCTTGCTACAAAAAGAGTGATTGTGGAACCTAATGTGAATTTGTATCTAGACTATGCACATTAAAGTACCGTATTTACATATTCTGAACAAGCAGTAAAATCACTTTAAAAAATCCATAATCCACCTCCGTAGCTATAGACATTGTGGAGAAATGCATCTTTAAAGTGCACAACAGAGGTATTCAGAACACAGCTCCTCTTCTCATATTTTATATGGAAGCAGTGGTGTCAGCCCTGCAGCGTTCCAGTGTGAATCTCAAGTGCTTGTAGGCTGTTAAAACGGACTGTTTGGAGTCTATGTTATGATCTCTTTTACTGCTTGTTAACAAAATATAAACATTAAAGCCCATAGTCTGGGCACAGTTGCACTTAGTCAACTAAGCCAAGAAACCAAATACTGCTTGAGCAAGTCAGGGTAACCTATGCTATATAGAAAAGATAGTCTCAGGCATTCATATGTATGGAAGGGCTGCTTAATAAACATGGCAGTCCAAGTGCTTTTATTGCATAATACGTAGCCACCACAACAATTCTGGTAACACAGTTTTACAGTATGTTAACATGTGAGTTAACGCCCCCTTCTGGTCAATTTTAACATGTGAGTAAAGCTGCACTCTAAAGCAGGGCTTAAAATTTCAAGTTCCGAGCTACTAACCAGGTCTTAAGAGTTACTTGCTACCAACAAACACACACAGAGACAGCTGTACACACACACAGACATGTATACACATATACACACACAGAAATGTACATATACACACACAGAAACATGTACACACATGCACAGAGACACGTACACACACACACACATACAGACACATGTATACACAGACAGGCACGTACAGACACGCATATACACAGATACATGTACATACACAGAAATACACATGCACAGACACATGTACATACATACACAGACAAATGTACACACAGACACATGTACACACACATATACATGTACATACACACAGACACATGTACAGATACACACATGTGCATGCATACACACACACACACACACATGTACACACACACACGCAGTTAAGTGCTCTCTCCTCTCCCCTGAAGCCACCACTGGCTGACATAGAGGATCATGTGACCAGAGTGAGCTGAAATTAGGTAGACACACACACACACACACAAAACCCTATAAAAAGTTGCAGTACTTCGTTGTTCACTCACAGATCCGGGTACTGCACTTTAGGGGAGGCAGAGAGCACAGCACACACTCCTTCCTTTGCTTTCACTGCGCTCAACTATTAAGCAGTCTGACGGCTCCCAGTGCCACTGACAGATCCGGCCTGAGCTCCGAGCCTACTCAGCAAGACGGCCCTGGGAGACACACTCGCCCCCACCATAATTTCCACTCGCCATTGGCGAGCAGGCGAGTGTAAATTTCAAGGCCTGCTCTAAAGCATCCTTCAACTCTTTAACAAAGCTAAAAGTTTGTTTTAGCCTGGGTTCACACTTGTGCGATGCGGCACATCGCATGTGATTCGTACAGGAACCGCACCACATTCCTGTGCAAATCACATGCGAATTCTGTGCGGTGCGATTTAAGCCATACATTTTGTATGACTCAAATCGCACTGCATCTGCACCAAAAAAGGTGCAGGACCCTTTTTTATGTCACCACTAGAATCAGATTGCATGGGTGTTCACACCCATGCGATCCGATTCTGCACATTGCACCACATTTTGCAAACCGATTTCAGGATGTTGTTAACTTAACATACACACCCTCAGCGGTTCGCATGAACGGGGTGCAATTGTGATGCGGTGCGAATTCCGCACAGAAACCACTGCAAATTCCATACCGTATCAGTGTGAATGTGGGCTAAATGTGCATCCAACATTTTGTAGTCCCTGTCTGAAGCTAAAGGGTATTCTAGGGCTGTCCAGAGCTTTTTAATGCTTATAAACTGAATGTTGAACTTCACTCTCTCATTCAACATTGACTAGTTTGAATCCTTATGCTACTAGCATTAGTAAATAGATAGGAAAGTATATCATATTTACATGTTGTAAGCAATTTTTCAGGAGGGGAGGAGGTACTTTCTCAGCTAAGCATACCTTCCTACCTGTATGTCTGAACTAAGGACAGATGGATTTCTGAAGTAATTGCTACACAAATCATCTGCCATTACTCAAGATGGCCACTGCCAGATATGTTAAGGGGGTGTTTTTCTAATTGATTTGTCAGCAAAATAAAGCATAGAGAAATGAGTGGATGGGTGGGTTTGATTTGAATATTAAAATGAATGAAATAGCACTTTTGGTTTGTGGTGCTCGGATACAGTATAGTTCTGCTTTAAGGTCATCATATTGTATTTTACAACTTAAAATTATACAATGTCTGTGATTACAAAACTGTCAGTCCCTTGTCTGCTGTGAATGCCCCTACATTGGTTTTCCACCGATTGTGACAGATTTAAATAATGACATTACAATGCTGATTATCACAAAAAGATATGAAATAGCAATTATTGGCTATTATGACATACATACAATTTTTCACCTGTTTTCACTTGTCTCCTAGAGGTGAGGACATCCAATCCATCCTTACAAAAGTAAATAAGCAATTGAGCAAGAACTGTGCGCCATATAAAACACAAATGCCACAACCCTGGACCACTCTCAGCAAAAAGCTTGTCTTCAATCAACCAGCCAGTCCTATGATCCATTTTGTCACAAACTGACTCTGGTGTGTAACATAAATATGATAAAACCTGTGAACAGTGTTTGGAAAGAGTGAGCCATGCTGCTTCATCTCACTAAACAGTGTCTCTTAATTCATTGATCTCTAACTTACTTGATACTAACATTTATAGGTAAGGCTGATCCAGAGAATATCTGATTGCATCTCGAGGGATCAGGAAGGAATTTTTTCCCTTGCAGAAGCAAATTGGATCATGCTTTGCTGATTTTTTTGCCTTCCTCTGGATCATCTGTGGGTATAGGATTATTACTTTTTTATATGGTTGAAGTTGAACTGGATGGATTTTTGTCTTTTTTCAGCCAGACTAACTATGCAACTATGTAGCTGCGAACTGACTGTGTAACTGTATTCAGAGTTCAAGTCCCAGAAGGGGAATCTGGAGTGTAACAAATTACAGCATCGCACATTTCTTCAAATGAATGTGAAACCACTGCAAGATTGCTGCTAATAAAAAAAAAACATTCCACTGTACTTACAAAAAAAAATACTGCCCCTTCCTGACAGTCCAGCTGAAGATTCTAGTGTTATCAAGGTCCCTGTGCATTGCTGGGGGCCTATTCTGCTGTAAATTCTTTAAGAGCAAAAAGAGAGGTTTCATGGAGGATCTGATCTGGAGGTGTCACTGAGGAGACTGGGAAGGAGACATCAAAGTCCCGAAGAAACTGAGTACAGACCTAAGAGAAGGATCCTAGTGACTGTTGCTGCTGTTAACCCCAGATCACTAATATTAAAGCTTGCCTGGCCTGGGACATTGGTGATGATGTCCTTCTGCTGAACCGACTGTCCTGAGATGTAGCTGCAAACAGAAGAGAGTCCTCACATTCTTGTTCTATGTTCTGGAGTTCCTCACAGCTTCCCTTAGCCCCATCCAAGTTAATATGCAATAAACTTTAAAAAGGCAACTGCTAGACTGTTTACTGAGCCAGAGGAATGAATGTTGCCATTTTCCTGGCTGCCACTTCACTAGTGGGAAGAGCACTTGGGACACAATCAGTGGCCCTTTCAGGGGTGAGCGCTACATGTCAGTAAGACGTGCTCCATCCCCTAGGCGGATTACATGCTTGACTGACAGTCCACTCCGAATAGTATGGAAGGGGAAAGAATGTACATCTAAAGCAATGTCACAGGACATGAGATGTGCTATGTCTAAGCTCTGCCCCTTCAATGCTGTGCTACACTGAAAATAAGGGCAGTGATCACATGATCTAAGGAGAGAAAAGGGAAAAAAAGGTACAAACAGCACATTGTATATACTTATGCGGCTGTTGGTGTGCCTTAACTATACAAGAAGTACCATTTTAAAGTGATAGAAACCTTCAGTTTTTGTGCATTTTCAGCTGCTGATTTAAACACTTACTGAATATCCAACTTCCATATCCTTGTCTATGTTCCAGTTTAAGCTGGTTCCATTACTGTTGCCCCCAGTTTCCTGTTTCAATGTGGCTTCATTCTTTTGCAGCATTATATAGAGTCATTCTTGCATACAGGAAGTAGAGTTGTGTCTCCCAGCACTGAGTGCATCAATAGAAACACACAGCCCCATAGTTTAGGATGACTAGGCACTCCCCTGCTCCAGTCTACATATTCCAAGCTGACTCGAGACTGCATTGTCCACTGTTAACTGCTTTTGTGTGAAGAAGGGAAGTTCAGGGAAGCAGCACTGGCAGAGCAGGAGCCAGCAACATTGAAACGTTGTAAACTGCAAGTGCTGGGTTAAGAATTTTAACAAATGGTGTACTGGGAATGTTTATTTTACTGTGCTCAATGTGGTAGGCTACAAACTACTGAGGGTTTAATACTACTTTAATAAAATCTGATTTGCTATGTTACTTTACTTTGCACATCATTTTTAAAAAGGATAACAATGTGAGGGTAAAATTTATTTTTGTCTTCCTAAAATAAATATTAATGTACATACTGGGGTAACAGTTTATTTTGGATTCTATTATTGTAGCACTACCCCTGCAGGAGCCGCTAAAAGATTTAAGTTCTCTGTTTGTCACTGAGTCTTGGGCCGAGCACAACCCTGCTGAAAGCACTAAGATATCTTGGCAAGGTAGCCTCTTGGCTGTCGCACAAAGAAAGAATATGCACACACTTGTAAAATAAATGATTAAGTTGTATTAAGGTCAAAGAGTAGTATGGTAGGCAATTAATACAATCAACTAAACTATTGAAAAACAAGGTAGTGTAACAAAGGAATAATAAAGCACAATACAGTACCAATTTAAGACATGCCCACCCATCCTGCAAGACTGAAGATGTAAACAATAGGTCTAGGACTGTGAGATTTTACCCACATGAGCAAACAGGAATAACAAATACAAGGCTAACTCACTTGCAGGCCCTCAATCAAAAGAGGCTTCAGGACTTAGGCTTTAGGCTTCAGGAAGACTGTCAAAGCTATCACCAGCAACTAAAACTATGTGTTGGGTTCTTCTGCCAGCTTCGTGTCAGGGCAGGAGCTGTGGAATGGACAGGCAGGCCTAATGGCAGGGTCACACACCGACTGACGACAACCACCACCCACAGACCGGAGTCCCTCAGGGAACGGAGTCTAAGCCCCAGACTGCCCTTCACCAGGGCCCCTGATGGTGGGGAAGAACTTGACGCAGCCAGGGACCAGGTCACGGCCCCCGAGAAACCCCAGCTGCAGTAATGGCCACCGCCAATGGTTTATAGCTGCTAGGAACCAGATAAGAACGATAGCATAGTCGGACAGGCCGGGTCGATAACAGCGGGACAGACAGTACAGAACGGTAGACAAGAATACGCGGGTCACAAGCCGGGTTCAGCAACGGGAGGTCAGATAAAGGGATAAGGCTGAGAATAGTCTTAGACAAAGCCGAGTCAGATTCCAGGAGAGCCACGAGAGTAGAACCAGAGCTTGCAACAACACTATCAAACAGGACACGAATGCAAAGAGCAAGTGCAAACAACAGGCTTAAATGTGCTCAACCACACCCCTCTGGGGGATGGACTGCAGAGGCCTGAAAGCATAAAAGGCTCCCACCATGCTTTGCAGAAACCCAAGATGGATGCCAGCACATGGAGCAGCATAACCTCTGGGAAAAGGTAGGACCTTGACACTTTGTTGGGGCCCTTCGTTGGTGCACAGTGAAAGATGTAGTCCTGATAAGATGCTGAGGAAAGCGATTAATCCCTTTTGGTGGCAAAGTAACTTGCAGAGTTCTCCCTAATATGCAGAATTGGTAGGAAAAGGTCACTTTAAGAATGTTGATATGTATGCAATAGTCACATTGATGGCTTAATTGCTGGCGCCAGTCACTTTAACAAACAAGATAGGAGGGATTGTAACATGGGTGTCCCTTTAAATACAGAAGTTGAACTTGATAAGCAAGTTCCTTCCTTAGGTAGCTTAAACCTGGTTTAAAGTAGACACAAATTCTGCCTAGCAGGGACTAGTGGGGTTAACTTAGTCAGAAAACCTGCAGGCAGTATTGGTAGATGCAGTTAAGAGTGGTAGAGTGCATGAATAAGCTCTGGCACATGTGAAGATTGCACAAGCATAGCGTACTGTAACACTAGATGGGCTATGGAGTCTTTGTCAATTGCAGGGGACCTGTACAGTACAGTGTCTTTAACGTGGAGTGACTTGAACAGTAAAGCACACTTGCAAACAAGGGTAGTGTTAGATGGATTAGGAACCCTCCCACCCAATCCTTACTTCAGGGAATGTGTATTGACAAGTATTCGCCTAGGGGGGCTTTGCTCTTTAAAGAAGTGGTGGCTATATTGATGACCTCCCGATCAATCAGCAAGGAGGTTTTCTCCAGTCTGCCTCCTCAAGTCTCCTAGCTTTCCGATGGCTCTCATGACTTCCTGGCCCACCCCAGTCCGATCTGGACCCACATAGCTCCATACACCTGTCCTCCACATATCAAGTCTCTCTTCTCTCCCCCTTCCTGTTCCCAGGCTTTTTCTTTTATGTCCTCCAGCCCCCTGGCAAAGGCTCCTGGGTTATGTAGTTGGGATCTCAGCTAAACTGTCAGAAAAGGTCTGCTTCCATAATACAAGTTCCAGCAGTCCTACACCCCTGTATTGGAACTTGGGATGAAACGAGTTGTTGAACATTTCCATCTTGTGGTCAAAATAAAGATCTACACTGGACTTTGAGTGGTTCCCTTGCAGGGATCATCTCAGTATTGTTTTATTTAGCCAGCAGTTGGCTTTCCTGTTAAAGCAACCCTAGCAGCTAATTAGCCGCTGGATTGCTTTAACAAGCAGCGGAAGGGGACTTCCCTCCCCTATCTTTTTTGGGTTGTCCTGTCCCACCAGGAGAGCTGAGCATTCAGCCAGCACCTCCACCTGCTGACCAAAGAGCTGATCAGAGACTGGAATGGCTTGACCCCAGATTTCTCAGTAAATCAGTAAAATCATTTCTTCATTTTTCCAAGAATTGTTGGAAAAAATTACAACCTCAAAAAATTCACCATGCCTCTTACTAAATAGCTTGGACTTTCTACTTTCCAAAAAGGGGTCAATTGGGGGATATTTGTATTTTCCTGGCATGTTAGGGCCTCAAGAAATTAGATAGGCCGTCAGTACATCAAGTGTGATCAATTTTCAATGATTGGTACTATAGCTTGTAGACTCTATAATGTTCACACAGACTAAATAATATACCCTGAGTTGGGTTATTTTTTACCAAAGTAATGTAGCAGTAAACATTTTGGCCTAAATTTATGAAGAAAATGTACTTATTTGATACATTTTTTAATAGAAACTAAAAAAAGTGTTTTTTTTTAATTTTCACTCTTTTTTCACGTATTTCACAAAAAATAATTTGCTGGGATAGTCCTGTCCCGTCACTGCTGTGTCCCAGAACTAGAGAACTGCTCTGTCAATTTCCTAGCTTCACCCTCAATCCACCCCCCATCTACTTCCCTGGCTCCTTACCCTGATCAGATATTGTTTCCCCCACCCACCGCACCTCCACACAAAGCCTAATGTCAGCAAAGCTGCCACCCAACCCAAGCCTCTGATCTTTGTGGTGCTGCCAGTAAGCCTGGAAAGTCACCCAATACAATGTCTGTCTGTGTTCTGTATGGTGCTCTCTACTGTGTGTAATGATACCTCTACCTTCTCTGTATAGCTGAAGTGCAGAAGAGCAGTTCCTTCTGCCGAAGCCAATTGGTTGCTGGAGCCGGAAGAGGCCTACTGCTTGCATCTCCTGGAATGGAAGGGTGCTGACAGCTCTGCGATTGTGCGATTGTGTCAGCACATCTCCACACAAGCCATTTGATGAAACAGGCACAGGCTAACAGAGACCAGAAACTACACAAATGCAAAAACATAGAACTCCTGTCCCACATTTCAGCAGAACAAGCTATGCAGGGAGTGACATCACAGGACAGGCTCTGAGCGCACAGACTTTGCAGGCAAAGCAACTGCACTGAAGGACACCCCTGGTGCCTGTACCTGTAAAATGTCAACCTGCTTCACCTTAACCCCCCTCCCCATACCACCTTACCTTCTCTCCTCCAGTCACGGCACCTTCCTCCATCCCCTGGTCTCTGTGCCTCCACACCACCTAACCTCCCAGGTTACAGCATTCCACCTCTCTCCTATCCACCTAGACCACCTCTCCTCTCCAGTGAAAGCACCTTACAAAAACTCCATTCCCATCTCCTTGTGCACAGAACCTTCAGCCTACCTCACCCTCCTTCCTGGTCAGTGGAAAGTCACCCCTGCCTCATCACACTGCCTTTCTGCTATCAACACCCCCAGGTGTAGTGCCTTCATCTGAAACCCTTTTCCCCAGTAATTGTTACACAGCTATGCGCAGGGGCGGACTGACCATTTAGATATTCGGGCACTGCCCAAGGGCCCGTGGTCATATTGGGGCCCCATGAGATTCCCCTTGTACCTTTCATAGTCTTTTTTTGAGTGTGGGTGAGGACACAGGGGCCCCATGATTTCCTATTGCCCGGGGGCCCATGAGTTGTCAGTCCGCTCCTGGCTATGCGTCATAAGGGCAACAAGACGTTAAGCAGGGGGGCATATTGATTGCAGTTCAATACAGATCTTTTGAAGTGTAAGATAGGGACCTAACCAAGCGTTATTACAGCAGATATATGCACAAAACAGATTGTTACTCCAGAAATTCAGACACTTTGTACGATATGCTGGATTAGTACAAGTTAAGGCTAACAAGGTGCATGCGACCTCGTGGATTACGTCGCTAATTTACACTTTGTATTTCTATTGGGCACAGGGAACATACAGTTGCAAGAAAAAGTATGTGAACCCCTTGGGATTACGTGGAGTTTTGCATGAATTGGGCATAAAATGTGCTCTGAACGTCATCTAGGTCACAACAATAGAAGAACACAGTCTGCTGAACATAATACTACACAAACATTAGATGTTGCCATGGTTTAATTGCACATAACATGTAAACATTCACAGTGCAGGGAGGAAAAAGTATGTGAGGCCCTAGCTTAATGACTTCTCCCAGAGCTAATTGGAGCCAGGAGTGAGCCAACCTTGACTCCAATCAGTGCGATGATATTGGATGTGTTGCTGACAGCTGTCCTGCCCTTAAAAAACACACACCTGTTTTGGGTTTACTGGTTTCAAAAAGCACTGTCTGATGTGAACCATGCCTCGCAGAAAAGAGCTTCTGTGAATGAATAGTGGATGGGAGTGGCAGGCAGAGATGCTATCCCATGAGGGAACTGTCTCTCCTGTCAGAGCTCTGGGAGTATAGCGATAGGTGTACTCCCAGAGTTCTGTAAAACGGTCATATGTAAATTAAAGAGATAAGTCTACTAGGTGACATGCACCTTGTTAGACTTAACTCATAGTATTATTATTATTATTATACAGGACTTATATAGCGCTGACAGTTTGCTCAGCACTTTACATTATGTATGCCAGCACACTTTACAAATTGGCTGAATTTTTATGTATGTAGAGCTTTTCCATCATTTTTTTATGTGAAAATGATTGTTTGCAAGGTTTTTTTTTTTTTGCTTGGAGTTAGACTTAAACTATGCAGTGGGGCTGGGCCTGTACTGCAAAGGTTAATTACTTATTTATGCCTGGAGGAAAAAAAGGAGACATAAGTACCCAATCTTCCACTCCTCCCCACAGCTAGATCTACTTTCCAAAAAGGGGTCAATTGGGGGATATTTGTATTTTCCTGGCATGTTAGGGCCTCAAGAAATTAGATAGGCCGTCAGTACATCAAGTGTGATCAATTTTCAATGATTGGTACTATAGCTTGTAGACTCTATAATGTTCACACAGACTAAATAATATACCCTGAGTTGGGTTATTTTTTACCAAAGTAATGTAGCAGTAAACATTTTGGCCTAAATTTATGAAGAAAATGTACTTATTTGATACATTTTTTAATAGAAACTAAAAAAAGTGTTTTTTTTTAATTTTCACTCTTTTTTCACGTATTTCACAAAAAATAATTTGCTGGGATAGTCCTGTCCCGTCACTGCTGTGTCCCAGAACTAGAGAACTGCTCTGTCAATTTCCTAGCTTCACCCTCAATCCACCCCCCATCTACTTCCCTGGCTCCTTACCCTGATCAGATATTGTTTCCCCCACCCACCGCACCTCCACACAAAGCCTAATGTCAGCAAAGCTGCCACCCAACCCAAGCCTCTGATCTTTGTGGTGCTGCCAGTAAGCCTGGAAAGTCACCCAATACAATGTCTGTCTGTGTTCTGTATGGTGCTCCCTACTGTGTGTAATGATACCTCTACCTTCTCTGTATAGCTGAAGTGCAGAAGAGCAGTTCCTTCTGCCGAAGCCAATTGGTTGCTGGAGCCGGAAGAGGCCTACTGCTTGCATCTCCTGGAATGGAAGGGTGCTGACAGCTCTGCGATTGTGCGATTGTGTCAGCACATCTCCACACAAGCCATTTGATGAAACAGGCACAGGCTAACAGAGACCAGAAACTACACAAATGCAAAAACATAGAACTCCTGTCCCACATTTCAGCAGAACAAGCTATGCAGGGAGTGACATCACAGGACAGGCTCTGAGCGCACAGACTTTGCAGGCAAAGCAACTGCACTGAAGGACACCCCTGGTGCCTGTACCTGTAAAATGTCAACCTGCTTCACCTTAACCCCCCTCCCCATACCACCTTACCTTCTCTCCTCCAGTCACGGCACCTTCCTCCATCCCCTGGTCTCTGTGCCTCCACACCACCTAACCTCCCAGGTTACAGCATTCCACCTCTCTCCTATCCACCTAGACCACCTCTCCTCTCCAGTGAAAGCACCTTACAAAAACTCCATTCCCATCTCCTTGTGCACAGAACCTTCAGCCTACCTCACCCTCCTTCCTGGTCAGTGGAAAGTCACCCCTGCCTCATCACACTGCCTTTCTGCTATCAACACCCCCAGGTGTAGTGCCTTCATCTGAAACCCTTTTCCCCAGTAATTGTTACACAGCTATGCGCAGGGGCGGACTGACCATTTAGATATTCGGGCACTGCCCAAGGGCCCGTGGTCATATTGGGGCCCCATGAGATTCCCCTTGTACCTTTCATAGTCTTTTTTTGAGTGTGGGTGAGGACACAGGGGCCCCATGATTTCCTATTGCCCGGGGGCCCATGAGTTGTCAGTCCGCTCCTGGCTATGCGTCATAAGGGCAACAAGACGTTAAGCAGGGGGGCATATTGATTGCAGTTCAATACAGATCTTTTGAAGTGTAAGATAGGGACCTAACCAAGCGTTATTACAGCAGATATATGCACAAAACAGATTGTTACTCCAGAAATTCAGACACTTTGTACGATATGCTGGATTAGTACAAGTTAAGGCTAACAAGGTGCATGCGACCTCGTGGATTACGTCGCTAATTTACACTTTGTATTTCTATTGGGCACAGGGAACATACAGTTGCAAGAAAAAGTATGTGAACCCCTTGGGATTACGTGGAGTTTTGCATGAATTGGGCATAAAATGTGCTCTGAACGTCATCTAGGTCACAACAATAGAAGAACACAGTCTGCTGAACATAATACTACACAAACATTAGATGTTGCCATGGTTTAATTGCACATAACATGTAAACATTCACAGTGCAGGGAGGAAAAAGTATGTGAGGCCCTAGCTTAATGACTTCTCCCAGAGCTAATTGGAGCCAGGAGTGAGCCAACCTTGACTCCAATCAGTGCGATGATATTGGATGTGTTGCTGACAGCTGTCCTGCCCTTAAAAAACACACACCTGTTTTGGGTTTACTGGTTTCAAAAAGCACTGTCTGATGTGAACCATGCCTCGCAGAAAAGAGCTTCTGTGAATGAATAGTGGATGGGAGTGGCAGGCAGAGATGCTATCCCATGAGGGAACTGTCTCTCCTGTCAGAGCTCTGGGAGTATAGCGATAGGTGTACTCCCAGAGTTCTGTAAAACGGTCATATGTAAATTAAAGAGATAAGTCTACTAGGTGACATGCACCTTGTTAGACTTAACTCATAGTATTATTATTATTATTATACAGGACTTATATAGCGCTGACAGTTTGCTCAGCACTTTACATTATGTATGCCAGCACACTTTACAAATTGGCTGAATTTTTATGTATGTAGAGCTTTTCCATCATTTTTTTATGTGAAAATGATTGTTTGCAAGGTTTTTTTTTTTTTGCTTGGAGTTAGACTTAAACTATGCAGTGGGGCTGGGCCTGTACTGCAAAGGTTAATTACTTATTTATGCCTGGAGGAAAAAAAGGAGACATAAGTACCCAATCTTCCACTCCTCCCCACAGCTAGATCAGTCCTTGCAGCTTCTGTACCTCCACACTTTGCCAATCTAGGGTCCTGGCATCATCAAGACCAGAGTAGGGTCCAAAGCAGTGCGCAGGACAAAGGACAGTCCACCACTGGATCATGAGAGAGCACCACTTGCAAGGGAAGAAGAGGATTAGGTAGATACAACTATTTTTCCTGTCCTCCAGACAAAACAAATAACCCTCACAGTGCTGGTGCAGCTCCACTGAAAGGGACAATTTTTATTTGCCCAATGTACTGCAAGACAGGAGGCTGCTGTAGGCAAAGCAACGTATGGGTACACCGCTGCCTGCTTCCAGGATTCGATGCAAGTAGGGATGGGAAACTATATCTGTTGAATTTAAGTACAGCATTAGGTTATCGATACACCTCTTGTAGAGCCACTCCCATTTTAAATGCATGCCACACCCCTGATTAAACTACATTCTTCTCCCACAATGGTTTGTTGGACACAGCAAAAAAGGTGTGTCCCAGGAAATAGTTTTTTTAAAATGTTGACAATTAGGCTACGTTTACACTAGCGTTGTGTGCAGGCGGCAGAGAGGCGTTTGGGAAGTTATTTTACCGCTTCCCAAACGCCTCTGACAATTCTGCACATTGCAGCACATGGTGCTGTTCTAACAGGAGCGTTAGTGTCGCGGCAAAACGGACGCCTCTGGTCAAGTCAGGAGGCGTTGAAGCCTCCTATTCTAGTCTATGGTGCCGATGGTTGCGACGCAGGTGTGGGGTGTTTGCGGAGCGGTAACACCATTTAAACTTCATTATAGGCGTTTGCGGAGCGTTTTTAACGCTCAGCAAATGCCTAGCAACTGCCGCTAAACCGCACAGTGCGGAAGGGCTACACTGCAAGGTTTTTTTTTTTTTGGTGTCTGCAGTTGGGCTTTAAAGCATTGAAACAAGAGGGTCACAATGATAGCCAGGCAACTAGCATTTGCAGATGGCAGCTAACTTTTGCTCTCGAAGAATGTTTTTATTAATAATAAAAGTGTATTATAGGGATCAGGTTATAATGACAAGTCATTGTGTAGGAATATTGGTTATGCTGACACCTGACATTGGTGTATGGTAATGCTGGTCTTGGTAGAAGGTTAAAGTGTTTCTAAAGGAAGAAGGTTCTTTTATATCTAAATGCATTCTCTCACGGCTCGAGATCGAGCCCACATGAGTGCCTCCCATAGCAAGCAGCTTACTATAGGGGCACTCAGAATGGGTTACTTGTGCGAGACCTGAGAAGAGGATTGGGGCTGCTCTATGAAAAACCACAGAGCAGGCAAATATTATGTTTGTTATTTAAAAAGAAAAAATGTTTCCCTTTACAATCACTTTAAGTGTTTGGTGGGTTAGCAGAGGTGACACTGCTGAATGACATTGGTAGGATTCTAGTGGTGATGTTTATGTATGGTGGTTGTGAACATAAATGAATGTCAGTACCTGATTGGTAGTGGAAGTATATGGTAATAGGCATATCAATAAATTGGTTATGTTTGTATTAGTTGTGTTGATACCAGTATGCAGATGTTCCATTTAAATTCATTAATTCATAACCAATTTCACATTAAAAACTTTTATTCAGACATAATATAATTCATTTGAAGCATAGCAAATAAAATGTAATGTAAAAAAGTGTATTAATAATACAACACTGAGAAAATATACAATTAATATATCATAGCATAGAAAGTAGCAAAATGTATTACATGAGACAAACATTATATTATTTACAATCACAAGTCTGTTTTAGTTCATACACATTAGAAATAGAATATCTGAAATTTATACTTGCACAATGTAAAAATGTTCAATATCCAAACTCTATACACTGTATATTTTGACAGATTTTACAGGAATGAGGTGCAAACTGTCAATAAAAAGCTTTACGCCTTCTGTGTAGACAGGTTGAGACAGGTTGTGGGTTGCTATAGAGTTTAGGTATGTTTATAGTAATAGGGGAATTATTGGTTAGAGTGAATTTATTTAAAGTGGAATTTTGTGTGAGAAAAAAGAAATTGGCAAACGCATGATTTTATTGCAGAAGAGACATAATGGGGTAGATTTACTAAAGCTGGTTCACTCAGAATCTGGTGCAACTGTGCATGGTAGCCAATCAGCTTCTAACTTCAGCTTGTTTAATTAAGCTTTAGCAATAAAATCTGGAAGCTGATTGGTTTCCATGCAGAAGTGCACGAGATTCTGAGCAAACCAGCTTTAGTAAATAAACCCCACTATGTCACTCCTGCATTAAAATGCCATTACCTGCCTGTATGCCCTGTACACTGAGCTGTACATGTGCATGCGCAGGAGTGAAATCATCTTGGCTGGGCTAATTAAAATGGCCAAAGATCAGTACTTGAAAGCGGGGAGCTCTTGGAAACCGCAGTGCTGGATAGAAGGTGGGCATAGTTTCACTATAAAGATAACAAGAGTTTTAAGGTTTTGCCTTATTTAAAGTGATTCTAAAGGCTTTTTTTTATTTAATAACAAACATGTCTATACTTACCTGCTGTGTGCAGTGGTTTTGCACAGAGCAGGCTGGATCCTCCTGTTTTTAGATCCCCCGCTGGTGCTCCTGGCCCCTCCCTCCTGTCAGGTACCCCCACAGCAAGCAGCATGCTATGGGGGCCCCCACTACTCCGTGTGTCCATTCAAACACAGAGCCACGGCTTGGCCCCACCCCCTTCTTCTCATTGGCTCACTGGCTGTGATTGACAGCAGTTGGGAGCCAATGGCTCCCGATTCTGTCTCAGCCAATGAGGAGAGGGAGTTCCAGGATAGCCAAGACTCCAGTGCATATCACTGGATGGAGAAAGGGCTTAGGTATTAGGGGTGCTGGGGGGGATGCTGCACAGAGAAAGTTTTATACCTTCTTTGCATTCTATGCATGAAGGTAAAAAACCTTGAGTCTTTACAACCACTTTTTTACACACGTTTTGAGATGTTAACGGTTTATAAGCCATGGAATGGTTAAAAAATCCTATGCAGTATCCTCAAATTGGAAAGCAAAGGTTTTTTTGCAATTTTAGAAACTTGCATGGTATTACAGTTTGAGGGCTTTTTTTTCTGAATTCTCAGTAAGGGGAAAATCTTTTCCTGTACACTTTTGGGATGAATACAGAAAATGTCATTAATATTTTGCCAAGGCTTTTTTTCATTTTTGATAACAGTAGGAAACTGTCAAGTTCTTATAGATGTGTCCCTGTATGAGAACTTTCTGATCACTGTCATGAAGTGTCAGACAGAACAGGAAGTGACGGCAACAAGAAAGGCTACTGTGTAGGCACTGGGAATTACATGATGACGTCATGTAAAAGTCAACTCAAAGGAATAGATAATGACCCTGAATGATTCCTGAAAAAAGATGACACTGTCCTTCTGCAGAATAAAGGAAATTACGTTAAGGGGTAATAAATGTCACTTTACCTAAAATGCATGCACTTAATATGAAAACATATATCTGAAGCTACTGATACTGTATGTTTGCTTTTTTTGTCTTATGTTGCTTCCAGTGTCCAATGTTTCTGAGTAGACAGCGTTAGACCATCTTTACCCAAATACCATAATGAAGTCTGGAAAATTGTATGCTGTAGTAACAAGTCCATTACATCCTAAATTGATTCACCATAAGCCTACTTTAGCCCCTGATACCTCCTATGAACAATAAGCATTGCACAACCCAGACCATTAAAGCAGCATGGTAGGAGCCCACCTCCTCTGTTCCATATCATTGCTAGAAACAATACCCAAGTGATACCAGTGCTTGTGAAACAGCCAGCAGACCAACAGAGATGTTGGCCACTCATTATAGAGCCTAATACCGAACCAAAAATTCACTAGAATTCACAATTCTGTAACTTGCTCTGATTCTAAAGGCTACCCAGAGAGAAGAAGGGAGGGAACTGGCTTCATGCCACCAGTTTCCTCCTCTGATGCCAAGGATTGCTGGTGGTACAGGAGGAAACCCAATGTTATAATTTTCCATGGGCCAAGAACACATGCCTTCTTTATAAATTTTGAAACCACAAACACAGATGCTAAATCACCAACTGCCCACAGGCCATTTTCCAGAGCTTTCTTGATCCAGCGATGTGCACAAGAGCAGCAGCTCTCTTCCGTCTCTCTCTCTCTCTCTCTCTCTTCAGTGGACAGAAGCAGCAGTGGGAGCCATTGGCTCCTGCTGCTGTCAATCACAGCCAGTGAGTAGAGAGTTGGAGACGAGGCACCGCTCTGTGTGTCAATGGACACACAGTGCCAGCTCAGGAATGCAGGAGTACAAACAAGTGCACCCACAGCAAGCAGATTAATATGGAGGCTCTCAGCAGGGGGGAGGGGCCAGGAAAGCTGGCAGACGACCCAAGAAGAGGAAGATTGGTGCTGCTCTATGCAGACCACAGAGCAGATAAGTATGACATATTTGTTATTTTTGAAAAACAAAAAATGTTGCCTTTAGAGTTACTTTCAGTTATATTTTCTTTCAAAACCCATTAAATATGTTTTAAAGTGTATTTCTAAAATTCTAAAGAGTATTTCCAGGGAATCTAGGCAATACCTTTTTTCAGTTTTGGATAGCATGAGGACGTATTAGACCCTCTGTCAAGTTTTCATTGTTGTCTATGTCCCCATTGAGGAGATTCACTACTCTATTTATACTGGTGACTATTATCACCAAGACAGAAAGTCAGGGCAGGAAATCAAAAATGTTAGTGTTGTCCCTAGAATGAGAATTTAGGAGAAATTTTTCAATGGGGACAATAGGGATCAATATGGGAATTAGCTTCAGTTTGGAAGATTTCCTCTTGTATCTCTGGGGCAGGAAGTAAAGGAATATTTCCCCAATACTATAAGGATAGCAAAAAATTACTTTGCAGGGATTGCAATCCTTCCCTACTGTACCTAAAACTAAGAAAAAAAGTTGTGAAAAACTGGATTTTACATATCTACCTGTAAAATCCATTTCTTACGTACATCATGGGACACAGAGCAGGCTATTCATGACTATGTGGGTTATAGGCCACCTATAGTTGAATGGACACTGGCCGACCAATCAGAGAGGAGGTCCTCCCCCTATATAACCCCTACCTACACAGGAAGTATATCAGTTTTTGTAGCAAGCAATGAAATTCCAGAAAGAGGGGTGAGACCTCTGTGTCCCATGATCATACATCACGAGACACAGAGCACACTATTCATGACTATGTGGGATGTCCCAAGGAAATAAGAAATTTGATGGGAGGGTGACACAATGATAGCCACTGTCCATAATCCCTCAGGACCTACTCAGCCGCCCGTAAAACACCGCGGCCAAAGGCAGAATCCTCTGCGGCTCTCACATCCACCTGGTAGAACCTTGTGAACGTATGAACCGAAGACCATGTAGCGGCCTTGCAAACCTGAGCCACTGATGCCTGATGGTCGGTTTGCCCAAGATGCCCCCACACTCCTGGTAGAGTCTGCCTTCACCCGAAAGGGTGGGACCTTACCTTTTAAACCATAGGCTTGAATGATCAATTGGCAGATTCAATGTGAAATAATTGCCTTGAATATGGCCTGCCCCTTCCTAGGCCCCTCTGGCAGCATGAACAGAGCTTCTGACCTGTGCCGTCACCTTCAAGAAGACCATTACAGTGCGTACCACATCCAAGGTATGCAGAGATCTTTCTCTTGCTGACTGAGGCCTAGGAAAGAATATAGGCAGAACAATGTCCTGATTGAGATGAAACCACGTTTGGTAAAAAGGGTGGATGAGGTCACAACACTACCTTATCATGATGCAAAACCAGAATTGGTTTTCAGCAAGAAAGAGCTGCCAGCTCCAACACCCTTCTCGCAGAAGTGATTGAGCACATCAAGAAACAACACCTTACGAGTCAACAGGACCAGTGGAATCTCCCCAATAGGTTCATATGGTGGTTTTAGCAAAACCTCCAAAATCAAGTTCAGGCCTAAAGGAAACAAAAGGTAACTGGACAGGAGGAGCAATACGTACCACTCTCTTTAAAAAAGTGCAAACCAAAGAGTGAGATGCAATGGGCCTCTGGAAAAAAACAGCTAATACTGAAACCTGGCCCTTAATGGTACCAACAGCCAATTTTTTCTGCAACCCTGTTTGAACAAAACTAAAGAATCCTACCAATCACATAATTTCTTGGGTGCCATTTGTGAACATCACATCAGGAAATGTAAATATTCCTAGAGACTACCTTTCTAGCACCCAACATGATGGGGATGACAGAATCTGACACTCCCCTATCCTTCAGGATCTGGGTTTCAGATGATTTAGCCCCTTGAGATCCAACATGGGCCTAACATTCCCATCTCACTTTGGCACTGTGAACAGATTCAAATAAAACCCCTGAAACCTTTCATCTGCTGGAACCTCCATGATCACCCCCCCCCCCCCAGACAATAGGCAATCGAGTGCCTGTAATAAAGCTCTTCTCTTGATTTATTGGTACATTTGATTTTAAAAACCGGGGTGGGAGAAAGAACCAAAATTCTAGTCTGTACCCCAGAGACATCGTGGAAATAACCAATTTGTCTTGGATTAGAGCCCTCCAGGCAGCTACAAAATTAAAATGCCTTGCCCTACCCGAACGAGTAGAGGCACTCCTTTATAGGAAGGCAGACTTTGGATCTGCCTTGGATGACTTTTGCAACCCTCCTCAGGTTTTGATTCTGAGTTCTACCTCTGGAGGCTGGGACCTGTGTGTGGCGAAACGACTGCCTGGTACATAAGGGGCCAGCAACCGAAGCCCCTTACACCTTAAAAGAAGGGCGCTTGGATCCCCTTTTAAAGAGTAGAAGAGAACTCATTCCCCCTGAAATCTTTTGGATATATTTGTCCAAATCTTCCCCAAACAGCCATTCTCCATGAAAGGGAAAACCTGCCAATAATTTTTTGCATGGCAGTTCTGCCAACCAACTCTTCAGACACAAAACCCTGCGCATGTGCTCTGATAGGAGGTCCAAGCAAGAAATTTGCTGACTTGAATCCTTAAGAGCATCAACCGCAAAATAAAGTACTTGGAACATCCACCAAATCTTCAGCCAAGTATTCCCCCTGCACCGGCGGTCTTCCAAGCATTTGTCAGAAAGACTCTGGCAAATGCCAATAGCTGCCACTTCTGGCTGTGTGGCAGAACCTGCCAGGGAGAAGGAGGATTTAAGGAGAGACTCTAGCTTTTTATCCACTGGATCCTTGAAAACCTGGACATTATCCACAGGACATGTTAAAGATTTATGAAACAGCTGCATCCACTACAAGCAAACCACAGTTCTTAACTAACTTCTCTTCCACGGGGTACAAAAAAAGAACCTCTTTGGTGGAAAAAACCCTGTCTGGGTGATCCCAGTCAGCATACATAATTTGCTCCAAAAGAGGATGCACCAGAAAGGCTTGAGTACTCTGTGGAGGCTTCAAAGAGCCCAGAGAAGAATAAGTAACCTCAGAGATTTCTATCGGAGGTAGCCTGAATCCAGATTGTACCATATCAATGAGGTCCTGCACTAATAATCTCTGAGACTGGGAGGAGATCACCAGCTTCTCTTCAGGCTGTGACCCCTCAGAGACTCTACTGCCTGACCTTCCTCCAGTTCTTCCTCATCCTCAGGTTCCACCCATTCCTGTTCCAGGATTGGTGGTTCTAGTGATGGGGATGAGAAACCGATGCAATCATCCTAGCGATCTTATCCTCTAACCCCACTAAGGCTAGAGCAAGATCATTCTTGGTTACATATGCAGAGTCAGATGCCCCAGTAGTAGCCACAATGCCAGATAAATGCAGTAGCTCCGACTGCCCAGTCACTTCTGGCCTTTCAGGAGAGGATATTACAGTGAACATTTGGCTAGATTCCTCAGGACCTTGTGGCGGCACATTAGTGCCCCTTCCTGCCGTGCCTCCTCCACTCCACGTTCTGGAAGACATTACTTCAGATAGCGTAAAAACCTATGCACCTCCAATAGTAAACACAGACCACAAGATACAGCTATGTAAGCAGTGTGCTGAAGAAAAACACACAGTGCAAATTGCTGTCCTTGTCAGCCACCAAGGGCAGCTCCTGACTGACTGGCCAATGCTTCCCCCTCAGGGGAGTACTCACGTGCCCCACTGAATAGCCTGCTCTGTGACCCGGCCACAGGAATCCCTCAGCAGCAGCAGCCCACGTGTGCCCAGGCCTCCTGATGAATGAATATGAACGATTTCCATTTCCGGCTGCTACTGCACATGTGTGCCCGATCTTTGTGAGCACGTGCACCCCGCTGTGCACGCGCCCCAGGGCCGATGGCCGGCCACACACTTAGGGACCAGACTGCTTCCTCTAGTGACTCCAAACAGAACAACAGGCAAGCATGTCCCAAGGAAAAAAATGCCACAAGCACTTCCCCTTGGCTCACAGCTTTCTGAATGGATCCGATTAAAGTCCATGATTCTCGAAGGAACCGTACTAGACCTTAGGTAAGCTCCAGGAGCACAAACAACACTTTCAGTGACCATTCACCTTACAGACACTGGTGAAAAAACTGAAGTACTTCCTGTGTAGGAGGGGTTCTATAGAGGAGGACCTCTTCTTTGATTTGTCAGCCAGTGTCCATTCACCTATAGGTGGCCTATAACCCACATAGTCATGAATAGCCTGCTCTGTGTCCCCTGATGTACGATAAAGAAAAAACAAATACTTTAAATACTGCTATGTAGGGCAAGCATCTGAAATCTACTTTTATATTAATTTTTCATAAACTTCTGTACACTGGAAATCAGGCTGAGAATGGGAGTGTCAGCATTATGAATCCCATTTGCAGTGCTGTCATTCCTGTTTGAATCACATAGTGCCAAAATATGCTTGAAGGGAGTTCAGTATGAAGACAGCTATCACTTCCCACTGCTGCCTATTTGTGAAAACGTAACACATTAGCTATTATGTAACACATTAGCTATTATTTGATAAACGTGATTCTTGTGAGCTACTATGGTGTATTCTATAAATAAAATCATTTAAAAAATCAGTTGGTTAATAAAATTGCACCAAAAAATTAAGTTGAATAAAACTAAGCGAAATGGATGCAATAAATAAAATAAATGAACTGGTGTATGAAATATTAAATAAATGAGTGGGTCGCCTACACTATACTCATACTAGTGTGTCACCAGGGGCAGACTGACCATTTAGAAACTTGGGCACTGCCCGAGGGCCTGGGGTCAGTAGGGGGCCCCATGAGATGCCCCTGGTACCTTTTTCATAGGCGTTTTTGAGTTTGGGCAAGGACACAGGGGCCCCATGATCCCCTATTGCCCGGGGGCCCCATGAGTTGTCAGTCCGCCCCTGTGTGTCACTATAAATAAATAAAAAAGCAAGGTGTCGTGCTCCACTACCAATAATGATGATATGAAATATATAAACATACATAAATAAGAATAACGGATTTCCATTTAATATATGGATTAAATAAAATAAAATTTATTTCATTTAATTAATATATTTTTTTTCTCATTTATTCTTATTTATGTATGTTTATATATTTCATATCATTATTATTGGTAGTGGAGTGCGACACCTTGCTTTTTGATTTACATTAGCTATTATTCCCTGAAGTATTTGCCATGTAAAGTGATAGCGCACGGTTCCAGTACCAGGTCTTTTACAAATTCATGCTCAGTGCTTTTTGCACCTATGCTCTCTAACACATTTAACAAGAAAACCTCATAGGGCTACAGATTATTAAGTGCAGTAACCCCTTACATGCCAATTGTCCTGGAATTTGTCAGGACAGTTTTGCCTCTTGGTCCTCTGTCCTGCCAATGCTGTGTCCTCGGCCATTTCTTGGGATCACAACATCACAGAAACAAGATAGGACTACAGAACCCTCCTATACTGTCCATAACATAGAAGGGAGTAGTTCTGCATTTTTCAGTGTTATTGTTTCTGTTGTCCTTATACAGTAGGGTGAGCGAATGTTGTCATTCTAGGACAGGAAATATGCTACTGGCAGAATCACCAAGTGAAACAAGCTTAAAAAAAAAAAGAAAACTAATGCATCCACCACAAGAGCTGGTAAGCTGCGATACATTACAATTTAATTGGTGGTTTAGATATAGAAGAAAAATAGCCAATTCCTTGCTAAGTTATATTCAGTATAATTTTTTATAGAGACATATGTTTTACATACGTAGACAACACTACATACTGTATATACGCTAAAAAGGTAATATACTTCCATAGGAATGACAGTAGCAGTTTCTGTGCCAGCAATTGGTAGGAGAGGTCTCCAGATGGTTTTCAGGCAGCCTCACTTGGCTAGGTTCCAGGACGATCTCGGTTTCTATCACTGTAGAGTTGCTCATTTTTAGCTATGAGTTTTCTCCTGTTTAAAAAAAGTAACATTGAATGTCACATTGGAAATAGCTATAGCTTTCTCACTTTCAGAAAAGGATATTCAAAGCTACACATCACTTCTTATGAACACCTCCATGACTCATCATCACTGCCAGCAGACACGGCGCTCTGCTCACAATATCTTATATCCTACAGCACACTGTCCTGAGATATTGGATTACTTTCTGGCCTAATACAGTAGGTTTGGCATTACACTAACACATCGTTTAACAAATTATGGGCCCATTCATCATTTTCCTGCAGTGATGTAAAAGGAATTCAAATCAAAGCATGCATTACATTTCAAACAGAAATCCAGTTTGTTCCTCTCGTGTGTCCCCTTCACATCTATGCACTTCGGCTCAGTTACAAGAAAGCGGTGCCCGTCTGCGCTCAGAACTGGCACACTAAACTTGTTAGCAAAACTAAATGAAGGTAAATTTAGGACAGCTTGTTCTGTTGCAAAACAACAGACTCACTGGCTAGATCACCAGGTGGAAATAAAAGAAGGAAAGCTTAAAAAAAAGAGAACTAATACAGCCATTACATCTAAAAATATGTAATATTTTTCTTCAAAATTTTCGGTCTTTTTTTGTTTATAGCGCGAAAACTAAAAAGCTCTATTTGTGTGAAAAAAAGGCGGTAAATTTCGTTTGGGTACAACACTGCATGACCGCGCAATTCTCAGTTGAATTAGTGCAGCGCCGAGTAGCAGAAAGAGGCCTGGTGATTAAGGGGGGTAAATCCTCCAGAAGGCAAGTGGTTAATGCTAAAAAAGGGTGGGTAATAAAATGTCCCCATTTTGGTGGTTGCAGCTCCAGATAAAAAGGTGTTAACCCACATAATGGCCAATGAAAAGGAAGCAGAAAAGCGCAAGCAAGCGAGTGTCCAAGTGTCATGGGAAGGAAAGAGTTACTAATGAAATGCAGTCCCTGTGTAAGGGAAGATGAGGCTTGTCGCCATGTCCCCAGAAGAATGTCCTGGGACCGTCCGACTAGATGAAATGACAGCAAAGGAAGGCTGAAACAAGGAAGGCAATGGCATGTGAAAGTGCACAGCCACGCCCAGACAGGAGGAGCTGGGCATCAAGAGTTGACGGAGGTGGGCGTGGAAGCTATGACGATGAACTTGGTAAACCCGTGCCGTGCTCCAGTTACCGCGCTTCCAGCTGAGGAAATGCCGGGCGGAAGGCGGTTCTCTACACGTGCGCAGCTGCGGAGGCCCACTGATCGTGCCTGAAATCGGCACATGCGCAGTTGCTTGACGCAAATACCGCTTCACATTAAGAAAACAAAGGTTTTTTTTTTTACATTATCTAGTTGGGCGGTGGTCAGCCCAGTGGTTAAGGCGTCCGGCTCCCACAGGCATGGCCATAGGTTCGAGGCACACTGCAGCCGTCATCTCAGACTGCGGGAGGGAGTGGTCGGGCTCCCTCCCCGGGGTGGACGTGCCCCACCGCAGTCAGTGTGGTTTAACGCCATCTCCTCCCTGGCTGTGTATGGATTTGAGTTGGTGCCTGTGCCCATTTTTAGCTTTCTTTTCATTGTTTGTGCATTATGTGGGTTGACCACTTGCCTTCCTGAGGATTTACCCCCCTTAATGACCAGGCCATGCCTCTTTTTGCTACTCGGCGCTGCACAAATTCAACTGATAATTGCGCGGTCATGCAATGCCGCACCTAAACGAAATTTACATCCTTTTTTTCACACAAATAGAGCTTTCTTTCGGTGGTATTTGATCACCTGTGCGCTTTTTATTTTTCACGCTATAAACAAAAAAAGACCAAATATTTTGAAGAAAAACAATATTTTTTACTTTCAGCTATAAAAAATATATAGTAAACTCAGAGTTTGTTATAAATTTAGGCCAAAATGTATTCTTCCACTTCTATACTTTCTGGCCTAATACAGTAGGTTTGGCATTACACTAACACATCGTTTAACAAATTATGGGCCCATTCATCATTTTCCTGCAGTGATGTAAAAGGAATTCAAATCAAAGCATGCATTACATTTCAAACAGAAATCCAGTTTGTTCCTCTCGTGTGTCCCCTTCACATCTATGCACTTCGGCTCAGAGTTACAAGAAAGCGGTGCCCGTCTGCGCTCAGAACTGGCACACTAAACTTGTTAGCAAAACTAAATGAAGGTAAATTTAGGACAGCTTGTTCTGTTGCAAAACAACAGACTCACTGGCTAGATCACCAGGTGAAAATAAAAGAAGGAAAGCTTAAAAAAAAGAGAACTAATACAGCCATTACATCTAAAAATATGTAAGCTGCAATATAATAAATGTTTGCTTTTGGGTTTAAAACCACTTCAAAGTTATTGTAAAGGCTCAGTTATAAAAAATAAAATAAATAAATATGTAATACCTGCTCTGTGCAATGGTTCTGTACACAGCAGCCCTGATCCTCCTATTCTCAGGTCATGCACTGGTGCTCCTGGCTCCTCCCCCTCTCTGAATGCCCCCATAGCAAGTTGCCTACTATGGGGGCACTCATGTGAGCATGCTCCTGAGTCATGTGTGGTCCATAGAAATACACAGTGTAATAACTAAGCATGTGTTTGTGTGAAACGCGTCGACTGCTCCTCTGTCCTGTCTTGGAGTGGTCATGTTCTTATCATATTGCATGTAAAGGATTCCAATAAAGGATTTTATCCACCACATTGCTGTTAGTGCGGCCAACCATTCTGTTTTTCTATTGCAACAGTGGGGCTTAGTTCCAGCCCCCCCCCACTCCCTCCTCACTGGTTGTGATTGACAGCAGCAGGAGCCAATGGTAAACTGGCTGAAACACTGACACTTAGAGGCTGAATGCCTCCTAGCTATGGGAACTGAACCCTAATGGATGATTCCTATCTATAATCCAGCTCTGATGAAGAAGGGATCACCGAAACGTGTTAGCTTGACCAAGAGTTTTACTCCTCTCCGGATGGCACTTGCCCGTGACCTGTAACCCTGTGTTGGCTACTGTTATTATATGCCTATTTTACTGCTACTCTTGTGAGTATATTTTATTAATAGATTCATCTACTGTTTACTGAGGTAATGCGCAAGGTTGGTGCTCTCTTTCTATACTACAGTTCCTGCTTCTGTGTCTAAGCCAGTGAGGAGCAAGAGGGAGAGCAGAGATGCTGCTCTTGTGCACAGCGCTGGATCAACATTGGGCTCATGTGAGGGTTTTTTTTTTGGGAGGGGGGGTTGAGGGTGGATGTCCAGATAAAATATTTTACATTAATGCGATAAGGTAAAAAAAAAAAACCTTTACATTTTATAATCATTTTAAGCCTATTTCACTGGCTGTATGAACAGCTGCACAACAGTTTTCAGCAGTCTGCCATGACACCTACTGGACATTTGGCATTACTACAGATGTTTAAGGTATAACAAAATCATAAAAAAAGTATACTTCTTTTACCTTAAATCTGAATTCTCATTCATAAGAGTCTGGATTCTGATCTTGTACCTTGACTCCACTTTGCTGACGTTTTGGTCAAAATTTTTCTCAATTTTGTGAATTTGACTTTTCTTAAAATAAAGCACATATACATTAGAAAACACAGAATATTGCACTCTTAATAGGTTTTATTTTGAAATACATTTACAAAAAAAAGAGAAGCATTTTAGCTTTGGTTTATGATGATATTTAAAGAGGACTAAGATTTCCCAGTAAAAAGAAATATGTAAGACATCAAAACAGCGCAAATATATTAATAAATATACACTCCAGTGAAAAATTAAATATATAAGAATTGATAAAAAAATATAAAAAATAAAAATTAACGAGTCCCACTCCAAATCAATTAAGTGAAAAATAAAAAAAATATATTCATAAAAGTCATTTTTCAAAAAAAAAAAAAAAACTTTTGACCCGTGTATTCACCGAAATAGTGCTCAAATACCACACCGCACTCACATATTGGTGAAAAAAACGCCTTTTAGGGTTCTTTTGGGATCCTAGACCCAAAGTTTTTTTTTTTTTTGAAAAATGACTTTTATGAATATTTTTTTATTTTTATTTTTCACTTTATTAATTTGGAGTGGGACTCATTCATTTTTATTTTTTATATTTTTTTATCATTTATTTAATTTTTCACTGGAATGTATATTTATTTATATATTTGCGCTGTTTTGATGTCTTATATTTTTTGGTGTTTACACTAATGAGCAGCAGCATTTATTTATTTAGTATATAATTTTCATGGTTTTGGCATTGGTGATTTTTTTATATATAAAAAGAAATGTGTGCAAATTATATTTGCATTGAGTTTAGTACCCCTGCAAAGTCCCACAAATACCCGTTGATCCTGCCAGTAGGATTTACCTAACACAGATTTCTGTGATGTGACAAGGATGCTGCATTATCCTGAATTCAAAGCAGCACTGTCACTCACAACATAAGAATATGTTCCAGGGGGATCAGCATTGTCACTGCAGATTCACAAGCCTGTTGGTTGTTAATGAGCACATGACCATACCTAGTCCTGCCCACTGCTTTTTGGGCTGACAGCACTGCCTCTGTTGCTGAAGACTGTGAGCTGCAGTGTCTAAGTCTAGGTTCACACCTATGTGTTTTCCACTGTGTTTTCCTGAAATGCACAGCAGTACATTTATCATGATTTCCTATGGGACACGTTCACATCACCACGTTTTCACCTGGTACGTTTTTTGGAAAGGGTCAGGGATCTTTTTAAACGCAAAACTTTGCATTTTTGGTCCTATAGACTTCAATGGAGATGCTGCAGAAAAGCATGTAGTGCATTTTGATGCATTTTGCATTTTATTCTGCCCAGCAACAAGTTGAAAAATGCTTCAAAAACGCATCACAAACGCATGTGCAAAAACGTAAAACACACTGCAGAAACATATCAAACGCAAACTGCATAGGTGGGAACCTAGGCTAACGGAATATGTGAGGGAGGATTTGGAGCAGTTAAGGTTAGAAGAAAAAGTTTTTGGTTTACTTCATTAGGCCTGTGCCTCACATACTAGCTGGATTTGGCATTTTCTTATGCATTCTTCTTTTTTTTTTTTTCAGGTATCTAGGAGGTTCATCCGTCATTCAGTCCTGTGGAATCTAACCTCCGCCTGACGTCAATCATTGAGAGTCATATGCGATGAAACACATAGGGCGAAGTCGGGATACACACTACCATGAATGCATGTCAAGCTGCGGCCATCTTTGTTACTGGCACTTGGAGTTTTGAAAGCACGCTATATGCTGTAGGCTCTGTGGATCTCCATAAGTGCAGTTGCATGATACATTTCTTGTTTTATACAGATTGACACTATGGGAGCTGTGTTTCTTGTCCCTTTAATGTGACATGCATTGACAGCTTTCTTGAGTTTGAAACAGCACTGTGGAAGGTGACTTTGGAGATCCACTGTGGCCTAATCTTTGATTTATATGGGAACTCCATGCGATGTGGCTGAGCAACAACAGAGTCTTTTCTTTTGGTGACAAATAGAGCCTTTTATGACAACTCAGCATTAGGGGTCATTTTATTTTGGTAAGCCTTGAGTATGCACATGAGTGGTCGGTGTCATGTGGATTCTCAAGCTGGATTCCTATTCTTAGGGACTCACTTGTGTAAGAGGGCTGTCAGTCTCCACATCTATTTCAGTGACTGTTTATAAAAAAAAGATCATTTGTGGGCAGATCATTTTATATCTGAATTCCCAAGTAAACCCTGTTACATGTATATTTACATTCTTTGCACATCTCTTTAGCACTTTAATGCACAACCTGCACATGATTTTTAGTTTGCTTATATGTCAGCTCTTTGTGCTATTTTGCGCATTATTAATTTCTTGCATTCTGTTGCATATTTTGCACAGGATATTGTGTAACAATATATTTTTTATTTTTGTTTGCACATAAATAGGCGCAGTTATGTATGGAATAGATATATTTATTATTATTATACAGGATATTTTATTTTATTATTGAGCACTGCACTTTAATATCTATTTAAGACTTGCACTTTGTATTATGGTATAGTGCTAGAGGCTGTTCTTTGGGTATTTTGTGTTTACACTTTTAGCCCTAGCACAATTTTTGGGGGTTTTTGATGTTTATTGATTTGATTTTAAAAAAAACTTACTTTTAAAACTGCTTTAAAAGATCCCTTGCCCCAGCATGATAACTATTGTAGTTATACCACTATTAGAATTTAAATAGTTACTTGAATGTGTTCTAATTGTGTATGAAAGCCTTACAGTTTGACTGCTATTGTAACTATTTTTTGGCACTCATTTTCAAAAATCTGAATAAGAAATAGTGATCAGATTGATGCAGACATGTTTTCCAGGAGCCGTGAATTAAATGATTGCTCTTGACATCTGACTGATTAAATGACTGGATGAAAAACCTATGCATGCATCGTCATCCTCATTCCATTTCCTTCTGGGAAAACCACATTACTTTTGGACTCAAGAAGATCTTAAAAATTTAGGTCTGCCATGTTTTAAAGTGTTACAAAACCCAGGACCCTGCATTCACTATATCTGGTCTCCCACAGTACACAGAACATGGAAATGCAATTATTTTAGTAAATATAAACTGCTAAATACCTTTTCTCATCAGCAGTCAGAGCAGTCTTGTGACTTCAGCAGAGCACTGGTTAAAGCTTGTAGGAGGACTTTTCTTCTGCTCTAGGAGGATGCAGAACCCCTGACCTCTGTCTGGACAGTGCTGATTGGCACTGTGCTGATCACATGTACTCTCCCAAGAAAAGAAAAACCTCGGCAGCAATACACACTAAACTGAGCATGTGGATGTGACTACGGGTTCAGTTTGTCTTATCAGGTGGACATTTGAACAAGAGGAGGGGCAGACCAAACACCCTTTTTACACAATGCAGAGGATTAACCCCTTAGGTTCCACAGTGCAAGCATGCTTTACTGCATATACAGGCTGATTTTACTGTTGTGGGTTTAGTCACACTTTAATCATCAGCCCATTAATGTAAATGTACAAATAATATGACAATGAGCTACAAAACATTGTAATTTATAGGGATTCTTTCTGACTGTAGGCAAATTATGACCATTCAGACAGGGAGACTGTAACAGAATATAATGTATGTCCCAAGGTCAGTGTGCAGGGAAAACAATTACAACTTTGGAAGACCTGTATATGACAACTACTTGTGGGTATGGGAAGGGAGGGATAGTAAAACACTGGTATACCTTACACCAGGCATGTCCAAAGTCCGGCCCGCGGGCCATTTACGGCCCGAGGGTCGGTTTAATACGGCCCTCCATGTCAGTGTGTCAGTGTGTCTTATGGAGCGAATATGGAGTCTCTGGTCATCCCTGTGCTGTCCGCAGTCTCTGGTCATCCCTGTGCTGTCCGCAGTCTCTGGTCATCCCTGTGCTGTCCGCAGTCTCTGGTCATCCCTGTGCTGTCCGCAGTCTCTGGTCATCCCTGTGCTGTCCGCAGTCTCTGGTCATCCCTGTGCTGTCCGCAGTCTCTGGTCATCTCCTGTACTGTGTCTGCAGTCCATTAGTTCAGAATTTTTTTTTTTCCGGTTTTCTGCCTCTAAAACCTAGGTGCGTCTTATGGTCAGGTGCGTCTTATACGGCGAAAAATACGGTAACTTGGCATAAAATAATTTATTTGCATTTAATTGTAATGGTTCAAAGAATGTTTGGAAAAATGTTCGGCCCTCCACCATGTTCACTTCATCCAATCTGGCCCTCTTTGAAAAAAGTTTGGACACCCCTGCCTTACACCCTATGAGACATAGACATGACGCAGAGCTTATTCAGTAAAGCAAACTAAAGCCCTGCACATGAAGTGCTGAACCTAAAGCAACACATCATAATTCATATTGTTCTCCTCTTACTTCAAAAACGTGAATTTTTATTGGTTGGTTATCCTTATTAATTGTTAAATAATTAGTATGAATGAATTCATTAATAATTATTATTGGTTTGCTACACTCTCTGCATTGTTCTATGCACTGTTTATTGGATAAGCCTGTTGATATGCATGATATGTCTACTTTGGACTTTGTCTTGTTTGCCTGTATTGTTCTGGTTTATCTGGAGGACATTGGAATTTGTAAAGTGGTTTATAAAGATTTAAGACATTTCCTTTATTTTATTCAAGCAAGATTAATTGCTTTTATATAAATCAAAGAATTGGTTTCATTAACTTGTATAGTATAGTACATGTGTGAAAAGTATGAATGGAACAAATAGAATTTTATCTGGTTAACCAGTTTGGGGCATCAGGCTTGCTTTTAGTAGTCACATCCTTATGCTAAAGAAGGTCTCTGTTCTTATGTTTCGTTGGAAGCCTTTACTGCATCTGTCTTGCTGATGTGCTTGCTAACACACTAAGGCAATACACTTATATACAACAGTGAATACAGAGGTAGTGGGGACATCAATTTAAAAACATTTTCCCTTTTTATCAATAGGCTGTTACAACATATCCCCTACAACACCTATGTTCCCTCACGTGCAAACTGTTGATAACCACATACACACAAAGACGTTTTTATGCATCTTCAGAGAAGGTTGGGTAGCCAAATGAAGTCTCAACAACCTTTGTAATTATGTTTTCCATTAAATTTATGAGGAAAGACATGAAAGTTCTGGGGGTTTTTTAAAGGTAATCTAAAAAAAACAATCTTGCTAAACTGAAATCTCAAGAATTATACAAATGGACAGTCTGCAACTTTAGTGTTTTTAATTTTTACTGCAACACTCACCAATTTCTCGATGTCTTCATGGGCTTGCTTTAACTCCGTTTTGATTGCCAGTATAGATTCATTTCTGTCATTAATCTCTGTCTGTAAGTGCTGAAAAGATGCAAACATACATACAGTCAGGGGCTTATTTACCACAAGGCAAACAAGGCATTTGCCTAGGGCAGCATTTTTCAGGGGGGCAGCACTGGCCCCTGGAAGAAGAGACGGAAGAAGGGACACACGTGGCATGGGGACCAGGTGGGAACCGAGACAGACTGCAGACTGCTGAACGGTGTATGTAGAGCCCAACTCTCATTCCCAGGATTGTTCGGAGCAGTGAAAGTGAGTGTCTTCTCTCTCTTGCCAAGGGGTTGAGCGTCTGGTGCATGGCAGGTGATGATAGTGATGGCTCTCTTGGGCGGGGGGATAGGAGTGTTGTTGGTCAATGGCAGTCTCTCTCCACAGGCAAGGGGGGGATGGTGTTTGTCGGTGTCAAACTCTCTCCATGGGGGAGGGGGGTGGCTGCCAATATTTGTGTTGTCTAGGGCAGCACAAAATCTAAATACACCACTGCATACAGTATCACATGAAGTTCAGGCAGATGTGAAAAGCACCAGTTAATACATCTCATTTAATAATAACAACAACATAGATCTTGAAATGTAACTAGTGTGAGCCCCAATTGATATCAGCCTTTTGTGATCCTCTGCAAAGCAGAGCTGGGAATGGAAAGGGCAAAGCAGTGCTAGGAGCCAGTCAGTTGTGCTGCAATATACTACATGTGCACACAAGAAGGATCTTGACAGATGGAGAGAACATAGTGAGCACATGAGAATCAAACTCTTGCTGCTCCTTCTCTGTCAAATCACTGGCTAGGGTCAGGGAGTTGACCTAGCTGTATTGCCCTTAACTGCACCAGAGAAAAGTCAGGGCCCATCCTTGGTGTGCTGAGTGGTGTATTTAGGTTTTGTGCTGTCCTAGGCAACACAAAAATTGGCAAGACACCAATACCAACCCCCCCCCCCCCCTGCAGAAAGAGCCTGACATTGACCAAGAGCACCCCTGCCCTCCACCCAAGCCTTCCACTACCACTGCTCCCACACCATCCCCCATGGTGAGAGAGAGAAAGACACTCACACTCAGTTCACAGCTCCAGACATCCCCAGGAACGAGAGTCGGGCTGTGCAAACATCGTCATGAAACCCACAGTATCTCTCAGAACTCATTAAGTCCCCATGCCGTGTGTGTCCCTCCTTCCGTCCCTTCTTCCAAGGGGCAGTGCTGCCCCCCCCCAGCAAATGCCTTGTTTGCTTTTTGGTAAATACACCCCTGGGTGTGTTATCTTGCTAGCTCTTTGTAAATCTTAGGACTGGCTGAACAGGAATGCAAATTCCTTATCATGCAAAACAGCTATATGCACAGTATTTCAACAGCATATTTAGCCGTTTATATACAGTGTATAATTATTACATGTTGAACAAAAATACAACCAAAAGGCAAACACCTAATCAAAACTGTACATTGACTGTGTAAATGGTAAAACACCTGAAATTAATCAAATGTAAATTAACACAAAAAACTATTAGAAAACAAGTCAGGGGTCTATACTAAAATTTGTATACCAACAAACAAAAGATATAGTATAACAAGACTGAACACTAAAAGTGCTAGCAAAGTATTCCCTCTTCAGGACAGCACTGATGCAGGCCTTCACAGCAAAGTTGGTACTGTTGCTAACAATTAACAGTTATGCACGTGGAGACATTTTATTACCATTTTCAACACATTCAGCATCTTTGTTTCTTGAGTAGCTTCTCTGTATTTCTTCCAGACTTCCTGCAAGAACAATATTAACACTATCACTTGAAACAAACCAAAGCATATAAAGGGTGGGAACCAGGGGCGGACTGACCATTTGGGAACTCGGGCATCGCCCGAGGGCCCTGTCTCAGTAGGGGGCCCCATGAGATGCCCCTGGCACCTTTTCATAGGCTTTTTTGGGTGTGGTTTGATTGTGGGCGAGGACACAGGAGCCCCATGATCCCCTATTGCCCGGGGGCCCCATGAGGTGTCAGTCCACTCCTGGTGGGAACTACAGTGGAGAGTGAAATGCAATCAAGAGCAAGGTATGATGAGGGATGTCTCTGTATACCAGTTGATAAAGATTGTGAAACATAATATGCTAAAATTTTCTCCTGTATTGTGGAACAATTCACTGAACAGTCATTGAAGGAAACCTGCTAAAAGCTAAAGAGGGGTTGCCATTCTGACCCTCCTTAAGTTCTTGCTGCATGGCTGACACTGCTTTTAGAAACAAACATGCAGCAACATCAGAATTCCTGGACCTTTAAAATAAAATATTTGTACTCAACGTAAAATCACTTTCTTGTCTTTTATACTTTGTGTAATATTCCTGCCTTCAAAAGGATTGGACACTGGCAAACAAAAAAAACTGTAGGCCTGCCCAGCATAACCCCTGCCACTATCAGGGTGTCTGTTTGTATCGTGGTCATTAAAAAAAAAGGTTTAACTTGTGTCCCCAATGGATTCCAAGAAAAGTACTTTACGGTGAGTCTTTAACCTGCCATATGTCCAAAAGCAGTCTAATTGAAGGGTGGGAAATACAGTAAACAAACAATAAGGCCCAAGAAAATAGTTAACTGAGAATAGTTTGCAGCTCAATATCTGCCTGAAGGACCTTACATATAAAGCTGACACTAGATGAGGCTAAAACGTCCACCTGGTAGAACTTGTGTGAACAGGAAACCAGGTGGCAGCCTTGTAAATCTGGGGAACAGTTGCTTGACGTCAAAAAGCCTCAGAAGCATTCACAGGATGCTAGCAAAAAAATAGATTCATTGGAAGGGTGGTCCTGGGCTGGTCCACAGTTTTGGGTTTGCCAGTGTCCATTCCTCCTGTAGGCAGCATGATAAACCAAAGATTAAGAACTTCCTAGGTCCATCAATAACTGAGAAAGAAAAAGAACTTACTAATAATTGAGTTGCAAAATTAAAATAGGTCTACAGGAAAATGTATGTATTGCAGCTAAATACCTGTTTTAGCCTTCAATTCCTATATTCCTGTGTAACCCCTTCAATCCAAGGCCCAGGTTATATACAGGGGCATGACAGGTGACTCTATAGTAAAAAGTTTTCAAAAAGTCTTAGCTGTAAAGAAAACTGTTAATGCATTTTTCCATATTATGTCCATTTTCTTAAAGTGGTTCTGAACCCACAACAGGGAAATCAGTCTGTATATGCAGTAAAGTGTGCTTGTTATACTCACTGTGGAACCTAACGGGTTAACCCCCAACATTGTGTAAAAAAGGCTGTTTGATCCTGACTTCTCTGATCCTCCCCTTTTTCTATTGTCCCCAATCCATCTGCTGATAGTTTATAGCCCTAGGAGGCACTCTGTACATTCTCAGTTCGGTGTGCATTGCTAGCTTTTTTTTTGGGTGAGTGCATGTGATCAGCACAGGACCAATCAGCACTATCCAGACAGAGGGTCAGGGGTAAAGCAGCCACAAAGGACAGTCAGAGGTGAATGAAAACTTCTCCTATAAGCTTTAACCATTGCTCAGCAAGACACTGATAAAAGTCACAAGACTGCTATATACTGGTGATAAGAAAAGGTATTTAGCAGTTTATATTTACTAAAATAATTGCATTTCTGTGTTCTGTGTACTGTGGGAGACCAGATATAGTGAATGCAGGGTCCTGGGTTTAGTAACACTTAATCTCATGTTATTTGTTTTTGATTTTTTTTTTCTGTTTCTTCGAAATGTTACCTCTTTACCATTTCTTTTTCAGTTTTTTCTATACTTTTTTCCTTTTATTATTTTTATATGTCTTGCACTTTTCTTCCTTGAAGCTTCTTGTATTCTGTGTTTTTTTTTATTCTGAACTTCCCGTTTCTTGTGTATCACTCAGATTCATACTTTTACTTATTAATTTATTTTTTATGGTTTTACTATCCCCATCTTTTTGCACCTTACATTGTCTGCACTAGCATTACAGTGTGCCTGGCCATGAATATTATTCCTAATGGGGTTGATTTAATAAAACTGGAGAGTGCAAAATCTGGTGCAGTTGTGCATTGTTGCCAATCAGCTTCTAACTTCAGCTTGTTCAGTTAAAATTTTACAAAAAAATGGAAGCTGACTGGTTTCTATGCAGAGCTGCACCAGATTTTGCACTATCCAGTTTTAGTAAATCAACCCCAATATTTAACTGTTGTCATAAAGCTCTATAATTGCCAGATTTTCATAGTTTAGATTTAAATGCTGCACTTTATTGTTCTGCTCCAAACAGCTTACTTCAATCTGTGCTTCATGGCTCTGTTGTATCATGGCTTGTTCTTCCAAGGCTCTTTTCTGTATTTCCTTTTTCTGTATCTCAAACGTATCCATCAGTGACTGTCCTGTTGAACAAATTGTGAAAAACGTTTAATTTCAGTCATAAAGATTATGCTGTGTACAAGAGAGATGCATTTTTAACAGCTATTTTCTCTACAGTGGTTTACAACCAATAGCTTATAAGGAACCGAGATGTAGAATAATGCTAATAGAGCAGAGGGATAGGGCACCTCTGGCTTCAAGATCTGTATCTTGAATGGGAAGTAGACTGGCTGCCTACGAGGTATCATTGTGGTAGATGAAAGTTGGGGTTGCTCCACCCTATCCACAGATCTCCTGCATTGAGGCAGGCATGCATTCCAACCACCAGTGGCTTTGGTAATGACAGTGTCAAGGGTGGGTATAAAAAAATGACTTTTTTTGAAGGGCAGTTAATATCCTCTGCATCCCAGAAATGTACAGTTGCAAGAAAAAGTATGTGAACCCCTTGGGATTACGTGGAGTTTTGCATGAATTGGGCATAAAATGTGCTCTGAACCTCATCTAAGTCACAACAATAGAAGAACACAGTCTGCTGAACATAATACTACACAAACATTAGATGTTGCCATGGTTTAATTGCACATAACATGTAAACATTCACAGTGCAGGGAGGAAAAAGTATGTGAGGCCCTAGCTTAATGACTTCTCCCAGAGCTAATTGGAGCCAGGAGTGAGCCAACCTTGACTCCAATCAGTGTGATGATATTGGATGTGTTGCTGACAGCTGTCCTGCCCTTAAAAAACACACACCTGTTTTGGGTTTACTGGTTTCAAGAAGCACTGTCTGATGTGAACCATGCCTCGCAGAAAAGAGCTCTCAGAAGACCTACCATCAAGAATTGTTGACTTGCATGAAGCTGGAAAGGGTTACAAAAGTATCTCCAAAAGCCTTGATGTGTCATGTGTCCACGGTAAGACAGACTGTCTACAAATGGAGAAAGTTTAGCAGTGTTGCTACTCTCCCTAGGCGCGGTCGTCCTATAAAAATGACTGCAAGAGCACAGCTCAGAATGCTGCATGAGGTAAAGAAGAATCCCAGAGTGTCAGCTAAAGACCTACAGAAATCTCTGGCACATACTAACATTTTTGTTGACACATCTACAATAAGGAAAACATTAAACAAGAATGGAGTACATGGGAGGACACCACGGAGGAAGCCATTGCTGTCCAAAAAGAATATTGCAGCACGTTTGAAGTTTGCAAAAGAGCACCTGGATGTTCCACAGCACTACTGGCAGAATATACTGTGGACAGATGAAACCAAGATTGAGTTGTTTGGGAAGAACACATAACACTATGTGTGGAGAAAAAAAGGCACAGCACACCAACATCAAAACCTCATCCCCACTGTGAAACATGGCGGAGGGAGCATCATGGTTTGGGGCTGCTTTGCTGCCTCAGGGCCTGGACGGAGTGTTGTCATTGATGGTAAAATGAATTCCAGAGTTTATCAAGACATTTTGCAGGAAAACGTATGACCATCTGTCCACCAACTGAAGCTCCGCAGAGGATGGGCGATGCAACAGGACAATGACCCAAAGCATACAAGTCATTCAACAAAACAAGGGCTGCAACAGCACAGAATACACCTTCTGGAGTGGCCCAGTCAGAGTCCTGACCTCAACCCCATTGAAATGCTGTGGCATGACCTTAAGAGAGCGATTCACACCAGACATCCCAAGAATATTGCTACACGGAAACAGTTTTGTGAAGAGGAGTGGTCCAAAATGACTCCAGATCGTTGTGCAGGTCTGATCTGCAACTACAGGAAACGTTTGGTTGAGGTTATTGCTGCCAAAGGAGGGTCAACCAGTTATTAAGTCCAAAGGTTCACATACTTTTTCCTCCCTGCATTGTGAATGTTTACATGTTATGTGCAATTAAACCATGGCAACATCTAATGTTTGTGTAGTATTATGTTCAGCAGACTGTGTTCTTCTATTGTTGTGACTTAGATGACGTTCAGAGCACATTTTATGCCCAATTCATGCAAAACTCAACGTAACCCCAAGGGGTTCACATACTTTTTCTTGCAACTGTAGCACATGAACAGGTCCATGTGATTAGGGGTCCAAATTTTGATGCATAGCGACATGGTTTTCCAAATCAAAGTTACCACTAACAGTGGATGGAGAGTTATACTAGTTAATATACACTGAGAGTAAGGAGTCTGTCAGTTGGGATGAAATCCTGAAAGGTAAGAACACCATCAACCTGTTTGGTTATATGATTGCTAAAGTGGAACAATCACTGAAACATCCCCTTTCAAAGGTAAAAAAGCTCCATCACATTGTCAGGAGTATTCCGGGATTCTATATGTTGTTTCTAATTAGATTCTGACATGGATGGGCTGCTTCCTCTTATTCAGTACCTGCCCCAATAACTCTCAATTATCTTACTTTAAATGGAAAAAAGTGGAAGTAGAGAAGTACTTCTTGCTTGACATAAAAAAAATGAGACTTCCTCAAGTTACTTAAAGTGGACTTCCACCTAAAAAAAAAATTAAAGTCAGCAGCTACAAAAACTGTAGCTGCTGACTTTTAAATTACAACCACTTACCCGTCCCTTGGTCCAGCAGTGTCCTCAACACAGCTGGTTCCACCTGCCGTCTTCTCTCCCTGGCACCGGTATCTTCAGTGTGGGCACCCGGCTGTGAGAGCCAGGTGCCCACTGCGCATGAGAGAGAAGTGCTGCGCTTTGTGAATGGCCCCATAGTCTTCTGGGTCCTGTCACGTGTCCCAGAAGACTACGGGTAGGGAGGGGGGAGAACAACTTCCGATCACGTAGGCAGCGGTAGTGGGTACCTGTCAACAAATTTGGTAACTGCCCCCCCCCCCCCCCCGCTCTCCAAAGGTGTCAATCCTTAATGGGGAGCTGGGGACAAAGGCTTAAAGCAGAACTTCCCCTTTTGAGTGGGGCTCCGCTTTAAAGCCCAGGCATCTTATATCACATGGTCTCTAGCTAGCAGGAGCATTGGAGGTGTTCCTTATCATTATAGGACATTTAGGCAGACCCCAGGCTACAAAGCAGGTTAACTGGTATAACAATAAAAAAGGATTTCCAGTGATCACTGTGTCAGGTAGTTATTTTTTACATTTGTAGCATTGTAGTTGTGAGACGGTGGCTCCTAGAATACCACATATAGTGAAATGTTCACAAGTGCTGACACACATTATCAACACCATTATGCAGCGGTTGTGTGGGCAACATCAGGGAAAGGAGGATGCCTGGCAAGTGTTTACAACCATGTTGTAAAGCAAAAACTGCTCTTCGAAAATATTTTACTAGGAGGGAGAAGATGTTACATTTTTTTAATAGTTATTTTCAATCATTTTACCCAGCAAAGCAAACTTATGCAAGTATCTAAGTTGATTTTACTTTGCTTTGACAGTTCCATAAACTTTTGTTCTTCACTAGAATTTTTCCACTTGGCCTCCTTCTTCAGACATTCTTCATTCACTTCCTCTGACAGACTCTCCTTCAGCAAAAAAACATCATTTTTAGGTTTAATTGTACATTACAGTAACACACAGGGATATCATAAGTCAGGCAGCAGAGAGGACCTTCAAGATCTTGAAACATTAGAACCTATTATATATTTGTTATTAATTTATTCATCAGGGAAAAGTGCCCTAATGATCTGCTTTTCCAAAGTAAATCATACAGATGTGATGACTGTACTACAGAACAATGAAAGGAATCCAGTCAAACATACATTCTGAAAGGAAATACTGTAGATTGCAAATAATTCCTACTGATTTACTGTATGGCACATTCATTTGTGACATAAATGTATTGGCCAGGTGGAATGGTTCTTTATCTACATAAACTGAGTTTACTAAGCACTTTAGTATGCAATTTGGTGAGCCTGATTAAATACCTCCTGCCTGGACAACAGGCAAATTACGGCTGAGCGTGAGCACTGTTATTTAGGGAGGGCGTCATATAATGTCCTCTTAGTTGCAGGCCTCACTGCAGCATGATTTGTCACCCCCTGTGTCCACCACAGTGAAAGAATGATCATTGTACTGGGCTGGCCCCGGTACCCTGTGATCGCTGTGACCAATCACAGTGATCACATTACAGTTGTACACAATGAATGGCTTTCATTCATACCCATTCATTGGGTACAGTTGTGTTGATCTCTGTGATTGGTCAGACAGGGCCAAATCACAGTGCATCTGCACCATATGATAGCTGTGGCCAATTACAGCTACCACAATAGTACACAATGCCAATGAATGGATGTCATTCATAAAAATGATTGCTTTTAACAGTGATCATCACAGTTATAAGCAATCTTGATCACTTTCCAAGAGTAGTACAGTGTCACTATGATAACACTACACTTCCCTGGTCACAGTAAATAAAATTGTAAATAATATTTATTTTTTTTACATACTGTCACCAGTCAGAATCCCTGATCAGTGCCACACCAGTCAAATGATGATGCTGTATTGCTTTGGTGACAGTATGTAAAAAAAAAATATTTTATTTCATTTCTTTATTTTCTAAAAAAAATTGTGACAAAAAAATTAAAATATAAAAAAACTCACCATGCCTCTTAATACCTCAGACTGCCTGTTTTCCAAAAAGGGGGAATTTGGGGGGGGGGTATTTGTACTGGCATTTTAGGACTTCAAGAATTGAGTTAGGTCATCAGTACATCAGGAGTGATCAATTTTAATATATATACCATAGTTTGTAGACTCTTTAACTTGCCTATGGACTAAGTATTATACACTGATTTGGGTTGTTTTTACTAAAGACGTGTAGCAGAACATGTTTTGGTCTTAGGTAATGAAAAAAGAATATTTATTTTCAAAATTTTATAACATAAAAACAAAAGAAAAAAAGTTTTTTTCAACATATTCAGTAAATTTTTATTTATATACCCCAACAAAATCAAAACCGAGTTGCGATTAAATACCACCAAAATAAAGTTCTACCTGTCTCAAAAAAATTATAAACATTTCATTTGGGCACAGTGTTGCATGACTGAGAAATTGGCATTCAAAGTGTGACAGAAAATTGGCTTGGGCAAGAAGGGGGTGAAAGTGTCCTGTATTGAAACGGTTAAATACAGTGCTTAATTTTACCTGATAGGTCTTAAAAGAGCTTTTCACTAGATCCAGTTCTTTCCTCAGCTCCTCTGTATAAAACAATAAAATTGTGACATTGTAAAATGAATCAAAATGTTGCACTTTATCAAACCTCTGGACAAAAGTTGTAACTTGTCAAGTTTTTTTGTTAATACATGTGCCTCTGTTGCAGAAAAGAAAACGCTTCCTCTGTATTTTAGGACAGATCTTACCTCAGCCACTGGTGTGTTCATAGAAAACTCCTCCATTACTTCCTGCTCCATCCTGGAATTTGGTATTTAGCACATGAAAACCAGTAGAAGGAAGTACTTCCCCAGCCGATATCATTAACACACACCCTGCACCTGTCCTCCCCCTCCAGGAGATTGCTCCCACCCTCCTCTGTACCCGTATATAATCATTATCAGTCTACATATCATCTGTTCTCACTAAATACACAGCCAATTATCGTTTTTTTTTTTTGTTTCTTCATCTTGCATAGATGGTTCACTTGGCAGAGTTTGGAGGAGCTATTGAAAACAGAAGTGTGTCCCTGGAAGTCTGTAAAGCTCACCATACACTATACAATGTGATTGTACAATCTCCCTTACTGTAGATATATTATTAACTATGTAGTGCAAGCGCCTGCCTGATTGGATACAGAGTGATTGGATAGATAGGGGTGTCCTCTTATTATATAGTTTGGGTAAATCTAAAGGAGATTGTACAGAGATTATATAGTGTATGGCCCCCTTTTTACACATAAAATTAACTAGTCGCCCTTTCGGTGCCATTAATTGTTAATGGCACCACAAACACAGAAGCAAACACACATTTTGTCACATTAAATAAAAAAACTAACATATGCAGCAAAGAAACGCACACAGTAAAAAAATGTGCAAACCACAACACGCCAATATTTCCCATGAGCTACTTTCCCACGTGTAGGGCAGTCTAATGGAATCAATGGGCTGTTCTATGAGTGTTGTGGATTAAATTGTCACTACGCTAGGTGTGAATGGGGCCTGAATGTGAAATTGTTGTGGCTCCATTCACATCTGTGCATTTCCAAACGAATGGCAAGCCACACAGAAAAAATGTGCTTTGATGCATATTCAAACGCACATTGCCATTAAATGTTATTGGCAACCCAAGCACAGGTAGCAGGAACACGTCTATTGTATGACAAATGCATTGCAAGCGCACCATAAAGTGCCGTAAAAAACGCAGCAACTTCTGGAGCTTCTTTGAGACATTTGTTCCGTATAGGGCAGCCCATTCAAGTGAATAGGCTGGCCTATGTATGATGTGTGGAAACTCTCCAAGCATTAAAAAAAAAAAGAATATGTGGTAACGTGAGCTCCCGCTATCTAGATGTGTGAACAGCCAGTGTCTGTCCACTCCCTCCATCAATTTTTTCTAATCAGAAAAGACAGCCACTGAGGAACTCGTAACACAGAATCCAGAGGTCTATGTTATAACAAAGTGGATGCCTTTCCACTGAGCATGGCCAGACTCCCTGCTTCCTGGGCCACACCAGAGTTACTTTAGATACATTTAAATTACGTTTGAGCACAATGTTTTACTTATCAATCACACAATTGCCTAAGATTTTCCCACTTTAAACATTCCTGTTTCATGGAACCAATCCATCCATCTTTTCATTCAGAATGCAAGATGTATCTAACCAAATGTCTTCTTATCCATTGCTTTTATGAAGAGTCTTGCCAATCAGTAGCATGCCACGGCAAAACTAGTTTTAGTGGATGTAAAAACTGATTTTTATTTTAGGCTCCATGCACACTGGCATTTTTTTTAAGCTTCTAGAAGCTGTTATTAGCATTTGTTTCTGCTCCTATAAGCCAAATAGTGTTTTCGTATGTGTCCATGCACACTACTTTAGGCTATTAGCTTTTTTTGAGCTTTAGCGTCTTGCGGACGAAAAAAAATGGATTTTGTACAGTTTTAAGCATTTTTCCAAATTTTGCTAAATGCTCCTAAATGGTATTATAACACTCCTTAACAGCTTTTTAATAGTTTTTTTTTTATGCTAAATGTACTGTAAAAATGCTAATAAAATGCTAGCGCTCCTAAATGCTTCTGAAAACTACTAAAACACGACTAAAAATGCTATTACTAGTATTTTTTATCCAGCGTTTTTTGAGCTAAAAAAAACCCACTAGTGTGCATGGAGCCTTAACCTCTTCCCTACTGCGCTATAGCCGAAAGACAGCTACAGCGCGGTTGTCTAGTTCTGGAACGATGTCCATGGAAGTAATTCCAGAATATGCCCCCTGTGCACCCCTGGCGCTGCCGGTGATCAGGTGATACGGTAAATGTGGCCTTTTACCACGTGATCAGCTGTGCCCAATGCCACCGGGTAAATACTGTTGCCGGTTATCGGCTACACTTTCCTCACGCTGTAACATCATGAGGAAAGTACTGCCGATAACCGGCAATTGTCAGAAGTGATCGGAACTGATGATCAGTGCTCAGCAGTGCCACTCACCTGTGCCACCCACCTGTGCCCATCAGTGCTGCCCACCTGTACCCATCAGTGCCAACCACCTGTGTCCTACAGTGCCACCCAGCTGTGCCCAGCAGTGCCACTCATAAGTGCTGCCCAAGCAGTGCCACCTATCAGTGCAGCATCATCAGTACCAGCTCATCAATGCAGCCTATCAGTGCCTCCTATCCGTGCCACGTCATCAGTGCCCATCAGTGCTATCAGTGCAGCCTCATCAACGCACATCAGTGAAGGAGAAAATTACCTATTTGAAAAATCTTATAATAGAAACAAAGAAAAACTTTTTTTTTTAAATTGTTTGCTCTTTTTTTGTTTATAGTACAAAAAATAAAACACCCAGTGATGATTAAATACCACCAAAAGAAAGCTCTATTTGTGTGAAAAAAAGGATAACAATTTCATATGGGTACAGTGTTGCATGACTGTGCAATTGTTATTCAAGATTTGACAGAGCCAAAAGCTAAAAATTGGCCTGGGCAGGAAGGGGGTATAAGTGCCCGGTAGGCAAGTGGTTAAAGTTTATGTCAGGGCAAAACAAAAAACATATACAGTACATTTCTGCTATACCTGCATTTCCCTACGTTTTACCCTGCAAGCACAGATATATAAGTGTTGATTTGCTGGAAATGAACTCAGTTTCTAATTCCTGTTGTGATCTGACAACACACAGCATTTTATGGGAACTGAGTAGTGTCAGTCCTGCCCAGTTTTCTTTTGTTAAACTCCTTAGACCTACACAATTTCACATCTCCACACCAAAAAGACTAATAATTTGTGTAGTCCAGAGATCACACCTATATTGTCCAATTATTCTTCTTAAGCCCCGTACACACACTGGCCAATTATCAGCTGAAATCAGCAGGTACAATAGATACTGGCCAACATTTGACCTGTGTTTATGGGTCCTTATTTGACAGAAGATGATCTCTCTGCCGGCTTCTGTCAAATGAGCTTGCTGGAAAACCAGCAGCTGATCGGCATACCCCCTTCCTGCCCAGGCCAATTTTCAGCTTTCAGCGCTGTTGCACATTGAATGACAATTGCACAGTCATGCAACACTGTACTGTGATGGGAGTCACTTTGGGTGGGGGGCCCATGGAGCCCAGCTCACTTTGGAGAGGTGGGAAGACCCCTGTCTCAGCTCCCCATATTCCTCTTATGTGTAAATCACCCTGTGTAGGGATACAGGGTGATCTGTCCTAATATTGTGTGGGCTTTGTCTCAGACTGTGTAGACATGTTTAGGAGATAGGTGGGGGTTGTTGATTGTTTAATGTTACCTGGCTGCATCCCATTGTTCTATTGTTTGCCTGGTTTGGGAGCAAACTACTATGGGATGTATGTGTTTATGTGTATTAGCTTAGTGGGGGGGGTGTCTCCAGCAGCCCTCCCTCCTGATGGGACTGTCTGCTGGTATGAAACTTGAATACCTGTGTGTCTCTTGTCACTAAATGTAGATTGCCCTGCCCTGTGTCATGATGCAGGGAGGAGGGATTGTCCCCTGAGTGTATATATCTTGTATCTGTGTTCAAATAAAGTAGTCTATATCCTGGTTTACTTCAAGATTGGTGTCGTCTAGTCTTGTATGGTCAGCTGTGGTGTTCGGACAGGGAAGCGGTATTTTAACGGAAGTACTGAAGCGCAGTCTGGGTCGGTTCCGTTACATGTACCCATATGAAATTTTTTATATTTTATTTCACACAAATAGAGCTTTCTTTTGGTGGTATTTAACCACCTCCCGTCCGGCCGTTGTATATAAACGGCCGGACGGTGGCAGCGCAGGGTCAGGTGGCCGTTTATAAATGGCCTCCCCACCCCCTGCTTGTGCGTGCTCCCTGAGAGCATGCAGCACCGCGATCCAGTGCCTGCTGTGTCCTCAGTGGAACACCGATCGTCATACGGGACCTCTGTGTGAGGTCTCGATCATGTGATAACTGATTGGCCAATCAGTGATCACATGCAGAGTAGTAAGCAAGATGTCACTTCTGACATCATTGCTTACTACATGTGAAATATGTGAATGATCACAGAGGTCACATGGTACAATGTGACCAATCACAGCTCACACAGTAGTTCTCAATGGTTGCAAGAATGCAGCTGGAGAAATTATTGCTTTTACAGCCTTTATGGGTGTATAAGCAATCAGTGTAAAAAAAAAAAAATCTTCATCACCCCCCACAAGTAGTACTTCTAGGGTGACAGAATGTAAAAAAAAAGGCTTTATCTGTCTCAAAACAATGCTAAAAAATTCATATGGGTACAGTGTTGCATGACCGCGCAATTGTCATTCAAAGTGTGATAGCACTGAAAGCTGAAAATTGGCCTGGACAGGAAGGGGGTAAAAGTGTCTGGACTTGAAGTGGTTAATCACCACTGGGTGTTTTATTTTTTGTGCTATAAACAAAAAAAAGAGCAAAAAATTTGAAAAAAAAAAAGTTTTTCTTTGTTTCTATTATTCTATTCTATTCTATTTAGCAAACAGGTAATTTTTCTCCTTCACTGATGTGCGTTGATGAGGCTGCACAGATAGGCGTCACTGATAGGCAGCACTGATGAGGTGGCACTGGCGGGCATTGATGAGGAGGCACTGATGATGCTGCACTGATATGCAGCAAAGATGGGCACTGATAGGTGGCACTGAATGGCGGCCCTGACTGATAGCACTGACTGGAGGCACTGATGGGTGGCACTGCTGGGGACTGTTGGGTGGCACTGCAGGGCACTGATCAGTGCCAATCTCCTCTGACAGCTGACAGTTATCAGCAGTACTTTCCTCATGCTGTGACAGTGTCAGGAAAGTGCTACCAATAACCGCCAACTGTATTTACCCGGTGATCTGCTGTGTCATTGGACACAGCTGATCGTGTGGTACAAGGCCACTGTGATTGGCCTTTTGCCTCATCATGTGATCAGCTGTGTCCCCTTGGGGCACGCGGGAGGAAGCCTTCTTGGAGGACATCATATAATGCCCTGCCAGAACTGGGTAACCGCTCTGTAGCCATCATTCAGCTATAGCACGGTTACCAAGTGGTTAAAGAAGAAGTACAGCCAAAGCTGTTTTTGCTGTACTTCTCCTGTGGATCACTGGATTAAAGTTCATTCTGCACTCTTGTGACCTGTATTCAGCTGAGAGCGGACTGAAGCCCGCTGTTGGCTGACGTCAGTCAGCTGGTCCAGGCTGAGAAAAAATCCAGACTTTAAAGTTGGGATCCACCCCAGAGTCTGAAGCGGCACCTGGCTCAGCCTCAATGAGCCGCCAACTGACAGTCCTGCGCTCTGCTCAGAGGAGAACTCAGTGATCAGAGGTCATATGATCGCTGAGTTCTCACCTTTAGAGCCGGTGGGGGACAGATGCAGCATCAGAGTGATACCACATCCACCTAGGTAAGTATATCTGTGGAGAAAAAAGCCAAACTTCTCTTTTCAATCTACTTAATAAGACAGCTGTTAATTACCATATCTGCTTTCAGCCTCTTCTTTCTCATGTGATAGTTTAGCATTGTCTTCTTGTTTAAGAGCAAACAGCTTGGCGGCATGCTCCTCCGTGAGAATCCTTAAAGCAAATACATTAACATATTGTGTCTTCGGTTAATATATTAAACAGATTTGCAGGGTTACGCTGAGAAGAGAAGCTGATTATTTGCTATAAATAGCCAAAAAGGTTCTTTGGACCATAATTATTTTTTTTTTGGCCAGTTGTATCATGATATTTATGTATCAAATGGGGTTGCACCAATACCGAGTACTTGCACAAATACTCGTACAAATGCTCCTTAAACCGAAACTGATACCTTTGCGGTGCAATTTGAGCTCATGCAAAAAAGGAATGGGCTCACATTGCACTGCGGTTTCCCACCCAGCTGTGTGAACCCAGTCTTGTCATAGTGACTTTGAGCCCGAGTTCACACAGGAGCTGTGTGGGAATCCTCCCTGCATGACAGGTTCCACCAGCTCCGATCCCACTGTGCACACCAGCGGCTGTGTCATGGGCTCCTCTTACCCCCTACCTCTCCCATGCCATCCACTGAACCCTCCTCTCCCTAACTCCCTCCGTCTCACTTTATCAGATTGCCAATCCCCCGCTGTCAGACAACGAAAAGCCAATTCCCAGGTCCAGGGATTTGAAATCCCTGTGGCTTTCTCTCCTCTCCATGCAGTGATGACAGTACAGCCTAGACAGCTTATGATTAGTCAGTACCGTCCATGTGACTGCAAAGGTATCTGTACTCGGTATCAGCGAGTACTTGCCCAAAAGTGTCGGTATTCATTCTCGCTGGTAAAAAAAAAATCAGTATTGGCACATCCCTAGTATCAAATACAGGTTGCACCTAGGACACCAATTTTGTAGAACATTTTGAGACTTCAAAACAGAAAGCCCAGTACTAGTAGTAAACGTTAGGGACACTATTTACAGTAAAAGAGTGAAGTTAGCTTCTTTAGAAAGTAGCCTAGAGTCCCACTTGTTTTCCATCACAGCCATTTCAATAATTACATTCAATAACACGAGTCAGTTACACGCTTCAAAGCAAAATCAAAATAAAATGTATTAATAAAGAAAGCAAAAGCATAAAACTGCAAGCACAGCATAGAACATATACCCAATTTCCTCTTCCTTTTGCATTTGTAGTTCTGAAACTTTCTTCTCCAGCTCATGGGTCAGCTAGAGGAGGAAAATATATTTTAATTTTAAGCAAATAACAGATGAACCTTAATAAGCAGGCATTTTGCAAAAAAACAAACTGAATTTCGCCAATAAAGATGTTTACATTCGTTTTAGAAAGCTGTGTTCAAAGTTCAAAAATATTGTACATACAAAAAAGGCACACAGAGGCAGTAAATGGTTAGTTCTGTTAATATATATATATATATATATATATATAATAAATAATTTATTTAATTTAATTTTTTTTTTTTTTTTTTTTTTTAGGCACTATTTACTGTAAACATATTTTATTTAATGTTGATATTTATGATTTTGTTTCAGTGACTCATTTTTTTACATGCTGGAACAATAACAGAAAAGATGTAAAAACCTAAGAGTATGTTTCAATGCTGCAAGATTATATAACACATTCCAGATAATTTACTGCTTTTATTAAGCGTTTAAGAATCACTAAAATGTGTATAAAACTCTTATAATTATAAATAAAAATACTACAAAATTAAAAATGGCAGGTGTTGGCAATAAAAGCAATACTTTCGTTTTTTAACCTGACATCGCCGGTGCGATGTGCAATTACTTATTCACCTATTTTATATTACAGAATACATCTGCATTGGCATAGTTTCCACAAGTAAAAGCCTAGCAGACCTGGCTTTCTCCCAAGTTCTATGAAAGGGAATGAAGAAGAGAATCAAAGGAAGGAAACTATTTTCTCACCACAACAAAACTTGTTCCACATAAAGTTGTACAAGACAAGTTTGAACTATGTACTATGAAGATTCAAAAAAATCTGACTTTCAGATAAGCTGGTCAGTCGGGTAATGCCATGGAAATAAAGACATTGAAATGGCTGATGACAGACGACAGAAATCAATACAAGGAAACAAAACATTGGATCTCCACAGAAGTGTTACAACAATTCTATCCAGTGGGATGGTTTTTAATATTTTACAAATGATTAGGGTCAGTTCACTTACATGGATCATTCATTATATATACAGTGGGGATCGAAAGTTTGGGCACCCCAGCTAAACATTTGTATTAATGTGCATAGAGAAGCCAAGGAAAGATGGAAAAATCTCCAAAAGGCATCAAATTACAGAATAGACATTCTTATAATATGTCAACAGAAGTTAGATTTTATTTCCATCATTTACACTTTCAAAATAACAGAAAACAAAAAAATGGCGTCTGCAAAAGTTTGGGCACCCTGCAGAATTTAGAGCATGCACTGCCCCCTTTGCAAAGCTGAGACCTGCCAGTGTCATGGATTGTTCTCAATCATCGTCTGGGAAGACCAGGTTATGTCAATCTCAAAGGTTTTAAATGCCCAGACTCATCTGACCTTGCCCCAACAATCAGCACCATGGGTTCTTCTAAGCAGTTGTCTAGAAAACTGAAACTGAAAATAGTTGATGCTCACAAAGCTGAAGAAGGCTATAAGAAGATAGCAAAGCGTTTTCAGATGTCAATATCCTCTGTTCGGAATGTAATTAAGAAATGGCAGTCATCAGGAACAGTGGAAGTTAAAGCAAGATCTGGAAGACCAAGAAAAATATCAGACAGAACAGCTCGCAGGATTGTGAGAAAAACAATTCAAAACCCACGTTTGACTGCACGATCCCTCCAGAAAGATCTGGCAGACACTGGAGTTGTGGTACACTATTCCACTATAAAGAGATACTTGTACAAATATGGTCTTCATGGAAGAGTCATCAGAAGAAAACCTCTTCTACGTCCTCACCACAAAAATCATTGTTTGAACTTTGCAAATGAACATATAGACAAGCCTGATGCATTTTGGAAACAAGTTCTGTGGACCGATGAGGTTAAAATTGAACTTTTTGGCCGGAATGAGCAAAGGTACCTTTGGAGAAGAAGGGGCACAGAATTTAATGAAAAGAACCTCAGTCCAACTGTTAAGCATGGGGTTGGATCAATCATGCTTTGGGGTTGTGTTGCAGCCAGTGGCACAGGGAACATCTCACGAGTAGAAGGAAAAATGGATTCAATAAAATTTCAGCAAATTTTAGATGGTAACTTGCTGCCATCTGTGAAAAAGCTGAAGTTAAAGAGAGGATGGCTTCTACAAATGGATAATGATCCTAAACACACCTCGAAATCCACGGGGGATTACATCAAGAGGCATAAACTGAAGGTTTTGCCATGGCCTTCACAATCTCCTGACCTCAACATAATTGAAAATCTATGGATAGACCTTAAAAGAGCAGTGCGTGACAGACAGCCCAGAAATCTCAAAGAACTGGAAGACTTTTGTAAGGAAGAATGGGCAAAGATACCTCAAACAAGAATTGAAAGACTCTTGGCTGGCTACAAAAAGTGTTTACAAGCTGTGATACTTGCCAAAGGGGGCAGTACAAGATATTAACTCTGCAGGGTGCCCAAACTTTTGCAGACGCCATTTTTTTGTTTTCTGTTATTTTGAAAGTGTAAATGATGGAAATAAAATCTAACTTTTGTTGACATATTATAAGAATGTCTAATCTGTAATTTGATGCCTTTTGGAGATTTTTCCATCTTTCCTTGGTTTCTTTATGCACATTAATACAAATTTTTAGCTGGGGTGCCCAAACTTTCGATCCCCACTGTATATATATATATATAGTTATTCATTAATATTGCTGCTATTGTTAATATTGTAATTTTATATAGTATTGTTTCTTATGTACACCGATATCCTTTTGTGTATGCTCCCAAAACATTGGATCTCCACAGAAGTGTTGCAACAATTCTATCCAGTGGGATGGTTTTTAATATTTTACAAATCATTAGGGTCAGTTCACTTACATGTATCATTCATTTTAGCAGTGTTCCGTTTATTATATTTCATCATAACTATCCTTTCCAAATTGTCAAGTGGTGGAAATAAATATTGCTTATGTTTGGAATCATTAGCGGTAATAAACTTTACCAAAAAAAAAATTTTGGTTCTCCTGTCGGTCAATGTCATAATGTGCTAGCATGCATCACATACTGGCACATTATGAAAGACTTACCTGTAAAACAAAGTCCTCTAGCGAAGTGCTGTCACCGCTAACAGGGCTTACATGTTTTATCTTATACATTTTCTCTTTATTTCAGGTCAAATATTTTTTTCCTCATTCTGTTTAATTGGATATTTTTTTAAATTCTACATGTGAATTATTCTTCACAGTCAGTTCTAAAATATACAGTTGCAAGAAAAAGTATGTGAACCCCTTGGGATTATGTGGAGGTTTGCATGAATTGGGCATAAAATGTGCTCTGAATGTCATCTAAGTCACAACAATAGAAGAACACAGTCTGCTGAACATAATACTACACAAACATTAGATGTTGCCATGGTTTAATTGCACATAACATGTAAACATTCACAGTGCAGGGAGGAAAAAGTATGTGAACCTTTGGACTTTATAACTGGTTGACCCTCCTTTGGCAGCAATAACCTCAACCAAACATTTCGTGTAGTTGCAGATCAGACCTGCACAACGATCTGGAGTAATTTTGGACCACTCCTCTTCACAAAACTGTTTCAGTGTAGCAATATTCTTGAGATGTCTGGTGTGAATCGCCCTCTTAAGGTCATGCCACAGCATTTCAATCGGGTTGAGGTCAGGACTCTGACTGGGCCACTCCAGAAGGCGTATTCTGTGCTGTTGCAGCCATTGTTTTGTTGAATTACTTGTATGCTTTGGGTCATTGTCCTGTTGCATCACCCATCCTCTGCGGAGATTCAGTTGGCGGACAGATAGTCGTACGTTTTCCTGCAAAATGTCTTGATAAACTCTGGAATTCATTTTCCTATCAATGACAACAATCCTTCCAGGCCCTGAGGCAGCAAAGCAGCCCCAAACCATGATGCTCCCTCCGCCAGGTTTTACCTTGGGGATGAAGTTTTGATGTTGGTGTGCTGTGCCTTTTTTTCTCCACACATAGTGTTTTGTGTTCTTCCCAAACAACTCAATCTTGGTTTCATCTGTCCACAGTATATTTTGCCAGTAGTGCTGTGGAACATCCAGGTGCTCTTTTGCAAACTTCAAACGTGCTGCAATATTCTTTTTGGACAGCAATGGCTTCCTCCGTGGTATCCTCCCATGTACTCCATTCTTGTTTAATGTTTTCCTTATTGTAGATGTGTCAACAAAAGTGTTAGCATGTGCCAGAGATTTCTGTAGGTCTTTAGCTGACACTCTGGGATTCTTCTTTACCTCATGCAGCATTCTGCGCTGTGCTCTTGCAGTCATTTTTACAGGACGACCATGCCTAGGGAGAGTAGCAACAGTGCTAAACTTTCTCCATTTGTAGACAGTCTGTCTTACTGTGGACACATGAACATCAAGGCTTTTGGAGATACTTTTGTAACCCTTTCCAGCTTCATGCAAGTCAACAATTCTTGATCGTAGGTCTTCTGAGAGCTCTTTTCTGCAAGGCATGGTTCACATCAGACAGTGCTTTTTGAAACCAGTAAACCCAAAACAGGTGTGTGTTTTTTAAGGGCAGGACAGCTGTCAGCAACACATCCAATATCATCACACTGATTGGAGTCAAGGTTGGCTCACTCCTGGCTCCAATTAACTCTGGGAGAAGTCATTAAGCTAGGGCCTCACATACTTTTTCCTCCCTGCACTGTGAATGTTTACATGTTATGTGCAATTAAACCATGGCAGCATCTAATGTTTGTGTAGTATTATGTTCAGCAGACTGTGTTCTTCTATTGTTGTGACTTAGATGACATTCAGATCAAATTTTATGCCCAATTCATGCAAAACTCCACGTAATCCCAAGGGGTTCACATACTTTTTCTTGCAACTGTAGATAAGATACCCTCATAGCTAGGCCTTTAGGTTTCTATCTATATTCTCAAATCCTTTTAATCTCTTGCATGGTTTTGGTAGATATTCTGTTTTATTATTGATGAAGTATGTTTTTTAAAAATTAGCCTCGTTTCTCTTTTATTTTTTTTATATACACAGTGTTTTTTTTTTATATATCTCTTTATGCATTTGCCCATATCATCCTCTTTTATATATATATATATATATATATATATATATATATATATATATATACAGTCAGGTCCATAAATATTGGGACATCAACACAATTCTAACATTTTTGGCTCTATACACCACCACAATGGATTTGAAATGAAACAAACAAGATGTGCTTTAACTACAGATTGTCAGCTTTAATTTGAGGGTATTTACATCCAAATCAGGTGAACGGTGTAGGAATTACAACAGTTTGCATATGTGCCTCCCACTTGAAAAGGGACCAAAAGTAATGGGACAATTGGCTTCTCAGCTGTCCCATGGCCAGGTGGGTGTTATTCCCTCATTATCCCAATTACAATGAGCAGATAAAAGGTCCAGAGTTCATTTCAAGTGTGCTATTTGCATTTGGAATCTGTTGCTGTCAACTCTCAAGATGAGATCCAAAGAGCTGTCACTATCAGTGAAGCAAGCCATCATTAGGCTGAAAAAACAAAACAAACCCATCAGAGAAATATCATAAACATTAGGCGTGGCCAAAACAACTGTTTGGAACATTCTTAAAAAGAAGGAACACACCGGTGAGCTCAGCAACACCAAAAGACCTGGAAGACCACGGAAAACAACTGTGGTGGATGACTGAAGAATTCTTTCCCTGGTGAAGAAAACACCCTTCACAACAGTTGAGCAGATCAAGAACACTCTCCAGGAGGTAGGTGTATGTGTGTCAAAGTCAACAATCAAGAGAAGACTTCACCAGAGTGAATACAGAGGGTTCACCACAAGATGTAAACCATTGGTGAGCCTCAAAAACAGGAAGGCCAGATTAGAGTTTGCCAAACAACATCTAAAAAAGCCTTCACAGTTCTGGAACAACATCCTATGGACAGATGAGACCAAGATCAACTTGTACCAGAGTGATGGGAAGAGAAGAGTATAGAGAAGGAAAGGAACTGCTCATGATCCTGAGCATACCACCTCATCAGTGAAGCATGGTGGTGGTAGTGTCATGCCGTGGGCATGTATGACTGCCAAAGGAACTGGTTCTCTTGTATTTATTGATGATGTGACTGCTGACAAAAGCAGCAGGATGAATTCTGAAGTGTTTTGGGCAATATTATCTGCTCATATTCAGCCAAATGCTTCACAACCCATTGGACGCCGCTTCACAGTGCAGATGGACAATGACCCAAAGCATAGTGCAAAAGCAACCAAAGAGTTTTTTAAGGGAAAGAAGTGGAATGTTATGCAATGGCCAAGTCAATCACCTGACCTGAATCCGATTGAGCATGCATTTCACTTGCTGAAGACAAAACTGAAGGGAAAATGCCCCAAGAACAAGCAGGAACTGAAGACAGTTGCAGTAGAGGCCTGGCAGAGCATCACCAGGGATGAAACCCAGCGTCTGGTGATGTCTATGCGTTCCAGACTTCAGGCTGTAATTGACTGCAAAGGATTTGCAACCAAGTATTAAAAAGTGAAAGTTTGATTTATGATTATTATTCTGTCCCATTACTTTTGGTCCCTTAAGAAGTGGGAGGCACATATGCAAACTGTTGTAATTCCTACACCGTTCACCTGATTTGGATGTAAATACCCTCAAATTAAAGCTGAGAGTCTGCAGTTAAAGCACATCTTTTTTGTTTCATTTCAAATCCATTGTGGTGGTGTATAGAGCCAAAAATGTTAGAATTGTGTTGATGTCCCAATATTTATGGACCTGACTGTATATATATAGTTATTCATTAATGTTGTAATTTTATATAGTATTGTTTCTTATGTACACCGATATCCTTTTGTGTATGCTCCCAGCTATTCTTTAGCTAAAATCGCAGTGCCATTTACCACTGTAGCTCCCCCTTCCATTGTTACTATATATAGTTGTCCTGTTGTCCTGGGCATTAGGTCTGAGGAAGGGGCAATAGCACATTCTCCGAAAAACGCATTGCCACCCCCCTTGACGTCACTTCCAGCTGCGTTCCAGCATGGTTCTGGAAGTTCCTGGTGGCCATACACCGCTCAGCACTGCTGGTCAGTGTGCTGCTAGAGACCATATCCCTATCAACAGGAATAGATTGGTGTTCATATGGACTGGCAAGCTGACATTTTACTACGCTCTAGTCTTTTTATCTTTTGTGTCATAATAAATCTCCTATTACACTTAAAAGCACCTACTTCTTTCTCCTTCCATCTTTACCCGGTCTTCCTTCTGGGCTTGTGGGCTCCGGCCATTTGAATGGCTGAGCCGTGATGATGTCACTTAGGTGCATGCATAGTCACGGTCGAGGGACAGAGCTCTGGATTTACAGCACATTCAATTCAGAGTGCAGTGCGCATGCACCAGTGATGTCACTGGCTGCAAAACATGCTAACATCTCCTGTTTAGGAGATATTCACAGATAAACTTTATTATACGATTAAAGTGTTACTAAACCCAGGACCCTGCATTCACTATATCTGGTCTCTGGGGAGGCTCAAGTAGTTGGTCTTGCCTAGGGCGCAAAATAGTCTAGAACCAGCCCTGGGGATGTCATTAAATCCTGTGGGTAATTTGCCAAACCCAAATTTAGCAGCGAATAACATTGAAGAGTATGAGGGGGTGAATCCTGCTGTTAAATTATGGACAATTATGGGGCTTATAAAACTTCTGTCAATTGTGTTGTCAAAAAGGCATCGGGGGCTGGCAAGATTTTGCCCTGCAAGATAATGTCATTATAAAAGACTTACCTGAAAACAAAGCCCTCCAGCGGTGAGCTGTCACCGCAGCAGAGGTTTTCATCTTCACCTGGTCTTCCTTCCGGGTTCCCGGGCTGCAGCCACTTAAATAGCTGAAGCCAAGATGATGCCACTCCAGCGAATGTGCGCAGGAGTTAAGGCAGCGGCACACAGCTCTGAAGGAACTGAAGGAACGGCAGGGGTATGCCGTTCCTTCAGGTGATGTCACAGGCTGCCACTCACTAGAATATCTCCTAAATGGTGGATGTTTAAGAGATATTTATTTTATCTACAGGTAAGCTTTATTATAAGCTTACCTGTAAGTAAAAGTCTAAAAAATGAGTTTACTACCACTTTAACCACTTTTTGTCTGGAGCATTTTTTCAATTTTTTTGCACACAATGCTGCTGATCACATACAGAACTGTGCTTGATCGGTTGTTTACCTGTCATCTGAACCTGGAAGCTCTGGTTTTATTGATCACAGAGCAGACTGAAAAAAGAATGTTCGCAGATCTGCTCTGACATCATTTACCATGGTCCCCAAAGGTGTGGCAACTTCAAAATACCATAAATGTGATCAAGCATCTTTACAGCCTCCAGGATCACTCTTACTGCATAGCAAGGGGCAGGCTGAAAAAAAAAAAACGTACCAAGTTCATGACTGCTGCTGCAGCTGTGAGCTTGTTTTAAACCACTTGAGGTCCAGGCCCTCTATAAAACCACCTGTGGTTGGCAAGTGGTAAATTATCTGTTTGGTAGATGCCATTAAAGTGTTTGTGATACTACCAAACAGTAGGATTTTCATAGACAGCATCAGTGACACAATGTTATGGCTTAATATATTTTGGATGTGTTATTGAATGTTTTACTTTACATTTAGCTTGGCTTAAATACAGAAATAGCACCAATCTGATTCATTTCAATTTGAAAGAAAAAAAGTTTTGGCAGTTACCCATGGAAGTAACAGCAAAACTGATCTAAAAGCTGTGGGAAAGTTTATTGCTAAAAATTAATGATAAAGCTCTCAACTTTACGAACTTACCAGTGACAAAACAATTTAATAGAATAGTTTATGAGCCTATTTTTCTCACAGTTCCACGCTGCATTGTCATAAAAGTTAAAAAAAAGTACACTAAAACAATTAAAAACTACAACCTCATATTCCCCAAACCCCCACTCATCCCTGTATCCTCAAAATACTCAAAACATAGACTTAAGGTGTTTGGTAGAAACTAGCTAGCGCAAGCACTTCAACAGACAGTACAAACAAAAAGTTTACAAGCACCCTTACCAGCTTACCTACATTGCAGAAAAAATTGCCCGTCTAACAATTTACAGTATAAACAGAGGTTTTAGATGCACACATTTGTAAATAGATGTAGAAGCTGCACTGCCTTGCCAAAGCTCCTCTGTATACTGCAGTCCTAACTCTTAAAGGAGAAGTAGAATAACAAAGCCCTTTTCCTGTACTTCTCCTGTGGATCACAGTAATTCTGCCCTCCTGTGACCCATTTTCAGTTGACAGCAGGCTGACAGCTGATGTCACTCAGCCAGTTCAGGCTGGGGAAAGATCCCGACATTAAAGTCGGGATCCACCCCAGAGTCTGGAGTGGCACCTGGCTCAGCCTTACAGTGATCTGCTAAGAGCCTGAGCCAGCCACTCCTTCCCCTCCACAGCCCAGCAATCTGGTGAGTGCGGGGGGCAGAGCAAACAACGGTGACTGACAGTCACTGATCTCTGCTCACAGTCGCGGTGAGAACTCAGCGATTAGAGCCGATGGGGGACAGATGCAGCATTGGACCAATGCTACATCCACCTAGGTAAGCATGATTTGAAAAAAAAAAAGCCACCCCATACTTTTTCTTTTAAATTTGAGAGTCTCCAAGTTGGAGCGAATGTAGCAGTGGAAAAATATGGGCAGGTATGCTTGGAGGGAGCCCATTCCTCACTAAAGGCACAGGGACACATTAGAAGTCAGGCAAGAGCAAAATGGCAGTTGAAGGTGTCCCATGTGTCTCTACATCAAATCCTGTGAGCAAGCTATACAAGAATGGCAACCACCACTTGTTGCTTGTTTGTGCAGTGCAATGCCCGTTCAAGTGCATCTTACTTCAAAAGTTAGTTAGGAATTGGGGTGGTTGTCATTCTTGTACAGCTTGCTTACTGGATTTGGCATAGGAACACACTGGACACCTTCAGCTGCCATTGTGCTCTTGCCTGGCTTCTACTGTGTCCCTGTGCCTTGAGAATGAATGGGCTCCCTCCAGGTAAACCTGCCCTTAAAGTGGTAGTAAAGGTAGACATTGTTTTACCTTAATGCATTATATGCATTAGGGTTAAAAAAACGTTCTGCGTGCAGCTCCCCCCCTATACTTACTTGACCTGATCTCAATCCAGCACAGGGCCCGAGAGCAGTGGATTTTTCCATTCTCTCTTGTCTCACTGGCCATGGAGGCAGCAGTGGGAGCCATTGCTTCTTCGGCTGTCAATCACAGCCTGTAACTCCTTAGTTAGAGTGGGGAATGGGGCCAAGCCATGCTATATGTCTATTAACACACACAGCGTAGCTTGAGATGGAACTCGCACAAGTACCCCCATACCAACTGGCTTGCTATAGAGATGCTTGGCAAGGGAGTGGAGCCAGGAGTGCTGGTTATACAAAACCATTGTATAACAAGTATAACATGCTTGTTAATTAAAAAAAATCTCTTTAATCTCTTTACAATCACTTTAATTTATCCACTGAGGCAGGTTTTATCTTTATCATATATATATATATATATATATATTGAAATATATATGTACATATATGTACATTTTCATGATCTCATTAGAGCTTGCTGTTGAACTAAAACATGATCCCTGTTATCAAACCTGAGATAGGACCTAAAGCTGAACTCCAGGTATGATCTGTATTGCTGGTGACCACTGGTGGTCATTTGATCAGCAATACTGCTAATCACAGAATGCCTTGTATTTTTGTAATGAATATAAGGGGTTCTCTGATTGGGCAAGGTGGAGAAGAAGGGCAGCAATTTCATTACCTCCAACTCATCCTACTGTTAACTGAAAAAAATACAAGATGTTCTGTGAATAGCAACAGTGTCGAGTGAGTGATTAGCTGTAGTCAGTGTGCAGATAATTCACTTGGCACACAACCCAGAAGATCATTGCTATCACTTTAGTAGTGCCAGCTACAGTGACTGTCAGCTTTCCTAGTGATCCCTCAGAAATGGACAATGTATACTTACATTGTCCCAAACTGGACCATTATAAGTATACAATACAGATCATACCTGGAGTTCAGCTTTAGGCACTATCTCAGAGTACAAGTTATGGTTCAACATCAAGCTCTGATGAGGTCATGGAAATATTTATATATGTACATATTTCAGTATGTTATTTTCAGTTTACTGGGTGTGTTTTAATGAACAGTAAAACAAAAAAGAGCAAAACACAAAGACCTTGAAGTCAAAGAACGATGAGGCAATTAAATTGTTCACTTGATCTTTATAGGCCTTTAAAATTCTAGGTCAGAAAGGAATTACAAATAAGAACCTGACATCAAAATTGTACGCATAAAAGAAAACAAAACAACTTATATTGCCCCAATAATATGGCCATTAAATTCACATTTTATTAAACTGTATGCTGTTTAAAACATGCAATGCACATTTTACACGATGACCAAATTGGAAATCACTTTACGACATGAATTTCCAGAATTAAGTATTAACCAATTCAGTCATCCCTTCCCTAAAGCCAGACACAATTTTGAGTCTACTCACTAAAGTCAAGTTTCAGCCAAAAATAAAAAGGTGTTAAGGGACCCACGACACACAGGGTGGGTAGGTGCTGTATACCGGTAATTTGGCGTACAATGAGATGGTAGCATTTGCCAAACTCTTAAGGCATATGAACAGTAAAATAGTTCAGAATACCATCTAGGTCTTTGATATAAGATTTCCAAAATTCCACTCCATCCCTATTGTTAGCGGCATCCGGCACAGAGAGAGAGCAACAAATTTCCTTGAGACTTATGGAGAGAAATGCCACCATAAGGAAAAAGGATTTTGCTGTCCTTGGAAGGGAGATTGTCCTGTTTTGGGTGGCAATTAACTTTTTTCATGTTGACAGGGAGTGCCAGAAAAGACCTAATATGGAACTAAAAAAAAGGGACTGTTTTCATGTCAGAGACAAATAGGCACAAAGCAATCATACAGAAGTGAATGGAAGGTGATTTGACACCCAAAGTGAAGTGCCTTGTTACAAAGTAGGGCTTTTATGTAAAAATATCCCTTTGCCATAGAGGTTTTATGTTTTCGATTAAGACCAAAGAATTTTCCTCTGCAAATCATCAACTAAGGACTTCCTCCGTATATGAAGCCTCTTTCAGACATTAAGCTAGGAGTGGGGCTGGGTATCTGAAACAGAGGTATATACTGAAGAAGCAATTTTCTTAATGGGCAACCTCCTACAGACAGCCAGAAATAACATCATATGCCTAAGTGTATAAGAGAGGATTGACAATCAGGTTATTGTGAGTCTAAGGCAAGCCATAGATGATGTCATTTTCTTTTCTGCAACCACAGTTGCAGGAAAGAAAATCGCTAAACTCCCCCATCAACACAGTCAGCGTTGATGGGGGAATCTCTCCTGCAATGCTAATATATTCTGCCAGCGGGGATCCTTCTCTGCCTGCAGAATACAATGATTGCTGCTGTTGGCTACTATAGCTATTGGCAGTGATTGCATACAAAAAAATCCAACAGGCTGGTTGTACTGAAGCCAAACAATGCATTAACTTCACTACAACCAGCTTGCCCATAGATGGATCGAATTTCTGCCAGCCCTTGCTAAACCAGCTGAGATTTGTTCCATGTAGGGCTGGCTTAAGAATTCAGACTTAGCTGATAGGGTTGGTTTAAACTGAAATCTGATTGTATGGAGCACCGTACTGTGTGTCAATACTAATTGCATTGTCACATTAAAGTTTAATATGTTTGATTTTGTAAAAGAAACAAAATGGTTTACTCACTCGTATCCGTGTTTTCTGGTTTTCTGATGTTTCCTGCTCTAGCAGTGCAGTCAGCTTAGCAATTTGCTCCTGTAAATCTTCCACAAAACCTTGACTGCAAAATGAAAAAAAATTCTTGATAATGGAAATATATTTCTAATGTGTGCAAATTTGTTGGTTATTTGTCTTTAATGCACACTTATAATTACAAAACAAGAACTCAAGAGAACTATAGAACAGCTTTAGTTCTGTGTCTCCAAACCCAGCTGCAATTATGGCATAGCCACAGGAGGTCAGAGTTTGCCTGTATTTCAAGATCATCCACCATAGACGCAGGTGAATCATGAAGCCATTGGGACACCTTACGCCCTTTTGTGTTGTGTTAAATCTGAATGCACTATAGGTATCATCATACTGCTAGATTTATATAGAGTAAACCAGTCAACTGTTTGAAAAGAAAAAGGAGACTGCATCATACAGGGTGAGCACAAAAACACTCCTTTTTGTTTTTACCATACAGTGGGGCTGTGCCCCCACTGCGTGCATCAGCTGCTCGTTTCTTCTAGGCGTTAGGACTAAGCTCATACTCACCTGACCTGCTGATCCTACAGAAAACTGTGCTCCCCCACGGTCCAGCGGTGGATTGTTCCTGTCCATGGAGTATGCTTTGAGCATGGTGACATCAGGAAAAGTCCATTTACAAGACCGGCTGCAGAGGAGCCCAGGATCTGGTCTTGTACGCAAAGGATCGGCAAGTCAGGTGAGTATATTTTCTGTGTCCTCTCCCCTAGAACAAAAAAAGAATTTAACCCATGCAGTGCCAGCATAGCCTCACTGAACGGGCAAAAAAATATAAAAAAATTTCAGATTTCTGCTTTAACTCAAATCATTTCTTTTTTCTGTGGCATAATCTCCATGCACGCCTCCCATCGCCAGAGGGCAATCAAATCCAACATGGTGCTCACCCCACAGCAACTCAGCTGATCAGTGTTTTAATTTGCTTTCACACGCAAATTGTAGATTGTAGTTCTGCCTACTAAAAAGTCCAATTTGAAATGGTACAACAGTTTAATTGAGAAAGGACGCATCTGTGATCAGAGAGAGGGACATCCAGGCTGACCATCAGTCTCCGAGCAAGTTGCTGATAGCATCAGAGAAGCCTTTTTGTGCAGCCCCAAGAGGTCAACGCGCAGAGCTAGCTGAGAATTGCACGTCTCGCAAAGTACGGTAAGCAAGATCTTATGCAAACACTTGCAGTTTCACCCTTACAAGCTGCAATTGGTCCATAAGCTACACCTGCAAGACAATGAAAAGCGACTTGAATTTTGCAGAAATCTCCAGGTGCTAATGGAAAATGATGATAACCTGCTGTCAAAGATCATTTTCAGTGATGAATCGACCTTCCACTTAAGTAGGAAGGTCAACAGGCACAATGTGAGGAGTGAGAATCCACATACCACCCAGGAGGTTGAACGTGACTCTCCAAAAATGATTGTGTTACGTGCCATATCAGAGCAGACTGTGTACGGCCCATTTATCTTTGACGAACAAACCACTACTGGCCAAAGTTACCAACTGATACCACATGAAAATTTATGAGTTGATGCAACTGTAGCCACCAATCTGTAAGAATGTTCCAATAAAGCTACATTCCATATCTGTTGGAAATCAAGGACTGCTTTTGTGCTCACCCTGTATTACTTGAACTGCAGAGGATCTCATGACTTTCCCTTTAGTGATGCATATGCAGCATTACTCTTGCGCCAATCAAATATTTAATCTATTGGAGTTCACTGAAAAAAATTTCAATTTTGGGTGGATTGTTCTGTGAATTGAGTTTGTTCCTGCTTTACATACAGTATATAGTAAATACATATACATACAGTATATAGTAAATACATATACATACAGTATATAGTAAATACATATACATACAGTATATAGTAAATACCTATACATACAGTATATGGTAAATCTTTTTCTGTTTTTTTGTATGTTTGTCTAGTTTCTTTAAACTTTAAAGTGGTTGTAAACCTCAGACATAAAATATAAACAAAGCATACCCCTCTATAGGATGTACTTGCTTCAATTACGCGCACTAAGTGTAATTTCTGTCTGCTGCCTCCTTCCTCTGCTATCACCATGAATCACTTGTGACAAGTTTTCCTAAATCCAAGTGAAAAAAGTTGACAGGGGAGGGACCTCCAGCAGATTGACAACCTCAGCTCTGTGTCTGGGAGCTGTATGGAGAGTGGAGTGTCTATTCCCTCCAATCAGCTCTCAGAACTCTTCTCACTGAGCTTTGCAGAGTGTAACTTCAGCTCTTCACCCCTTTTTTTCTGAATTCTCAGACAAGCTTTATAAATGCAGCACTTTGAACGGATGTAGAGAAGAAAAGACTGTAGATAGACAGGAACAACTTATATAGGAGCATTTGTTTCAGGCCTATCACTTCAATGAGTATATGTAAGAGTTTACAACCACTTTAAGCCATCTACTGCACATACCTTATTAATGCTTTTTCTTTCTTCTTTGGCTTCTGTGAACTTGTTTGCTCATTTTGTCTATGGGGGGGTCAGTGTGAACATTTAAATATTTTTCTGTTGTCACATACTGATCATTTTACATTTCCCATGCAGTGCTGATTAGTCAGCCACACTGTGAAGCTTCTAAGCAAGATTTCAAATAATACAAATCACAGAAATGTGTTAGCATGTTACTTATCAGTGAATGTGGAAGCAAAGCCAAGTCATGCAGATGATGATCGTGTGAGAAGCACAGTTATATGCAAGCAACAATATAGAATAACATTGTCAACAGCTTGCAAGCCAATTTTGAAAATGACATTTGGGAACTAAAATCATATGATTAACATCACAAAGCTTGTGTAATCACCAGATAAGGAACACTCAGGAGACCTTCTTCAGCTTTAAGCCCATCGGTATCAACTATCCATTTAATACATAATTAAACTTCAGTGATCAGCACTTAACAACACTAAGGGCACCTATTTCAGCTTTATGCCCAAATGCAGCTTTCTAGACTTCAAGCTTAAGAATGCCACTTTTGAAGGAAAAGATCTAGCTTAGCAGCATACATTATATTACCTTTATTAGCCAGGTAATGCCTTTCTGAAATTAGTTTTTACTTTGTTTCTAATTTTAGGTATAGGTCCTAGTCGCACCCACTGCCATCTACTTGCCCAATAAAAGTGCCTTGGTGCAGTGAAGTCACACTAGATGGCTAATGGGACACAGTTGGCCACCTGGTAAAACAAAGAAACTTGCTCCAGAGTGGCCCAAAATAGTAACTTTAAATTTATATTTTCTGTTAGATCCTGTAGAAAGTAAGAAATTTGTTTGTGGAAATTTGCCATAGATTACTTTCCATATTTTGTTCCTTTTGTTGTTTTACACTGATTTTAAATGTTGTAATTATAGTATCAGTTAATTGTAGGCAATAAGAGCAGGTGTCCTTGAAAAATATAAAAGTGTATAAATATATATACCGTATATTTATTTTGTTTCCATGTTTCTCAGTGTACCCCAATCCCAGAACCTTTTTCCAGGGAGTAGCAATTCCGCAATTTGCCTGCAGCACCAACTGATGGTTGGTGTACCACCCATGGCTTTTCTTGAGCAGGAAAGTAGCAGAACTACTAGCAGTTACTTCTGGTGCTCGCCGTAGGCTCAGCGCTCTCCTCTTTTACTTCTAAATACAGAAGCCTGGTTCTCCCTCAGAGAAACCTCCCTGCCCCTGAACTCAGAGCTGGAACAAGGGCTTTTGGCCAAGTGTAGTGCGTTCATAGACAGAAGGGGTGGTGAGCTGTACTGTGATCTCCACCTCTTGCCTAGTGGGGTAAATCAGAGCAGCAAATGAGAGTGCACTGTGTGTGAAAAGGAAGCCACGTTGGTTACTAGAGCTGGGCTGGTTGCTTAGATGTGAAAGGTTAGCATATGGGTGACGTTTATAAGGGGGGGGGGGTGGGTGAAGATGAGAGGGTGTGAATGCAAAGGTTAGGGATGGGGGCGGTTGTGCACAGGTTGGAACTGAGGAAGGGTGCAGAAATGAGATATGGATAGGGGATGAAGGTAAGGAGCTGTGGAAGAAGGCTGAAACCTATGTAGCGCACTCCAGAACTCCGTACGCAGCAGATGCCTGAACTTCCCAATTCATGCATAGTGCACTCTTGAACCCTTCCCACTTCATGCATAGTGCACTCTTGAACCTTTCCCACTTCATGCATAGTGCACTCCTGGACCCTGCACTCTGTACTTAACACATTCTGGAACCCTGTACCCTGTGCATAGTGCACTCTTGAACCCTGCATCTTGTGTGTAATGCACTCCTGAATCTTGCACCCTGTTCGTAGTTCACTCCTGAACCCTGCACCCTGTGTGTAATGCACTCCTGAACCCTGCACCCTGTGTGTAATGCACTCCTGAATCCTGCACCCTGTGTGTAATGCACTCCTGAATCCTGCACCCTGTCCGTAGTGCACTCCTGAACCCTGCACCCTGTTCGTAGTGCACTCCTGAATCTTGAACCCTGTTCGCATTGCACTCCTGAACCCTGCACCCTGTGTGTAATGCAGTCCTGAATCTTGTACCCTGTTCGTAGTGCACTCCTGAACCCTGCATCCTGTGTGTAATGCACTCCTGAATCTTGCACCCTGTTCGTTGTTCACTCCTGAACCCTGCACCGTGTGTAATGCACTCCTGAATCCTGCACCCTGTTCATAGTGCACTCCTGAACCCGGCACCCTGTTCGTAGTGCACTCCTGAACCCTGCACCCTGTTTGTAATGCACTCCTGAATCCTGCACCCTGTTCGTAGTGCACTCCTGAATCCTGCACCCTGTGTGTAATGTATCCCTGAATCCTGCACCCTGTTCGTAGTGCACTCCTGAACCCTGCACCCTGTTTGTAGTGCACTCCTGAACCCTGCACCCTGTGTGTAATGCACTCCTGAATCTTGAACCCTGTTCATAGTGCACTCCTGAACCCTGTACCCTGTGTGTAATGCACTCCTGAATTTTGCACCCCGTTCGTAGTGCACTCCTGAACCCTGCATCCTGTGTGTAATGCACTCCTGAATCTTGCACCCTGTTCGTAGTTCACTCCTGAACCCTGCACCCTGTGTGTAATGCACTCCTGAATCCTGCACCCTGTTTGTAATGCACTCCTGAACCCTGCACCCTGTTCGTAGTGCACTCCTGAACCCTGCACCCTGTGTGTAATGCACTCCTGAATCTTGCACCCTGTTCGTAGTGCACTCCTGAACTCTGCACCCTGTGTAATGCACTCCTGAACCCTGCACCCTGTGTGTAATGCACTCCTGAATCCTGCACCCTATTCGTAGTGCACTCCTGAACCCTGCACCCTATTCGTAGTGCACTCCTGAACCCCGCACCCTATGTGTAATGCACTCCTGAATCTTGAACCCTGTTCGTATTGCACTCCTGAACCCTGCACCCTGTGTGTAATGCACTCCTGAATCTTGCACCCTATTCCTAGTGCACTCCTGAACTCTGCACTCTGTGTGTGGCACACTCTTGAACCCTGCCAGTCTTTATGCACTCCTGTGTTTTTGTTTTTTTTTTTAAAAGAAGCTTCAGGCTTGCCTAAAAAATTAAAAGCTACAAATACTGTAGCTGCTGACTTTAAAATAAGGACACTTACCTGTCCAGGGATCCAGTGATGTCCTCGCCTTAGCAGATTCTTCAGTAGGCTTCAGGTGCAGGTGCAGGCATCTACAGTATGCGCACTGCAATTTGTGAATGGCCCCGCAGTCATGTGGGACCTGTAAATTGTCCCAGAAGGCTAGAGGGGAAAGAGGGGGGTGAACTTCCGACTCAGATTGCCGTGGCGTCAAAACCAGGAACTTGCTCCCCCCCAAAAAAAAGCTCCAAATGTGGCAGTTGGGGGGGGGGTGATAATCAAGCGTAACTTCCCCTTTTGGGTGAAGTTCCGCTTTAACAATGCTCCATTGTTAGTGTAGGTTTGCCACACCCTCCATTTTATGTGCTGCACAAAACACACCACATCACTACTCTCTCCTGTGGGTTGGGCAGTAAGGTAGGAATCTGGTAAGCCCTGTTAATACCTACTATAATAATATATCTGTGTGACAGCAAGTAGTGCCTACTTTTTCACAAAATCCTGTAGATCCCCCTTTATGGTTCCCTACTGCCATCTTCAGCCAACAATAGCCACTGACATCACCTAACCAATGCAATAATCCATACTGCTGTTGTTTTAGATTTTAACAACAAATAGTATGTGCTTTTGACATCTTCTTGAATTCAGTTACATAGGGACACTTTTGTTTTAAGGACAAACTCAGTTATTTAATGCCTAGAAAATTATCTTTGATTAGAGAAAGAATGTGTGTGAGCTGACAGTAAGCAGAGTATGTAATCATTTCTTATGTCTAGTAAAAAAAGGGCTGACATTCTTTGTCTTGTCTCCATGTTGGTTATACTTACTTATTTTTGTCTACTAGTGGTCTAAAAATAGAAAATCAAAAACAAAATAAACAGTGTTTTTGGATTTGCAAAAAAAACCCCACCAACATAAAGAAAACTTTTTCTATGCTGTCTATTTAAATGTTCATTTTGAAAATCCCTTTGTGTTACTTCCATTGGTGCTCAGATGAATTACAATATGCAGACATCCATACTTTTTAAACTTTTTTTTGCATAGCTAATAACAGGTCTACACATCATGCAACTGAGACATAATATTGAGTGCAAGTGGTTAAAAAAAATAGGATTTTTGTACTTACCATAAAAGTATAAGTCTATTAAGGAAAACTGGATTCAGAGACAATTGGTTTACACTGCTACCTGTGCTGTTCTCCTCATATTTGTTATTTAACTGTGCATTGTATCACCAATTCTTATTTCACCACTTTTGTTTCTATGTATTGATCTGTTGCTGCCATCTGCTGACCAGAATTTGCATGCTGCTTGCCTCTGCTTTTGCTAGTAAAGTTTTTCCTCTGCTGGGTGTGGTTTTAGGCAAGCCTTGGTTCTGGTCACTTCCTGCGGCCATTTTTATGTGCTTTATAGCTGTGTGACAGGACATTCAATTCCCTGGGCTTGTGAAGGCATCAGTTTTTGAACAGCAGTTAGCCTCAGGAAAGATATCACAGGACAGCATCAATACCTCTACTACCTTACAGTATTGTATCACTGTTTGTCGCTGTATTTGGACCAAATAAACCCACGCTGATTTCATTCCCGTGTTTACGTTTGGACCCATCTAACCTGAGAATCTGCCGGTCCGGTCTGCTCCACTGCTTGGATACGAAGGTAGGAAGTTACACAGCCATTATCAGTTATACCTTCATTCGCCTTCATGTGGGGACAGAACACTACCTACAGGAGGATTTGGACACCATGTTTAACCCCTCCCAGTACCAGCAGGCCTACATTTTGTAGAGAAGCAGTACTAGGAATAAGATTATAGACAAAGGCCTGTGACTCTCAATGAACTCTGAAAAACTGATTTTACATAAAAAAGTTTTAGGTACAAAAATAGTTTTTTTTCCTTGTTCATTGAGAGACAAAGGATTCAGATACAAATGGGACACTCAAAAGCAGTCGAAATGAATGGTGGTCAGCCATAACTAAAAACATTAACAGGCAGACACGGCAACATATCAAAACCAGGGGCTGTCTGCTGCTCAAGGATTTGAATGAAAAAAAAACTTAGGCTAGATTATAACCGATAAATCAATGTGAGAGCTGGGCGTCAATCTCTCTACAGACAGGACCCACTAGACCCTAAAACATCATTTTTATTCAAGAGGCACTCACTGATCTAGTAGAAAGCAATTGACAGAAAAGGGGGAAACTCAATCCCAAAGAACATAAGCTTGAACAGTCATTTTTCTTGGCCACTGAGAAATGAGAAACCAAAAGCAGGTTCCCCTTTATGGGGACCATCAGGAATGACAAAAAGAAAGTCAGTATTCCTGGTGGAAGTGTCTATGAGGTAGACACATACACCACTAACTGCACCCAGACAATGAAGGAAAATTCATAGCTTTCTCAACTGAAGTGAAGTTGAGAGTGCTATAGGTCAGAATTCCTAAGCCCTGATTAAAGGGGCTGTGTCTGGTGCCCAAAATGTGTCAGTTTTCTTTTACCTTTATCTATTAATTAATTTTATAAATAAAAATTATGAACTCTTGGATGTTTGTTTGGCGATCTCATGGACTGCATGTAAGTGTTTATTGATGTCCGTATCCCCATTAGGGACATTCACCTCTCAGTTTGTATTGGTGGCTATTCAACACTATAACTCCAGTATGTTAGATAAATATCCCTAAATACGTTAACTAATACACATATAGTGAACCCAAAAAATCATATAATAAATAATCCCAAAAATATCCAATACATATAAAATAAAATTATAATAAAATATTATAAGTCACTCGTGTCCAAAAAAATATAAATAAAGTCGCTCCAAACTTTGTATCCAAAAATATGCAACTTTTCAGATCCTTTGGCCCCTCCAATGGCTCCCAAAAGGAAAGTATTTACCTCAAAAGAAAGAAAACTCATATAGTGTATTAACTTAATAAATTCAATATCATACCCATATACCATATGCACTGTGCAACTTCAAAAACTGTGAAAAATGAAGGTGAAAAGGTGAACACTGTAAAACCATGATAGTGCGTCACTCTGTGAATATAGTAATCCAAGTGACCATACAGTGTACACTTCTATAGTGTAAGGCATATATACCCTTACTAAAAAGACAAACAAAAAACGGCTTATCAATACTGCAGAGATAAGCAACACGCTCTCGCGACTTTCCTCCAAGCCTGAATAGTACTCCTTAAGATGTCATCAACCACCTTCTTCTAGAAGTCATCATGGCTTTTAAGGAAGTACTCCATAGTACTTAAAGTACTCTTGCTCCATGTGAGTGATATATGAACAAAATATGGTGTAATTCCATTTAGGGATTAATACACATACACTTTATTTCCTGCTTACATTCATATAATATCAGAAAAGCTGATTCACATGCCCTTAAACCTCTAGGGTCGCCGAGCAGCCTCCAAATTGTTTGACGTGAATTTCCACTATCAAAGATGGCCGACTTTCCTTTTGGGAGCCATTGGAGGGGCTCAATACCAAAGGATCTCAAAAGTTGCATATTTTTGGATACAAAGTTTGGAGTGACTTTATTTATATTTTTTTTGGACACGAGTGACTTATAATATTTTATTATAATTTTATTTCATTTTATTTTATATGTATTGGATATTTTTGGGATTATTTATTATATGATTTTTTGGGTTCACTATATGTGTATTAGTTTACGTATATTTATGGATATTTATCTAAGATACTGGAGTTATAGTGTTGAATAACCACCAATACAAACTGAGAGGTGAATGTCCCTAATGGGGGTACGGACATCAATAAACACTTACATGCAGTCCAATGAGATCGCCAAACAAACATCCAAGAGTCCATAATTTTTATTTATAAAATTAATTAATAGATAAATGTAAAAGAAAACTGACACATTTTGGGCACCAGACACAGCCCCTTTAATCAGGGCTTAGGAATTCTGACCTATAGCACTCTCAACTTCACTTCAGTTGAGAGAGCTATGAAATTTCCTTCATTGTCTGGGTGCAGTTAGTGTTGTATGTGTCTACCTCACAGACACTTCCACCAGGAACACTGACTTTCTTTTTGTCATTCCTGATGGTCCCCATAAAGGGGAACATGCTTTTGGTTTCTCATTTCTCAGTGGCCAAGAAAAATTACTGTTCAAGCTTGTGGTCTTTGGGATTGGGTTTCCCCCTTTCCTGTCAATTGTTATAGTGTTGATTTGCACTTTCAAGGGTGAAAGTTAGATCTTATATGTTAGAGGGTGTAGTTAATACTATATTTGTTTGGTTGATACCGTAGCTATAGATTTATTGGTGGCTATTGTCATCTAGAAAGAGAGTGAAGGGAAATCGAAAATTTTGGAGTTGCCCCGAGAACAAAGGGTAAGGAAAAATCTTTTGATGGGGACTAATTCCAGGACAACTGAATTTCCCCTTTGGTAGATTTCCTTTAACTTCCTGTTGCATTTCCTCAACAGAAATTTAAAAAATTTTATAAAAATTTTCCCAATGATACACAGCTAGAAAAAAAATGTATTCAAAACTAAAAAAAAATCGTTTTGCCTATACATACACTAAAACTGTATTAAATCCAAAAACAAAAATGTATCATATTTCAGCTTACCAATTCTTTGATGTGGTGGGTGCATTAAATTTCTTTTTTATGCTTTTTTCCTCTTATTTTCACCTGGTGAGTAAGTCAGTAAATTTGATATTTTCAACAAATTTAAAGACTGGTACTATGCAATATATTGCATTTCTGTTTTTGGGTTTAACATAGCTTTATGCAATAATTCATGGGAAGCAGAGGCAGTTTGAAGGACGGTAAGACCAGTTATGCTTTTAATAAACGGCACTGATTCTAAGTTTTCTGCACAGTCTGGATGAAAAATAGCTCTCTACAATTTTAGTTACCTAGGTGAGACTGGCAATTTTACATTTGGCATGGCACCCCCAAAAAACTCTTCATCTAATGTCACTTCAATATGGTCCTTGGTTCTCTTCATATTGTAGCCAGGTGATATGGCCAGAAATGTTTCGGTCTAGAAAATAAAATATGGGTAAAGCAAATTTTTAAACTGAAAATTTTCTAAGTCTATTTTAATTTTACTTTCATTGAATAGACAAATCCTGAGTGTTTATTTATAAAATTGCCAGCAACTTGTCCTAAAGCTTACTCTTGCTGAAAAAATAATTGACACCAGTAGCACAGCCCTTCATTTGGTCAAAGCCTTTAAAATTGTGTACCATAATTGATAACATTTAGGCCTCATGCACATAGGCGTATTACAATAAGCAGCATTTGTCAGAAAATAACCCTTTAATTTTACAATATGTATGCGCATTTATAAGCATATGTACGTGCTTTTATGAGAGCATGGCGTTTGAATGTAAATGCATTCTACTGGGCTGAATCATAATTTTTTCTGCTCCAAAACACTCTTAGAAAGCACCTTTGTTGTGTTTTTTTCTGCCTCTAAACGCTCCTCTTCAAATTCTGTAAATGTCCACATAGGCTAACATAAAGGTGCTTTAACAGACACGAAAAAAAAAACCCGCTGAATATCTGTATAAGCAGTGTGTTTTTTTTATGCTCCATATGCATAAGGCCTTATATGAAGACATTCTAAAAATGTTTATAGTACAGTGCTTTTACAGTATATATTTGAGACACCAAGACAAGCCCCCTTACTCATCATGATGATTCTTCAGGTAAAAGAAACCCACAACACTTTGAAGGTCATTGCGGTTCATCATTGTAAAAAAGCCAATTGATGTTAAAAATCTATTGCATACTTGCCTCCATACATTAGTCTTAATGCTGCCCCATAATTAAATATTTAGTCTGTGAAGGAAAGCATAAAAGTGCTATGGATTTTGAACTACAAAATGATTAAAACTTCTGTTAGGCTTTATTTTTCTAAAATAGAGGGTTTGGAGTTGGAGTCGCACCAATTTGAACAGTTTCATAGGCGCCAATATGGTGCGACTTGCCATGAGCTTTGGAACTGTCAAATCACATGACAAATCACACCGGTGTTAGTTGGGGAAACAATCGAATCTCCTCCAAGCACTACAACAGTAAAGTAACGAACAATACTAACTTTGGCAGATCCTCTGCACTTCAGGCTGGAAGCAGAAAGTCTTTGAGCTGGCCACTTCCTGCAAGTAAAAGAAGACAATAAAAACTTAGGGTGTGCATTTTACGTTATAGCTCAGCATTCTCCTCACATCTCCTCCATACCATAGTTCCCCAGACCTAAACTCCCATAGTCTTTCTCCATATCTTTCTCAGTTCTTTGCCAAACAGGTCAGTTTTCACTTTTCCTCTTCAGATGTGCTCATCATTCCAGCACCAAGCATCATCTATTTGTAGCTTCTCCTCACGTATCCCTACCATATCTCATTTTCAGCTGCCTTGCTTCTTATTCCATCTGCTCTTCCTTCTTAACTGCACTGCTGTCCCCTCCCCTCCATCTACTCCTTCCTTCTTAGCTAATCTTGTCCTTCATTCTCACGTGTCTTGCTCTCCTTTTTTGCTAGGTTGTCCTTCAGCTCTTGTCTTCTCAACTGTCCTTCTTTAAGAACTGAATATTTCCTCCTTCTTTCTCAGTCCTCCTTTTTCTCCTTTCTACACTCTACCTTTTGTCTGCTTTTACCGCTCGACTGTCCTCCTCCCTTCCCATCTTTCAACGCCTTTTCTCTTAATTGTCCTTTTCCTTCTGAGTTGCATAATGTCCCTCCTTCTCAGCCATTCCTCCAATTTTATTCAGATGTCCTTCTACTCTTTCCTTCTCAGCTGCCCTTCCTTTTTAGCTTCTCTTCCTCAACTGTCATTCTCTTTCTTTATTCTAAGACAGGAGTCTCCAAAGTTTCTAAACATAGAGCAAGTGTACTGTCCTTCAGACTTTAGTGAAGGCCGCTGTGAGTAGAAAATGTCTTGATATCCAATTGGAGTACACAATGCCCTAGCTTGGGGGTCATTAGGAAAACTAGTGCCTCATCATTTTATCATTTTTTTCTGAATGGTCCCTCTTCTCCTGCTTTCTTAGCTATTCTTTTCCTTCCTCTTTCTTGGCCATTGTCTCCACACTCTCTACTCTGCCTGTATCAGCCATGCCTCCCTTCCCTTCTTGTCAGCCTGTCTGTTCTTTCACTGTCTTGACAATCTGGTCCCTGTCCTAATCATCCCTCTCAGTAATCTTTTGTTTAAAATATTGTCAGTTTTAAATTATTTATTTCTCATTGTAAACAGTTTTTCTAAGCAGGTCATTTTTTGAGAATCGGTTGCAAAAGTTTTGGCGTTACTTCTTCCTGCAAGCCAACAACTCTAGGGGGCTATGCACAGGCGTTTGACATTTTTCTTTCTGCCTCAAAAGGCCCCTCTATGTTATACCCATATGTGCATGGACACATAGGATTTTACAGGTGTATTAGAAGAGGTGCATTTACAGGCTGAAAAAAAAAACCTGTGCATTCAGGAATGGAGCTTTTGGGCAGAGAAAACACTGAAGGCACCAAAACTCTTGAGTGTTCATTCAATCCAGTGGTCAGAAATTGGAATAAATTAATATTCTGTCCAATGGAATAAATGAATGCCCAAACTCTTGACTCTCCTACATGCATTTGCAAAATGCAGCTTTAGATGCATTTTTTAACCTGTTTTTTTTTTCCTGCCTGGAGCTAAGGTGTTCAGGGAAGGAAAAAAAAACAAACATACTGGGTGCATGAGGCCTAAGCCACTGCCTTGTAATAGAAGTATTGTTTTTAACCTGCTGTGTGAGCTCCGTCAATTTGCTGATAGACTGCATTTCTAATAGACTGTATAGGTAGTCCAAAGACCAACTGAAGATGCACACACAGCAAGATGACAAAGCTGCCACTACAGTAATGGCCAAAAATATTGCCACCCCTACATTTCTGTTAGATAATGCGCCACTTGGCCTACAAAATGTTTGCAATTACAAATGTTTAGGCATTCTCATGTCTATTTCTTTTGTTTGTATTGGTATGACACAAAAAAGCAGAGAAACAAAAAGCCAAATCGGACACATTCCACACAAAACTCCAAAAATGGACTGGACAAAATTATTGGCACCTTCTCAAAATTGAAAGATATATTTGCATTCCAAGTTCCCTGGATGTGGACGAAAGAGAAAAATTGATCAAAGATTGCAACGAAGGATTGTTTGGTGGATAAAGAACCTCGATCAACTTTCAGACAAATTCAAGCTGAATTTCAGGCACAGGGTACAAAACTGTGTCAGCTTGCACTATACATAGCCATCTGAATGATGAGGGACGCTATGGTAGGAGACCCTGGAGGACCCCACTGCTAACACAGAAACAAGAAAGCCAGATTGGGGTTTGCCAAAACTTACCTGAGGAAGCCAAAATCCTTTTGGAAGAATGTGCTCTGGACAGACAAAACAAAATTACAGCTTTTTTTATACCAGTTTTCTCCCGGTTTCAGGAAAATAAATGAGGTCTTTAAAAGAAAGAATACAGTCCCTACAGTCAAACATGGTGGAGGTTCACTGATGTTTTGGGGCTGCTTTAGGCACTGGATGTCTTGACCATGTGCATGGCATTATGAAATCTGAAGACTACCAAAGAATTCTGGGGTGCGATGTAAGGCCCAGTGTCAGTAAGTTGGAATTCTGTCAGAGGTCATGGGTTTTACAACATGACAATGACCCAAAGCACATGTCAAAAATCACCCAGAAATGGTTTAAGACAACATGCTGGAGAGCACTGAACTAGCCAACAATGAGTCCAAATCTAAATCCCATAGAGCACCTGTGGAGAGATATCAAAACAGCAGTTGGGAAAAGGAACCCTTCCAATCTGAGAAATCTGGAGCAGTTGGCGAAAGAAGTGGTCCAAAATTCCAGTAGAGACGTGTAAGAAACTCATTGATGGTTACAGGAAGCAATTGATTTAAGTTATTTTTTCCAACGGGTGTACTACTAAATATTAAATTGAGCGTGCCAAAAATTTTGTCCAGTCCATTTTTTGGGTTTTGTGTGGAATGTGTCAGATTTGGCTTTTTGTTTCCCCACTTGTGTCATACCAATACAAACAAAAGAAATAAACATGAGAATGCCAAAACATTTGTAATTGCAACAATTTTCTGGGTAAAGTGGTGCATTATTTGACAGAAATGCAGGGGTGCCAATATTTTTGACTATGACGGTATTTGCAGTGTTTTTACATGTTTCAAGCTTTCCATTAGATTGCCAAAAAATGATTTTCTCCAGAAAGCTGTATGCTCTGAGACATCAAACACGCTGAAACACAAATGTGGGGTTTAGATACACTCTGTAGGACCCATAAAAACACATCCTAAAATGGACAAATGGAATTTACTTTATAATATTTCAGAAGGACATGCATTTGTAGTAAGAGTAAACGTCTTTTTTCTGTAGTACATTTATGCCAGTCTCTGTAGTTATAGAAATTTAGACGCAAACAAGCAGAGCTTGAAGTTGATCAAGAGAACATACTTGGAAGGCATACATGATTTAGCAGACACTAGATCTCTTCTTGGGTCTTTGATTGCAGAAAATACAGGAGAAGTCCTGGACAGAAATAACATACAATTAAAGCTCTGGTTGTGGTAACTTTGGACGAGCTTATATAAATGTTGCTAAGTAGATAATTACTATGTAGTTTTAATACTTGGTATCTCATTGCATTCAATACAAATAACTACCACCACCTGGTCTATTTTAAATACAAAATGCTTTCAAGTCATACAAATGTGTTGAAATAAATTACTTTGTAATGCATCTACTGTGAAGTGAATTAAGCTGTAAAGAAATATAAGGTGATTTACTTCCCAGCCCTAGGTACACATCTATGTACAGTAGTTACTGACAACCTGCAATCCCTCCACTTCTGTTTCTTGGCATGATATGTTTTAAAGCTGTATCAGTCACTCAGGTACCACAATAATAATTTACTCCTAGAGTGCAACAAAAAATATCTTAGTAAGTCAGATGCTTCTGTCGGTAAACTGTCAGAAATCAAGCAGGGCTGATCTGCAGGGGCTGCTTGCCCACCAACATGCAGGAAAATGTAATCAGTTACAGGCAAGAGACAGTATGAAAACTGCACTCTGCACATTGTATTGATGTTATACATTTTTACTTATAGAGAGATTCATGAGTGGATTGTATTGGAAAGCAGAAACATTCATGATCATGACATCAGTATATCAGAACACATAAAATATTAATGATTTGTCCGTAAATCCAAATTTTATAGAACAGAGATAAAAGATTTTATTAGAAAAGGGGAGAACAATCAAAGGTTATGGACTGATTTACCTAGGTCTGTTTCTGTTCCCAGAAGGCATTTCCAAGGTGCAGTTCCCATTTGTAGTCCCTGAAGCCATGTATTGGGCCCAAGGAAATAGCTTGTCACTGGACATGATGCATCAAAATCACCTAAACCTGTAACAAGACTCAGAAGAGTATGGTAGAATAAATATAACTTTTTAAAGAATGCTACAGTTTGTAATAAATTTATTGATGAGACAACAATACATGAACTGATATACTTATTAATCCCTTGTCTTCCAAAGTATGTTTAATAACATCCTGCTATTGAGGGGATCAGAGCATGATCACAATTGCTGCTGTAGCGCCTGCGGAGTTCCTGTGTTCTCTAATTTCTCTGGAATCGAGGTAAAGTGCTGAATCTTCCAGAGCAGTAGAAGATCAAGGAACATCCATTACCTGAACTCCCCTGCCACTAATGAACCCAAAAGCAATGGTGTAATAAGTTACTTATGGGTTCAGAGCTGTCAGTCCCTGGCTATTGTAGCTGGAGAAGCAGCTAATCAAGCATGCTCTGTGCTTGATTAATTGCACTGCAGGGGGGAGACACAAGGGGGTTTATTTACTAAAGCTGGAGAGTCCAAAATCAGACTCCCTTCTGCCTAGAAACCAATCAGCTTCTAACCTCAGCTTGTTCAATGAAGCTTTGGCAATGAAACCTGGAAGCTGATTGGTTTCTATGCAGAAGGGAGTCTGATTTTGGACTCTCCAGCTTTAGTAAATAAACCCCAAGGAGTCTAACAGACCTCTAATATCTCCATAAAAAGGACCTGTCAACTGCCCATACTAGCATATTGGAGGCTTGTTAGCAACAAAGTTAAAGAAAAAAATTAAAAGTGTTTAAAAATAAATTATACTAAATAAATAAAATAAACAAATTGCACCACACATAAATGTAAGGTTATGCATTTTTGGGCTAAGAATATGCATGCATCAAACATACTGGGGGGGGTACAATTGGGGGAATCAATGGTGGAGAAGGATCTGGGAGTTATGGTAGATCACAAGCTTAATAATGGCATGCAATGCCAAGTTGAGGCTTTTAAAGCGAGCAAAATCTTCTCTTGTATTAAAAGAGGTATAGACTCCAGAGAGAGAGAGATATAATTTCCCCCTGTACAAATCATTAGTAATGCCTCATCTGGAATATGCAGTTCAGTTTTAGGCACCAATTCACAAAAAGAACATTGGGGAACTGGAGAAAGTGCAGAGAAGGGCAACCAAACCGATAAGATGCATGGAGGGGCCCAGCTATGAGGAAAGATTAGAGGAACTGAATTTATTCTCTTTTGAGAAGAGGAGATTAATGGGGGATATGATCAACATGTATAAATACATCAGTGGTTCATATAGTGAACTCGGTGTAGAGTTATTCACCCTGAGGTCATCACAGAGGACAAGGGGGAACTCTTTACGTCTGGGGGAAAAGAAATTTAATCTACAAACACGAAAAGGTTTCTTCACAGTAAGAGCTGTGAAAATGTGGAATAGACTCCCTCAAGAGTTGGTTCTGGCCAGCTCAGTGGATTGCTTCAAAAAAGGCCTGGATTCTTTCTTGGATACACAGAATATAATTGGATACTAACATTTATAGGTAAAGTTGATCCAGGGAATATCCAATTGCCTCTCGGGGGATCAGGAAGGAATTTTTATCCCTGCAGGAGCAAATTGGATCATGCTTTGCTGAGCTTTTTTTTTTTGCCTTCCTCTGGATCAATTGTGGGTATAGGATTATAACTTTTTTTTTTAATGGTTGAACTGAATGGACATTTGTCTTTTTTTTAGCCAGACTATGTAACATATGAGGTATTGCCTTGACCATCAAAGTGAGAGCAATAATTCTAGCATCATACAGTAATTCATATTCATGGTAATCTCTAAAACTGATAACCCACAAAGGCTTTTATAGCATCACCAATGGAGAATTTTGGGTACCCTAGCTGTTTGTGATTTTACAAGATCCTGCAATTTTTAAACTTGACTTTGGTATCTATTTACTCAACACAACCCGATCTTTTACATTTACCTAACATTCAGTATAGTATTGTGTTTGTTTGCAGCTACAGAATGTAGCCTATAAAGCACCATTTATTGAAATGTAGGTTTTATGGGTGAATGGCATTTTAAGTATGTTGTTCTTAAAGCAGACCTTAACTCTTCTAATCCTTATGCTGCTAGCATTAGTAAATAGATAGGAAAGTATATCATATTTATTTGTTTTGACCTTTTTTTTTTGCCTTCCTTCATTTACTTCCTGGTTTCCATGCCTAGGCAAATTATGTCATACATCCCTGGAGTCTTTGGAAGGGAGGGTGGGTTCTCAGCTCAGCAAATGCCAGAGCTAAGGGCAGATGGATTCCAGGAAGTAATTATCTGCCTTTACTCAAGATGGTGACTGCCAGAAATGCCAGGAGGTGTTCTTCAAAATGTTTTTTCAGTAAAATAAAGCATGGAGACATGGATGGATGGAGGAGTTTGTTATGAATATTAAAAATGAATTATATAGCATTTTTGGTTTGTGTTACTCAGATGCAGTGCAGTGCCACTTTAAAGTACAGGGGTTGGACAAAAATATGGAAACACTACATGATTTGCAGGTGTGAAAGTGACGACATGTTGCACGTTGAAAGCAAAATGTAACACTCTTTTGCTTACACTGTGTGATGAGACAACTAGTTAATAGGTGAGAAGCCACACTTTTATCATTCACTGCTTGAGCTGCTGCAGTGTCATGTCAGAGCTTGCTAAGCTTCAAAGAGAGTTGTTAGTGCCGCTTAGCTGGTGCCTGTGATGAAGTTGCCAATTTGTCTCATAAAGACTGAGATTGAGCTCTGCAGTACCTTTTGCAGCAGCTGTTTTCTTATTCCGGGTCCCAATCCTGTCCTCTTGTCTGTTTTGATCAGTTGACCATGTCGACTGTGCTTATGCTTATCAGACAACATTTTCCCGGAAACTGTATATGCCGTCATAACCTTTGATACTGTAACTCGCCACACAGCAAGTAAATTGGCAACTTCAGTCACAGAGGTACCAGCTAAGCAGCACCAACAGTTTGCCCTCTTTGAAGCTCAGTAAGCTCTGACATGAATCCACATTACACAGTGAATGAAAAAATTGAGGCTTCCCACCTGTTAGCTAGGTTGTTACCGTCACTTTCATCGCAAAACATGTCATCACTTTCACACCTGCAAATCATGTAGTGTTTCCATATTTTTTTCTAACCCCTGTAAGTCTAAACCCAATCAATAAAATCTCATGTTGGTGTAATTGTTACAGCTCTAGCTTTCAATAAAATTACCTGGTGACTCTGGGAGACAACTGTCTCACAAATGTAAACTTAAAAAAACCTGTGCACACTCACTATAAGTAACACTAATCGGATACGAAGAAATGGACACGAGTAAAAATGTTGCCGCTACGTCCTCATATGTCCACACCACATACAGTATATAATAAACAATATACTTATCAGGACAGCACTACAATGCTGCAATACAAAGGATTCCTGTCAAAGACCTCACAGCACTAAGAGATAATGTATCCCTTTGTGTGACTGAAATCCTAATATAATCCAATGTCCGTACATAAAAACCTCATTGCAGAAATAAAGGAATAAAATCAAAGTCACATCCTTATCAAGTTTCATCCAGATAAGACCCCACCTATCCGAGTGCACAAAGTTATAAACTTGTGGAGTACCATCACCATCTGCTTCTCACTTGATGGAAAGACCTACTGAATTTTGGTCTAGTAGCGCCTTTAACCCTATTGTCCCTAGGTTAAGGGGATATCCTTCGTCTAATGGTACTCAGAGCCTCCAGAGAGGATGAATCACTTGTGGAGTACCATCACCATCTGCCCCTCACCTGATGGAAAGACTTACTGAATTTTGGTCTAGTAGTGTCTTTAGCCCTATTGACCCTGGGTTAAGGGGATATCCTTAGTCTTATGGTACTGAGAGCCTCTGGTGCGATGAATCACTTGTGAAGTACAATCACCATCTGCCTCTCACCTGATGGAAAGACCTACTACATTTCGGTCTAGTAGCGCCTTTAACCCTATTGACCCTGGGTTAAGGGGATATCCTTCGTCTTATGGTACTCAGAGCCTCCGGAGCGGATGAATCACTTGTAGATTACCATCACAATCTGCCCCTCATGTGATGGAAAGACCTACTGAATTTCAGTCTAGTAGTGCCTTTAGCCCCATTGACCCTGGGTTAAGGGGATATCCTTCGTCTTATGGTACTCAGAGCCTCCGGTGCAGATGAATCACTTGTGGAGTACCATCACCATCTGCCCCTTACGTGATGGAAAGACCTACTGAATTTTGGTCTAGTAGTGCCTTTAGCCCTATTGACCCTGGGTTAAGGGGATATCCTTCGTCTTATGGTAATCAGGGCCTCCGGAGCGGATGAATCACTTGTGGAGTACAATCACCATCTGCCTCTTACCTGATGGAAAGACCTACTACATTTCAGTCTACTAGCACCTTTAACCCTATTGACCCTGGGTTAAGAGGATATCCTTTGTCTTATGGTATTCAGAGCCTCCGGTGTGGATGAATCACTTGTGGTGTACCATCACAATCTGCCTCTCACTTGAGGGAAAGACCTACTAAATTTCAGTCTACTAGCACCTTTAACCCTATTGACCCTGGGTTAAGAGGATATCCTTGGTCTTATGGTACTCAGAGCCTCCGGAGCGGATGAATCACTTGTGGTGTACCCTCACCATCTGCCTCTCACTTGAGGGAAAGACCTACTGAATTTCAGTCTAGTAGCGCCTTTAACCCTCTTGACCCTGGGTAAAGGGGATATCCTTCGTCTTATGGTACTCAGAGCCTCCGGTGCAGATAAATGTCTCACAAATGTGTTTCTGTTTTGTCACCCTGTCTCAGATGTCTGATTTCAAAGGACGAGCAGCCGTGATGACACACATTGCACAGACATGGTTTACTTTATCAGTAAACTAGTCCAGAGCAATGATTTGCAGCCAACACTGAATACAAATGTAACCAACAGTACAGCAATGCTAAAAAGAATGAAAAAACAGTTTAGTTCCAGGGGTGGCCAGAGGATGCTAAAAAGCAGATGGTTGATCCACATTTATAGAACCCCCACAGCTGCCCACCTACAAGTGGACAGGGCGTCATTTTGGTGAGTACACATTGCCACGGCTGTGATGCTTTGTATTGCAGTGCAGCAATTTTTACATGACATGCCAAGTTTGACAGGCAGCCTGTCAGACTCTCCTAAGTAAGCGAATGGAACCGCACTGTAAACGCAAGCTAAACACTTAGCTCGCAGTTGGGGTGCGATCTCTTAATGCAAAATCCCTACTCTTAACAGAAAACAAAAAAACACACATCAGGTGGGGGTATCACCTCTTGAATGCCTGCAAACCTTGTCTCGCTGTCCTTTGAAAAGCAATCTATCGCAGATCGATTTTTAGAGAGGGCGTTAAACACTGCTGCTAGTGTGAAAGAAGCTTTTTTTGACAGTTGTTCATGATACAGTGTGTTACCCAGTTATGGTTTAGATCTACTTCAATTATGCAATACGTTTATAAAAATAGTTACTATAAATTTCTGATCACAACTTACTGTAATAGTAGAGATATATATAACACAAAAGCAGTATATTATAAAAAGTGACATATTGAAGGATCAGTTAATGTAAAGATTGTACTCACTTTTGGAAGGACCACAGGCTCATCTTATCTATTAAAATCAGAAGTATTTGAAGTCTGGAAAACTCAACCAGGGAAAGAAATCAAATATTGCTGGTTGAGCAAGTCAGGTTTACATGGTCACCTTAGAAACAATAAAACGTCATCTCACTGGCTGCATTGTCACACACTGCCGAGCTCTCAATCCAAGTAGACTGTCTTGTAGTTAACCTCTTTTGTGCCAGAGGGAACAGGTCTGTGTATACGCTGTAATTAAGATTTCAGGTCATACATGACATTTTTGAAGAGCTCATTAGAAGCATTGTATTACTATGCAAATATAACTACTTTTTTTTTTCTTTAGAATGTTACCAATTATTCAGTTCAAGTCCACAGGTGTGCTTCTGCTGCTGCTTGAGGCTGACAGCCAGGGCCATGGATAAGGGGGTACCACCAGTCCTCCTGTATGGGGCCCAGACCAGCTGGGGGGCCCAGGCAGCTGGGTGAATTGATTATGGGCAGGTTGGGTGATCGGTACAGTGAGGGGGAGCAATTACTGGAACCAATCCCGTGTATGGTTCTCTCTCTGCAGCAGCTGAAAGCCAGCGAGAGGGAGAGAGAATAAGCCAGGTTTCAGCTTCAGCAGAGAGAGCCATACAGGGGATCGGTTCTAGTAATTGTCCCCCCCCCCATCATCCTCTCTGTACACAATATGTTTCCCCCTGCTGCCTAGGACCCCCTATGTGGCCCCACCCCCACAGTGCTGCCAGCTTCCCTTCTTTCCTTCCCACCAGCAGCTGCAAGCACACAGTAAGATCCTGCAGGGGGAAAAGGTCTGGTAAATAGGTCACATTTTACCAGCTCCTTCCTCTCCTGAATGAACATGAGTGATCCGTACTGATCACTCACTGTGTTCATTCATAACTGAAGCATAGTAAATAGTTTGTTTTTCTTTTGAGGGGAGGGGGGGCCTGTCAGGTTGGCTGTATGGAGCCCCATAGTTTATAACAGCAGCCCTGCTGACAGCAGATAATGAGCATCCTGTCAGTAGAGAAAGGAGGAGGAAGCAGTGTCCCAAATAACTCCAGAAATTTGGCAATGTGGAAGATGAATGACGCTCAGACCAATCCCCAGGAGTCAGAGAGGAACAGGGTGTGATGAGATGGCCTCTGATGTCACTCTGGCCATGCCCACTGATGTGTTTCGCCCCTCCCATAGGGGGCTTGGTCACAGAGGATTAAAAAATTCCACAACCCCTTCCAGCAGTTGAACAGACCACCAACATCCACTGACATATTGCAGTTCAATAAAAAAATAAATAAAATGTCCAGCATTTCACCAATAGAATACTGTAAATGGTGATTTTCCCAGCCTCTTACCAGATCTCCAAACCACTTATGCCAAATGGGTCCAACAAAACTTTCAAACACCAACTCTGTGTCTTCTCCTTTATTCACAGGTATCTTCACTCATAGTGTAATAATTCTTAAAATAATGAAAAAACAAATATATTGTGCTCACATGTAAAGGTGCCTTACACCACTGATACATGGCTCACACCCCTAATGTTCGGCCTCTTACAGAATGATCCACTTTAAAATGCAAGTAACTCCACTCAAAGTCAAATCCATAGATATGAAATCCTCCACAGGGTAAGGTAATTTCAAAGTCTCTTCTACAGCCTTCTTAATACACAGCCTCCCAATGAATCAATAATATAAATGTATAATAATTATAATAAGTATAATAAAGTGCAGAAATCCCCATAAAAAACACTTTTTACCATCAATATGCTTACATTAGTATAGGTATACACACTTCCAATGCTCAAAATGTCCACCTGGGTGTTTCTGGTTCCAGCGTCTGATGGCACTTTCTGATGGGTTTTGTCTGCAGACTTTGGCAAAGGAATCCTTGACAAAGTCTACAGACGAAACGCGTCAGTAACATCAGGTGCCAGAACTGGAAGTACCCAGGCTGCCATTTTGGGCACTGGAAGTTTGTGATGATTGGTAAGAGGCCACTTATCACTTGTGTAAGGCAATGTTGTTGGCATGTTTACATGTTAGCAAAATATATTATGGTTTTAAGAATTACTACAATATATGGGTATTTTTTTGGATTTCACATGTGATGAGTTGAACATACCTATGAAGGAAGGAAGCAAGCAACTACAGAAGCTTGTATGTCCACCTGTTAGAACTTGTAGAAGGTATGAACTTGAAGCTGACCAGGTGGCAGCATTGTAAAGCGGGGCAACAGAGGCTTGATGTCAGAATGCCCAGGAAACACCAACCAACCTGGTGGAGAGAGCGTGTAAGAGGGCTGGAGGTGTTTTATCTCTTGCAATGTAAGCTCTTGAGTTTTCATATCCACCTGGCAATTTGGAAGCAGGATGACCTTTGTGAAGCCCTTATAACAGGACAAAGCCCATTGTTCTGATGGCAGAGAGCCACTAGTTCAGAGACACACCCCACAGACATGATAGCTAAAAAGGTCACTTTGCAGGAGAGCTCATCCAAAGAGCGGTCCCTAATGGGTTCAAAGGGTAGGGCAGAGTGAACCAAATTAGGATTCCAAGGAAGCAGAGAGCGCTTTTAGGGTAGTTTAATCTGAGAAATACCCCGTATAAAGGTTTTTACCAGGGTCTATTAATATCCAGCTTGTGACCTGTACTGTACGATGAAGAAAAGCAAATTAAGTCACTCCGTGGGACCTGGGGGCCACACTTAAACTCAAAATTGTGCAAGTTGCTCATCCTTTGACAAGTACTAATACAAAAAGTTTTTATTTTCGCAGAGCCACAACTATAAAAGTTTGGGTACACATGTGACAGCACAAGGCAGTGTTCTCATCCCTCCTGTTCACTTTGGTAACTGAGCCATATTGAGCAAGTCCAGCTCTCCAGATGTTGAAGGCCTTAAAAGTGTCATTGTGGAGAAACAAATCACTACATGACATACTGACTTATCTGTTAGACCCAAATCAGTAAAAACATAATATTTTGAGTTTGGAAATATAAGCCCATACATGTGCACATGTAAACGGGAATGCTGCTGCATACAGCGTTTTCTGTAACGCATCTCAGCAAAATGACACTGTAGCTGTACTCCTAATGTACACCCACAAACAAGAGCCATGAAGATCATTCAGGAGTGATGTTTGGTAAATACATTGCTAAAAATAAAGCAAAAGAAAAATCAGTCAAAACATTCCATAGAAATAATGTGCATCTATAACCCAAAAGTTGTTTTTTGTTTTGTATAGGGTAGGATTTACAACTCTTTGGTGCTCTGTAAGAAATATTTCAATTCACTTTCTGTTCTGGGACATTTTTGCCAGATCGTAAGGGACATTCTGCAGTAGGAAAACAGGCAGCAATAAAAAGCTGACATTGGCTACTAAGGCTGTAATGTAAAACATCCACAAACCTCTCCCCCCCCCCCCCCCCCCACTTACAGAATCCAGAGGTTCTTCAACCCACCGGTCACATTTGGCATAGCTGTGTGGGTGAAGCCTGCACAGTTTCTTTATACATTTTTTTCAGAGTGAATAAAAAAAAAAACTACAAGACTCATTTGCTATTGCAGTAGAGGGACTATAGTTCTCTATGGAGCACGAGTGCAGTGACATCTAGAGATGAGCGAATTATTCAAAAATTCGATTCGGCTGATTCGGCGAATTCGTGGAATAAATTCGATTCGAGTCGAATATATTCGCTGCAAATTTAACTTATAAAAAGGGTGTTTCTAGGCTTCAGAGAGCCTTTATATTAGTGCAGAACACTGTACCTTTAATTTAAATGCCCTTGGAGTCTGCTGGGGAAGAGAAATAATCATGTCAGTCAGTATGACATGCAGATGAGTGCCGTCGATCTTAGAATCACCGCACACTTCACTCATTTGGGCAGTCACGGGGCCAAAACCAGAGTGTGGAGCCACAGTGTGGCGGTGGAGGCAGCAGCAATGGGAGGCCATACAGCACCCTATGAAAAAATGGAACCCACCAGCAGTGTGAGGAGACCTGAAAGTGGCACATGGCAGAGTGTGGCGATGGAGACAGCAGCAATGGGAGGCCGTACAGGGACCCATGACACACTCTGGACCTGGCAGCAGCATGAGGAGGCGGTACAGGGGCCCATGACAGATTACGGGCCTGGCAGCAGCATGAGGAGTCGGTACGGGGGCCCATGGCAGATTACGGGCCTGGCAGCAGCAATGGGAGGCCCGTAATCTGCCAGCACCCTATGACAAAATGGAACCCACCAGCAGTGTGAGGAGACCTGAAAGTGGCACATGGCAGAGTGTGGCGATGGAGACAGCAGCAATGGGAGGCCGTACAGGGACCCATGACACACTCTGGACCTGGCAGCAGCATGAGGAGGCGGTACAGGGGCCCATGACAGATTACGGGCCTGGCAGCAGCAATGGGAGGCCCGTAATCTGCCAGCACCCTATGACAAAATGGAACCCACCAGCAGTGTGAGGAGACCTGAAAGTGGCACATGGCAGAGTGTGGCGATGGAGACAGCAGCAATGGGAGGCCGTACAGGGACCCATGACACACTCTGGACCTGGCAGCAGCATGAGGAGGCGGTACAGGGGCCCATGACAGATTACGGGCCTGGCAGCAGCATGAGGAGTCGGTACGGGGGCCCATGGCAGATTACGGGCCTGGCAGCAGCAATGGGAGGCCCGTAATCTGCCAGCACCCTATGACAAAATGGAACCCACCAGCAGTGTGAGGAGACCTGAAAGTGGCACATGGCAGAGTGTGGCGATGGAGACAGCAGCAATGGGAGGCCGTACAGGGACCCATGACACACTCTGGACCTGGCAGCAGCATGAGGAGGCGGTACAGGGGCCCATGACAGATTACGGGCCTGGCAGCAGCAATGGGAGGCCCGTAATCTGCCAGCACCCTATGACAAAATGGAACCCACCAGCAGTGTGAGGAGACCTGAAAGTGGCACATGGCAGAGTGTGGCGATGGAGACAGCAGCAATGGGAGGCCGTACAGGGACCCATGACACACTCTGGACCTGGCAGCAGCAAGAGGAGGCGGTACAGGGGCCCATGGCAGAGTGGCGAAGCGTAAGCAGCTTAAATTGAAGGCCATACAGAGGCCTATGTTAAAAATAATAACATGTTTGGGGCATGATTCATGGCGGATTTAGTCAGTTGTGTCAGGAACTGGTGGTTTGAAATCCAGACTAATCCACGCCTGATTCATTTTCACAAACGTGAGTCTCTCCACACTTTGGGTGGACAGTCGTGTCCTCCGCGGAGTTACAATACCTCCTGCCGCACTAAACACGCGCTCCGATGCCACCCTACTGGCCGGGCATGACAGCCTTTCAAGGGCAAATTCAGCTAGTTGGGGCCAAAGGTCAAGTTTCGTTGCCCAGTATTCAAGGGGATTGTCTACCTCGGTTGGCAGGGTGCTGTCCAAGTAGGCCCAAGCCTGTTGTTTGAGGTCCTGCTCCAGGTCCACCTGATGCTGCTGCTGCTGCGGCTGGTTAGTAGTTTCCTCACTGTGCTGGTGAAGAAAGCTACTCATCATCGACTGCAGACTGAGGCAGCCGCTGCTGGTGGAGCTGCCACTGCTCCTACCACCCCACCCCTCCCCTGCTGCCATGGCAGCGGAACGCGAGCGCACAGGGCCCACAGTGTCTGAGGATGGACGTTGGCGCAGAAAGGCAGAGACCAACTGACTACATAGGTGGTTTTTATAGTACGTTATTTTGGCCTCCCTCTCAGCAGGTGTGAAAAAGGCCACCATTTTTGAACGGTAGCGAGGGTCCAACAAGGTGGACAGCCAAAAGTCATCCCTCTGTCTGATGGTTATTATTCGGCTGTCGCTACGCAAGCAACCGAGCATGCTATGGGCCATTTGTGCAAAGGAATGCGAGGGACTCCCTGCCTCCATCTCCACAGCATACTGCCACGGTGCGTCTGGGTCCTCTGTCTCCTCCTCCTCCTCTACCAGATGCTCCTGCTCCTCCACTCCTGTCCGCTGAGTGGAAAAACCACCCATTTCACTCAATAATTCCTGAGCACCAATGTCCTCCTCTACCTCCTCCTCTTCTTCCTGTGCTGCCCCCACAGGGGTCATGTGGCGTTGAGATCTGTGCGCCACGTCTACCGCACCCTGACCAGCCATTGTTAACAGCATTTGTTCCAGGACGTGCAACAGAGGAATGACGTCGTTCATCCCATAGTCCTGCCGACTCACGAATAGCGTGGCCTCCTCAAAGGGCCTGAGCAAGCGGCAGGTGTCACGCATGAGCTGCCAATGGCTGACATCTAAGTTACACAGGGGAGTACCTTTATCCGCTTGTAACATCAGGAAATCGGTGATGGCCTTTCGCTGTTCGTAAAGACGGTCTAACATATGTAGGGTTGAATTCCACCTTGTTGCAACGTCGCAGATCAGGCGATGCTGTGGAATTCCGTTCTGCCGCTGCAGCTCAAGGAGGGTGTGCTTTGCGGTGTAGGAATGGCTGAAATGCATGCAAAGTTTACGTGACATTTTAAGGATGTCTTGCAGTGGGATGGTGGATTTTAGGAACCGCTTGACAACCAGATTGAACACGTGAGCCATGCATGGCGCATGGCAAAACCTTCCTTGACGCAGAGCAGACACCATGTTCTTTCCGTTGTCGGTCAACATGGTTCCGATTTTCAGTTTGCGCGGAGACAGCCATCTGTCGATTTCTCTGTTCATTACACTCAGAAGTTCCTCCCCTGTGTGACTACGTTCGCCAAAGCATACCAGGTGCAGCACAGCGTGACACCGTTGCGCCCTGCACATGTGATATGCCGGTCGGGTAATGGGACTTGGCACGGGGGTGGCGGCTGAGGACACGGCGGAAGAAGAGGTGGTAGAGGCAGACATCTTTGCTGGACCAAGGACGTGCAAACGTGGAGGCAAAAGCGGCGTGACCTGTCCAAGTTGCTGGTGCGGCTGTGCCGGCACCACGTTCACCCAGTGGGCCGTAAATGACATGTACTGTCCCTGACCGTAGTTACAGCTCCACACGTCGGCGCTGCCGTGCACTTTGGCAGAGACCGACATGCTCAAAGACTGGCCCACCATCTCTTCTACATGTGAATGCAGGGCTGGCACTGCCTTTTTGGCGAAGAAATGCCGGCTTGGCACTCTCCACCGCGGCTCGGCACAAGCCATCATTTCTCGGAAAGGTGCTGAGTCCACCACTTGGAAAGGGAGGGACTGCAGCACCAGCAACTTGGACAGGAGGACGTTCAGCTTCTGCACCGTCGGGTGCATGCTCGCAAACTGTTGTCTCTTGGAAACGGATTCCAAGAGAGACTGCTGACGGAATCCGTGAAGAGGAGTAGCAGGAGAAGGAGCATCTGAACGAGCGTAAGATGCCAACGAGCGACAACTCCCCTCAGCAGAGGTGTTGGAGCCTTGACTGGCTGATAGAGGGCGATTGACGTCGGGTGACGGAGCAAGTAACGGAGCGGGTGATGGAGCGGGGGCTGGGCAGGCAGAACCGCCGTATCTTTATCACGGTTTTCCCAGGCCACCGAATGGCGACGCTGCATATGCTGACGCAACGCTGTAGTCCCAACATGGGCCCCCTGGCCACGCTTGACTTTCTGCCCACATAGTCGACATACGGCTACGTTTACTTCCTCGGGTGGCTTGACGAAAAATTGCCACACCGCCGAGTAGGAAACTTTGCCCCCGCTACTCCTCACTGGCTGACTGCTACTTCCTCCGTGCACACCGGCACCACTACTGGCCGTGGTGGTAGGCTGCAGTGGAGCTGGTGCTCTACTCCGTGGCCGTTTGCCTCCACTGACACTGCTGCGACCCTGCTGCCACCTGGGCAACCCACCGACTGTTTTGCTCGCTGCCAAGCTGGCACCCTCTTCTCCTGATGATGCGGAAGCAATAGCCTGATGACGACGAGGCTGCCAAGTGCGATCAGCCTCATCATCATCAATTAGGGTCTCCGCCTCACTACTAGCCCCCTCGGCTGCGTGTGGGTCAGGAGACAGACCTGTCTCTAGTCCGGCTACCGAGCCACTCTCCTCGCCAGTACTTCTTCGCCTGGCTGCTGAAGAGGCGGATGTCTCCCCCCGTTCCTGACCGCCCTCTGTTAGCTCTTCCTCACTGTACAGTGGGGCTGAGCCCACAGCATGCGATACTTCGCTTGGTGAGGGAACACCAAAGGACAGGGGCAGGTAGAGGACACGTGATTTCAGTGGGCTTGCTCCCGGGCCATGCCAACTAACGGTTGTGTCTGACGTACCCACCGACCGTTGGCTGTAGGTTTCAGAGGTGACCTGGGAAGAGGAAGACGACCGAGCCAACCAATCGATGACGGCAGGGTTGTCGGTGGAGACACGACCACTGGATGACACCGGGAGCACTGGCCTCTGGCTGCGACTAGTGCTGCCTCGACCCCTTCCTCTGCTGCCACGTCTGCTCGCTCCCGAAACATTGCCTCCTCTGCCACTCCTCTGCGTGTTGTCTGACATACTCTTTAATTCAACAATTCTGTGTTCCTGAGTAACGATTCTGTGTCCCTGAGTAACGATTCTGTGTCCCTGAGTAACGATTCTGTGTCCCTCAGTAACGATTCTGTGTCCCTGAGTAACGATTCTGTGTCCCTCAGTAACGATTCTGTGTCCCTGAGTAACAATTCTGTGTCCCTGAGTAACGATTCTGTGTCTGTCCCTGAGTAACGAATCTGTGTCCCTGAGTAACGATTCTGTGTCACGACCACTGGATGACACCGGGAGCACTGGCCTCTGGCTGCGACTAGTGCTGCCTCGACCCCTTCCTCTGCTGCCACGTCTGCTCGCTCCCGAAACATTGCCTCCTCTGCCACTCCTCTGCGTGTTGTCTGACATACTCTTTAATTCAACAATTCTGTGTCTGTCCCTGAGTAACAATTCTGTGTCCCTGAGTAACAATTCTGTGTCCCTGAGTAACAGTTCTGTGTCCCTCAGTAACGATTCTGTGTCCATGAGTAACGATTCTGTGTCCCTGAGTAACGATTCTGTGTCCCTGAGTAACGATTCTGTGTCCCTGAGTAACGATTCTGTGTCCCTGAGTAACGATTCTGTGTCCCTGAGTAACGATTCTGTGTCTGTCCCTGAGTAACGAATCTGTGTCCCTGAGTAACGATTCTGTGTCCCTGAGTAACAATTCTGTGTCCCTGAGTAACGATTCTGTGTCCCTAAGTAACGATTCTGTGGCCCTAAAGTCTCTTTTGCCCTAACTCTGTCCCTAATACAGACAGGTCTGTCTCTCTTGAATGACCGGAGGCTAATGGAGAATTGTAAGATGGCCGCAATTTATAGCTCCACCATTACACAGTGCTGGCTGGCTGGCTGCTGATTGGCTAATGCGATCACATGTCATGAATGAATGCATTATGGGTCAGCGTGCCTTGTCTGCGCGCCTTCCCAGAGACCCCCGCTCCGTCGCCACACATGTCGCCGCCATTTTTGGGAAAATTCGATTCGTGCATCCGAAGTTTGCTAATTTTCGGATTCGGCGCGAATCGAATTTGTCCTGATCTTCGAAACTAATTCCACTTCGCCAAGTTCGATTCGCTCATCTCTAGTGACATCACATGTAGTCCATTGATACTTCCTTCAGCTCCATAACTGAAAGTCCATACCTCAGTCCAGACCTGAGCTGGAGGAAAAGTCCCCTAAACACTGGGGTTTTTCCTCCCCTCTCTTTTTACCAGGGTCGGGCTTTGCTTTCCTTCTCATTTCATTTTGAGTACTGAATTCCTGTATAGATTTCTAAACATCTGCTGTTATATGAACTATATAACTGTTATAAGTGGTGGGTGCTCATTTTACTTACATGCATGTATTCTTTCTGGTTATAGACAGATTGAATAACATTGAAGCTGCTTTATGCGATATGACAGAACTGGGGTGTCTCTAGTCCGGCTACCGAGCCACTCTCCTCGCCAGTACTTCTTCGCCTGGCTGCTGAAGAGGCGGATGTCTCCCCCCGTTCCTGACCGCCCTCTGTTAGCTCTTCCTCACTGTACAGTGGGGCTGAGCCCACAGCATGCGATACTTCGCTTGGTGAGGGAACACCAAAGGACAGGGGCAGGTAGAGGACACGTGATTTCAGTGGGCTTGCTCCCGGGCCATGCCAACTAACGGTTGTGTCTGACGTACCCACCGACCGTTGGCTGTAGGTTTCAGAGGTGACCTGGGAAGAGGAAGACGACCGAGCCAACCAATCGATGACGGCAGGGTTGTCGGTGGAGACACGACCACTGGATGACACCGGGAGCACTGGCCTCTGGCTGCGACTAGTGCTGCCTCGACCCCTTCCTCTGCTGCCACGTCTGCTCGCTCCCGAAACATTGCCTCCTCTGCGTGTTGTCTGACATACTCTTTAATTCAACAATTCTGTGTTCCTGAGTAACGATTCTGTGTCCCTGAGTAACGATTCTGTTACAGTCACCTTATGAACTTTTATTCATTTATCATTATATGTACCTTATTTTATTTTAATTTGATTTTTAGTGCTGCACATTTCTTTTATCTTGGTTATTTGAGGTTTATTGTTTACCTTTAGTGCTTAGCGGCTGACTTTCTTGATGTGTGCTCGCATTTGTATATTATTAATAAAAAGCATTGACACTGTACTAATGACATTGGGCAGGAAGGGGTTAACTTTTAGGGGATCAAAGGGTTAACTGTGTGCTGTTTTACCTTGGAGACATGCTGTTATGTATTTCTCTGATGTGCAGAGAAATACAAAAAACAGTATGTGCTTGGTGGCAGAAGAAAGACCTGTGTTTAGACACAGGTCTCTCTCCCCTGTCAACTTTGCCCAGCGATCGCCAGGTGCTGGTGGGGAATCTCCGGCAGGGACCTTGTGATTGACATGCCCTGCCGTCAATGGCAGCACGGGTAGGGGGGCAGACAAGCTCCCTACCCAGAAATGCAAATCACATAAATATATGCAATTTTACGCAGCCCTGCCACCCTGTAACAGTGGCTCTACTATAGGGCGGCGGGGAAGTGGTTAACTTAGGGAAAAAAAATTATATATATATATATATATATATATACTACAAAATACTCCCACAAATGCAGGCCATTGATTGCAAACAAGATTTGTTAATTTGAACACACAAAGTATTTTTTTTCTATAAAATGAATTGAAGACTATGTTGCAAAAATGAATACACCCCAGTGAAAATCCTAGAAGCAAAGCTAAATTTTGGACAACAAAATCCTAATTAACAAGAATTCAACTACAGGTGAGTCTAATTGTTCATTAAACAGGTGTGCAACAAATATAAAAGGGTGTTACTTAAAGAAAACCCTACCCCATTTCATGATGTCAGCAATGGCACCACATGGAAGAGAAATGTCAGAAGGCCTGAGAAATAAAATAATTTCTTTACACAAGAAAGGTGAAGGCTACAAGAAGATCAGCAAAGCTTTACTTATCAGTCAGAATACTGTAGCAGAAGTGATACAAAAATGTAACAATAATGGAACTGAATCCATCTCAGCGACGTACATTTGTTTTTTTTTTTCTCCCTCAGAGATGGTTTCTTTTAACATTCTGCTAAAACTGTGAAGTAGTACTGGTTGGACCTTGAAGAAGGGGACATACCCCAAAAGCTTCTCCTGAAAATTGTATGTTAGTGCAAATAAAAGAAAAAAAAGTATCACAAACAGTACTCAATTGTTTCTGAAGAACAGATTGAAAGTGATTCAGTGGCCAAGTATGTCTCCTGATCTGAACCCAATCGAACACCTATGGGGAATTCTGAAGAGACAAGTTGAGCATCACTCTACATCCAGCATCCAGGCTCTAAAAAAAAGGTCGTTCTTGAAGAATGGAAAAAGATCGATGTTGCAATATGTCATCAACTTGTTCATTCCATGCCTAGAAGACTTGGTGCTGTCCTTACAAATCATGCAGGTCGTACAAAATACTAGATGGAGTAGTATTTGTTGTGGGGTGTATTCATTTTTGCATCAACAGTTTTTTTTAGAGTAAAACTGAAGATTTTGTCATCTAAGTTATATTAACCTTACTTTCATGTAATGAGCTAAACAAATGTTCTATAAAACAAAATTTTGGAACTTGTTCTTGTGCTCATTGAGGTATTGATCAAAATCTTACTTTTCATAAAGGGTGTACTCATTTTTGCTGAGCACTGTGTGTATGTGAAAAAAAAATATATATATACAGTGGGACAAAAAAGTATTTAGTCAGCGACCAATTGTGCAAGTTCTCCCACTTACAAAGATGAGAGAGGCCTGTAATTGGCATCATAGGTAGACCTCAACTATGAGAGACAAAATGAGAAAACAAATCCAGACAATCACATTGGCTGATTTGGAAAGAATTTATTTGCAAATTATGGTGGAAAATAAGTATTTGGTCACCTACGAACAAGCAAGATTTCTGGCTCTCACAGACCTGTACCTTCTTCTTTAAGAGGATCCTCTGTCCTGCACTCATTACCTGTATCAATGGCACCTGTTTGAGGTTGTGGACAGGTGTCTTTTATACTGATAACAAGTTCAAACAGTCACACTCCAGACTACACTATGGTGAAGACCACAGAGCTGTCGAAGGACACCAGAAACAAAATTGTAGACCTGCACCAGGCTGGGAAGACTGAATCTGCAATAGGCAAGCAGCTTGGTGTGAACAAATCAACTGTGGGAGCAATAATTAGAAAATGGAAGACATATAAGACCACTGATAATCTCCCTCAATCTGGGGCTCCACGCAAGATCTCACCCCGTGGGGTCAAAATGATCACAAAAACGGTGAGCAAAAATCCCAGGACCACACGGGGGGACCTAGTGAATGACCTGCAGAGAGCTGGGACCAACGTAACAAAGGCTACCATCAGTAACACACTACGCCGCCAGGGACTCAGATCCTGCAGTGCCAGACATGTCCCCCTGCTTAAGCCAGTACATGTCCGGGCCCGTCTGAATTTTGCTAGAGAGCATTTGGATGATCCAGAAGAGGATTGGGAGAATGTCATATGGTCAGATGAAACCAAAATAGAACTGTTTGGTAGAAACACAACTCGTCGTGTTTGGAGGAGAGAGAATGCTGAGTTGCATCCAAAGAACACCATACCTACTGTGAAGCATGGGGGTGGCATCATCATGCTTTGGGGCTGTTTCTCCACAAAGGGACCAGGACGACTGATCCATGTACAGGACAGAATGAATGGAGCCATGTATCGTGAGATTTTGAGTGCAAACCTCTTTCCATCAGCAAGGGCATTGAAGATAAAACGTGACTGGGTCTTCCAACATGACAATGATCCCAAACATACCGCCCGGGCAACAAAGGAGTGGCTTCGTAAGAAGCATTTCAAGGTCATGGAGTGGCCTAGCCAGTCTCCAGATCTCAACCCCATAGAAAACCTTTGGAGGGAATTGAAAGTCCCTGTTGCCCAGCGACAGCCCCAAATCATCACTGCTCTAGAGGAGATCTGCATGGAGGATGGGCCAACATACCAGCAACAGTGTGTGCCAACCTTGTGAAGACTTACAGGAAACGTTTGGCCTCTGTCATTGCCAACAAAGGATATACAACAAAGTATTGAGATGAACTTTTGATATTGACCAAATACTTATTTTCCACCATAATTTGCAAATAAATTCTTTCCAAATCAGCCAATGTGATTGTCTGGATTTGTTTTCTCATTTTGTCTCTCATAGTTGAGGTCTACCTATGATGCCAATTACAGGCCTCTCTCATCTTTGTAAGTGGGAGAACTTGCACAATTGGTGGCTGACTAAATACTTTTTTGCCCTACTGTATATATTTTTTTTATTATTTTCCCCTGTGTTGGTGTTAGAGAAATTCCCCCCCCCCCTTTCCCTGACCTGGGGACAACCCTTTTACCATACAGGCAGTTAGGAATCTCTCCAAGAGCCTCCGATGGTAGTAAAACCTGACAAGAATTCTAATTCTTCCCAGCTGTATCCATACTAAAAAAAATTTTTTGGCTATAGATACACTTTACGGAGATAAATAAAAGCATACATTTTCACTATGGAATCCAGTATGGACAAGATGACAAGTGTACACTATAGTCAAAACTGTAAACTAAATGTTCATATACCTCAGGTTCCTTTCTGCCTCGCACATACAGAAACCATGTATTAAAATAACTAAGAATTTACTTATTACAGGCTTGAGGAAGTACATTGCCTCACCTAGTGACTCCCTATGGAGCAGTGTGTGCTTAAAATGAAGTATGTGAAATTTCCAACTTTAACACAGTCACTGAAAGTATTAAAGTAACATCAAACCGTCATTTAAAAAAAAAAAAAAAACATGCTAAATTTACCTGCTCTGTGCTCCTCTTCTGGGGGTCCCTGACCAGCACTCCAGGCTCTTCCTCTTCAGCAAGTGCCCCCATTGAAAAACGCTTTTCATGGGGCACCTGTGCGGGCTCGCTCCCAGCATTTGACAGCTCTACTATCAATTTTCCCAGTGAGGAGGGAGACAGTGACAAGAACCGCTGCTATCGTGTACATTGCTGGATCGGATCAGGCTCAGGTAAGTATGGGGGGGGCTGGGGGATCCTGCAGCACAGAAGGGTTCTTTTTTTACCTTCATGCATAGAATGCATGAAGGTAAAAAACCTTAAGGCTTTAGAACCACTTTGGCTAGCTGCCTGGAAATGCATTTTATAACATTTTTATAAGCATAATACTAACGCATAAACATTCAGATGATGCCTGTTATTAAATGAACAAGATTTTGGACATTTGTTTAGAAAATGCATAAAAATCCCAGGATCCTTTTAAATTGATCATTTTCTTTCTCCATCCTTGCATATCTTCCTGCATTTTTAAAAGATGTGCCCACATGACTTGTACACTGCTTTCCTTTTTCTGTGTAGCACTCGGCTGTGGACGGGTTTGAATGATACACACATTACATACATATGCCACCACTATTCAACTACATAACTCAGCAATGTGGCTTCCTTGGTACTGGGGGCAGGATTATGCAATGTATATGGTTTCATTTTCTGCACAAGCCAAAAAGAAGAGACATAGGACTGCATACCTCCCTAGCATCAGAGACTGGTAACAATGGTTCAGAATGGGCTTTATTTCACAGGTTTATTGGTCCAGCTCACCACCTACAGGAATATCCATATGGAACACTAGCAGCTTTGAGAAGACACACCTTGTAAGCCCAGGCAGTGCATTCATGGCTAGGCTCAGAGAAAGCAGTTGGGTAACACTGGGAATCAATCAAGCAGGAATAGGGAAACAGCTTGTAAATTACAAGGATGCTTAGTGCAACACAGGAGTGGAGAAGGTGAGTAACACATTAGAAAACATTGGTCATATAGACACATGAGAGTAATCTGGCAGTTTATAGGAGTGTCACTGACACAGTGAATGATAGGATTAGGCCTCTTACACATCGAGTTTGCTCAGCTCCTCTGAACGCCTTTTCTTCCTGGCAAGAGAAAAGCTGCTTAAAAAACGTGGTAAAAGCCGCATACTGCACAAGTTTATGCAAAGTTGCACACATTTTTGTGTGTTTGAGAGTTAACCACTTCAATACTGAGCACTTTTACCCCCTTCCTGCCCGGGCCAATTTTCAGCTTTCAACGCTTTGAATGACAATTGCGCAGTCATGCAAAACTGTACCGATATGAAATTTTTATCTTTTTTTCACACAAATAGAGCTTTCTTATATGCTAAACAAAAAAACATCTGAAACTTTTGAAAAAAAACACCACTTTTCTTTGTTTGTTATAAAATGTTGCAAATAAATAACATTTCTTCATAAAATCAGGTCAAATATATTCTGCTACATTTCTTTGGTGAAAATAATAATAATTGAATTTGTATTTTTTATTACATTTTTTGTTTTACTATTTTATTTTTCAGAACACTGTGACCAAAACAATACAATGTTACCATAGTAACATTGAACTACTCTGGGCAAGTGATCAGGATTTGTTTTTTAACACATCATGATTGCTAATACCAATGTATTTCATTGATATTTGCAATCATTGCTATGGAATGAAACTGATTCATTCAGTCTTTTGTGATTAGCTGTGGTTGGGCAAAACTGATCAAATGATACAGATGGGCTGTGATTGGCCCTGTCTGTATCATGTGACTGCCTTGACCAGTCACAGCTAACAACATAATTGTATACAATAGATGGCATGACATGAAGCCATCCACTGTATACAATTGACATGTGATCTGCTGTGATTGGTCACAGCGGTCACATGACACTGGCAATGGGCTGGTGTAGTGATACGTCATCGGCTGTGTCCCATGGGCACAGCCGGTGACAGATCGCGCTGCTGCGTGGCCGCATGAGCGGCTTGTTTTGACAGGACGTCATGAGGAGTGTCCTGCCCGGCCATCAATCTGCTATAGGCGGGGCAGGAAGGTGTAGTTAATGTATTCTATTGGCAACAATATATTGTTTTTTTTCTGGCCAATAGAATGCATTAACGTGCATAAACATGTCTAGCGTTTACATGCATTAATAGGAGTTTCATGTTTTTTCTGACCCAATGCTCCTCTTCTGAACGCACTGTATACCTTTTTTCTGCCCTTAAGAGCCTGTGTGGGCATGGACACATAGGCTAACATAGTGGTGCGTTTAGAGGCAGAAAAAAAAACGCCAAGCAGCTTTACAAGTGAGTTTTTTGAGCCCAGTGTGCATGAGGCCCTAAGTTTCAACCTGCATTCTGCTTATGTGGCCACATTGTGCAATATCCAGAAAATCAGTGCTTTGGGGGATCACAGCATCAATATAGAATACAAAAACCCCCTATTAGTCCATTTACCTAACATAATTCAATTAAAAAATATATATTTATAGTAATAATGAGCAGACAAATGTGCCATTTGTGGAAAAAAAAAGGATACTCATCATCATGTAAAATGTACAAAGATCAAAAATGTTTATTGGTGGAAACATAAAAACAAGGTATACAATATTATATACTCAACATATTTAACAACAATGCAATATGATATATACACAAATAGCTTAAAACCAAGCCAGATCCTCATTTAGACAGCTACCATTTTAAAGTATTTTCAGGATCTCTTGTTTTTGTTTTTAAAATATACACAGGATAGGAAGTAATGAGAAAAGCAACAGGCTAAGGAAAATGTAGCAAGAAGTTTGATCAATGTGTACACAGGTCAGCAAGTGATTCATTTCCTGAAGAATTTCTGTAAGTATTAAAAAAAAAAAAAAAATCCCTGCTCCTGGAATTTTAGCAAATGATGAAATCATGACACAGGACATAAAGTGGGTAGCTTTTATTACATAATCAATAGTTCCTCCTGTAGAAATTGTATGTGACTGGTATAACTTAGTGATACAAGATACCAAATATTACATGAATAAAAAAAAACGTGATTAGAAAAAAAAAAAAAAAAAAAAAGGGAGTGAACCTCAAGGAAGACGAGTGGGCAAAGCAAAACAGTGGAATTATGGGGAAGACGACGCTAACATTACCTATTTTTTTTTTTTAACTAGATACTAATATTAACCCATGGGGAATAAACCTTAAAGCCAAAAGTTCTTTATAAATGACTTACTGGCACTGATTATTAATAAGTTAAAGGGCAACAAGTCTACTAACTCATAACGAGCCAGCAATAATCTTCCATTGCTCTGACTGGCTGCTGTGGGTTATTGTATATCAGTGGCTTTTTAAATATGACTCAGTGTCTCTATTAACTTCATGGAACCTTTTAAACACATTTTCAAACCACAGTAACAACTTCTGTCACTTGTTAGGAGCTAAACTATGTCCATATACATATAATCCTGAGGCAGTCTGCAAAGGCCAAAATACAGTCATAAAAATATCAAGTATTCCACAATATATAGCTAAAAGCATAAAACAATGCATTTATAAACTTTAGTGCAAAAAGCTTTGCTGTTAAAAAGAAAAAAAAAAAGGCAAAGAAGTAATTTGTATTTCTTATCATGAATGAATGGATGGTTCAGCAAAGAAACCATACACACAAATTAAAAAAAAAAAAGTAAAATGTTTATTGAACACTGCTCATAAACATCAGACTACTGTTTCAGGAGTATTGCACAAAAGTGTATCTAAAAAGAATAAACGGTTATAAAGGTTCAGTCCACCAAAACACAACATTTATCATTTTCATGTGGACCTTCTGTAAAAATTGGACTGACAGCCCCGTACCAGGTATTAAGAAATGGGCGTAAATATTGGCCAAAAATACAGCGTTTTGAAAACGTTAACAAACCTATCTTAGGACCTAGTCGATGAGGTGATGTCAACTTGCTGGATACGGAGAAGAAAGCTGGGTGCGCATTTGCACAGGATTTTGTGCACACAGCTATCCCCGCATGCAGTGGTGAGGTGCAGTGATGTCACCGACACCTCCAGGAACTGTAAGAAGCCAAGTACTGAGGCAGATGCGTTTTTTTTTTTCCCCATAAAACAATGTATATGGCAACTGTTGATGTACCCTTTCTTCCTTTACAAGCGGTGCAGGGCTGTCATCTAAGCATACCTTCCATTTTCATGGAAAGTCTGCTTTTAGTGTATTGTTTGGATCACCTGTTTAATCCTGTCAAAAAGTCTCAAAGCCCCGATGCAGCTGGAAGAGACCTAATATGATTACATTCTTTGTAATATGAATTAAGCTGAAAATAAAAAGGGAGTGGGATCTTCAGGTGCCAGACTCTGTGATGAAGACCATATTCACCTAGCAAACCTGCTGGCATCGGCTAAAATTGCTTTTAAAATCTTAAATTGGTCTGATCATTTTAAGAACTATATAAGGCCTTTATGAACAGGTATCATTTGGTAGCATTAAAGGGTGTTTATCATACCCTAAGATTAAGATTTTTTTTTTGAGCTGGTTAAGTGACAAGAATAAAACATATAAAATCTACACCTACAATGAGTATTATCAAGTTATCCCAACCATTTATATAGCTGACTGTTAATGTTGACATGAGAAAGTTTTTTTAAGATAAAGTAGGCAGGGCTGCATACACAGACAAATACATATTGCATGCATCTATCTTTGTTAGTTCACAAACAAGAATTGAAAAATGTATTTGCCTGTACACTAAGATGTCAGCTGTAGATTATCCATAAGCAAGGTAAGAAAATGAAGTTAATCAACAACAGGTTAATATTTAAATAGACCAACATTAGTAAAGAATTCTGACATATTGCACAAAACTTGTTGCACCAGATTAACTGTTAGCTGATAACAATACCTGGAAAATGAAAAAAAAGGCTTGTGACCTTTATTTTAGCAAAGTGAAAAATCCTCTGTTTTAATGCTGTTACGAGAATGAACTATAAACATCCCTTTTGTATTCCTTCACAGTACATAAAACCTTCATTATTTATAAATTTTGTGCTTTTTTTTTTGTCTTTTAAAAAGGTGTTCTTCCAGCAGATGCCTTTATTAATGGCTGAATGTTTTCCACCAAAAGAAGTTGGAGCAATTTAAGCAATAAGGTTCTATGAACACTGGTTTAAAAATGTTGCTCCTTGAGTTTAGCGGTTTGCCTGGAGAAACAACTGTTATCCTAGGTGTCCATGCACATTAGGTCGCTTAGAAACATGTTTTAAGCTCAGCGTTTAGAGGCAGAGAAAAAAAAAAAAAAACCCTTCTGATTTGCATTTTTGGGAGCAGTTTTCTGGCAGTAAAAAAATGCTAAATGCTCCTAAATGCTGCAAAATGCTCCTAAATCTAGTACAAAAAATGCTCAATGTTAGTTTTTTTGCGCTCGTGTGCATGGACCCGAAAAGTTTTACTCTCAACATGTTAACTAAACAAGCAATGTTCAGCATTACACCAAAACATTACTTATCCTAGTTGTGACTTTCCTGGGATCCAGCCTATTGATCCCTACTGGTTAATCTCTGCGGTTTTATGTTTTTCTTTCATGTTATTGTTGTGGCAATCCATATACATAAAAAAGAAAACCTACCATATGTTCAAAGCTGCATGTACGCTAAGCTCGCCTGGACGGAAGCTCTCCTGGATGCTGAAAAAAGCTAAACGTGGCAAAAACGCGTGTAAACGCAGTTAGTCACGTTTAGTGCATGGGCATTTACTTGTTTTATTAGCCAGAGTACTTGCCACTGAAATGAATAAACGCGGCTAGCGCTTAGGCGTGCTTACTTGTGCTTTGCTGTCCAAAACATTCCTCTCCTGAAGTGAGTCTTCTGCGTTCAGAAAAGGGACATTTAACTGCCCATAAAGGCTGCTGCTAATCAAAGAAAAAAGCCTATGTGTGCATGGACACATTGGCTTTTATTGAGTTGCATCTAGGGGCTTTGGCAAAAAATGGCCAAAAGCTTGTAAACTCATATTTAGGAGCAGCAGTGTACATGAGGCCTAAGGGCTCATATACACTGCAGCTGATAAACTCACGTTCAGGAGCTTTTCTGCGTTTTTTTTTTTTAGCAGCTCCTGAACTCTCCCAAATGTTTTCCTATGTGTCCATGTACACATAGTCTTTTACAGTCGTTTACAGGCAGTTGAGTTTACAGTCATTTATTTGAATGCACCAAACTTTTACCTGCGTTTCAAACGCCAAACGCTTGTAAACACGGCTAACCACGTTTATAAGCGTTTGCGTTTAGAAGCGTTTTTTAATTGTTCCTTATCCAGATGCTGTCCAGAGCATTAGAAATACATGCAAAGTGTTTTCCATGTATTCAAATGGACCCGGTACACCAGTGCAGTCAATTCCAGGTTTTGCGTGAAGGAAAACATGATAAAACGTGCCGCATTATGTTCATGATGGGATCCATAGTGAAAAAAAACAGAAAAGACAGATAATCTCAACACATACTGCTCTCTTTGCTTCTGCTCTATTTCTCTCAAAATGTCTGAAATAGTTAATTTTTTTACTGTTTTTCAGTGCATTCTGGGCATTTTTGAAGGTCTTCTGAGGTTATCTTAAGAAAACGCTTCTAACCGCAAATGCGCATAAACGGGTATGCAAACATGGCTAAACAGACGTTTTTTAACCTATGTTTTCCAGCAGTCAGTTTCCATTGTTCAGAAGAGTTTTCCAAACGTCCCGTGTACATGAGCCCTTACACCAGTGTTTCTCAACTCCAGTCCTCATGGACCCCCCAACAGGTCATGTTTTCAGGATTTCCATTATTTTGCACAGGTGATTTGATCAGTTTCACTGCCTTAGTAATTACCACAGCTGTTTCATCTGAGGGAAATCCTGAAAACATGACCTGTTGGGGGTCCATGAGGACTGGAGTTGAGAAACACTGCCTTACACTAACAAACCAAGCCGGAAGACAACAGTCAGGGGCAGTTAGGCACGTGAAACCCAGGAATGGACCAACCAAAGTGAATTTCAACAATCTGCACAGTATTCTGAGGAGGGCATGCCACACTATCTGAAAAACACCAACTGTATGATCTAGGTATATTATGTAGTTAATAAATTAAAGTAATGGGAAGATGAGGGTAGGTAACAGCAATCTAGGTAATTAGGATAACTACATATTAACAAAAGAAAATGAATAAAGCTTAATTGGTGTTATTTTTCTGTAGTTGCATTTGCTTTGCCAATTTCTTTTGGTGGGCTATCATTCTTATGTCCTTTGTTTCTGAACTGGCCATATATTTCTTACATTCATTTATATTTATATAAAGTTGGCTGGAATACTCAATATCATATACAGTTGATCTTCACAATGTTTAACACTTCATGTAACAGTTTTAGCTTTGATTTATTAAATGACCTCTGTATCAAACCTTCAGTCATGTCTACGTTCTATGGATCAATTATCTGTAAACAAGCTTAAAAATTGGTGGCAAAATAGGGGACTGCTTGAGGAATATCTTTGGATGCAAAGCTGACCAGTATAATTCCGCTGCTCCTGGTCAGCTCAGATCTACAGCAGTCATCGTATTTTGTCTACATTTGAATCCTACTTTTCAGTCGTTTTGTATCACTTTCCAAGGTCCTTCTTCACAGTCGTTCTTTTTATAACCTTTTTTCTCCTCCTTCACTTACACAAACCTTCTACAGCCTTTCACAAACATACAAATACTCCTTCTTTGAACAGAGAACATTTAATCAAAGCAGTCTTTTTTTATTCTTTATCTATGCTCAATCTTCTTTTAAACTACCCATTTTTGGAGGATACGTGCAAACTGGAGGTGCAAGTCCACCAATAATAGCCGGAAGACTCTGGTTCCTTCTTAGACCACCAAAGAGACTGCTGCTTGTTGCAACAAACATAGCAGACTCTTGTCGCTTTAACCCATTGTTCAGTACTGTGGTCTGCATTTGGTCCGTCTGATCTGGCTGGTTAACTACTCTTGCGATTCCTAACCGCTTCAATCGATCCACCAAATTCATCTTCAGTTGACCCAAGTCAGCTTGGTTTCGTATGGACTTCAAACCATACATTTCTTGAAGAAAACTCTCTGCCGGTCTGGAAACTGCGAGGAAGTTTTCTGATGGATTTGGTCTTGGTTCAAATGGAAGAGGAGAAACACATGGAGACCGTGTGGGAGAATTGGGTGGTGTGGAGGGAAGAAGTAAATTTTGTGGGCGTGGTGGCTTCTCTGGATCCTTATTGCTATTCACCTTGGCAGAAATCCCTTGTTCTTGAAGAAGTTTGGTTAAGTTACCTGTACTGTTTAAGCTGGAATCTACTGCCTTGCTAAAATATTCCCCGACACTTAGCCGACACGACACAGCAGGAGAATTCACCAATGTGCTGGTGGTAGAAGTGCTGCTACTTCCAAAAGATGACGAAGTGTACATAGAACTGAAAGAAACAAGAAAATGAAACATTTCACACACTGACTCAACACAATAGGCTGTATAAATGAATAACCTTTTCATGGAGTTTATTAATGGACAGAGGGTTAATTCAGAAACAAGAGGTTTAAAACTGCTGCCTACAGAAGACTGGATACTAGAAAATAAAGCAGTAAGTCAGCCAATTTATAGTACTTCCCATTCCCGTAAACCTTCAGTTTTGTTCAACTTAGGGGCAGGCAACAAAGCAACAGTCTACAACTGGGGTTACTTGAAGTTAAGTCAACTTCCTGAAGAATCTCACGTCCAAACCAGCTTCAGAAGAGGCCTGAAAATGTACCTGGTAGAATTTAGAAAATGTGTGAACCGAAGACCAGGTGGCAGCCTTGCAAATGCTGAAGGCCTCAAGAGGCACTCAATGATCTAGTGTAGTGCATGTTGGCAGAAATGGCAGAACCTTATCCTTAATCACTTGTCTACTTTATCCATCAATTAACAGTGTCTGATAGCGCCTAGAGTGAACCTGGACTGCTTTTACCACATCCAAAAATTGGGGGTTATCCCCTTGGGGTGTACCGGCACAAAACAGAGACATAGAAGCACAATGTGCTGGTAAAGGTGAATAAGAGAAATCACCAGCGAGAAGGGAGGTCTTAGACCTCAAGAGGAACTACAAGATCCATGATCTGACATTTGAAGGTACTCAAAGCCAAATGCTGATCATGGCCAAGCGTCCTATGGAGTACTTCTTGGGATAGAAATTCCTTGCCTCCCCTCATGCAAAATACAGCTACTGGGTGTGATAAGACTGTGAAAGAGATGCTTTTCCTAGTCTTTAGCAGCACAGGACCAAATCATATTTTTTAAGACAGGAGCTTTAACAGTCATGCCATTAAACTCAGCAACCATGAAGCAGGGTGGTAAATTGGTACTTGGGACAGAAGTCTTGGGTGATCTGTGAAAGACCATTGCGAATCTGCCAGGAGTCTGAGTAATACATCCACCTAGGCCAGCTAAGTGTGATGAGTATTACTCATGATTCTGTGAAGGAGATGAGGAGGGCACTTCATAGGAAGAAAGGCATAGATCAGATTGAACTGATCCACAAAGACACAGAGGGTCCCTGAACCAACAGACAAACCAGCTCAGTTTTTTCTTTTTTTGCATCTGGATGGCAGAAGGTCCATGTCAGATGTTTTCACCTGCAACAATGGCATTGAAACATCTCCAGGTGAAGAGACCACTCTCTGGAGTCCGGGCATTGGTGACTGAAAAAGTCTTCCTGCCAGTTTTCCAAGCCTGGGATGTGCACAGCAAACAGGGCAGGAACAAGCCATAATCTGGTTAGCATCTCTGAGCCATGAAGCTTCTGTTCTCACTTTGATTTGATATATGTCACCATTGAATCAGGTTCAGATGACCAAAGCACTCAGAATTCCAATAAGTTGATTGAGGTGAGCAGCTTCTGGCAACCAAGTCCCTTGCACAGAAAGAGTTTCCAAGACACCCTGTCAAGCCATCATGAAAGACTGCCAGATTTCCCCGACTTCAATGCTGGATTCGTGAGCAACCAGATTTCTTTTTACAGAGAGAAGACATACATTCTCATAAGACATTAGCTAAAAAAAACCCCAAAAAAAACTGCATAATGGGTGAGGAAATATACTGTCTAACAGCTTTGTTTGCTAGTGTCCAATATCCTGTAAAAAGCAGTATAACCCTCTTGTATCAGAATTAACCCTGTGTCCCCAGTGAAAAAAAAATAACATTCTCTTATACTTGATAACACAAAATATACAGTACTTAAAGTGTTTCTAAAGTCAAAACTCTTGTGGCTAGAGTGGGGAAGGATTAGAACTCAGATTTTTTTTTTTTTTGCTGTAGTCCAATCCACTCAGCACCAAAAGCTTTTCTCCCCGCAAAAGGGGTGTGCTGCCAACCGTATTACAGCTCATTCAAAGTTTTTATTGCGGTCTCTCTGAGGAGAGTTAAAGAGGGACAATCTTCCAATGGTGACTTTACAAAGTTTTCTTACTCCTTCCAGTTGTGTCCCTAGACAGAGGATTAAAGTGTATGTAAATCCTTAAAACGGAACTCCAAATAAATATTGTCTAAATAAATTGATCATGTACAATGAGTTGTACAATGTATAGGTCACATTAAAGGTGGAAAAAGTTCTGAAATGATTTATCTTTGTCTCATTTTTTTACATCACATATACCTGACATTGAACAGGGGTGTGTAGACTTTTTATATCCACTGTATATCTTTTGTGGCCATTAAGGAATATATTTAGATTAAAGTTTTTGTGCCCCAATTTCAACTTTACCATGCAAAAAATGCTCAGTGCACTAAAGTACTCAACATAGTAACAACCTTGTTAATTAAATTATAAAAAAATAGCTCTGTAAATAGCATTTTTTTTATATTTGTAATGCAGTTATGTTGCCACTGCTGCATGGATTATCCACGACCAGGGCTACCTGAGGTATGACTACTGTTTTACCTTCTGCCGATTCTCCACATGGGAGCTGCTGTCACAAACTATAGAGAGGGCAGGGCTATGGGTGTGTCAGCTTGTGATGACAAAGGCTGACTAGGAAACTGCAAGATTGCTGTGCTTATGCACAGCATACTGCTGTTCCCTTTGAAAACGGAACTTTGCATCTGTGTCAACACTGCCACGTCTGAACTCATGGATAGCGCTGGCAACTTTGGAACTAGGAAGGAAACAGATGAGATGATCAAGTATTTGTGTATTTAAAGCCAAAGGAAAGGAAAAAAGTGGCATTGTAAGGATATTTTTTCTTTATAGTGGATCAAATGTTATTTTTTGCGTTTATGCTTTAAGGGAAATCTCACCAATGGGACACAGAGCAACAAAACAAAAACACTATATGACATGACATTTAACCATTACCCACTCCATCCAAAACTTAAAAAAGTGTTTTGGCTTTAGAAATATTTCAATGACTTACGTTTCTATGATACCAACACTATACAATTTCAAAAGGTAAAGCATGGCAAATGTTGGTGTCTGAAAGAATTATTAGATACTAAAACAATACCTGGTATATAAAAAACATATTCTAAACCATTATTCTGGTTCAGAGACTCAATCAGGGTGATCTGAAAGACTGTACCAATAGCTGGGATAAGCTTACCTGGGAGTGACCTGAGTGATGTCAGAGGGATGTAGGATTCGGCAAGTGGTGAAGGTAAAAGTTGAGTTTGTGCTGCCCAGGCACTTGCCAGGGTTTGTTGCTGCAATGTAAATAATCAGAAACGGCAAGTTATTTGTACACTATGTAGACACAAAATGCAGAATACACATAACTATGAAAGCAACGTTAACCTCTTCACGCCGGCCGAGCGCAAATGTGTGGCTCCCGGCGTCTGGGCCTAGACCCCGAGTGGCCGCACATTTGCGGTCTATTAAAAAAAAGAACATATGTGCTGAGAGCGCACGCTCTGCGCGCTCCCAGCACACGTGTCCAGTACTCAGGGAAAGGTCCCGATCTCCTCTTTCGATTGGGACCTTTCCCGATCATGTGACTGCCGTGATGGCGTGTCACATGACCCTAAACTTCTGAAACCCTTAAAGGGCTGGGAGGCGCCCCGGAGCGAAGGGGTTAAAGAAAACCAAGCCAACGCCTTAACATACGGAGAAGTACAATTGTTTTATACCATGTTTTGCAAAATATGAAAGGTTTATAGATGGAAATGTGCCACAGGCTACAGTGTACAGAGGTGAAGAAAGATGCAGTGTGCACATCTATAAACAAAGATAAAATTTACAATGTTAAAGGAGAAGTTCAAATTTAAATAAATAAAAAGCACATTTCTTTGCAGGTAGGGGTGGGGGTATGGGAGCCAAGGCTACAGTAACATGTTACACCCTGAATATGGGTGTGACATGTAACATGTTACAAAAGGTAAACTTATCCTTTAACAAGATAAAACTGCAGAAATTAAGAAAAGCTGTAGTGAAATGTTTTAGGATTTAAAAAACAATAGTTTAGAGACATCAATTTTGGAACTTTTAAGACAGCAACTGTTCTCAGGGCTCAAGGACTGGATGGGTTTGGCCTCAATTTGCAGGCAGTTCTTTCCCACTGTGGAGGACTGCAAAGGCTCTAAGAAGTGGTTAGGTAAAGTAAAAGCTATAACAGGATGGCTATTCATAGGTTGTTGTGGTACCATGACATGCCCTAATGTCCAAAACTTAAAAGGCACTGAGCACTAACCAGAACTTGGAGCTGATGATACAGAAATGGATGGCAAGAAGATGCTTAAGGTAGGTTGTGGCACTTCTTCCTTTCTTTCCTGCACTTTAAAAGTTATCCCTTCTTCATCTTCATCCTCGTCCTCCTTTTCATCCTCTTCTAAGTCACATAAGTGGTATTCGGCATCTTCAGGAAGAGGCTTAAATCCTTTGGTCATTACACCAGGACGAGGATCTAGAATGGTACCCAGGTTTGGCTGTGCTAGCTGTTGCCACTGGTGGAGGGTTTGAGAACCTGAACAAATATTTAAAAAGGTGGATTACATACTGGTTAAAGATGAAAATTCAGACGGTCATGCATTAAATAAAGAAAACATATTTAAATACCCATACACGTCACCAGCTTTTTCATATAAAAAGGACCAAGCTTTGGGAGCATAGTAGAATATGCTCATAATATAGCGCATAAAGCATTACAAGATGTGTTTCATTAAATTCAAAAGTGCCTAAAAAAAAGTTACCACAGATACACACCCTCCAGTGGCTTGACGATCTGCAGTTTCTCTGGCAGAAGGCTGCGCAGGGTACTAGAGGTAGCTGAAGAGTCTGTGAAATCTGACAAGTGGGTTGACATAGACAAGTTACTTCCATTGGGACTGCTACAGCCACTCTGGTCCAGTTCATCTTCTAGATATTTCAACCTCCTTTCACACTCTTCCTTGAAAAACTGCTTCTCACTTAAATAGTTTTGTCTTCGAAGGTGGAGCCTGTGCAATGCAGTTTCCAAGTTATCATCTCCCACTTTTGAGTGTTCCCTGTAAAAGTAGAAGAAAAGATTTAAAAAATGTTCTGATTTGTAAAATGTAGAGATTAAAGCGATTGTAAATCTCAGAACAAATCATATCTTTCCATAGTGTGTACCTGTCTCAGTCCAGGGCACTAAGTGTCATTTCTCTCTGCTACCTTGTTCCTCTACTATCAGCAGGTTTCCCTGACACTAAGAGAAAGAGGGTGACAGAAGAGGGAGCACTAATACACAGCTTGCGATTGACAGCCTCAGCTCTATTCCTGAGTGCTGTTTGAAGTGGGGTGTTTTCCCACCTCTCAGCTATCCTCACTGAGCTCTGCTGTCAGGAGAGTCTAGAGCTCCTGATCCAACACAGCTGCTGGTCTCATTGCAGAATCCTGGTTTTGGCAGTGTTACGTTCTCCCTGCCTGTCCGCATGTAATGTGATTGATGTGGACAGTCTCTGGGTGGAGAGCAAACCTGATTTAAATTTAAGCCAGTCAAGCCTGCAGTCTCATGTGTGTGATATTGTGTTTGTAAAATGTGCTACAAGCTCCTCATTTGACTGTCCTGCTCTGCTGTCTAGATTCTGTCACTGACAACCTCAGATCAGGTATCAACTATTCTCTAAAATCTGCCTGCCTTTTGACCTGGACTGTCATTGAACTACTCTGTCTGCCAACCGCAAGTACATGTTTGCTGTGCTCAGTTTGCGCATGCCTCAGGGTGGTGACTAGGCACGAAAGCGTTGTGTACAAGTCCTGGGGGCAACCAAGTACTGCTAGGCCTGCTTGCTTTATGGGAAAGGGGGCTGCTATTGGTGAAGAACACAGAAGTTAGCTATAGTGGCTGACCATTATTATTATACAGGATTTATATAGCGCCAACAGTTTGCGAAGCGCTTTACAAAATGAAGGTAGACATTACAGTTACAATACAATTTGGTACAAGAGGAAACAGAGGGCCCTGCTCATTAGAGCTTACAATCTAGGAACATCTGCGTTAAAGGTAAGTGTGGCATCTGCAGAGTGTAACTTCAGCTCCCCGCCCCCTTATTTCTGAAAGCTCAGACAAGCTGTATAAATTCTTCACTTTGAACGACTGTGGAAAAGAGAAGACTGCAGATAACATGTAGAACTTATGTAAGAGGATTTGTTTAATCTCTGTGTATCACCTGAGGCCAGCCACTTCACTGGGTATATGTAAGGGTTTACAGCTGCTTTAAGTCAAATTTTAACTTGTGAAGCTAAAGGGAAAATATGGTGTATTTCCAGTGATCACATATTTTGAGTTATTTGCACCATGTTTTTAACCATCTCAATACCAGCATGTAACCAGGTCCGATTTCAGTGCTGTAATAGAAACACACAGATTCATAGCTCTGCTGAAGACTGGCCTTTTCTGCATGTGGACAACCTGGGTGCCGGCCATCACAGTACATCTTCACTGAAAATTGGAAAAAAAAAATCAGCCGCACTCCAATTAGCTCTTCTTGCAGTATTTTTAAAAATACTGCAAGAAAAGCTAATTGGAGTGCGGATAACTATTTTCCTATTTTCTGTGCTGTAATAGTTTACTTGGTTATGTAATATGGGTACCCAAAATAATTTTTTTCATCATTTTATAATCAGCTAAAGCTTTCTTTTGGTGGCATTTAGTAACCAGTTTTTAGTGTTTTGTTTTACCTTTGTAAATGAATAAAAGACGTAAAAAATTTAAAAACACTTTACTTTCTCTTACTATTATATCAAATATATAGCCTTTCTTCATACAATTTAGACTAAAATGAAAGTTGCTACAATTTTTTTTGGTACAAACAAAACTAACAGAGGAGTTTTGACTAACCTGTAAATTACATATCTTGGAGAACAATACAGCACACAGGCAAAATATTCATGGACCCTGGGTTATAGGCTTTTACCTTCAGGTGATTGGACACTGGATGCTTTTGAGGATTCATCCCCTGGGTGCCCTCCCTATAACCCTACCCTACTCTGTGAATCATCAGTTTTGTAGCAAGCAATGCTAAGTAACCAAGAAATGAACACAAAGAAATCATGTACTGTATTCCAAGCTATGCAAATTACAGATAGGTCAAAATTCCTCTTATCCTTATTGTACAATACAGAACACTGGCAATGTATTCACACACCCTAAGATGTCCCCAAGTAATGAATGAGAAGGGTGCACAACTAGGCAAACAAAACTGTGCCAACATTACCCACAAGGGTCAATAGAACCAGCTTCGGACAGTCTGCATCTGCAGAAGACTAGAAGTCCACTAGAAGATCTTTGAAACAAAAAAGAACAATGGACCATGTGATTACATTACAAAGCTGGGCTAAAGAGGTCTGTTGATGGAATGCCCAGGCAAGCCCCACTGATCTGGTGGAATGGGCACATAGATTTGTAGGAGATCTGGCCGTGAGAGTGTAAGCTCTTCCATTCAGATTTATAATCCATCAAGCGATTGTGGACTTGGAACCAGGGTGTGCAAGGTCCTGAGAAAAGGACAAATAGCAAATCTGTTTTTCTGACTGAAACTATTGCTTTAAAGTAGACTATTAGGGCTCAGACTATGTCTAGGTAGTAAAGAGAAATTTTCTTTGGGTGCTTTGGAGCAGGGCATAAAGATGGGAGGACAAGGTCTTCATTGACATGAAATGCTGATACCACTTTAGGAAGAAAGGATGGTTTTGGGCCAAAGACTACCTTATCATTGTGAAGAATGAGAAATGGCTCCTTATGAGAGAGAGACCAACTCAGAGACATGTCAGATAGATGTGTAAGTGACCAAAAGGGACCTTTTGCACGAGAGATCATCTAAGGGGATATTCCGGATAGGTTCAAAGGGTGATTTCTGCAGGGCAGAGAAAACCATGTTGAGATTCCAAGGAAGTGCAGGATGGTACAACGGGGCCTTGATGTGGGATACACCTTGAATAACAGTATTGAAAATGGAGATCGAAGCCAGTGGCTTTAGAAAATAAATGGACAATGTGGAAACCAGTCCTCTCAGAGTGCTTAAGGCAAAGTTCTGGTCAAGACCTAATTGTAGAAAAGACAGAATATGTGTCGGTGTTCACACCAGGCAAAAAAGGATTTCCAGGTATGATGGCAGATCTTTCTGGAAATGGTACATACTTTTTGCAAGATAAGAATAACAGTCTCAAACACCCCTCTGTCTCTAAAGACCTGTGATTCAACAGCCATGCTGTTAAAGCCAGAGGCTAAGAAGCAGGATAGAACAGAAGGCCCTGAAGGCAGCGGGCCTGGCGGGAAGAGGCAAGGGATTGTCTGCTAGAAGTCTGAGTATGTCTGTGTATCAGGTTCTACTGGGCAAATCTGGGGCAATGAGAATCACTGGATTCTTCTCCTCTTCCATCTTATTGGAGCAAATGAGGTAGAATTCACACTGGGGGGAGGCACAGATTAGGCTGAACTGAGACCAGGAGATTATTAAGGCATGTGATGTCAGTGCTAAACAGAAAGACACAACAGAAGTAGTCTGTTGTTGAATCTGGAGGCCAGAATGTCCACATCTGGTGTACCTTATCTTTGACATACCATGTTGAACAAGTCTGGGTGAAGGACCAAGGCAGCTGCAACTGAGGTAATCTGCTTTCAGTTTTTTACTCTGGGATGTGGACTGCAGGGATCACTTGACAATGAGCCTCTGTTCATGACATTGTTAGACTTGCTTCCTTCAATGCTGCATAACATCTGATGCCCCCTTGACAATTGATGTAGGCCATGGGCATAGCATTGTTGGACTACACCCTGAATGGCTGTCTTTGCAGAAGGGGGGTCCAGAACTGCAGAGTCTTTTTTATTGTTCTGAGCTCCAGGATGTTGAAGGGGAGTTTGACGTCCATTGTTCACTTTCATTTTACATGCTCACTCTTCATAAATTTGTTACAGCATTAAATAAGGATTTCAAGGCTAGATACCTTTGGGAGCTTTGTATTTCACTGCAATCACTTGGCCTCCCTGCTTAGCAACTAAGATATAGGGTATATTTCACACAGAGAAAGCATTGTTTTCAGTGGACTTAGAAAATGTATAGTTTTGGCATTGTGGGATGATAACCACTATGCAGCACTACACTCACCTGAAAGAGGAGATGGAAAATGGTCATACCTCTGACAGCTTCAATTACAGTTTACTTTGGAACAAAATGTATGCTGCAACCCATCTCTTGGCCACCATTAGTTAAATCACTGCATTTAATTTCATGTCTTCTATATCCATAACATTTTAGAGTAGGTTTTAAAAGACCGCCACAGAAATCATACATCATACAGGCACAGAAATAACTTAACACTTTGTTTCTCACTTACTTCTCCTTTGTGCCTTGTTCAGTTGGATAGACATTAGGCTTGTTCTGCTCAAACTTTGCCCCAGATTCAAAAGGAAGGGCAGTCATCACTACTCCAGAACGGTTGGAGCCAGGTATCGATGCAACAGAAGATCGGCAGCGCAGTTCATTCGCCACTTTCACTGTATCAAACACCCGTTTTGGTTGCCTCCTAACAAGAAAAAGTCAAATTTATTTTCTGCATGAGCGATCAATAAAAAAAAGAAAACATGGAATTGTCTCCTAATTTTGTGAGGCCCAGGATAGTAAAATATTTTAGCCAGCTAACTTATTTTGGTGACCTTCAACAGCTGTAGAAATCTATACTATCTCCATAAAACAGACATAAACTAACGTCATATGATCAGCACTTATTGTTTAACACTTGCCTATAAGTTACTCTAGTGGAGAGTGCAATAATTCCTACTTACTTGCTATATTCCAACACACCAGAAAAAGGTGCAGATTGAATGCAGAAAACATTGATGTATGAATACACAGAATGGACAAAGGGTTCATCAAAAATGGTTGAAGGTTTTTCAGACATTCCGACAAAAAGATCTTACAAGAGGTATTTATATCTGCTCCTAAAACAATCCGTGAAACAGCATTGGAACCTTTTTAAAAGCTATAAAAAATACTTAAAAAAAAATTAAGAAGGTATGTGGAATAAAATAAAAAATACTCTTAAACTAACATATACAAGAAATGGAATTTTCTGCTTTTTGCACAGGAGCAGTACCAGGGGGGTGCTTGGAAGTGCTATAGCACCCCCAAAATTTCATCAAACACTCCTAAAGCACTTCCGGCGGCTACCATCAGGCTGGGGCTGAACCTCCAGAGGGCCATAGGATAATCCAGTGGGTCCCTGCTGCCTCCACAAACAAAAAGTGCAAGGAAAGCTATGCGTTCCAGCACACTGCCTTCAATGATGCTGCATTGCTCTATCAGGCACAGTGATTTCCTGTCCTACTAAGTACCAATTCTGAGAGTTATAGCTAGTGCTTACTACTTGTCCAGACGTGGGCAGGGCCACATGCAGCTCTTTGGCTTTCTCTATCCAGTCTGTGATGCCTCCACTGTCAGCATTCCTCTCTGAGGAAGCTGAACGCAGAGATTCATGCTGACAGGTGTCCGTGTGGACAGCTGTAGAGCTGAAAATAAAGGATGAGCAGGGAGGCGCAGTTCTGGCATTAGAGCATTGCCTAGGAGACTGCCAACGCTCTCCCGCTATCCAGCCAAATTCTTCCTGTGTTAGTGCCTGCAAACTGCAAACCCCAGGAGCCATGCATCTGTTCTTCACTCCAGGTCAGGATCTGCAGAATTCCTCTAACAATCTCAGATCCTCTCCTTCCAGTCACAGTGCTTGTAGCTCTGCCACTGCCAGCTATCTCCCGAAGCCTGTCAGTCACACATTGGCATTCAGAATGGCAGATCAGTTAATTAACCACTGTGCCAGTCAGCTCCCTCACTGCTTTTACCAGTCTACCCTACACCAACATTGTGACCAGAAGATCATCAGTGGACATTACTCCCTCTAATAATCAAGAGTATGCATACTATTTCATGAGCAGTTGTACTTATTATTCCTAGCTCCAGGTGTTTGTTCTTTAGGTTTACATACTTAACCTGTTGCCGCCGGCTGTAGACATATATCCGGCCTCTCAGCGGGTGGGCCTGAACACTGAAAGGCCGCATATATGCGGACCATAATGTAAACAGAGCTGTGCCGAGAGCATGTACCTGACACAGTTAACGACGGCTAATGAAAGGCTCGCTATCTCTACTTGCGACACAGAGCTTTCCGAACATGTGACAGCCAATCACAGTGATCACATGATCAGAAACCCTGTCTTGCCTCCTGGAATCAGAAGCCTCCTGAAGGCTAAGAGGCGCTGGTGTTAAGGGGTGAAGGACCTTCCCAGTCCAGTGTTGTTCACCTAAGAAAGCTGGTTTATTCAAAATAGTTTCTTTATTATACACTAAACTTTAGTCCAGCCCTCCACAACAGTCCCAGTTTCTCATGTGGCCCCTTAGAAAATTAATTGCCCATCCCTGCTTTAAAGTGTTGCTCCTAATTCTGTTCAGATGTTGGCAACAATGGTTTATTTTTATGCACAAGGACAGCAAATATAGAACTGATTTCTGCACTTGCCAATCAGCAATGTAAGAGACACTGTACATACTTCTGACCACTGAGTGCTGTAAGCTTGTGCATAAAAAAAGGCTACAGTCCGTGTAATATTTACATCATGAACATTTTCTGTTTAACATTAGAGATGAGCGAAGTATTCAAAAATTCGATTCGGCTTATTCGGCGAATTCGAGGAATAAATTCGATTTGAGGCGAATATATTCGCTGCGAATTTAACTTATAAAAAGGGTGTTTCTAGGCTTCAGAGAGCCTTTATATTAGTGCAGAACACTGTACCTTTAATTTAAATGCCCTTGGAGTCTGCTGGGGAAGAGAAATAATACTGTCAGTCAGTATGACATGCAGATGAGTGCCGTCGATCTTAGAATCACCGCACACTTCACTCATTTGGGCAGTCACGGGGCCAAAACCAGAGTGTGGAGCCACAGTGTGGCGGTGGAGGCAGCAGCAATCGGAGGCCATACAGCACCCTATGACAAAATGGAACCCACCAGCAGTGTGAGGAGACCTGAAAGTGGCACATGGCAGAGTGTGGCGATGGAGACAGCAGCAATGGGAGGCCGTACAGGGACCCATGAGACACTCTGGACCTGGCAGCAGCATGAGGATGCGGTACGGGGGCCCATGGCAGATTACGGGCCTGGCAGCAGCATGAGGAGTTGGTATGGGGGCCCATGGCAGATTACGGGCCTGGCAGCAGCAATGGGAGGCCCGTAATCTGCCAGCACCCTATGACAAAATGGAACCCACCAGCAGTGTGAGGAGACCTGAAAGTGGCACATGGCAGAGTGTGGCGATGGAGACAGCAGCAATGGGAGGCCGTACAGGAACCCATGAGACACTCTGGACCTGGCAGCAGCATGAGGAGGAGGTACGGGGGCCCATGGCAGATTACGGGCCTGGCAGCAGCAATGGGAGGCCCGTAATCTGCCAGCACCCTATGACAAAATGGAACCCACCAGCAGTGTGAGGAGACCTGAAAGTGGCACATGGCAGAGTGTGGCGATGGAGACAGCAGCAATGGGAGGCCGTACAGGGACCCATGAGACACTCTGGACCTGGCAGCAGCATGAGGAGGCGGTACGGGGGCCCATGGCAGATTACGGGCCTGGCAGCAGCAATGGGAGGCCCGTAATCTGCCAGCACCCTATGACAAAATGGAACCCACCAGCAGTGTGAGGAGACCTGAAAGTGGCACATGGCAGAGTGTGGCGATGGAGACATGGGCCCTCTGGCCACGCTTGACTTTCTGGCCACATAGTCGACATACGGCTACGTTTACTTCCTCGGGCGGCTTGACGAAAAATTGCCACACCGCCGAGTAGGAAACTTTGCCCCCGCTACTCCTCACTGGCTGAGTGCTTTTTCCTCCGTGCACACCGGCACCACTACTGGCCGTGGTGGTAGGCTGCAGTGGAGCTGGTGCTCTACTCCGTGGCCGTTTGCCTCCACTGACACTGCTGCGACCCTGCTGCCTCCTGGGCAACCCACCGACTGTTTTGCTCGCTGCTAAGCTGGCACCCTCTTCTCCTGATGATGCGGAAGCAATAGCCTGATGACGACGAGGCTGCCAAGTGCGATCAGCCTCATCATCATCAATTAGGGTCTCCGCCTCACTACTAGCCCCCTCGGATGCGTGTGGGTCAGGAGACAGACCTGTCTCTAGACCGGCTACCGAGCCACTCTCCTCGCCAGTACTTCTTCGCCTGGCTGCTGAAGAGGCGGATGTCTCCCCCCGTTCCTGACCGCCCTCTGTTAGCTCTTCCTCACTGTACAGTGGGGCTGAGCCCACAGCATGCGATACTTCGCTTGGTGAGGGAACACCAAAGGACAGGGGCAGGTAGAGGACACGTGATTTCAGTGGGCTTGCTCCCGGGCCATGCCAACTAACGGTTGTGTCTGACGTACCCACCGACCGTTGGCTGTAGGTGTCAGAGGTGACCTGGGAAGAGGAAGACGACCGAGCCAACCAATCGATGACGGCAGGGTTGTCGGTGGAGACACGACCGCTGGATGACACCGGGAGCACTGGCCTCTGGCTGCGACTAGTGCTGCCTCGACCCCTTCCTCTGCTGCCACGTCTGCTCGCTCCTGAAACATTGCCTCCTCTGCCACTCCTCTGCGTGTTGTCTGACATACTCTTTAATTCAACGATTCTGTGTCCCTGAGTAACAGTTCTGTGTCCCTGAGTAACAGTTCTGTGTCCCTGAGTAACAGTTCTGTGTCCCTCAGTAACAGTTCTGTGTCCCTCAGTAACAGTTCTGTGTCCCTCAGTAACAGTTCTGTGTCCCTCAGTAACAGTTCTGTGTCCCTCAGTAACAGTTCTGTGTCCCTGAGTAACAGTTCTGTGTCCCTGAGTAACAGTTCTGTGTCCCTGAGTAACAGTTCTGTGTCCCTGAGTAACAGTTCTGTGTCCCTGAGTAACAGTTCTGTGTCCCTGAGTAACAGTTCTGTGTCCCTGAGTAACAGTTCTGTGTCCCTGAGTAACAATTCTGTGTCCCTCAGTAACAATTCTGTGTCCCTCAGTAACAATTCTGTGTCCCTCAGTAACAATTCTGTGTCCCTCAGTAACAATTCTGTGTCCCTCAGTAACAATTCTGTGTCCCTCAGTAACAATTCTGTGTCCCTCAGTAACAATTCTGTGTCCCTCAGTAACAATTCTGTGTCCCTCAGTAACAATTCTGTGTCTGTCCCTGAGTAACAATTCTGTGTCTGTCCCTGAGTAACAATTCTGTGTCTGTCCCTGAGTAACAATTCTGTGTCTGTCCCTGAGTAACAATTCTGTGTCTGTCCCTGAGTAACAATTCTGTGTCCCTCAGTAACAATTCTGTGTCCCTCAGTAACAATTCTGTGTCCTTCAGTAACAATTCTGTGTCCTTCAGTAACAATTCTGTGTCTGTCCCTGAGTAACAATTCTGTGTCCCTCAGTAACAATTCTGTGTCCCTCAGTAACAATTCTGTGTCCCTCAGTAACAATTCTGTGTCCCTCAGTAACAATTCTGTGTCCCTCAGTAACAATTCTGTGTCCCTCAGTAACAATTCTGTGTCCCTCAGTAACAATTCTGTGTCCCTCAGTAACAATTCTGTGTCTGTCCCTGAGTAACAATTCTGTGTCCCTGAGTAACAGTTTTGTGTCCCTGAGTAACAGTTTTGTGTCCCTGAGTAACAGTTTTGTGTCCCTGAGTAACAGTTTTGTGTCCCTGAGTAACAGTTCTGTGTCCCTGAGTAACAGTTCTGTGTCCCTGAGTAACAGTTCTGTGTCCCTGAGTAACAGTTCTGTGTCCCTGAGTAACAATTCTGTGTCCCTCAGTAACAATTCTGTGTCCCTCAGTAACAATTCTGTGTCCCTCAGTAACAATTCTGTGTCCCTCAGAATTGTTACTGAGGGACACAGAATTGTTACTGAGGGACACAGAATTGTTACTGAGGGACACAGAATTGTTACTGTGTCTGTCCCTGAGTAACAATTCTGTGTCCCTCAGTAACAATTCTGTGTCCCTCAGTAACAATTCTGTGTCCCTGAGTAACAATTCTGTGTCCCTGAGTAACAATTCTGTGTCTGTCCCTGAGTAACAGTTCTGTGTCCCTGAGTAACAGTTCTGTGTCCCTGAGTAACAGTTCTGTGTCCCTGAGTAACAGTTCTGTGTCCCTGAGTAACAGTTCTGTGTCCCTGAGTAACAGTTCTGTGTCCCTGAGTAACAGTTCTGTGTCCCTCAGTAACAATTCTGTGTCCCTCAGTAACAATTCTGTGTCCCTCAGTAACAATTCTGTGTCCCTCAGTAACAATTCTGTGTCCCTCAGTAACAATTCTGTGTCCCTCAGTAACAATTCTGTGTCTGTCCCTCAGTAACAATTCTGTGTCTGTCCCTCAGTAACAATTCTGTGTCCCTCAGTAACAATTCTGTGTCCCTCAGTAACAATTCTGTGTCTGTCCCTGAGTAACAATTCTGTGTCCCTCAGTAACAATTCTGTGTCCCTGAGTAACAATTCTGTGTCCCTCAGTAACAATTCTGTGTCCCTCAGTAACAATTCTGTGTCCCTCAGTAACAATTCTGTGTCTGTCCCTCAGTAACAATTCTGTGTCCCTGGGTAACAGTTCTGTGTCCCTGAGTAACAATTCTGTGTCCCTGAGTAACAATTCTGTGTCCCTAAGTAACGATTCTGTGGCCCTAAAGTCTCTTTGGCCCTAACTCTGTCCCTAATACAGAGAGGTCTGTCTCTCTTGAATGACCGGAGGCTAATGGAGAATTCTAAGATGGCCGCAATTTATAGCTCGACCATTACACAGTGCTGGCTGGCTGGCTGCTGATTGGCTAATGCGATCACATGTCATGAATGAATGCATTATGGGTCAGCGCGCCTTGTCTGCGCGCCTTCCCAGAGATCCCCGCTCCGTCGCTACACATGTCGCCGCCATTTTTGGAAAATTTCGATTCGCGCATCCGAAGTCTGCTAATTTTTGGATTCGGCGCAAATTTTTCCTAATCTTCGAAACGAATTCCACTTCGCCAAGTTCGATTCGCTCATCTCTATTTAACATGGCATCTTCCATTTTCTGACCAAGCATTTCTCAGTATGTTTTATCTTTTATTTTGACATGGGATTCAGGGTCAAGGACCTAGCTCCCCACCTATACTCCCAGCACAGTGTCTGCAAAAAAACAAACTGTCTAGGGCCACCCGTTTCTGCCTTTTTGTTTCTGATATGTGTATTATTGATAATGAACAGTGGCTTACTTACTAAATACCTGGATTTTTAACTGCACAAGTATCACACTGTTCTCTAATATTGTTATGAGATATAATGGGTTAATCAGAAAATGTCTTACTTTCTTTCTCCAAAGTTTGAATCTTCTTCCAAACTCAGTTCTCTCCGCATAGTACCTTCAATCTCTGCTGCCAAAGAATCCTAACAGAAAAGAATATACATCAGAATATGACAACAGTTTTACCAAACAGAAAGTGAGGCAAAGTCTCCATCAAATAAAATGTATTTTCTATAAAATATGAGAAGGCCAGAACACCTCTCAGCTTTTTATTGCTGTTTGAGTCACAGTTGCAGATTTTCCCTCACTTTCCTTCTTGTGAAACTACTGTGACAGTAAGTGAGGGGAAATCTCTCTAACAGAGGCCCGGAAAGCAGAAACAAAATGACAGAAGTTTGAATCCTTCTGTACTCTATCCAAAAAAGAATTGGCTAGAGATACACGTTACCAATTGCACACCTATGGGATATTTTGTTAATTACTGAATGATAAATAGGAAAATTACTTTAGGTTAAAAGAACAAATTCAGTTAATAAAGCATATACAAATTAAGATAAATTTTACTGTATCTATGATCTTCGTAGATAAGTGGGGTGCTGTTTAGCAGTAAAGTGATCTTACCACAGGGAAAACACTGCATGACTGGGGTCTCCTAAGAAGTGCAGAAGGACTGGCTTTGCACCGCAGCATTTTTAATTCATCCTGAGTCTCCTGCAGTATCCCCTGACATTCTGCATTGCGATCTTGTAATTCGTGAAGCTGTAAGGAAAAGCTACATAGTTATTCAAACTACATTTTTTTTTCTTGCATTCATTGCAGGATACAGAACTCTGGGAACTATTCACTGACTAAAAGAGGATCTTCTCTTATAAGTAAGACATGTACCCAATGGTGCTTATACTGCCAATGAACCCAAAAAAAGGAAGATTAAACAGGGAGGAAAAAAAAAATATTCTTTAAGTACATGAAACCATAAAATATTAAGAGACAAAATTACCCTGCACTAATAAAGTTTGTACTACTGGAAAATTGTCATAATATAGCCCCATTTAAAATATTTCACTAAAATAATTTTTGTCAAACAATCTTGAATTTTTGGTAAATACATCACCTCTCTAGGGTGAAGCTATGACTCTTATCCCAACAACTAAGCATTCTGGTTTGTCAGAGGATTTTTGTTTGCAAGCTAAGACTTGAGCAGACCCCCAGGAGGGGTACAAAAATAATGTGCCGTGTGCCTACATCTCTTTGTTGCACCCCTCCCCCCTTTTTAGCTACAGTTAGGTCCAAACAATCCAAATTAATTTGAAGTGCAGACTTTCAGCCAATTCAAGGGGTTGAAAATAAATATCAAGTACAAATTTTAGGAACTACAACTATATTTATATACCCTCCATTTTCAGGGGCTCAAATGTAATTGGACAAATGAATATAATCATAAATAAAATGTTAATTTTTAATATTTTGTTGAGAATCCTTTACTGGCAATGACTGTCTGAAGTCTGGAACCCATGGACATTAGCAAAGACTGCGTTTGCTCCTTTCTGATGCTTTTCCAGGCTCTAACTGCACCTGTCTTCGGTTGTTCTGGGGTCTTTCTGCCTTTAGTTCTGCCTTCAGCAAGTGAAATGCATGCTCAATTGGGTTGAGATTAGGTGATTGACTCGGCCATTGTAGAATATTCCACGGCTTTTCCTTCAGAAGCTCCTGGGTTGCTTTTGCACTGTGTTTTGGATCATTGTCCATCTGTATTGTGAAGCGCCGTCCAATCAACTTTGCTGCATTTGGCTGAATCTGAGCTGACAGTATATCTCTAAACACTGAATTCATCTGGCTGCTTCTGTATTCTGTCACATCATCAATAAACACCAATGACCCAGTGCCACTGGAAGCCATGCATGCCCATGCCATCACACTGCCTCTACCATGTTTTACAGATGACGTTGTGTGCTTTGGATCATGAGCTGTTCCAAGACTTCTTCACACTTTTTTCTTCCCGTCATTCTGGTACAAATTAATCTTAGTTTCATCCATCCAAAGAATGCTTTTCCAGAACTGGTCTGGATTTTTTAGATTTTTTTTGGCAAAATTTAATCTGGCTTTTCTATTCTTCAGGCTTATAAATGGATTGCACCTTGTGGTGAACCGTCTGTATTTGCTCTCGTGAAGTCGTCTCTTAATTGTAGACTTTGACAATGATACACCCATCTCCTGGACAGTGTCCTTCACTTGTCTGGATGTTGTGAATAGATTTTTCTTTTTACAATAGAGAGGATCCTGCGATCATCCACCACTGTTGTCTTCTGTGGACGTCCATGTCTATTTATGTTGCTGAGCTCACCAGTGCGTTCTTCTTTCTTCAGAATGTACCAAACTGTTGATTTGGCCACTACTAATGTTGCTGCTATCTCTGATGGATTTGTTTTGTTTTTGAAGCCTTACAATGGACTGTTTCACTTACATGGACAGCTCCTTTGAACGCATGATGTAGGTTCACAGCAATAGATTACAAATGCAAATACCAACTTAGAATCAACTTCAGACCTTTTACCTGCTTAACTGATGAAGAAATAACGAAAGAGTAGCCCACACCTGGCCATGGAACAGCTTTTGATTCAATAGTCCAAATACTTTTGGCCCTTTGAAAAAGGGGGTATGGCTACTCTTAAGAGCTGTAATTCCTAAACCCTTCCTCCAATTTGGATGTACATACCTTCAAATAAAACCTGAGAGTGTGCACTTTCAGCCCATATCGACTATATATCTATAGCTTGAATATGAAATATAAACCCCTGAAAGGGTTAAGAGGTGCCGGAATGAAGGCGTTAAAGTGGTTCTAAAGGCTCAAGGTTTTTTACCTTAATGTATTATATGCATTGAGGTAAATAACCTTCTGGGTGCAGCCCCTCAGCCCCCCCCCCTCCCTTATACTTATCTGAGCCCCATCCCAAACTGGGGATGTGCATGAGAGCAGTGGTTCTCCTGGGTCTCTCTGTCCTCACTGTCTCACACAGCAGCTGAAGCCATTGGCTCCTGCTGCTGTCAATCACAGACAGTGAGCCAGCAGGGAGGTGGAGTCAGGACTGCCGCCATGGAACCCAAAAAGAAGAGGATAGGGACTGCTCTGTGCAAAGCCATTGCACAGAGCAAGTATAACATGTTTGTTACTTTAACCACTTCCTATCTGGCCCATGTATATAAAACGGCCAGACGGGAGTAGTGCAGGAGCGGGTTATTGTTCATAAACAGCGCCCACCATTTTAGCCTGTGCATGCTCCCTGGGAGCGCGCGGCACCGCTATCTGATCGCTGTACGGGACCTCTGTGTGAGGTCCTGATCATGTGATCACTGATTGGCCAATCAGTGATCATATGAATAGTAGTAAGCAAGATGTCACTTCTGACATCATTGCTTCCCTGCTTGTGAAATCAGTGAATGATCACGGAGATCACATGGTACAAGGCTATTCACAACAGCCTTGTACCATGTGACAAGCTGTGACCAACCACAGCTCTCACAGTATTTCTCATGCAGCCAGAGAGAAAGAGAAATTATTGCTTTTACAGCCATTATGGGTGTAAAAGCAATCAGTGTAAAAACACAAAAAATCTTCATTGCCCCCCACAAGTAGTACAGTATCACTATGGTGACATTGTACTGCTAGGGTGACAGTATGTTAAAAAAAAAAAATTATATTAAAAAATTAAATAAAAATGTTAAAAATATTAATTTTTGGTTATAAATTCATTTGGGTTATTTCTTTTTTACTAAAAGATAGCTGAATACATATTGGCCAAGATTTATGATGAAAGATTATTTATTTGCAAAATTTTATAAGAAAAACACTTTTTTTCAAAATGTTTGGACTTTTTCATTTATATAGCAAAAAAAAAAATAAAAATCCCAGTGGTGAATAAATACCAACAAAATAAAGTTTTATCTGTCTCAAAAAAATGCTAAAAAAACTCATATGGGTACAGTGTTGCATGACCACGCAATTGTCATTCAAAGTGTGACAGCGCTGAAAGCTGAAAATTGGCCTGGATAGGAAGGGGGTAAAAGTGTCCGGACTTGAAGTGGTTAAAAAAAAAATCAATTTGCGCAATCAGCTATTAACGTTATATTGTTCAGTTAAACTTTGACAATGAAAGATAGAAGATGACTGGATGCCATGCAGAGCTGCTCTAGATTCCAGCTGCTCTGGATTTTCGTAAATTTTCTCTCATTATATTTGCTTTGGTTAAGAGTGTTACCCAATTTCCCTTGCAAAATCAAATAATTTACAGGGACCTGTGAGAAAATAAGCAACTCTTTTCCTTATTGTAATACTGGGGCTATTGGGACAGCAACGTAGGCACAAAAAACAAAAGCAAACTAAAAGTAACCAAGAAACTTTCAAGAAAATAAAATTAGTTGGAAATAAAGTCACAATAACTTACTTCAGCAGTCAACTGTCTCTGTGCTTCCTTAGATGCTTGTAAATGAATTCTTAGTTCCTCCTTTTCGATTGCACTCTGTTGAGTAAAGCATGAGGGGATATATATTTTACATATACTTAAATATTTTTTCAATATTTTAGCCCAATTGTGCATTAACCAGGGGGTCGATGTGCAAGATATTTGAAAACATTCCAGAGATTTATTATAGGTAAATAATTTCAAAGCTGGCTTTTTTAAAATAATGGAAAACTGAAACCTAACAATATCTCATGGTAGCTCTGAGAGTGGAGCTCTGACACCAACTTTCCTCTAAATCAAAGAAAAATAGAATGCAAATCATTTAGATGTTTTTGCATAAAAAGTCAATAAGGTGGGCTCGACGCATCCCAGAGACATTGTGGAACTGAACAGTTAATTATTAAGCAGATCTTTTCACAATCCTTCCCAAAAGAAAACATTTCTTGGTGTCCATCTTATGTCACTGGTAACTATCCAGTGTAGTTATTCTAATGGCACTCCTAGTCAGGCTAATTTAATGGGATAAATGCTAAAACCATGCCAACACATATACCTCTTTCAGTTTGTGCTGAAGGTCAACAATTTGTAACAGCAAAGTAGAGGCCTGCTCCTGGTAATGTATGATCTCCTCTGACTTTGTGGAAAGCTCGTCAGTGAGTCTGCTAATCTGGGCATTTGATTCACCTGTAATGACAGCCAGTTCAACATTTAAAGATGTCTGTTCACCTATAGTTTCCAATCTACTAAATAGCTCTACAAGAAATATAAAAAGGTTAACAAAAAATTCCAGTTTAATTATTTATTTTCTATACCCTATGGTATGAAAGATATCTGAACAGTCAATTTCAGCAAATCAGTCTTACTATAACTATGGCTGGCCTATGGATATTGAATTATTTACACAGTCTTAACAAGCAGTAATTCTCTAATCTCAACAGGTGCTCTAGGGAGGAAGGAAATGGTTAATGAGGTTGGTGAGAGAGCCCACTAAAATGACTTCAGTGCTTTGGCTTTGAACTTTGTTGGTTATTTGTTCCACAGTGCAAGCAGCTAGAAGTTAGTGAGGGTTTGTTTTTAACACTCATGTAACGTGAAGGATATGTAAAAACTAGAATGTCAATAGGCTGGCCAAAGTTACACTTTACATAGACCATCATTAAAAAAGGGACAGCCACTAATTTGTTGTTGATGTACATTTACACTTAACTATACTGTTCTTACAGGGAGCATTAGCTGCCCATTAAGAACCCTCTTTCCCCACTAGACAGGCAATCTGCTTGCTCAACCTTAGAGATATACAGGGTGGATGAGTAGAGATGGGCTCATGAGTCCTCTAAACTCATCTCTACCTGAATTTCAGACTACCTGATCAATTGTGAGTTTTGAGTTCAGGATAGAGATGGGTTCAGAGGATGTTCAGGTTCATCTCTACTGATACCAGTAGACCAGTAAACAAGGCTGTGAAGGTGCTCAATGATTACTACAATTCATACACCAGCCACAATCATCCGGTATAAGCCTCCATGCACACTTGACGTTTTGACAACGCTGGTAACGTTAGCTGTGTAAAGTCACATTACAAACGTGAGTTTTTCAGTTTTTTTCAGTGTTTTTGCATTAGTGTTTAGCAGCATTTTGTTGCGATTAGTAGCGTTTTCCCACGTTTCCAATTTTTAGCGGTTCTTTTTGACTGGTTTGCAGCGCTTTACCGCGTTTGTCAGTGTTAGAGCGTTTTTACAGCTGAAAATCTCCTCTAGAAACCCACAAGTTTAGGGGGTTTTTTTCAGCTAAAAAGCGTAGATTACAGCCTATGTGTGCATGGACACAAAGGATAACATGCTGGGGAGTTCATTGACTGTAGAAAAAAACGTCAAACGCCAAAAACAGCAGCTGTAAAAACATCAAGTGTGCAAAAGGGCTTAAACAGAACCCTAGGACACTACCTTCAGCAGAGGGGGCAGTAGTTATCAGATTACCATTACTTTAGGAAGAGAGAAGGAATGCGTGCCAAAGTGCAACACTAGGGAACACATAGTGCGGTGACATGCATTTTTCCACACTGGACTGACACAAGTCATTTCAAGGGCACATAGAAAACCATTGTTTTCTATGTGCCACGTTTACACTGCAACACCAGCCGAGAGGTGCGGTGAGGTGAACTGTCGACATGTATGAAGGTACATGTGCAGTGTGATGAAACATGCATTATGCTGCAACCTTGCTGCCCCTGAACTGACAACAGCATGAAAGCTAAAACTGAGCATGTGGTGTGAATGAGCCAGAAAAATCCATGAGATGTAGCTGGTTCCCATGTCTGCCACCTGCTACAAAGAGAAAGTGGGTGGTCTACAACTTGGTAGACTTCTCATCTCTTTTATATTAAGAGCACAACACAGGAGCAGATTGACACAGATCTAAGTGGCAACCCCCCACAATATATATGAAGCCAGAGTAATTCAGACTAACAAAATCGAGCCATCATTTAAAATCATTTTTGGTGGACTAACCTTAATCTTGCCCACCACAGCTCCCTATACTGTCCGGGCTTTGCTAAGAAATTATCCTAGAAGGAAATACTTTTCCATTTATAAAAACCGAAATAATTAAGTACTTTTTAACACTTACGAATCTCCTTCACACAGTCGATGACCAGTTGCTGTTCTTTTTCTTCATAAGTTATTGTTTCTGTTTTCAGATGTGTAGCCTTAAGACAACAGAAAAATGTGAATGTCAACTTAGACCAGTAGGTGTTTCTCAAACTTTATCTGACAAATGACTAAGTGCCCATACACACATTTCGGTCGCAGTGAGTATATGGTGCGTCGTGCTAATGCTTTGCTTTATTGCACCCCAGGGTACTAAGGAAGTACATATTTCATACATGTACATTGCACAGCACAACACATGGCAATGGTTTGCTGCAATAGAGAAAATGGGGCTGTCCATTTTGATGTGCTGACATCAGAAAAAAATCTGGCTTGCCATTTTGGTGTACTGGCGGCCCATTCACACTAGTTAACATTCCACGCCTCAATACTCGGATGTCCCTGCAGCGTAACACCACCTAGTCAATCCACTGTGACGTGATAAAGCATGTGGGTTCTGTCACACATTATTTTCGTTGTAGCCTATCATTTCACTGAGCTTTCAAAAGCACCAAAACAGACCAAGAAACTTTCAAGCCCCAGTTCTTTAGATGCAGCGCGCTAAAATGCATGTTGAAGGTATGTTGCCTTAGTGCATGGTGGTGTTATTGAGAATAAATGGAATCACAATGCAACCTGCCCACACTGTGGTGCCATTCATTTAATAAATGACAACTGATAGGTATGAATAGGCCCTAAAAACAATATATAGTTGAGATAGCATAGTCACTAGCTGGTATACACGCAATGCAAGCTAACATTGATCCCTGGGTAAACATTTACTGGAAATTCACTAAAAATATATATTTTAGGATTTTTCTTAATTTTTATTCTAGATTATAATATGAAAAGAAAGTTTTCCATGTGTCCCCTTTATTGAGAGGCTGTAGTAGGGGTTTCATATTATTTTCATTCAGAGATCAAGGTCAAATCACATGTCAAATTCCTATGAAATCAGCTAGATAAAGAACATTAAGATTATTCTATGGAAGTATGTGTTAAATCTGGCTGTCATAAATCACACCAGAAATTTTATGACGGAGGCAACTATGTAAATAACGGTGACCTAGCTGAACTTTATTTAGCAGAACTTTAACCTGTAGTTTTAGATTAACAATTAATGCTGATTCACATATATTTTTAAAAAAAAGATCAAAAGAATGCAGATTTAATGACAGGCAAACCAGCATATCTTGTGCCAAATTTTACATCAATAACCAAATACACCCATATTATTGGTCTAGATATCTGAAATGTTTTTTATGGTAAAAAGGAAAATCTAGGCCAAATAAACTTGCTACAGACCTTGAAGTACGATGAAATATCTGCTTAGAATGTCCAGAACCCCTCCTTAAAAAAAGAAAAGAAAAAAAAACAAAAAACACACCTGCTAAAAGTATGTGCAAAAAATTTGTGAAGAAAGAAAAATGTATCTACTATACTTACCCTGACCCCATCTCCTGCCTGTGACGCTTAGGCGAGGGTGAAGTCACACTGCATCCAGAGAGATCCTGTGCGATATAGAGCAGCCAAAATCTCACGAGAAGGTGCTGCTGTAATTGGCTGGAGTGTCAACTAAGATTTGGCCTACTCTGCATTCCTCAGAAATCTTCCAGAAAGGATGGTAATTGTATGCCCAGCAGTGCAGAAGATGGGGATCACCCAAATACATATCAAAAGATCTAAAAGGCACATTTTGCACATACTTTCAGAAGGTGATGCTTATAGGAGAAGGGGCCCATACATTATAAGCTGACCTTGCATAGTAGTGAAGGGCAATGAAAGGCTGGAGAATAGGAGGCGACACAAACCACAGAATATAAACACCTGGTGACACAGTGTGGCAGATGTGGGTAAATCACAACATGTGGTCAGTATTAACATTTTCAGTAAGGGAAACAATTTACAAACATGAAATTCAAATACACCATTTAGCTACCTGGCCAGAGTTCTGAATAAATGGAACAGCAGTACACACGAATCGCTAGTTCTGGCGCCAACCTCTGACTCGAGGTACTTTTAGCTCTGATGCCTAATAAAGTGAATATGGCATTCCAGGGATTACAATTAACCTGACCTATCCTAAAATGCCCAAGATAACAATACAGTGCAGAGACCAGTTACCTGTTTTTGTCTCCCCTTGAAAAAAGTGTAAAAAGGAGCTCAATCTATGCCTAATTTGAGAAAAAAAAGCCCAAACCCTGTCATTTAATACAATCCTGGTATGATGCCAGCATTCACTGGGCACTGCAGCTGGAGTCGGTTTTATGTGAGTATACTATCGGATGAGCATATCCAAACAGAAGAGTTGTGAATAACCAAGGCCCTTCTGAGACTTTAGATCTGCTTTAAGGGCCAGTTCACACCGCTATTTCTGCTTTCCAGATGTGTTTCCCCCCCCCCCCCCCTTTTTTTTTTCTTCATCTCAATATAGGACATTTGTGTTCCAGTGCGTGACTTGCCACATTCCATACAGAAAAAAAATGCCGGATGTTCTCCTATTGTTGAATACACTGGAATACACTGAACTAGTGTGAACTATGCCTTTGGAATACAAGGAAAACACTGTGCATGCATTTCTGATGCAGATTAAAAACACACTGGACTGCATCTCATGTGAACCAGCTCTAAGTCAGTGTCAGGGATAGAAGTTCACCTTTCATAATATGTTACACCCATATTCAGGGTATAACATGTAACAGGTTACTGTAACACACTGTTAATGCTACAGAAGGGTCTCAGAGACTGCAGACATGCTAAAGGATACGGTCAGAGACTGCAGACAGACTGTAGGTGTTGATGGAAACTAGGGACATGCTACGGGAGACCGTCATAGATGGGAGACAGATTGCCGGTTTTAATTGGGAGTCAGAGGCTCGATGTCAGCCAGCCTATTTCCTGGATTATACAGATGCATGGGAAGATAAAGGAGCGAGCCCAAGAGTTAACCAGTCAACCATTACAGATATTTGGACCTAAAGGTTGTTTGTACATTCATCAAAGGGAATTGGCTGCTACTACTCCAAGTGACAGCTCAATATCTGTTCTTGGGTCAGAAGATGCCACTACATGTCACATTATAGTGCTCAGGCATACAGTGCTATGCCATTGGGATACCCTGGAACAAGGGAGATTGTGGTGAATTGGAGGAGGCGATTGTCATCGAGTATGAAAGTTGATCTTCTTGTGAATAACATCTTTTTAGCAATTTAGCCAACCATAAGAATGGGAGGCATGTTCATGTGGGGAGTGCACACCCGAGAGGGGGACAGTACATTATTTGCACACGTGGTGACTTCATTTGGAGAGTCTGAATTATCTTGGGATAAATAAGGACTTTTCTTGGACTTTTTTCACTTGTACGAGTTTTCTCTTTTACACTTGTTTATGATATTTTGCACTACTGAATCACTTAGAGGAATTTAGGTTACAAGAGACTGCTAGAGATTACAGATATTAAAACCCCTTTACACATCAATGTTTCCACTTTAGTGCTTACTACAGCCCCTTCAAAATTACTTGTGCCACATTTGAGATTTTTCTCAGCAAGATCCATCATAAAAAAATGAAAGGAAAAAAAAACATTAAAAAGAAAGAAATGGATAAACAGCTCAGAAAAAAAGAAAACACAAATTACTGAGTTCAACCGCCCAGACTGCAGCACAATTAGTGCCAAAAAGCCCCTGAGCTGCAGGCTGTGCACCGGGGATGTGTGTTAAAAAGAAGTCACATATACAGTTGTGTCCAAAATTATTCAACCCCCACTGAAATTGAGTGTTTTGGCCAGTTTGACATTGCTTTTGATCATTCAGTCATCTTGCTTACATTTACATTAAAGAGGCACTTGTAGGTCAGACAAATATAACATAACAGTTATAATGAAATAACCACAAATGTCTTTTCTGTGCTCACAGCATTATCAGTTTTATTCAACCCCCAAGTGACATTCAATCTTAGTACTTAGTACAGCATCCTTTTACAGTTATAACAGCTTTTAAACGTGAAGCATAGCTTGACACAAGTGTCTTGCAGCGATCTACGGGTATCTTCGCCCATTCTTCATGGGCAAAGGCCTCCAGTTCAGTCACATTCTTAGGCTTGCGCACTGCAACTGCTTTCTTTAAGTCCCACCAGAGGTTCTCAATCGGATTTAAGTCTGGTGACTGCGATGGCCACTCCAAAATGTTCCAGCCTTTCCTCTGCAACCATGCTCTAGTGGACTTGGAGGTATGCTTGGGATCATTGTCCTGTTGAAAGGTCCAACGTCTCCCAAGCCTCAGGTGTGTGACGGACTGCATCACGTTTCCATCCAATATCTCCTGGTACTGAAGAGAATTCATGGTACCTTGCACACGCTGAAGCTTCCCTGTACCTGCAGAAGCAAAACAGCCCCAAAGCATGATTGACCCTCCACCATGCTTCACAGTAGGCAAGGTGTTCTTTTCATCATAGGCCTTGTTCTTCCTCCTCCAAACATAGCGTTGATCCATGGGCCCAAACAGTTCTAATTTTGTTTCATCAGTCCACAGAACACTATCCCACAACTTTTGTGGTTTGTCCACATGGCTTTTGGCATACTGCAGTCGACTCTTCTTATTCTTTGGAGACAGCAAGGGGGTACGCCTGGGAGTTCTGGCACGGAGGCCTTCATTACGCAGTGTGCGTCTTATTGTCTGGGCTGAAACTTCTGTACCCACATCTGACAAATCTTTTCTCAGTTCCTCAGCAGTCACACGGGGACTTCTCTCCACTCTACGCTTCAGGTAGCGCACAGCAGTCGAAGTCAGCATCTTCTTTCTGCCACGACCAGGTAGCGTTTCAACAGTGCCCTTTGCCTTGAATTTGCGAATGATGCTTCCTAAGGTGTCTCTTGGTATGTTTAACATCTTTGCAATCTTCTTATAGCCATTGCCCTTCCTGTGAAGAGAAATCACCTCTTCTCTTGTCTTCCTGGACCATTCTCTTGCCTTCACCATGTTTGTAACCACACCAGTAAATGTCTAGAAGGAGCTGAGTATCACAGTCATTTTAAAGCTGCCTAATTGGTGCTTATTATGCTTGATTGCTGCTCGGTGACATCCACAGGTGTTTTCAATACCTGATGGAAAGCACCTGTATGAACCTCTGTTCTTCAGAGTGGTAGTCTTTAAGGGGTTGAATAATTGTGGCAATGAAGAAACCACATAAGAACCATTTACTACTGTATTACATAAACAATTGATGTCATTTTAGTTGCATTTGGGTAGTTACAACGTCCTTGTAGGATTTGATTCTGAATACAATTCCAAATGTACACTATAGTCCCTAAACCCCTTTACAGCATTGGGGGTTGAATAATTTTGGACACAACTGTATGTATACTGCATAGTATAGCTACACATATGTATATTATATATATGTACATATGTAGTCACTATATCCAGCGCTAGTATGTACAGGTCTTGAAAGCACTTGTACAAAGTTCGTGTTTTTCACTTGTTTCTTTGCACACTGCTCCCATAAACTAAACATGCTTTGTGTATGTTCTTCCCTTTCCTCTGAATCAGTCTGGATCTACTACGCCTAATGAGCACAAGAAGGAATAACTCCATGTTATTGTTCAGAAATAAAATACTAGAATAAAACTAAGATATAAACGTGATTCTAAAGGTTGTAATTATTTATTATTTAAAAATAACAAACATATCATACTTACCTGCTGTGTGCAGTGGTTTTGCACAGAGCAGCCCGGATCCTCTTCTTTTTGGGCCCCCTGCTGGTGGTCCTGGCTCCTCCCCCCTGCCGAGTACCCCCAATAGCAAGCCTCTTGCTATGGGGACACTCGAGCAGGCTCGCTCCTGAGCCGCACTCCTGTGAATAGACACTGCCCTCCCTCGCTCTCTCCTAATTGGCTCACTGGCTGTGATTGACAGCAGCGGGAGCCAATGGCTCCCGCTGCTGTGTGAGCCAGTGAGGAGAGAGAGAACCAGGAGAGCTCTCATGCACATCGCTGGATCGAGATAGGGCTCAGGTAAGTATAAGGGGGGGCTTGGGGGTAGCTGCAGCCGGAAGGTTTTTTACTTTCATGCATAAAACGCATGAAGTTAAAAAACCTTTTGCCTTTAGAACCACCTTAAACTTTTATAAATAAAACCTGCTTGACATCTAGTGTTAATGAAAAAAAAGCCACAAGGGCCAGCAAGTACTCTAACTGCTGTGCCATAACCTTGTACCTCGCTCATATGTTCCTTTAGTATGTACCTGTCATTAAGTAAATATGATTACTATAAAAGCATTTTGCTAGCTGGATAACCATTGTTATGCACTGCTAAATATACTGTCTAGTACCAGACGAAAAAAAAAAAAAAAAAAAAAGCTTTATTTAGGAATGCAGGAACCCCAAGGGAGCTAAAAATGTTGAAATCGGCAGTGAAGCTAAGCTATCTACTAAAACTTTGAGTTCAGTAACACTGTCATCTACAGCAGCAATGCACACAACAGCCAATTCTGACAGACTGTCAGTCTGGACTTGTAAGTGAGCTATAAAATCTAGGTTATGCCTTCCAAGAGGCACGCATGCCGAGAATGTGATTTAAATTTGTTTGTCAGATTTAGAGGAAGGTTTATGTGTGAATAAAACCATAACTTAGACCGAATCCATTGGAAACCCATTTGCATTTTGCTCTATATATAGGAATAGGTTTGCCTGTGTTTTAAAGCAGAACCTTTTTTCCATTTTGGACAGAAAAGGAGGGTTTATAAGCCTTGCTTTTTTGCCATTAGAGTCCCCTTGAGGATATTTCCATTCACTTGCTGTCCCACAGCCAAAACAGGAAATGAGAAGAGGACCCTCCAAAGTGAGCTAATCCCTGGTTGTCAGCAATGTCACCAGAACTAGTGTTCCCATTGGAAGATTTCCCCTCTATTCCTGTTCTGGTGACAGACCAAAATTTTAGATTTTTTTCACTTTCACTCACTTTTATCAGTAAAAAGGACAAATAGAGGGTGAATATCCCCAAGGGGTGCACACTTGGCAATAATCCCTGAAGCCCTGTTCACATAAAACTGTCATCTACAGCAGCAACCACCTCTGATTAGAGTCAATCACATGCTCCTTCACTCTGGTTGTTTAGTTTTAATGCCCACTGGTTTATGTAACGGCTTTAAATCTTGTTCGTTATTTCGTAATATGATGTTTAGAACCTGTAACTCTGGTATCCAATTCCTTGTGGATGGCCTTGGATTGGGTTATTTCTTTTCTCTGCTTGATCTAATATAAATTTATAGGACTGAGATCTTTGGTGTGGGGTAGAATTATCTGGCATTTTGACCTGTATTTTGGTAGAAGGTTAGGCTGTACTAGTCGAAGAAGTTGGGGTTTGTAGTCTATTTTATTTGTAGACTTTCTCTTCTGTGTTCTTTTTGTACTACATTTATTTTGTATGTACAAAAACTGCTTTAAATCAATAAAAAATTTGACATAAAAAAAAAAAAAGGATTCTGTGATTTAACAAGAGTAATCCTGGTTTATATTTTTTAACAGATGTTTTTTATTACCTGGGAGCGCAGGGCAAGATTTTCCTCCTCCAGTTCTCGAAGTTTCCCGTGCAAGTTATCAAGCTGAAGCAGGCCATGTGTGAGGGTGAAAGAGTCATTGGACCTCAAAGGGGTTGAACAGCTGGAGTCAGTCTCACTCTCTTCTGAGGCAATAGATACCACCCTAAGCAAGTCATCCTTCTTAGCTAACTCATGTTGGAGTTGGTTTACCTGTTAAGAGGGGAATACATTACATTTCTTGTAAGTAACTAGCATTAAAAAGTTAAGATACCAATAGAATGAATGATGTTGCATAGATTCCTCTTTTTCCAATTTTTTATTTGTATCACTAACAATGTTCAGTAGCAGAGACATAATTTGTAGAGATGAAGAAATTAAAAGATCTTTTATATACACACACACACATATATATATATATATATATATACACACATACATACACACATAAATTGCATAATTTAGAATGAAAGGTTGAATCATATGTTGCCTTGTACTGTATGCGATAAGAAACATGATAATGCTTATCATAAAGTTATAAAATATGGTCAATAAATAATGATAAATGTGGAATGAAGGCAATCTTACAAAAAAAAAGGCAGCTATGGTATGTACAGGATGTCACATAAGAGTCATGCTTACATAACAAAAAAGAAAAAATAATAAAGATGGAAGTATAAAAATGTAAGAAAAGGAAATCTGTTTGGACTATTTTGCTTATGAACGGATTTTTAGATCAGATTATACTACTTTATGTACCCATCTTTCAATATGACTGGTTATGAGTACCCTCTTATCATACTGTGCTCGAATTCAATAAGCTAGTCAACAAACTAGCATTAGATTTTCCAATTCATTTAAATGGAAAAATCAGCAGAAACAAATCGACTCTCTGACTGCAATATGACCTCAAATATGACAAAATGGGCAACTCTGGATATGCTCTTATCAGTAAACTGTAGTGTAATTAAAAAGTATGGTAAACACGGTTTCAGCATTTTTTTATTTTACTAAAAAAAAACGCACAGCTATGCTGAAGAAGAATCTCACCAAAAGCCAAACATTAAATGCTTTGAAAAGAACTCACATGGTCCAGTGCTTGGGTCAGCTGTTCCTCTAAAGACTCATTCTGCTCTGTCAGTATGTGGTTCCTTTTCAGGAGAGCCTGGCCAATACGAGCAGCTAGTTCCAGATCCCTGTCCCTCTGTTAAAAACAATGAGAGAATATGTACATTTTTTCAAACATGGATACCATAAAATGATTAATGTCTAATCTGTTCAGTTGCTGCGACATCAGGAAATTACATGTTTCTGGGCAGTCTGAAAATCCTGCAAACTCCTTCAAAGAAGAATCAACTGGGCTGCATTTTATCAATATATTGCTATTGTCTTCCCCAGAAATAAACCTCAATTTAAAGAGGAGCTCCAGTGATATTCATAAAAATTAAAAGTCAGCAGCTACAAAAATTGTAGCTGTTGACTTTTAATAAACAGACACTCAACCTATCTGGCACTGTGCTCACCAGAGCCGTTTTCTCCACCCATCTTTGGTCCCTGGCAATGGCATCTAAGCTGTGGGTGTCCAAATGTGCCAGCTTATGGCTTCACAGCCGGGTGCCCATTGCGCATGCACGATTTGTGCTGCGCACTGTGAATGGTCCCGCAGTCTTCTGGAACCTGTCACGTGTTCCAGAAGTCTGTGGGAAGGAAGGGGAGAGGAGAACTGGTGGTCTGAGTGGAAGTGGGAGCGGCTACCTGTCAAAACCATATACCCCTATCTTTTAGGTGAAGCTGCGCTGTAAAGTATATTTGAACAATCCATTCTGTTTAAAACAGAAATAAAAGGTAACACATTTGTATAGATATAGAAAACATTATAAACACCTTTTTTTTTTTATAAGTGATCACATACCCTGTGTTCTCAATTGCATAAGCTGGGAAAAGAGAAACAGCAGAACAGTGGTCTTTTCAGTAAATGGCTGTGCAGGAGAGGGCATGTCAGCAGACATCTGATCATTGGAAAAGGAAAGGTCAGTTTCAACACTGCTAGAAACTGACCATGCTGTGCTCTCATGCCTACTGTGGTCAGCTTTCAACAGAAAAGCAGGACTCATAAGAACACCAAGGATTTAACACAAAAGGGAGCAATACAATATACCAAGATACTTTCTCACACAAGTACATGGTACAACAGGCACATATCAAGAATATCAAATGTTGGGTTTACATATTCTTTAATATTAATATTCTATTAATATGCTCTTCTGATTTTGCTTCGTCTTGCCGCAAAAATTTGCAAGACATTCACGTCTATAGAATGAAGTTTTATAAGAAAGCTCATTTGACAGTAGGATCATATTTATATGTATTGCCACAGTTAAAATGCTGCTAAAAAAAAATATTACCAACATTGTTTTTCCAGCTTTTTTTGCTTAAAAAAATTCTAGTGTGCATTGAGCCTAAATATACTTATACTTGTGCATGAGTTTAGATGTCCCCACGTAATCTGCACTAGTTACATAAAGTTAATTCTGCTTGCCATTATTGTGCAGCTTTATGTGGGGACATCTAAACTCATGCACAAGTATAAGTATATTTAGGCTCAATGCACACTAGAATTTTTTTAAGCAAAAAAAGCTGGAAAAACAATGTTGGTAATATTGTATTTTAGCAGCATTTTAGTAGTGATAACATTTTATTAGTGTTTTTACTGTACATGTAATGGAAAAAAAAAAGTAGAAAAAAGCTGTTAGGAGTATTTTAGGAGTAATTAGGAGCATTTATAGTTTTATACTGTCGGAAAAAAAGGCTCCCAAAGACTTTTTCTGCTCCTAAACGTTGAAGCATGAAAAATGCTACTAGCCTAAAACAGTGTCCATGGACACAAAGGATAACAGGGGTGTGGAAATTTAAAAAAAAACAAAAAACTACTTGCCAAAAGGGACCAAAATCGTTTTCGCAATCTACTTGTCCCTTATGACAATCTGCTTGTCGTGAAAAAAAAAAGAAAAAAAAAAAAAGATAATTTTAACCAAAACCGTATTTAAATAAGGTATTTATTGACAGCAAGAAGGGTTGATGTTTTAATAAAATATTTGACAGCAAGAAGGGTTGATGTTTTAATAAAATATTTATTGACAGCAAGAAGGGTTGATGTTTTAATAAGGTATTTATTGACAGCAAGAAGGGTAATTTTTTTCACTAGACAGATGTGCTTTTAGGAATGTCTGGTCCTTTTAAAAAATGAAAGGGGCTTTATGGTGACAAACTTTTCATGTTTTTAAAATTGCGCAGTTTACCTACTCTTCCTCACTAGCAGGGAGGGGAGAGACCTTGTAGTGTGACGAGCAACAATTGGGTGCTTGTCAGGAAAAGGGGTGTCAGGCTCTCTTAACGCTCACCAGAAGTGCATCTGCCGAGTAACTAAATGAGGTGCTGGCCCAAATGAGTAAAAAAAAAAAAAAAAAAAAGAAGGAACTTTCAGGATGCCTTTACACTACTTGCCCAAGGGACTAAATCAGGGTCTCGATCTACTGGTCTTGATTAAAATTATAATTTATTTTTTAACCAAAACCATTTAACAATGGACTGTTTATTTCCTCCTCTCCTCCCCACACCCAAGGACTAGTAGGGAGGGGAGAGTCCTTGGAGTGTGATGAGCACTGATCGGGGCAGTGTCAGGCTCTCTTAATGCTCACCAGAAGGGCATCTATTGAGCAAGCAAATGAGGCGCAGGCTCCAATGAGAAATAGAAGAAAAAACAAAAATAGAAGAAAAAACAAAAAAAAAAAAAAACCTTTCAGGATGCCCTTGCACATGGAATCATTCGGGTGCTGAGCACAAACAAATGCTGAGCAACCAAATCAAGCTCCGGTGTATGCTCCATTAACAATTTGCCTACCAGGCCGATTCTAACTTTCCTCTCCTACATGTAAAAATCAGCCTTTTGTTAGCTAGAAAATTAGTTAGAACCCCCAAACATACTGTATATATGATGGGTGTTGCAATATGTTTTGTGGTTTTTCAAATGCACTTTAATGAATTTTATTGCATACAAACACAATATACTGCCCATTTTTTATGTAAAATTTGGTGTTAAGCCAAGTAAATAGATACTCAACAGGTCACACTTTAAAATTGTGTATGCCCGTGGAATGGCGCCAAACTGTGGTAGTTCTCCATAGGTGACGCCTTAAATGCCTTTTACAGGTTACCAGTTGAGTTACACAGGAGGTTTGGCACTAGAATTTTTGCTCTGACACTCACAATACGTCACAAGTTTGGTCTAGGGCTTACATATGCGTTCACATGTGCAAGTAAGCATGGGGAAATAGGGACAGTTTAATCATTTTATCTAAAAGTTTTTTTTTTTTCACGGTCTCTATAATTTCTTTTGTATTACGTTATCACAAGGGATGAGGAGCATCTGTTGTGATACTATGGGCCGTGACAGGTCCTCTTTATGGAGAGATCTGGGGTCTATTACACCCCAGATCTCTCCTCTAGGCTTCAATGCAGCAGATCAGACACATATTAGTCTGACTGACTGCTTTCCTGGCTGCTAAAGGCCATGTAAAAAAGAACCTTCCAGTTTCCAGGGTAACAGAGAGGGAGGAACAACGTTGGCTTCTCTGCCTCTGTATAGTACCGCCATCCATAGAAGTGATCAAGTGGCTGTTCAGCCACTCGATCACTTCTACTTAGAAGAGAATAACCGGGGCAAAAAAAAATTAACGCCTAAATGTAAAAAAAAAAAAAAATCAGAGGTTATATAAGGGGTATCAGGTAGGTGTCATCATCCTCTGCAGCATAAGTGATATATTGGGTCAGAGTCCCCCATATAGGTTTGGAGGGTAGGGGTCAGTGATCAATGTACCCAGTAGTAAGTGATATTAGGGGTCACTACAGGTATGTGTGTACTTAATTCATGGGAAAGTTATATTCCCACAGGTTATCAAGATGACATTTAGGCTCATGTGGAAGTCATCTTCACATATGTTATCAAGATGTCTCAAGCCCTGGGTAGGTATCACTAACCACTGGTGGACCAGAGGTCCAGTCCAGATTTCGGTCCTGCAGGTGAAGATAAGACCTTTTTGTTCTGGTGGAGGTCCAGCGGACAGTGCTCTCTCTATCCTCCTCCTCCCAGATCTCTTCCTCTGTCCCTAGTTCAGTAGGCAGACATGTCCCAAAGCCCGGCCTCCCGCAGCTCTGATCTCCTCCATCCAGCCTGCACTATGGAACTCTCCCTGGGTCGGCGCAGAGCGGACATCCTCTACAAGGACCCACAGCAGGACTTCAGGGGGGGCTTTTGCTGCCTGCAGAAGTGACTCGATCACTGCTGCTTAGAACGGGAATCGCAATGAATTGCCTGGGCAAAAAAAAAGTAAACCCTGCTGTTTGCCTACAACAGGGCTAACAGTACAAGAAAAACACCTGCCTGGAGGCCGGAACTGCATGCCCCAGGCGTCGGGCGATATAATTTGTGCATCCCTGAAAAAAACGATTTAGCTTCTGGGAGCAGAAAATAAATATGCTGATAACAGCTTCTAGGAGTTTAAAAAACCGCTAGTGTGTAGGAAGCCTAGGAGTGGATTCCCTGAAGAGCTGTGTCTTTTATATCTTTGTAGAAATTGGAAACAGTCTTAATATGTGAACACAAAGGAGATGACATATCTCAGAAGCTGAGAACAATCATTTGATGATAATAAACACTGTCCTGATTATTACAAGAGTTTTTCCAGACCCCTTTGTTCAGTTTCAATCAACGCACAATTGACATGGTACTCATATGTTTAGCCTGTGTCTATGCATTGTGGTTCACCATTCCATCGCTAGATATAATTATCTACAATGTATGCAGACAATAGACGTAAGAATAATAGACTGCAATTTCTTCAACAATAGCAACTGATATGACTTGTTCAAAGGTGCCTGTAAAGTAAATCTATTTTCAATGCATAAATAAATTAATATGCATTAAAGTATATGTAAATCCTCATCTTGTAAAACAACCCATTCAGTTTAAAATAAAAATGAAAGGCAAAATATTTGTGTATAGATATATAAAAAAAACAAAACAAAATACTATGAACACTTCTTCCTCTTTTTTATAAGTGATCACATGCCCTCTGTTCTCAGCTGCATGAGAGCTAGGAAAGGAGAAACAGCAGCACACTAATCTTTCTAGTGAATGGCTATGCAGGATGGGGCATGTCAGTACAACTACTCAGCACAGCTAGAGAACTGACCACGCTGTGCTCTCATGCTTAGTGTGGCCAGTTTTTAATAGGAAAGCAGGGGGACTGGCAGGAACACCAGGGATTTTATACAAAGGAAGTAATATAAAGAGAACAGGATACTTTTTCATACAAGTACATGGTAGAGCAGGCACATATCATATTTCTCAGTGAACATGGGTTGGGGGTGTGGTCTGTTTAAGGGCTTCTTGGAGGGTAGAACAATTTCAGAAAAGCTTAGGAGTTACTAAGCGGTCTAAGAATAGACAGGCACATTTCAGATAAAAGAAAAGACGTGTTTTCATAAACTAATATAGAAAATGGATTTGAAAAATGTAGCACTGGCTGTAATTTTGTAAAGCATATTGGCTATGTGACTACTGAAATTAAAACCTTAACTCTACCTCTCTATTCAACTATGGTGATGTCTTGATTGACACTTTCACACACAACGACATTTAACTCCCCTAGCCTATATTGAAAGGCAGAATTATAAAACACCATTAAATCTGGTTATACATACACCAAAAATAGAGAATTATTTTACAAAGAACCTTGATCTGTGTTAATGTCAGACTCCTGTAATCCTCTGTACAGCAGCCTTTGAGAAAGGATCAATACTCAGCCAATTAGTGCTTTTCTGCTTTGCATATTGCTGTCACACCAGCATACACAACATACTTAAACCTGAACTCTGGGCACAAAATCTTTAATGATATTTCTCAATAGCCACATAGGATAGAAGTCCATTTTGTGTGCACTAAATGGCTTTTCAAACCCAGATATTACTTAGTAAAAATAGCAGTGACATCATCACTGTGCTGTACATAGTCTTTGCAGAGAGCATAGCTGGGAGAGGGGTCCAGCAGGCTCCATCCACTACAGACTTCCTACAGAAAGCTACAGGAGGGGCGGAGACAAGACCAGTCACCTTGTGCAAGAAGAGAGAGCAGCAGTGACCGGTCTTTATTATAGGAAGCTCCTGTACAGAGGCAAGGTTTCACACTTGATTACTGCACAGATCTGAAAGAAATACATGAACCGCACCAAGATTCAAGTAAGAATACACATGCCTCTTGTATGTAGACAATATTTGTTTAGGCCAAAGTTCAGCTTTAAAGAGTAACTTCACTTGTGTCGAGAAAAATATAATCCCCTATGTGTGATCAAATTACATCGCAAGGATTTGATCAAACTTTGTTGCAGATTCCACCCTGTTTATGCTCTGAAGAAAAGGCTGTTTGCTGTGTGCAAAGTGAACCAGAATAGGAGTGACTTTTTCATCAGTAATCAGCTGATGCACTTACAGTATTCTAATGAGGAAAGGTGCAGGGTTTGAATCCCTTTAGAAGTGACTAATCCTTTGGGAGTATCTCACCAAAAATTATAATTGGATGCCCAAAATCTAATTTGCATCTTAGCGAAGACTTTTGGGAAATTCAGTGGGCCAATCGCACAAACAGGAAGTTAAATTTCTGGGGATGTTTTATCCACCAATTGTATGCAGAATGCCTCCAGGTTGCCATATTGCATTGAATTTTACCCACCAATTGTATGCAGAATGCCTCCAGGTTGCCATATTGCATTGAATTTTACAGAAAATTACAGGTCTGCAGATTGAAAAGGTAATTTTAATAACATTTAATTACAATATGGCTAGTGTAGTAGTTGTACATGTGTGTCATTTTTTTTTTATTTTCCGTGTTTCCCCCACAAAAGCTGAGTTACAGTTTAAGCCCGCCACATGTTACAATATAACTGTACAAAACTCTTCAGATCTACCAACAACTATGTAGAATGAGTGCTTGCAAGATTTGATACAAATTGATTGGATAGTTTAACAAGGTCTGGATATTACGCCGTTTTAGTAAACATAAAAGGAGATTGTACAAAAATTGTACAGTCAGATTGTAATGTGTTTGGCAAGCTTTACAGAAGGGTAGAGCACAGGGACGCCATAATCAGTGTGCTGCTGCTCTTTCATCATTATTCAGCTACAGTCCCAGTTACTGTGAAGTAGCACCTTTGAACAGCAGCATGGTCAGTCTGGGGGAAGGGAGTGTTAAATATACTAGCAGATTTAGATACACTAACAAATTAAAGCCAAACTCCAGCTCGTACTGCAGTTGCACAAGCAGTTATAACCGATTTTTTTTTTCTTTTGGGATAAAGGTTTTACGTGAATAAAAAAAAGCTGATCATTTTAAGTAACCCTGTCAGTGGTAAATGGTTTGTCTCAATACTCTGATAGAGAGCTTGTTCTGTTGAAAAACAACAGACGTACAGGCTAGATTACCTGGTGAAAGGAAAGGAAAAAAAGCCTAAAAAGAAAACCAGTACAGCCACTACATCTAAGAAATGGTAATCTGCAATATAATAAATGTTTGCTTTTGGGTACCTCTTGAAGCTTGACTTGCAAATGCACTGCAGGGGCTTTTAACAACTTGTCTACTGGGCACTTTTACCCCTTTCCTGCCCAGGCCAATTTTCAGCTTTCAGCGCTCTCACACTTTGAATGACAATTGCGCGGTCATGCAACATTGCACTCATATGAAATTTTTTGCATTTTTTTGAGACAGATAGAGCTTTCTTTTCGTGGTATTTAATCACCTCTGGGTTTTTTAGTTGTTGCTAAACAAACCAAAAATACCTGAAAATTTTGAAAAAAAATGTTTTTTCTTAGATTCTGTTATAAAATTTTGTAAATAAGTGATTTTTCTCCTTCACTGATGTGCGCAAATGAGGCTGCAGTGATGGGCACTGATAGACTGCACTGATAGGCACTGATGGGCATTGACAGGCATCACTGATGGGCACTGAAAGGCAATGCTCATATGGCACGGATAGGTGACACTGACTGGCACTGATAGGTGGCACTGAAAGTCAGCTACAATGGGCACTGATATGTGGCATTGATGGGGCTACACTGATCATCAGTGCCCTGATGATCAGTGTACATGTCCCCTCTGAGTAATGCCGATTACCAGCTCTCCTCTCCTCACAAGCTGTCAGAGTGACAGCTCGTGAGGAGAGGAATGCCGATAACAGGTATTTCCTTATTTACATGCGATCAGCTGTGACTGGACACAGCTGATCACATGGCAGAGCCGACGTCATTGGCTCTTTCCACTGAGTCCCAGGGACACAGTGCGCCACCGATCGCCGTGCTATGCGCCCCCAGGGGCGCGCATGCGGGTTAGAGTGGGAGGATGTCACATGACATCCTCCAAAAACGAGAGAACCACCTCGCGTCCATCATTTACTTATATGGCGGACGGGAGGCGGTGAAAGAGAACAGCAACACAGGAGCTGCCTCTGTTCCAAGTCAGTGACTCATTATTAGTGAAGTACAGTAGTGAATAAGTATTTGGAGGACCGCTCCAAAATTTTCACAATAAAACACAAGTTAGTATTGACAGGTCCTGCACTGCTATTATGACTGGTTCTCTTAATGCATTGAAACAGTAATATGTGAGCAAAGGTACGTTATTTTTACATAACTGTACTGACCCCACCTCTCCATCCCACATTGTTCTTTATTACAGTTTATGTTTGACAAACAACAACAGGTTCAGACTTAAGGTATAGAATGTTGCCGTTACAGATACAATAATAATTTACAACCACTGATAAAGAATAAGTAGACTTACCTCTGTCAGTAAGTGGCTTAGCATATCTGTGTCATTATAACTCCTAGTCATCTGATCTATTCGTTCTGAGCTGAGAACTGGAAAAATAAAGAATATACATAGGTGTTAGAGACCAACCAGATATGTAGCACCTAACACTGTATATAACGGCAAATACGAGTGCAGAAGTGTATCTGTTTGTGGAAGCCATGCATGGTCACATTATGAATCTATTCGTACATGGCTGTCACCTTCCTGCACACTGTGGCTCTAGTTATGTCTTGTCGTAGGTTCCAAGCATTTAATAGCTTTCTAATTAGGAATATTGATTGCCTCCAAGGCGGCACAGTGATCATCTAACTTGTACCACCTTCAGTGCACTGTTTAGCTACTTCCTAGGTATGGTCACTCAGACAACCTAATTATGTAATTTGCAAAGCTGGTAATAACAAAACACATTTTCCAAGGAGACTCAATCAATTCCAGCAATGTAGTTCTTGTTAACCATTTTCCCGACCGCCCTATAGCAGAAATACTGCTACAGGGCAGCATGGGTGCACAAAATAACCGGGTGGTGCACACGAGCCCTACCTGCGCCGCCACTCGCGGCTGCAGCTATCAATCACTGGGCTCCGGCTGGTGATTATTCGCCAGCGCCCAGTGATTGCCGAGTTTGTAAACAACAAACCCGGTCAGCTCATGCACACTGCTTTGCATGGCTGTGCACAACACAGCCATGCAAAGCAGTGTGCTTACAGTGAAGCACAGACACACTGCAAATAGTAAAACAGCACACGGTTATCCCTTTGATCGCCCCTCATGTTAACCCCTTCCTGCCCAGTGCCATTAGTACAGTGTCAGTGCTTTTTTTTTTCTTTTTTAGCACTGATCACTGTATTGGTGTCACTAGGGATGTCAGTTACACCAAGTCAGTTTCCCCCCCCGCGTCAGAATGCCTGCCGCAGTCCCGCTATAAGTCGCTGATCGCCATCATTACTAGTACAAAAAAAAAAAAATCCCAGTATATATATACAGCCATTTGTAAAGGCTATAACATTCACGTAAACCAATTCATTTACACGTATTGGCCTAAATTTATGACATTTGGTTTTTTAAAAATTTTTTACTCGACATGTTTAATAGCAAAAAAGTCAAAAATGTTTTTTTTCTCAAAATTGTCTTTTTTTTTAATAGGGTAAAAAATGAAAAAACGCACAAACGAACAAATACCACCAAAAGACAGATCAATTTGTTTGGGGAAAAAAGGACTTAAAATTCATTTGGGTGCAGCATTACATGAACGCGCAATTGTCAGTTAAACTAATGCAGCGCCATAATGCAAAAAATGGCCTGGTCAGGAAGGGGGGTAAATCCTCTGGAGGGCAAAGTGGTTAAAGAATCAATTCAAGTTTACCTTGCGAACTCTGACTTGATTTACAAGAGTCATCAAACGACGTAGTTGGAAGTTCAACAAAAGCTTTTAGAAAGATAGGAAGGAAAAGAGAAGAGAATAAACGGAAATAAAACAGAATGAACAGAAGAATGTGCTAGAACACAAAGGCAATATGCATAACAATCAGTTTTAGAAAGAAATAGTTTACTAATGGTCTTTATAAGTAAAACAGAACATGCTGAGCCCTTCACTAACCTTGTATAATTAAAGAAAAACCTCTGCCAGTTTATTTTTTTGAATACCACCTCCCAAGAAAGGCCTCAAGGTCTCAAAATTATAAATAGTCCGGGAATCTCCAATCAAAAATCTATACGTGAACCAAACTAAAATGATTAGTTATGGATTCAACAAGGACTCATGTTTTTTTTTTATATATCTGTTTTTGTTGTACTAACATAGATAAATGGGCTGATGGTCAAAACAAATTCATGAACGACTTCTTTAATGAAAACATCTTTAAAAACATGTGTATACATAAATTAGTGAAGCGCTGTAAATTAACAATAAATAAATACTATAGTGCCTTTTATAACTAACTACTAGTGCTCTGTGATAAAAAACACATATACATATATATATCCTTATAGTGAAAAATGCACAAACTTAAAGTGAATGGTGGTCACAACTATACCATGTGTATAAATAATATTCAATCAAATTATTATACAATGAATTAACATATAACTGTGAATCACAAAAATAAAAAAAAGATCCGTGAATAATCAATATATGAGAACAAGTCCATATGGCGTACCGACGCGTTGTGTCACGTGCGTCGTGACTTCATCAGGGTTCATGAAGTCACGACGCACGTGATGCAGCGTGTCGGTACGCCATATTCGGTTTCGAGTTACGTCATTTCCGGTCACGTGGTGACGCACGTCCGGACGCAGCGGCCATATTGGTTTCCCCTGGTTTCATGCAATACACCCATGGGATGGGGTGAAACGCTGATGTAACAAGGAATATATCCTTATAGTGAAAAATGCACAAACTTAAAGTGAATGGTGGTAACAACTATACCATGTGTATAAATAATATTCAATGAAATTATTATACAATGAATTAACATAACTGTGAATCACAAAAATAAAAAAAACATCCGTGAATAATGAATATATGAGAACAAGTCCATGCAAGTGAAACTTCGTGAAAGAGTGATCTTCACTTCTAGTGTATAAATCCTTAAATGGCAGCATTGCCTGCTCACCTCCCCACACTGACCCACACAGTGACCCACACAGGGCCAAAAGGCTATTACTCTCCTCTGTATCAGATCCTCATATGCAGATTGCTCATCCAGGGATCACAGGATAAATGGAGACTTCTTTATTCCACTCCACCTCCACTCAATAGTATACAAGACACAAGAAAAATCCTTCCATAGTGCAATAATGTTTAATAAGGACAGCATAAAAGACAAAAATTGCACTCACATATATTCCTTGTTACATCAGCGTTTCACCCCATCCCATGGGTGTATTGCATGAAACCAAGGGAAACCAAAAAGGGCGCTCCTCCGAACGTGCGTCACCACGTGACCGGAAATGACGTAACTCGAAACCGGATATGGCGTAGCGACGCGTTGCGTCACGTGCGTCTTGACTTCATGAATCCTGATGAAGTCACGACGCACGTGACGCAACGCGTCAGTATGCCATATCCGGTTTCAAGTTACATCATTTCCGGTCACGTGGTGACGCATGTCCGGACGCAGCGGCCCTATTGGTTTCCCCTGGTATAGTTGTTACCACCATTCACTTTAGGTTTGTGCATTTTTCACTATAAGGATATATATATGTATATGAGTTTATTAGCACAGAGCACTAGTAGTTCGTTATAAAAGGCACTATAGTATTTATTTATTGTTAATAAATTTACAGCGCTTCACTAATTTATGTATACACATTGATCACTTATTGGTTTAAGTCGAGTGACAGCAGCTATTATTATAGGGATTTTATTTATATAAAGCGCAGGAGGATACTCCCATTTATCTTTAAAAACAAAAAAGCACCACACTCCACAGATCTCATACTATTCCCCCTCAATTTTGGGGGATAAGGTGGGCCATATGTTGAAATATATATAGTCCCATAATGGCCAGCAAAGCTCCTTATTAAAGGGTAAAGCACATACAGCCCTCGTTAGAGGAAAGGTAATATATTCACATAACGTGCAGTCCAGAGGAGGAATTTTAAACCAGCATCAACCTCCCTCATGCACTGTACAGATGATCCATAGCGTCTTGTGGTAGAAAATTGAAAGCCCAAGTGGAAGACAACAGAGTCCAGAGGAGGAAGCAAACTGTGCTTTTATGCAAAATGGATGATACAGATCTTCACCTCCCTCTAGCACCCAATGATGTACGGGTGCCGTCCCAGGGAGGGTTAGATAAACAGACCTCCCTCATACATGTGCAGGATTTTCTCAAATAGCAACCAAATGGGCACAGAGGTAAAACCCTGGGGTACCTTGAGGTTTCTACAGGGGTGCCTTGGCAATGTCTAAAAATTGCCCCAAACTTGTATACAAGCCAGCGGGTGGAACAAGCCTACACTTTAGTTACGCAAAGGCACAGGTTTTCATTGTGCACCATTATGACCTTCTAGCCACCAGCGTCCTGACAAACAATGACATCATTAGTTAAAGATAAAGAGTAAGTTAGTTGCTTTTACAGCATAATGGTTTGGTCCTCCCCTGACGCTTTCATTCAGTGCTGGGGTAACATTAGCTCAGTGATGGAGAAAAACTGAGGGAGGAGAGAAACAATGGAATACTAGTCAGTACCAGTATGGAAAAGTGTATTTGCTTTGGAAGAATAAATCACCTCTAATTTTGGGTGCCCTACATGTGTGGATGTTGCTGCGTTATGTAAAACTATTAGAATAGTTTTTCACAATTTAGAATGGGGTGCCCTTTTAAAATTATGGACAATCTAGGGGTGCCTCAAGACTGTCCATAATTTTAAAGGGTGTCTCGGGACCGTCCATAATTTTAAAGGATGCCTTGACTGAAAAAAGGTTGAGAAACACTGCTTTAGAACATGATAATGCATGAATTCCTCAAAATAAAGGCAGTTCATAGTATCGGAGCTGAGTCCAAAACGGAGTAATCAACACTAATTCTGAATGTTTTTTTGTATTAGTATTTAGGAGCGTTTTGCTCTTTAAAAAACGGCAAATCAGAAAGGTTTTCCTTTCAAACGCTGAGCTTAAAAAAATGCCTCTAGACTATCTAATGTGCATGGAAACATAGGATAACATTAGTTGCTTCTACAGGCAAATGCTAAACGCCTCTAGGAGCAGAATTGTTTCTAAGCCAGTGTGCATGGAGCCTCAGAAATCAATTGAAAGCTGACCTCAGAGACTTTTGTTGTAATTTGTGAGAAAGAATGACTTCACAGTACAAGCAGCTAGAGAGGTGCTTTGTTTTAAAGCTATATTTGCCTGCAAGTATATGTAAATACTGTATTTGAATATCCACAGTCTACGTCTAGCAGTCTATCAGTAAGCTTTTCTTAGCTATGAGCAAAGAGAGGTCAGCTGTATCTGTTTGCTGTAGGTGCATCAAAACAGAATACACTTTCACTTTGTTACAAGACTAGCAAAATGTCTGCTTTACCATGCACAATGCCAATTAATGCCATTGCAACATGAGTTAAAGAGATAAAATACAATGATTATTATAATACAGGATTTAGATAGCGCCAACAGTTTGCTCAGAACTTTACAATATAAAGGGAAACAATACAGAATGATACAGTTCAATACAAGAGGGTTAGAAGGGCCCGGCTCCTTGGAGCTTACAATCTAAGAGGGAGGGGCTAGTGGTACAAACGGTAATAACTGCGGAGGATAAACTGATGGGAGAAATGGAAGATTTGATTATTAGAGGATGGCAAGATAGGCTTCCCTGAAGAGATAGGTTTTCAGAGATTGCCTAAAAGTGAGCAGAGTAGGCCAATAGTCGGATAGATTGGGGTAGAGAGTTCCAGAGGATGGAGGAAGCTCTGGAGAAGTCTTGAAGATGGGCATGGGAGGAGGAGACAAGGGAGCTAGAAAGCAGGAGGTCGTGGGAGGAGTGAGGACAGTTCGGGTGATATTTGGAGACAAGATTGGTGATGTAATTGGGGGCAGAGTTATAAATGTTATTGTTAATGTTTTGAATTTTATTAGTTGGGCAATGGGGAGCCAGTGGAGGGAAACTTTTGATCAATGGAATGATGGCCACCATTTCTGCACCACTAATGGTAAACGTGTTTGCTATTTACACCTGCATTGGTGATACCCATTCAAGCAGGAACAAATCAAGCTCCAAGCAGCTTTATGGATGAGGGAGGTATTTGTCTCTATATACATGTTTGTAACTGCTGTCTATTGATGTAAATCAGCATACATCACAGGAAGGGGAGGGGCTGGAACATGGCACCTGTGAACTTTTAGGAATGGAGTCGTGCTGAAGCCCCTCTCCTTACCTATTCTCTGTGCTTCTGTCAGTGGGGTGGAGCGGTGCGAGGTGCAGGAGGTGTGGGGGTGGCTGCTTTGTCCTGATCCCCTGATCCCTCGGCGGAGTGAAGAAGGTGGCCAGTCGGCAGAGCGCTGGAAGGTGGCGAGCACCCACGTGACAGCGAAGCATTGTCTTCATAGCTGCAGCCTCGTTCTGGAGGAGAACCCAGTGTGGACGCCAGAGTGTGGTGGAAGAACTATCCGCCTGGAACTCCAGAGACAACCGCAAGTGACAGGTGACTGGAACGGAGGTGACATGCTGATGAACACAGTGTCAGGCTGTTTTAGGAAGACACAGGGCCAATAGAGGAAGAGTCAACTAAAGGATACAGAGCACCAGGATCTCGATACACTAGAAGAGTGACCGCTCCAGGCAAAAGGTGACCCCAACTTCGACCAAGGTAATTACAACGTGAGTGGGTCTTGAGCAGGACTTCAGTAGGACCTCGTACTGAGGTCTGACAATGGAGTTGAAGCCCTACAAACAGGACCGGGAAGTGAGGGGGTGAGTGGTTGCAGTATACTATATTATTATATTATAAGTCTACTAAAAAAAGGAGTGGAGGTAAAGAACTTTTCCATGGGAGGCTACGAGGAGGGGGTCATTGGGACTAACTGAAATGAGGAAAAGATAAAAAAGAGAGGAGAGGGTCACCCTGGGGGACTGAAAAAAAAGGAAAAAAGGAAAAAAAACGAAACAGAAGCTAATTACCCTTAGATACATTACAAAAACATTGAGCCCTAAGAAGAGGAAAATATCTATAAGAAGATTAAGAGTTAAGTCTAATTATTAACTTTTGACCTGGAAATAAGGAAAGAATTAATAAAATGAAGAGTAGATCTACAAAGGGTAGAAGAAAAACTCCTCAATCAAGCACAATAAAGAAGTACATGACCCCGCAGGTAAAAAGCCCAAAGTGTCATACCCCAGAGAGACAGCAAGGAGCAAGAAGAAGCCAAGAGTTGAGAAATAATAATGGAGATCAAACTAGACTGTCATTAGGAGTTCAGAATTTGTATCAGATCAAAGAATCAATACAGAAAGTGGAATAGACCCTAGAAAAACTGAAGAACAAGGATTAACTAATTGCAAATGCCCACAAAAACAAAAATTGCAGAGATGTTTATGAAAATAGAGTATTCCATAAAGAATGAAATGGCGGTATTACATAAAGATTTGGGACAAGTTCTATCTCGTGTTGAAGAAACAGAAGAAAAATTAAGAAACGCGCAAGTAATTATGACGCTAGAAACGCAGGTTGAGAAAATGCGTAGAGAGCAAAGGAAGTTGGCATATAAATTAGAAGACCAAGAAAACAGAGATAAAAGGTACAACGTGAGGATCCGGGGTTACCTGAAGCACAGCCAGGAGAAGATCTATGGGATGAAATGAGGAAAATGTTTAACTCAATAATGGGTAGACCAGCGACAGAACTAAAGATAGACAGTACACTGGATAAAAAGTCCCCAAGGCAGGACACTGGAGGCCCCAAGAGATGTAATAGAGAGATTTCACCATTATGAAGATAAGGCAAACATACGTGGAATCCCAGAAGTAAAATATGGGGAAGCAAACCTGCAAATTTTTGCGGACATAGCACCAGAGACATTGGCAAGAAGAACTTTGAAACCATTGCTAGAGTTGATGCGTAGAAAGAATATTCGGTATACCTGATTGGTGAACTGTATGGTTATTATTTCGTATCACAGCACTAGAAGTGGTATCAAGGTAACAGACTTAATGAAGACATGTTTCCAGCAGTAATATAATTGCAGAGATATTGATATGCACTCTTTCAAAGCTGGACTGTTATTTAATATTTATTTATGCACATTTTAGCAATTGTTAGTGGAGCACGACACCATTTCTGATTTTATTTTATTCTCTATGACACAATGGTATGAGTATTTTTAACCAATTTTTATTATAATTTTATTTTCACTATTGTATTGATTTTGTATACAATTTTATTACTGATAATATTTAAATATTTATTAACACTTAGCATACACCATAGTAGCTCACAAGACCCCACACTTCAAGATGCAGGGATATTGGATTCCTACCACCCGACGCCCGGGACATGTAGTTCCAGGTGTTGGGCAGGTAGTTTTTTTTCCTCCTTTAGCCCTGCTGCAGGCAAGCAGTGGGCTCACCTGTCAGGTGAAGCAATCGGCGGCAGCGCTGCCGCCAATTGCTTTCACACAGTGCCAGCCTCTCCATGTCCCCAGTATGAGGTTTCCTGGGCTCTGCTTGCCCATCTGCGGGCCCGGCTCGCCGTCAGCTAGAGGGGAGAAAGAAGAGCAGAGAAGTCCGCTCAGGTCCCCTCCCCTTTTTGTGCTGACAAGGAAGTGGCGTTACAATGTCACTTGCGGGTCCCTGATGAGAGATTGCAATACAATCCCCGGGAAAAAATGTAATATGGTGCAATGTGCACTACATTACATTCAGTGGAGCAGAGGGGAGACTTGCAGGGTCTTTTAGATCTTGGATGTCTCAGGTTTTTTTTTTTTTTAACTATAAAAATTTAAAGTTACACTCAAGCACATACCATCCCCACCATAAAAATATTGAGGGCCCCCACCCCCACAACTACACCCGTACAAACGTAAAAGCACACACTGCAGCGCCTACGCGTGAAATCTTGATTACAATACACGTTACATATCGCTGCGCACGCCAGGATGAGAGCGATAATTCTAGCACCAGACCTCCTCCGTACACTATACTGGTGACCTATAAGGAGCTTTAAAAGTGTTGACCTATAGAAAATATAGGGTACTGGAGTTAATCGCCATTTCAAGGTTTGACAAGTTGGATATCTATTTACGCGCTGCAACCTCATCTTTTATATTTTACAAAAAAATAGGGTAATTTATTGCTTTTTTGTGCCCTAAAATTAACGTACTTGAATTTTTTACTAAAATTTTGCGGTAAAATCATGCAACATAAAAAATTGGAACTACCACTGTTTTATTCTCTAGGGCAGCGGTTCTCAACCTGGGGGTCGCGACCCCTTTGGGGGTCGAACGACCATTTCACAGGGGTCGTCTAAGACCATCGGAAAACACATATTTCCGATGGTCTTAGGAACCGAGACACCGCTCCTGTCTCAGGCGATCTGTGGGCGGGATGATATGCTGCCCCTGTAACCTGGCCACACCTCCGGGATCACTCAACAGCTCCGCCTCCTCGCCGCTGATTGGCCACCGGAACTGTAGCTCAGGAGAGGCACACAGGCGGCCAATCACCGGCGAGGAGGTGGAGCTTGGAGAGGAGGAGTCGAGCGGCAGCGCACGGAGATCGAAGAAGATCGAGGGAGCTGCAGGAGCGAGTGAAGAGAGAGGCCAGAGAAGGAAGACAGCTGACAGGTAAGTGCAAATTTTGCTGCTGCAGCCAGGTATGCTGCCTGTAGATGGGAGAGGGAGAGAGCGAGCCCAGGCTGGAGCAGGAGTCAGCAAGGTAAGTATCATTGGTGTCAGTGGAAGGGATAGTGCCCCATCATTTGTGTCACTAATACCAACGATGGGGCACTATTCCTCCCCCCACTGACACCAACGATGAGGCACTATTCCTCCCCCCACTGACACCAACGATGGGGCACTATTCCTCCCACTGACACCAATGATGGGGCACTATTCCTCCCACTGACACCAATGATGGGGCACTATTCCTCCCAATGACACCCACAATGGGGCACTATTCCTCCCACTGACACCCACAATGGGGCACTATTCCTCCCACTGACACCAATGATGGGGCACTATTCCTCCCACTGACACCCACAATGGGGCACTATTCCTCCCACTGACACCAATGATGGGGCACTATTCCTCCCAATGACACCCACAATGGGGCACTATTCCTCCCACTGACACCCACAATGGGGCACTATTCCTCCCACTGACACCCACGATGGGGCACTATTCCTCCCACTGACACCAATGATGGGGCACTATTCCTCCCACTGACACCAATGATGGGGCACTATTCCTCCCAATGACACCCACAATGGGGCACTATTCCTCCCACTGACACCTACAATGGGGCACTATTCCTCCCACTGACACCCACAATGGGGCACTATTCCTCCCACTGACACCCACAATGGGGCACTATTCCTCCCACTGACACCAATGATGAGGCACTATTCCTCCCAATGACACCCACAATGGGGCACTATTCCTCCCACTGACACCCACAATGGGGCACTATTCCTCCCACTGACACCCACAAAGGGGCACTATTCCTCCCACTGACACCCACAATGGGGCACTATTCCTCCCACTGACACCCACAATGGGGCACTATTCCTCCCACTGACACCCACAATGGGGCACTATTCCTCCCACTGACACCAATGATTGGGCACTATTCCTCCCACTGACGCCAATGATTGGGCACTATTCCTCTCACTGACGCCAATGATTGGGCACTATTCCTCCCACTGACGCCAATGATTGTACACTATTCCTCCCACTGACGCCAATGATGGGGCACTATTCCTCCCACTGACGCCAATGATGGGGCACTATTCCTCCCACTGACGCCAATGATGGGGCACTATTCCTCCCACTGATGCCAATGATGGAGCACTATTCCTCCCACTGAAGCCAATGATGGGGCACTAGTCCGCCCACTGACACCCACGATGGGGCACTAGTCCGCCCACTGACACCAACGATGGGGCACTATTCCTCCCACTGACACCAACGATGGGGCACTATTCCTCCCACTGACACCAATGATGGGGCACTATTCCTCCCTGTGACACCAATGATGGGGCACTATTCCTTCCACTGACACCAATGATGGGGCACTATTCCCCCACTGATACCAATGATGGGGCACTATTCCTCCCACTGATACCAATGATGGGGCACTATTCCTCCCACTGATACCAATGATGGGGCACTATTCCTCCCACTGATACCAATGATGGGGCACTATTCCTCCCACTGATACCAATGATGGGACACTATTCCTCCCACTAATGCCAATGATGGGGCACTATTCCTCCCACTGATACCAATGATGGGGCACTATTCCTCCCACTGACACCAACGATGGGACACTATTCCTCCCACTGACACCAACGATGGGGCACTATTCCTCCCACTGACACCAATGATGGGGCACTATTCATCCCACTGATACCAATGATGGGACACTATTCATCCCACTGCCATCAATGACGTGGCACTACTCCTCCCACTGCAAAATTACAGTTATGAAGTAGCAACGAAAATAATTTTTATGTTTAAATGGTTTTTATTGCAAGATTATAACATAACAAGGGAATATACAAACAATAGCTATGAATGGTTCACATTAGAGAGCAGTAATACAGGAAACATGTAAGAGTGGAGGTTCCCCACCATGTGGCCGGAGAAACTGTAAGTCTTAGTTATGCTTACATGAGAAGTATGCTCGGTGTCCTGTGAACCTTTTTGAGAGCCAATAAATTGTAGGTGGGGGAGGAATACGAAGTGGGGGGAGGAGGAGGGAGGGAAGACACACTTGCAGCATAGATAAGTACCTTATAATATTATAGGGTAGTATTCAGTTCATTGAGCAATTAGGATTTTTCAACCATCGAGACCATTGTATTGCAAATTTCTGGTATGAGGAATTTTGAAGGGCTGTTCTTTCCATCTCGCACTGAAAATTGAGATCAGCCATGAGGCGGGACAGGAGTGGAATGGTAGGGGATCGCCATAGTTTAGTAATATTAGTCTTTGCAGCTGCTAGAATATGTATGATGATGGTGCGTGAGTTTATGGGGAATTTATCTATTCCGATGTGGAGGAGGGCTAAGGCAGGATTTGGGGAGACTGGAATTCTTGTAACTGAGGAAATTATTTGGAACACTTTGTTCCAGTAGGATTTGAGAGACTTACATGTCCATAGTAAATGAAGGAGTGAGCCAGTTTCTCCGCAGTGTCTCCAACAGGTCTGGGAGCACTGAGGGTAATATATGGATAGTTTAGTGGGGGTTAGATACCATTGGTGGAGAATTTTAAGGTACGTTTCCCAATGGGAGCTACACTTTGAAGCTTTAAAGGTAATTGTGAATGTTTTTTCCCAGGTATGCTGGGTTATTGGTTGAATAAAGTTTTTTTCCCAATTAATTAAGGATGAGGTATGTGTGGTGAATAGCGTTACAGTTATAAGTGTGTAGAAAGTTGAGATTCCTTTCTTAGGGTGGTTTGTCCTATGAAAGAATTGGTGTGCAGTTGCAGGAATTTCTATTTCGAATGGTATATTTGTTTTGTAAAGTGCGTGTGTTATACGCATATAAGTGAATAATTCCTTGTCCGGAAGGTGAAATTTCTCTTGGGCTGTATGGAAGGAGTTTAGTTCATGTATAGTATAAAGATCTTGGATGTAATGTATGCCAAGAGCATTCCATGATGTCAGATTTAAATGAGGAGAGATGAGGTGCAGGGATGAAAGTGGGGACAGAATATGTATGTTGTCTTTATGTGTTTGATTACAGGCTAGGAAGTCATGCCAGGCCATCAAAGAGGCTTGTATGCAGGGGTGTTTATGCAAAGAGTGGGACTGAAATGTTCGAGGTATAAATAGTATATCTGTTAATGAATGAGGTAGGTATAAGGAGGTCTCCATGGTAGTCCAGGTTTTTTCAATAGTAGGATGCCACCAGAAGAAGAGCTGGTCCAGTAAGGCGGCTTGGTAATACGACTTTAAATGAGGAAGACCAGCTCCACCTCTGGAGGGCGGACGTATTAGGAGATTCGTATTGTACCTGGGTCTTTTTGCATTCCAAAGAAATTTGTTCAGTATTTTTTGAAGTTTAGAGAAGAAAGAGTAAGGAACTGGTATAGGGAGTGTACGAAAAATATAAAGTATTTTAGGTAGTATGCACATTTTTATGGTAGCCACTCTGCCTAGTGACGACAGAGTAGTAGTGCGTAAGCTCTTAAGGTCCTGAGGGATAGTGTCAAGTAGTGGTTTGAAGTTAGAAGTGTAAAGTTGGTTAGTTTTGGCTGTAATTTTAATCCCCAGGTAGGGGATACTATGTTTTTCCCAAGTAAAGGGGAAATGTTTAGAGAGTAAGTTCTGGGTTACTATGGGCGTATAGAGATTTAGCATAGTTGATTTAGATTCAGTTTGTAGTACGAGACTACTGCGTAGTTGTGGATATGCGTGCGTATTGATTGGAGCGATTTATATGGGTTTGTGATCATTAGAATAATATCGTCTGCAAAGAGACTAATTTTGTGTTCATTTTTAAGAAATTTAATTCCAGTAAAATTTGGGTCGTCTCTAAGATTGGATGCTAGTGGTTCAATGAGTAAGGCAAAAATTATAGGGGAAAGAGGGCAACCTTGCCTGGTTCCGTTTGATATGCAGAAGGGCTTTGAAAGTGTGCCATTGGTCAGTACTCTAGCGGTGGGGTTAGAGTAAAGGGATAGTATCGCCGATAGCATCCAGTCTGTTATTCCGTATTTCCGAAGTGTAAGTGTCATGAATTGCCAGTGTATTCGATCAAATGCCTTTTCCGCATCGAGTGATAGGAAAAGTGAAGGTTGGTTATCAGATTCTAGGTGGTGTACTAGGGATATAATTCGTCTAGTAGCGTCAGGGGCCTGTCTACCAGGTATAAATCCCACTTGGTCTGGGTGAATTAGTGTGGATAGATATGGGAGTAGACGCATGGCAATTATTTTGGCATATATTTTTATATCCGTATTGAGTAATGAGATCGGTCTGTAATTCTGGACTAATTGGGGGTCTTTGCCCGGTTTTGGAATAGTGGCGATTAATGATTGTAGCATGTCCGAGGGGAATTTCCCATTAGAGGAAACATGGTTATATAGGACAGAGAGGTGTGATGTAAGGTTAGATGCAAATATTTTGTAAAATTCGTTAGTGAATCCATCATTCCCTGGCGATTTGTTTAGAGGTAGGGAGTGTATGGTTTTTTCAATCTCTGTGGGTGAAATCGGCACAGAGAGAGATTCAAGTTGTGATAATGTAAGCTGGGGGAGATTCGTGGTCTGTAGAAATTTTTCAATAGAGGTTATTGTTGGTTGGATAGTGTTCGGATCGTCTTTTATATTGTATAGGTTCTGATAGTAAGATGCAAAAGGGTTGGCTATATCTAGTGGGTTTGTCACTGGAGAGTGTGTGGCAGGATGATGAATCCTGAATATTTTAGATTTGAGTCGTCTTTGTTTGATAATTTTAATGAGTTTGGTTTGTTGCCAAGCGAGTAAAATTTGGTTTTCGTTTTTTGGAGATTAGCGTCATATGTGTGTAGTAAAATGGTGCGCAATTTATTTCTGTCTGTGTTTAGGGCTGCGGATGTGGAAGAGTTTGGGTTCTTTTTGTTAATCTCTTCATTTATGTGTATGGAGGTCAATAGTTGGTCAATTTGTTGGGACCGTTGTCTTTTGATACGAGAGTTTAGTTGTATGAGGATACCTCTCATGTAAGCTTTGTATGTTAGCCAAAGTGTAGTAATAGAGATATCAGGGGTGGCATTAGTTTAAAAAAAGAGATTATGAGCCTCAAGGATATGTTTCTGATTTTCTGGAGATTTCAGGATTGAAGAATCAAGTCTCCAAATAGGCGGGAGCGTTGTGCGTCGATTGTCGTCTAAGGTTATGTTGATTGGAGCGTGGTCCGACCATGTTATAGTTCCAATAGTGGAGGATGTCACTTGTTGTAATGTCCATTTATCGGTAACGAACATATCAATTCTTGAGTATGATAGGTGTGGGGGTGAGTAGTAGGTATAATCCTTCTCGGTTCCGTGTTGACATCTCCAGATGTCGTACAAGTCATGGTCATGCAGGAACTGGTTAAAATTAAGTTTGGTAGGTTTTTTGTTGGAAGATGAGTCTATAAGTGGGTTACCCAGAACATTAAAATCACCACCTATGATGAGTCTGCCTTGTTTATACTGCGAGAAAACTTTGTAGAGTTTGCGGTAGAATTGCATCTGTTTACTATTTGGACCGTATATGTTCACCAGGGTGTGGGTTATGTCATTTATTTGGCAAATCAAGATATGGTAGCTTCCTTGTGGGTCGGCTATGCTGGAAATAGTGCGAAACGAGAGAGAGTCATTAATGGCAGTAATAACTCCATTTTTCTTTTTGGTGTTGGTTGCCATGAACAATTGAGAGAAACGGTGGAGATATAGCTTAGGGGTCTTCTCAGTAGCAAAATGGGACTCTTATATGAAAAGAATATCGGCTTGGGATTTCCGGGCTTCTCTGGAAAGCATCGATCTCTTGAATGGAGAGTTTAGGCCTCGTACGTTAAGAGATGTAATGTTAATCATTAATAAATCTTTTTACTGGGTATCTGTTTAGTCGGGTTGTTGTTTGAGAGATTATTGATTCAGTAAATGTCTTTCTGAGGAGGAAAGTGATAGTGTAGCTATGGTATGAAATAGGCTCGATTGGAGAGGCAGAGTGTATTTTCCTTGTAAATTTGAGGGTTGTGGAACTTGTGGCATAGATGAGTAGCTGATTGTGCCTTAATGGGAGAAGGGTAAGGAACGATAAAAAACCACTTGCGTAAAACGCAAGTAAACCGAGTAGCATGCATTGCTACTACAAAGATGGGGGGTATGAACAGGCTTTGACCTCTTGAAGGGTCATGCCAACTGTAAACTGGTGTAATAATCTTCGTCAGGTCTAGGCCGATCGCCAGATATTGATATATCGAAAGGTGGCCTCTGGAGGGAGATGCAGAAGCGCTTGAGGATAGAAACTGCCATGGTGCCCGTTATGATGCCTCCATGTTTTGAATAGAGCCAGGTGCATTTTCTTGTGGGTCTGCGGGTAAGATATTCCAGACTTTGAGTAGATCTAAGGCTGGCCATACATTATACAATTATCTGCAGATTTTCTGCCCAATTTCCTTTAGATTTACCTTCAACTATGTAGTGCAAGGGCCTGCCTAATTGGATACAACTGAAAGTGTTGTTTAGGTTTGTCCTCCTATTATATGGTTTTTGGTAAATCTAAACCAAAAATCTGCAGATAATTGTATAATGTATGGCCAGCCTAAGCCTGCTTCTAGGGATTTGATAGTATAGATCCTGCCTTGTTGTCGTACTGTTAATTTTGTGGGGAAGCCCCATTGGTATGCTATACCATGGTTTCTCAAAGCTTTAGTTATAGAAACCATTTTTTTCCTGTTAAGAAGCGTGGCTTTGGACAGGTCTGCATACAATCTGAGATTTGTGTGAGATGGCGGTAATGGTGGAGGGTTTCTGGCCGTTGCCATAATTTTCTCTTTGACGTGGTAGAAATGTATCCGGGCTAGTACATCGCTTGGGATAGATGCCGCCAAGAATGAGGGTTTAGGCAACCGGTGAGCTCGATCAATCGCCATTTCTACATCAGAGAGTGACGGAATGAGGATTTTAATGAATTGCTGTAGGTCAGCGGTTCTCAACCTGGGGGTCGAACGACCATTTCCCAGGGGTCGCCTAAGACCATCGGAAAACACATATTTCCGATGGTCTTAGGAACCGAGACACCGCTCCTCTCTCCGGCGATGTGTGGGCGGGATGATACACTGCTCCTGTCACCTGGCCACACCTCCGGGATCGCTCAGCAGCTCCGCCTCCTCGCCGCTGATTGGCCACCGGAACTGTAGCTCAGGAGAGGCACACAGGCGGCCAATCACCGGCGAGGAGGTGGAGCTTGGAGAGGAGGAACCGAGCGGCAGCGCGCGTACATCAAAGAAGATCGAGGGAGCTGCCGGAGCGAGTGAAGAGGAGAGCGGCCAGAGAAGGAAGACAGCTGACAGGTAAGTGAGAGAGCGAGCCCAGGCTGTCACTAATACCAACGATGGGGCACTATTCCTCTCCCCACTGACACCAACGATGGGGCACTATTCCTCCCCCCACTGACACCAACGATGGGGCACTATTCCTCCCCCCACTGACACCAACGATGGGGCACTATTCCTCCCCCCACTGACACCAACGATGGGACACTATTTTCCCCCCCACTGACACCAACGATGGGACACTATTTCCCCCCCCCCTGACCCCAATGATGGGGCACTATTCTCCCCTCCACCACACTGACATCAATGATGGGGCACTATTCCTCCCACTGACACCAATGATGGGGCACTATTCCTCCCCCCACTGACACCAATGATGGGGCACTATTCCTCCCCCCACTGACACCAATGATGGGGCACTATTCCTCCCCCCACTGACACCAATGATGTGGCACTATTCCTCCCACTGACACCAGTGATGGGGCACTACTCCCCCCACTGACACCAGTGATGGGGCACTACTCCCCCCACTGACACCAGTGATGGGGCACTACTCCCCCCACTGACACCAGTGATGGGGCACTACTCCCCCCACTGACACCAATGATGGGGCACTACTCCCCCCACTGACACCAATGATGGGGCACTACTCCCCCCACCGACACCAATGATGGGGCACTACTCCCCCCACCGACACCAGTGATGGGGCACTACTCCTCCCACCGACACCAGTGATGGGGCACTACTCCTCCCACCGACACCAATGATGGGGCACTACTCCTCCCACCGACACCAATGATGGGGCACTACTCCCCCCACTGACACCAGTGATGGGGCACTACTCCCCCCACTGACACCAGTGATGGGGCACTACTCCCCCCACTGACACCAATGATGGGGCACTACTCCCCCCACTGACACCAATGATGGGGCACTACTCCCCCCACTGACACCAATGATGGGGCACTACTCCCCCCACTGACACCAATGATGAGGCACTATTCCTCCCACTGACACCAATGATGGGGCACTATTCCTCCCACTGACACCAATGATGGGGAACTATTCCTCCCACTGACACCAACGATGGGGCACTATTCCTCCCACTGATACCAACGATTGGGCACTATTCCTCCCACTGACACCAACGATGGGGCACTATTCCTCCCACTGACACCAACGATGGGGCACTATTCCTCCCACTGACACCAACGATGGGGCACTATTCCTCCCACTGACACCAACGATGGGGCACTATTCCTCCCACTGATACCAACGATGGGGCACTATTCCTCCCACTGACACCAGTGATGGGGCACTATTCCTCCCACTGACACCAGTGATGGGGCACTATTCCTCCCACTGACACCAGTGATGGGGCACTATTCCTCCCACTGACACCAGTGATGGGGCACTATTCCTCCCACTGATACCAACGATGGGGCACTATTCATCCCACTGACATCAGTGATGGGGCACTACTCCTTCCACTGACACCAATGATGTGGCACTACTCCTCCCACTGCAAAATTACAGTTATGAAGTAGCAACGAAAATAATTTTATGGTTGGGGGTCACCACAACATGAGGAACTGTATTAAGGGGTCGCGGCATTAGAAAGGTTGAGAACCACTGAATTAGAACATCTAGATAAGAGGCAAACAACACTTTATTCTTTGGTCATTACTTAGCACATTACGTATAGACTGCCTTTGCCATTCTATGTTGTCAGATTTTTTTCCATCCTGTGTGTTACCCAGTAGTTGCTGATCAGGAACTGCTGAGCTGCAGACGCTGTTCAGCCCCATCTCTGGGGTAATTCTAATTTAAAACAGCTTTAAGGTTCACAACTAAGCAGTTTGCGTTTGATCCATTTCTCCAGTGCTTTTTGTGTTTTTGCCCATGCGTTTGACGCACTTTGTTTTCAACTTGTTGTTGGGCAGAATAAACCGCATCAAAAACGCACTACATGCTTTTCTGCATGAAGACAATAGAACTAAAAACGTAATGGTTTGAGTTTAAAAAATTCCCTGACCCTTTCCAAAAAATGCACTGGGTGAAAATGCGGAGATGTGAACCTTTCCCATAGGAAATCATGTTAAATGGACTGCTGTGTGTTTCTGCAAAACGCAGCGGAAAATGCATAGGCGTGAACCTAGACTAAGGGCCAGTTAACACCACAAAAATGCACTCCGGATACATTATTGCTCACAGTTCACGCCACACTCCGTTCTGATGCAGTTTGCTATGTTCCTGTACAGTTCTGTGCATAAAAAAATGCAGCATGTTCTACTTTTTTCTGCACTGGAAATTGACTGGAACTGACTGTACTAGTGTGAACTAGGGTCATTGGAATACATGGAAAACACTGTACATGCATTCTTGATGCAGATAAAAAAAACGCACTGGTCTGCATCTAGTGTGAACTAGTCACAAGAGGTTCGCAATGGCAGCCTCCATACTCTCTCTCTACATGTCTAATTTTTTGTGCTCTATTGCAAACATCAGGCATATCAGCAAACAAAAATAAAAACATTTCAGAGCTAGCTGTTAAAGAAAAAACACTTTAAAATCCTAAAAAGTTTGCAATGTTCAATGCTGTGATCTGGTCAATTCTTACAAATGGGAGATTCCACCACTAGCACTCTAAAAGGGACAAACTGGAGCATTCAAAGCAACTCACCTTGCAGGCTAATGGAGTTAAGAACATCCTCGTTCTGGTTAAAATCCAGATCACCGTTGTCCATCGCTATTAGTGTACGAAGCAGTACAGAGCTGTCAGACCTGAGGTGGTGTAACCAGTCCTGGCTCCTGCATTGTGTGATTAGCAAGGTGCTGGGTGAAACCTATGTACAGAGTCGTGCACACTTTCCCTCGGGCACGCCAGTGCAATAAAAAACACGAGCCCAACCCAGCTCAGCTCAGATAAAAACATCAATATTACCTTGTGAACACTTCTGCTTTTATTGTCAGCAACAACACCTTTAGGTCAGCTATTGTGTAACCCACATACCAAGCAAAACCTGCAGATCCTTCATATATAGTTTATTGATGTCTCTGGTATTGATGCCATATAGTATATGAATTTCAGGCACTGGCAACCTGAAGTTGGACGTTCTGGTGGCAAGAACAAAGCTAATAATCACTTTAGGAAAGATACCCAACCAACTATCACATACAGTATCTCACAGAAGTGAGTACAACCCTCACATTTTTGTACATATTTTATTCTATCTTTTCATGTGACAACAGAAGAAATGACACTTTGCTACAATGTAAAGTAGTGAGTGTACAGCTTGTATAACAGTGTAAATTTGCTGTCCCCTCAAAATAACTCAACACACAGCCATTAATGTCTAAACCGCTGGCAACAACAGTGAGTACACCCCTAAGTGAAAATGTCCAAATTGGGCCCAATAAGCCATTTTCCTTCCCCGGTGTCACGCGACTTGTTAGTGTTACAAGGCCTCAGATGTGAATGGGGAGAAGGTGTGTTAAATTTGGTGTTATTGCTCTCACTGGTCACTGGAAGTTCAACATGGCACCTCATGGCAAAGAACTCTCTAAGGATCTGAAAAAAAGAATTGTTGCTCTACATAAAGATTAGGGTATAAGAAGATTGCCAAGACCCTGAAACTGAGCTGCAGCATGGTGGCCAAGATCATACAGCGGTTTAACAGGACAGGTTCCACTCAGAACAGGCCTTGCCATGGTCGACCAAGGAATTGAGTGCACGTGCTCAGCGTCATATCCAGAGGTTGTCTTTGAGAAAACGTATGAGTGCTGCCAGAATTGCTGCAGAGAATGAAGGGTTGGGGGGGGGGTCAGCCTGTCAGTGCTCAGACAATACGCTGCACACTGCATCAAATTGGTTTACATGGCTGTCGTCCCAGAAGGAAGCCTCTTCTAAAGACGATGCACAAGAAAGCCCGCAAACAGTTTGCTAAAGACAAGCAGACATGGATTACTGGAACCATGTCCTGTGGTCTGATGAGACCAAGATAAACGTATTTGATTCAGATGGTGTCAAGCATGTGTGGCTGCAACCAGGTGAGGAGTACAAAGAGAAGTGTGTCTTGCCTACAGTCAAGAATGGTGGTGGGAATGTCATAGTTTGGGGCTGCATGAGCACTGGGGAGCTACAGTTCATTTAGGGAACCATGAATGCCAAAATGTAATGTGACATACTAAAGCAGAGCAAGATCCCCTCCCTTTGGAGACTGGGCCGCAGGGCACTATTCCAACATGATAACGACCCCAAACACACCACCAACATGACCACTGCCTTGCTTAAGAAGCTGAGGGTAAAGGTGATGGACTGGCCAAGCATGTCTCCAGACCTAAACCCTATTGAGCATCTGTGGGGCATCCTCAAATGGAAGGCGGAGAAGCGTAAGGTCTCTAACATCCACCAGCTCTGTTATGTCATCATGGAGGAGTGGAAGAGGAATCCAGTGGCAACCTATAAAGCTCTGGTGAGCTCCATGCCCAAGAGGGTTAAGGCAGTGCTGGAAAATAATGGTGGCCACACCAAATATTGACACTTTGGGCCCAATTTGGACAATTTCACTTAGGGGTGTACTCACTTTTGTTGCCAGCGGTTTAGACATTAATGGCTGTGTGTTGAGTTATTTTGAGGGGACAGCAAATTTACACTGTTATGCAAGCTGTACACTCACTACTTCACATTGTAGCAAAGTGTCATTTCTTCAGTGTTGTCAAATGAAAAGATATAATAAAATATTTACCAAAATGTGAGGGGTGTACTCACTTCTGGGAGATACTGTATGTACAGTATGTGCTATACTTGTCTGATCCCTGTAGAAGTTGGAAGTCACTGTAGTAGGCACTGCTACCACAATGATCTCCACTAACTTCTGGGTCTTGTGCCTAGTTGCACAAGGTGGAGAGGCAGGGCTATGGTGCCACAATATCCACCTCGTCCAATTAGAGAATGCTTTGGATTAATTGAGGAAATGCAAGATATACTATATGTCTGTATAGTAGCCTGAATGGTGCCTGCAATGAGCAAGTGACCTCATGTGTTCAAAATGCATCGGTGCAGCAGCTCAGCACAGGACTCTGAAACTAGTGAAGGTCACTATAGTAGTCATGCCTACTACAGTGATTTCCAGCTACCACAGAGCCCCCAAAGGAATGGCATATAGATTCTTATATTTGTCCAGCTGGACCAATGTAACTAAGTAAAAATAGCCATACATAAACTTTAGCTTTAAAACTGATTTCTAGGTATGCCTATTTGTGCATAGTTACATTGGTCCAGCTTGAACCAATGTATGTATGAATGTGTCATATCTGTCCAATCCCCATGGTTCCCATGATTTTCAGCTTCCATGGGGATAGGCCAGGTATGACATATGCATACTTACATTGGTCCAAGCTGGACCAATGAAACTATCCAAAAATATGCACATCTAGAATTCAGCTATAAGGTGTAACTTGTACCCATGTATGCAGTAACCACAGTCATATCTTGCTACAAAAAGAGTGATTGTGGAACCTAATGTGAATTTGTATCTAGACTATGCACATTAAAGTACCGTATTTACATATTCTGAACAAGCAGTAAAATCACTTTAAAAAATCCATAATCCACCTCCGTAGCTATAGACATTGTGGAGAAATGCATCTTTAAAGTGCACAACAGAGGTATTCAGAACACAGCTCCTCTTCTCATATTTTATATGGAAGCAGTGGTGTCAGCCCTGCAGCGTTCCAGTGTGAATCTCAAGTGCTTGTAGGCTGTTAAAACGGACTGTTTGGAGTCTATGTTATGATCTCTTTTACTGCTTGTTAACAAAATATAAACATTAAAGCCCATAGTCTGGGCACAGTTGCACTTAGTCAACTAAGCCAAGAAACCAAATACTGCTTGAGCAAGTCAGGGTAACCTATGCTATATAGAAAAGATAGTCTCAGGCATTCATATGTATGGAAGGGCTGCTTAATAAACATGGCAGTCCAAGTGCTTTTATTGCATAATACGTAGCCACCCCAACAATTCTGGTAACACAGTTTTACAGTATGTTAACATGTGAGTTAACGCCCCCTTCTGGTCAATTTTAACATGTGAGTAAAGCTGCACTCTAAAGCAGGGCTTAAAATTTCAAGTTCCGAGCTACTAACTAGGTCTTAAGAGTTACTTGCTACCAACAAACACACACAGAGACAGCTGTACACACACACAGACATGTATACACATATACACACACAGAAATGTACATATACACACACAGAAACATGTACACACATGCACAGAGACACGTACACACACACACACACATACAGACACATGTATAGACAGACAGGCACGTACAGACACGCATATACACAGATACATGTACATACACAGAAATACACATGCACAGACACATGTACATACATACACAGACAAATGTACACACAGACACATGTACGTACATACACACAAAACACACACACACATGTACACACACATATACATGTACATACACACAGACACATGTACAGATACACACATGTGCATGCATACACACACACACACACACACACATGTACACACACACGCAGTTAAGTGCTCTCTCCTCTCCCCTGAAGCCACCACTGGCTGACATAGAGGATCATGTGACCAGAGTGAGCTGAAATTAGGTAGACACACACACACACAAAACCCTATAAAAAGTTGCAGTACTTCGTTGCAGCTTGTATAACAGTGTAAATTTGCTGTCCCCTTAAAATAACTCAACACACAGCCATTAATGTCTAAACTGCTGGCAACAAAAGTGAGTACACCCCTAAGTGAAAATGTCCAAATTGGGCCCAAAGTGTCAATATTTTGTGTGGCCACCATTATTTCCAGCACTGCCTTAACCCTCTTGGGCATGGAGTTCACCAGAGCTTCACAGGTTGCCACTGGAGTCCTCTTCCACTCCTCCATGACAACATCACGGAGCTGGTGGATGTTAGAGACCTTGAGCTCCTCCACCTTCCGTTTGAGGATGCCCCACAGATGCTGAATAGGGTTTAGGTCTGGAGACATACTTGGCCAGTCCATCACCTTTACCCTCAGCTTCATTAGCAAGGCAGTGGTCGTCTTGGAGGTGTGTTTGGGGTCGTTATGTTGGAATACTGCTCTGCGGCACAGTCTCCGAAGGGAGGGGATCATCCTCTGCTTCAGTATGTCACAGGACATGTTGGCATTCATGGTTCCCTCAATGAACTGAAGCTCCCCAGTGCCGGCAGCACTTAGGCAGTCCCAGACCATGACACTTCCACCACCATGCTTGACTGTAGCCAAGACACACTTGTCTTTGTACTCCTCACCTGGTTGCCGCCACACGCCTGACACCATCTGAACCAAATAAGTTTTTCTTGGTCTCATCAGATCACAGGACATGGTTCCAGTAATCCATGTCCTTAGTCTGCTTGTCTTCAGCAAACTGTTTGCTGGCTTTCTTGTGCATCATCTTTAGAAGAGGCTTCCTTCTGGGACGACAACCATGCAGACCAATTTGATGCAGTGTGTGGCGTGTGGTCTGAGCACTGACAGGCTGACCCCCCCACCCCTTCAACCTCTGCAGCAATGCTGGCAGCACTCATACATCTTTTTCCCAAAGACAACCTCTGGATATGATGCGGAGCACGTGCACTCAACTTCTTTTGTCGACCATTGCCAGACCTGTTCTGAGTGGAACCTGTCCTGTTAAACCGCTGAATGGTCTTGGCCAACATGCTGCACCTCAGTTTCAGGGTCTTGGCAATCTTCTTATAGCCTAGGCCATCTTTATGTAGAGCAGCAATTCTTTTTTTCAGATCCTCAGAGAGTTCTTTGCCATGAGGTGCCATGTTAAACTTCCAGTGACCAGTATGAGAGAGAGCGATAACACCAAATTTAACACACCTGCTCCCCATTCACACCTGAGACCTTGTAACACTAAGGAGTCACATGACATCGGGAAGGGAAAATGGCTAATTGGGCCCAATTTGGACATTTTCACCTAGGGGTGTACTCACTTTTGTTGCCAGCATTTTAGACATTAATGGCTGTGTGTTGAGTTATTTTGAGGGGACAGCAAATTTACACTGTTATACAAGCTGTACACTCACTACTTTACATTGTAGCAAAGTGTCATTTCTTCAGTGTTGTCACATGAAAAGATATGATAAAATATTTACAAAAATGTGAGGGGTGTACTCTTTTCTGTGAGATAGTGTACTTCCTTCCCCATATAATACCAACTTTATTGTTGTCCCTTCCCTAAACCCTAAACCCACACCCTAAAAATAACCTTTAACAGCCTACCTCCTAACACCGAAAGTAACTACCTAAAATTAACCCCAGACACTTAACCTCATTCACTCCACACGTCCATGAAAACTGATGGGAAAAACGCACAGATTTCACTTGCAAATACATGAGTTTATATCCGTTTTCATGCACATTTCAGTGAATTTTTATGCACGTTGACATCAGTTTTAATGCGTGGCAGGTATGTGCCCTGTTCACACGACAGTGTTGATGTCATATCATTTTTTTTCCATGCAGAAAACTGCATACACATACATGTTGCAGATTCCTCTGCAGAAAAAATCTGCACATGATACCAGTGTTGTGGTGTGAACAGGGCACACAGAGAACAATTGTTTTGTGACTTTACAGAACACATGCAGAGAAAAAGACGTCACTGCACCATGGTATGAACAAGCCCTTAATCCATATTCCAACTCATAAGATAAATCTCTTTGTGTGCGAGTGTGTGGTGTTTGGAGCCGATTTACACCAAAGAAACGCAGTCCAGATGCATTCCGGATGCATTTCTGCAAGCACATTTTTCATGTTTTTTTAAATGGTTTTCCTCAATTTTTTTATGTTACATTTTTCTTCATTTTCCTTTTTTTTTTTGGTGTAATGCGTTCTGGTGCATTTTTGACGTTTTTGATTCGTTCCAGATGCATTTTACTTTTTTTTTTTTTGGTGTCATGTGTTCCGGTACATCTTTGATGAGTTTTGCCACGTTCCAGCATAATTCCTTGCAGAAACATGCGGCACGTTCTACTTTTTCTACTTTTGTTGACTGTACTGGAACACACTGCAATGGTGTGAACTTTGGAATCCATGTAACCTACTCTCCATGCATTTTTTATGCAGAAAAAAAGCGCACTGGACTACATGTGGTGTGGAGTTTAGGGATGCACCGAAATTTCATCCACCAAAACATATCGGCCGAACATTTCCGATACAGTGGACTGTGTGAACTGCAGATGAGAAAGGCAGGAGAGGAGCAGTGTATACAGTGACTAGCTGTCACTATATGTCAGTGCCGGTTTAATGTAATTACCGGCTTTTTGTTTTCTTCGCTATAGCTCACAGAATGAACTGTCACTTCCACCCAGTTAAAAGAAACAAAGTTTCCTTTCCTTTTAGTTTCTTTTCTGAGCTAAAAGAAACAGTTTCCTATAGCTCCAGGGAAAGTAACAGCTCATATTGAAAAAAAACTGGCAATTGCATTTAAAAATTAGCACTGACACATAGTGACAGCCAGTGAGGGAGCCTCTCTATATACACTGCTCCCACACTGCATACACTGCTCCTCTCCTGCCCCCTCCTTGCACACACTGCCCCCCCCCCCCCACAAAGATGGCCTGTCACTCAAATGCTATCACATAGGGGACTATTGGTTTGTTTTTTGGCAGCGTGCATTCTGAATTTTCGGTATCGGTTTCAGCACTAGAATTTTCATTTCGGTGCACCACTAGTAGAGTTATTACAGAAGTGAACAGCAATGTGGTGTTGGTCAGTGCAAAAGTGTGTGTTAATACATTGTTGGTAAATTCAGAAGTGTGTGGTGTTAATGATTGCAAAAGTGCATCTTGTTGCATTGTTAGTGAGTCAAAAAAGTGCTTCGTTGCATTCTAAAGCATGTTGATGCACTGTTTGTGAATGCAAAAGTGTGTTTAGGTGTGGTGTCAGCTAGTACAGAAGTGTGGTTTCACCTAGTGAAAGGTGTGGTGTTGGCAAGTGTAGATTTGGCAATCTAGTGCAACATCGCCCCAAAAAAACACTACAGGTTACCACAATTTCCATCTTCGAATGAGCGTTGAGACGTCATCCAAGGCAGAACCTTGGATGACATCACGACACTCGTTCGAAGGCAGAAGTGTGGTAACCAGTACCATTTTTAAGGGGCAACGTTGCACAAGATTGCCGTATCTGAGAGTTTAAGGTGTTTCTATCTAGTGCGATTCAGGACCCCTTTAATGCAAGTATGTATATATATATTTTTTTACAAAGAATAAATCTTATAAAGAATAAAGCACTATTTGTAGCGTTTTTGTCTGCATGGTGTGGAGCGGAGTTAAAGGAGGAGGTGATTTTAAAGCTGCGGAGACTAACATCAGTAGTATCAATGGATGTAACATGGTCCATCTACGAGACAAAAGCGCAGTTTGACCAAACATTATTGTGAGGTCACTTAAGGAAGGTGAGACTACATCTGGTGGTGGTTATATGCATGTAACTCGACTGAATCTGAATTTGAGCACAGAAGGTGGCATATATTTAGAGGCAAAGGATGCTTTATTATAATCTACTGTGGAGGACTTTTATATATTTTTTGTCATTATTACATGGCTTGGATATATGGTATATATTCATTTGATGCTAGCACTGTACTGTTTACATATTTTTTGCATGCCTAGCAGGTATGTTTTGAATACAGCGCAGCTTTCCAGCATGTCATCAGCACAATATTAACTCTTTGGCCACTTTAAAGAGTACTAGGGCGTGAAATCATGGGTATAGATAGTAAAGGCTTAAGTACACTGCCCACAATGTATTACTAAAATACCCCAGAAATGTAGAAAAAGTAGAAATCCTTAGGTACTTATACCTTTGTATGTCTACTCAAGCGCTGGTGTGCCTGAATTCTTGGTATACTTTGACAGACCCCCAACCCCATGTAACTTTGTATTAGTTCATTATTATGACGGGCAGGCTTACTGACCAATAAGATGTTATATTACAGGGAGGCTCATCTCTCAACCTTGTGTAAATATTTACATAGGAGACTGACATGAGACCCAGAGCATCCCATTTGCCTGAGAAAGCATCTAAAAGTATTTGCAAGTGCTTAAAAAGTCCAGTTAGCTATTTGAACACTGGGATAAGTGTACTTAAAAGCAGACTAGTAAGGAGGCATTACCAGCATTCTGCATACAGTGTGACACTTACTCATGTAACGGAAAGTCTCTTCAGCCAGGACAGGAGAAAGACTGCCTGGCCCATTGCTGTGTTTTGTTGGGGACTGGATCCAGTCTTGGTGGTCATAAAGGAATAAAGAGTCCACTCGTAACCTGTACTGGGGTAGTTGATCCTCTAACATGTTCACCAGTTCCATTTCAGGGACATCTTGGCTATGATAGACCTCTAGTGAAGAGATAAAGAAGAGTTAGCTACAATGTAAATGGTTCTCTTTTTTAAAATCTTTATTTTAAAAATACTATAAACCACTAAACAACTCCCCCCATAACACCAAATAAATTACAGGAAATGTCTTGGGTAAGCAAACAGCTAAAAGCATTCTGCAACTAAATATCTGTTATCTAAAAATATCATTTTACCATAAAATCTCTTTATTGGATTACAGTACAGGACACAGTTTCTTTAGTCATGAGTTCTATATAAGTTGCCTTCAGGTGATCCAACACTGTTAAAAAAAAAGGTTTTAAAAAGGAAGAAAAAAACGTCAGGGACTTACCCTATATAACCCCTCCAACTCCCATCTAAACTCAGTTTTGTAGCAAGCAATAGGGAGAACAGAGGGAAGGGACTTGTGCCCTACACTGTACTCCCAAGAAATTAATTTTACAGGTCAAAACAAAAAATCCTATGTTCTTAGTTCTACACTACAGGACATGGGATCTTGCACTGTACTACTTTTGCCAGTGATTACTTCCATTGGTTGAGGATCCAACCGAACTTCTGCAGTGTCTATAATGTCAGCTGGACATTGCCTGACAGGGAAGACTGATCATTTAGCATGAGATTCTCCAGGCAACCCACAATGTGTATCCCCTGGAAACGGAGCAAAGTTAAGACCCGAGCAAACACCTTGGTGAAAACCTGGGGACCACCAATAGGCAAAAAGGAAAGGGCAACAAATTGGTAAAGTGGATCATGTTGTTGAGGTGGAAAGATGTGACTGTGCAAATAAGCAGATGTTTACTGACACTCTGGATTCAGACATCTGAGATTTTTGGGATCAAAAGGCTGATAGACATCCCCCACTGACAAGTGTAGGCATTACTTCATTAGGAAGAGGGGATGGAGAACCATGTCTTTTGACAAATGTTTGTTTCAGACACGTTGGAGCTGGAGGCCTGAGAGGACAAAACAAATGTATTTTCAACCTCAGGAGTAAAAAGTCTACTGGTAGAAGGAAGGGGAGGAGAGTACTTTTACCCCGTGATCTCCTTGAAATACTCATCTAAGGAGGGGCCAAACAGGTGTTCTTCTTGGAGGCAGCCTTGATGGTAGTGGTCAAAAGAAAGCGCACTCAGAGAAAAAAAATGGCTGAGAATGAGCCCATGCAGGCACTGTAGCGCCAGATACGACAGACACGTGCCAGATTGAGGGAAAATGTAAAAGTCTGCGACACACCATTTAAAGTGACAGAATACAAGGGATGAGATTCCATCCTGGCTTTGCCCTTTACAGTGGGATCGATGACCCTGAAAGTGTCTTCAGGGCACCATCACTGGCAAGGTCACAGTCCTGGACCTGTATAGCATCCTGAGGCTAATGCAACGAGATGCACCACATGCCAAGGTGAGCACCCACACATGATCCAATGCCTGAAGCAACATTACAGGCCAGTCCCACATCTTTATTCAGGTGAAATCCCAAGTATGCTCCCTAAGGCTCAACTGAGGAGTCAATAAATCTAAAAGCATAAGAAACCACAGTGGCTATGATGCAGCCAGGAATCTTGATAGGAGAATCGTTTTAGAGAAAGCATCTTTGGAAAAAAGACCTCTATAGGCAAAACGTAAACCTCTCTCAGTAAAAGAAAGAGGTCAATCACCTAAAAGGTATTGGCAACAAACTACGGCTTACCTTAATGTAGCTGCATACAACCCACAATTGAAGACTAAAGGTTCTTTGTTCTGTACTGGAGGACTATACATGCACGTTCAGTCGAATACTAAAGTTTTTGCATTTCAATTTAGACTCAGAGGGGCACAGAATATCTGCGAAGTTGATTTCATTTTCACTCTAGTGTTCATCTTCAGCATCTGGCTGCCATGCTGATTTCCTAGAATCCTTAGTTTCTGAGCTGAATCAGGACACTCAGGCCAAGAATTTGCTTTGGGCTTTATCCTTCTCTGCAGTCTTGTATACACAAAGTGTGGTAGAGAAGAAACTACAACCCCACCTTAAAATAATAGAAAGGCCGAATCCCAAGTGTAAATTAAAGGGATTTTCTGTCTTCACTATAAGGGCAATGTTTCCAGGAAATCATAATGACAGATTTTACTTGTTGCCTGAAGCTCCTCATTCATTTTGAAGCTGAAGGCCAGGTTCACATCGGTGCACTATGTTTTGGGTTCAGCGTGATTGTATATGCGCTTTACACACAGTTTTAGGTATGCTCTGATTAACTTCTATTAGACCATGAAATTTCTGAAAGCACATCAAAGATGCGGCAAGCAGGAGACTTTCATGAGCTTTCATGAAAACGCGCGGTCTAACAGAAGTCAATGGGAGCGCACCTAAAACCGCGTGTAAAACGAGAAAATATTCACGCTGCACCCAAACCATACAACACTGATATAAACCTAGCCGAACTCCAGGCAACATTTTGTTGATGTTTTGGCAAAAGAGGGAGAGTTTTAAATTATGTTTCAGTTTGTTACGCCATTGGAATGATTTTCCATCACTTCCTGTCCCTGTAGCTCGTGTACAACATGGGTATGAAACTGTTACTAGAACAGGAAAGCAGAGGCAGTAAATTATGACTCTTTATAATTCTAATAAAAAAAATCAGTATTTGTCTATGGAGAGATTTTATACAACTTCCTTTGCTGAAAAGAAGTGAAGAAAACGTTTGTCTGGAGTTGGGATGGTGCATGAAATGACCGCTGTATCCACTACAGAGCTAAATTATGTTGCATGGTAAAACTAAACACCTTTATATTTGTCAAACAAACTCCCCGTTCTCATTGAACCACAGATAGGCACTGCTACAACAGAGCAGAAAAATCTGTTGACTGGTTATATAAAAGTGAGCTGAAAATTCCTACCCATTTTCAAATTTGACATTTTTGTAATATTCTGTCAGAAATGTTTCCTTGTTTTGCATTGTACCTACCATTGCCTGGGGCTTTATCTCCACATTGGATATTCATGAGTTATTTTTTGGGTTCAGGTGGTTGATTCTAGCATCTGCTGTGATGTCTGGTGAGCATTGGCTCTAGATTATAGTTTAGGTTTAACAGGGAGGCAGAAAGCTGTGAGACTTCAGTAATGTTCTATTTGGTTGTGAACACGTTTGCAATAGACACACGTGCTGGTTCAGGGCAAATGCTGGACTTCACCTTTCTTTCTTCATGTCACCTGAGGGAGGAAACACAACATACTGTACATGTGACACATATTTAAGCAGAAGTTATGCCAACATTTTTTCATTTAGTTTCTTGGAGAGGTCAGAAACTTTTTTTTTTCTTAACAGTTGCTGAAACGGTTATTTTAGTATGCTTTTTTTTTTTTAGGAAGTTGTTCTTGATGTCACCAGATTCTGGGATAGTAACTGAGAATAAACCACCCCTCTGGGGACACAGACTGAACTAAATTATTTGCATGGCTAGGGAGGTTTAGGGCCTGTGTTGACAGGTTTCTATTTGCTTCAGGACTGCTTCTCTTCCTGTAAGTCTATGGCAATGCAGAAGCAGCTTGAGGCAGCTTAGCTGCAGGCTAAATGAACCTGCAAAGAACTCTGTAAAACTAATGTAGAAAAACATTGTGAATTTGCCTAACGAAACCCATCAACACAGGCCTTTACTATTATTATACAGGATTTATATAGCTCCGACAGTTTGTGCAGTGCTTCACAACATGAGGGCAGACAGTACAGCTACAACACAATTCAATACAGGAGGAATCAGAAGGCCCGTTTGGTTAGAGTTTACAATCTAGGAGGGAGGGTCAAGAAATAACAAGGTAATAACTGTGGGGGATGAAAACTGTGGTGGAAAGAGAAAGTGTTAGGAGGAGGTGTGATAGCCTATTCTGAAGAAAAGGGTTTCCAGGGATCATCTAAAAGTAGACAGAGTAGGAGACAGTCGGACACAGACTGTGGTAGGGAGTTCCATAGGATGGGAGAGGCTCGTGAGAAGTCCTCGAGGTGAGCATGGGAAAAGGTGACAATGGAGCTTTCGTCACTGGGACTGAATATGACAGAGTTCAAAAATTTCAGTTTTCGCCAGAACAGAAAAAGATTTGAAATATTCAATTGGAGACATTTGTTCTAGTGTCAAATGTCAAAAAGTGACTTTACCTCACTTCTGGAGAGAACTTGCCTTGCTATTAGTATTGTCAACAAGGCAGGAAGTGAAGGAACATTTCCTAAATGGGATACAGATAGAACAAAAATTGACAGAGGTATTAAAGTATAATTAAAGACAAAACAGTTTTTTCTTCGTTTTGGACAGAGTGAAGAGGAATTAGAACCCCTGTCAGGTTTTTATTGCTGTATGTGTTCTCATTAAGCCTTGTATGGTGATGTATGACACGATGAGTATATCGGACAAATGATCGTCCGTTTTTTTTGCATGCTAGACTCATATCGAAAATGAATAGGTTACTAGAGTTACGAAAATTATCGTAAGACAATATACATCTCCTGCGATGATGTAATGTATCGTATTGTTTTGTAATGTATTCTTTCATTTTCGAGCATGTGCGGTCTTGGTCACAATTTTTTACGGATGAATACTGTACTGATTACACAAAAATTGTTCCTTCTGTTATCGTACGAGAAGAATTTTTGTGCTTGTCCCTTTGAATAATTTCCCATGAACTGTCATGCATGGCTCTCAAAAATTGTGTACTAACAATCAGACAATCATTCCGAAAGCAGCATTTTTCATCCGATTTTCTCATCGTGTGTACTAGGCTTTAGGGTGATTCACCCTCTCTGTAGGTTTTGTGTACCATTAACATTGAAAGTTAAAGTAAAAGAAAATCACATATTTTGGGTTGTCCCCAGAAAGATAATAGAGGGGAAATATAGGGGGACATTAGTTCTGGTGACCTGAGAGACCCCAAGGGATTCCCTTCATTTGCAGGGATTTCCTCTCACTTCCTGTTTAGGGTATGGGACTGGAAGTGAAAGTAAATCTCCCCAATGGGACACAGACAGCAAAAAAAAACAAAAAAAAAACCCATTGACAGTGGTTATAACCCTCCTTTACTGTATCTGAAATGAAAAAAAAAAAAAGTTTTGCCTTTAGGTCTACTTTAAATCTTTACTATTTCTAATCCAGAATGGAAAAAAGGCTTTAGATATACTTTTTAATAGACAGTTATAAAAAGATGTTTATTCAATTTAGTTATGCATTCATTAAATTATCTCACTGTATTTTTAAATTGTACCGCAATCATTATTTGTACTAGCCACCCTGGTATGTCCTGCATATCCATGTTCAGACAGTAAGAGATGGGGGTAGAATGTATTACTAGGAACCTAAAAAATGGAGATGAAGGAACAAAACTGACTCCTTCACTGGGTGTATGTATGCAATGGTAGTATTTTTAGGTAGTGATTCTAGAAGCATGTTAACCGCATGAGCTCACAGTTCCCTCTGGTGTTATTTGTCTGAATACCTGGAGCTACAATAGTGATAAGCATGCAAACCACCAAACAATATGAAATCAGGTTCTGTGCAGCACAGGTATGAACTGGCTTTTCTACTGTGTAGTGAGGACACCAATTCTTATATACTTGCCCTTGTGTAACTTTCATGGGAAGCATTCCTTGTGCTGGTAAAATATGTTGCTGAAGTGAGCCCTTTGCTACCACAGTGGATACAGGCAAAAGGCTCACATTTAGTCCTCATGCACACTGGATGTTTTTACAGCTGCTGTTTTTGGCTTTTGACGTTTTTTTTCTACATCCAGTAAACCCACCAACATGTTATCCTATGTGTTCATGCACACATAGACTGTAATCAACTTTTTTTGGCAAGTACGTTTTTTGGCTGGAAAAAAACCCCAGAACTACTGGGTTTCTAGAGGAGTTTTGGACCAAAAAAAAAAAACCACTAAAAAATGCAAAAAAACCGTCAAAAGGCCGCTAAACGCTAATACAAAAATGCTGAAAAACTCACGTTTTTAATGTGACTTTTCACAGTTAACATTACCAGTATTATTAAAATGCCCAGTGTGCATGGAGTCTAATGAAGTGCGAGGTGTGGCAATTTAATTCCCAGAATGGACTGATACTAACCCTATCAAACACCTCTGCATTCTTCAAAAGATCAGATGAAATATGATGTTCTTTATGATCTTCAGCTAAGATTTGAGGCACCATCTTTGTGGAAATATTTTTAATTCCCAAATCTTCCTTTAGAATCTGCCGCGCTCTTTCCCTGTTCATGTTCAATTCTTCTGCCATCATTCCCACACTAAATCTTCAATTTGAGCGTACGAGGGTTAGCACTTTGTCCACATTTGCATTAGCCCTGTGTGTTTCTGGCTGCCTACTTCTTGCGTCATCATGGACATCTTCCAGCCCACCCTTGAAAAAACTTATGCTGTTCAAAAACATTTGATTTCTTCCTGGGAAGTTCTCCATAAGCCTGTTGTAACAGTGCTAACGTTTCACCCTCACTTTTGCCAATTTTTACGTAAAATTTGATGTTAATCCACCGCTCCAGATTCCTGTCTCAATTTGCACCAACATTGCAACGCACACACGTACTATTTCTTCTATTACTCCGTAAAGACCGAGTCAACCGGTCTGTGACCCAGAAGAGTGCAAGTTAGAACATTCCAGAACATGCTCAAGTGCAGTTGGCTGTTTGACTAACCACCATAGTGCTATGCCGAAGGAATTTTGGGAATTAAACGGTCACACCTCAAATAGTACGTTTTCACTGTTGGCAAGTAATCTCTTCCATTTATGGACAGCAACCTTCAGATCCAACATCTTATATATGGTGGCCAATGTGTTAAAGACTGAGTGCTTATTCTGAAATAACAAATACAGGACTTATCCTGGAATTCACCTTTAATATATGTATCTGTGGCATACAGAGAAGCAGGTCTGGGACAATTGGTCCCACCATAGGTTAAATCGTTATTATACTTTAACCTTTGTGAAGAGACTTGGAAAGTTGCAATCTAGAGATCTGAGCTACAATCTAGATCTGTTACAGCTAAATGATTGTCAAAATAAAATTTAGGTCTGTAATGGCTAAATGATTCTCAAGAGTACTCCTCCTCCAATGCACGTTCATACACCCCGTACATTTGTGCTGGTAACGAAATGTAAATGTCTTCAAAAGCACTCCCATTTTTCCCCGCTGAACACTCGTCCATAGATCTGCTGTGTTTATAAAGCCTACTCAAAGGCTGGATATGGCCATTCACTAAACAAGTTATTTTAGCTGCCATTCAAATAAATTATTGATTTCACATTCCTATAACAGTTGTCAAAATATAGCAATTCTTGAAGTTGTAAAAAAAAGAGGATTGCGGATTATAATGATAATTTATTATTGATTTTTATCAGACTAATCACCCATTTGTTTGGAGCATTAATGAGCATTCAGGAGATGACCGTATCTAAAATCCCCATCTACTGGCAAGTAAAGGTAATGTACTTGTCACTGATGAAAGATCCAAGGTGGATTGCTTTTCAGAGAGCAGTGCAGGAGCTACTGACAGCCATATAGGAGGCAATACTGATGCTTCCTGAATGCCCATTTTCTTTTTTTTTTTGACAGCTGAACAGGGTTTTTAAATCAGAATATCGCACTGTGACCATGAGGGTTTTCAGTTGCAACAAGGCCTCATCACTTGAATATGTCGCATTAGCTGGCACTACTACCCGCAGAACCAGAGAGGGGGATCATTTTTATTATGGCATGAAACAAAGCATCATGGCTGCAGCATGAGTACACCCCCAATTCAGCTGGGGGGGGGGGGGGTGGAATCAGCAGAGTCTAAAAATGCAACACAACAACCTATTGTTGCCAACCCCAAGTTAATTTCTATACATTTTCCGCATAGGAAACAAACACAGCTAAACTTGCTCCCATAGAGACATTATTTGCTTTGTAAAATGTTTTCAGAAAGACATCTCTGTTTTGGGCCACAAAACATTTGGCACTTGCACATCACATAAACATTACCATATTACATTGCATAGGAGACGTGGACATTTTTGGATAAACACTGAAATATTTATACTTGCACCCATGGTGGATAAAAATCGATTTTTTTTTTAAATCAAATCTTTTTATTTAAATTGGATTTTTTGTTATATCAATGGGATTTTTTTTTTATTTTTATCAAAATTTATTTTAATAAATAGAAACTATCTTTAGATAGATTTTTACTCCAAAAACATTTTAAGATACATTAATAATTTAGTTCAGGGCTTAAAATTTCAAGTCCTGAGCTACTAACCAGGCCTTAAGAGTTACTCGCCACCAACAAACACACACAAACAGAGACACCTGTACACACACATACAGAAACATGTACACACACACACGCATACAGAAACATGTACACACACGCACAGAGACACATGTACACACACGCACAGAGACACATGTACACACACATACCGACACAGGCATGTACAGACACGCATACACACAGATACATACACACGCACAGACACATGTACACACAGACATGTACATACACACACATACGCAGACACATGTACATGCATGCATACACAGACACATGTACGTGCATGCATACACAGACACATGTACGTGCATGCATACACAGACACATGTACGTGCATGCATACACAGACACATGTACGTGCATGCATACACAGACACATGTACGTGCATGCATACACAGACACATGTATGTGCATGCATACACAGACACATGTACGTGCATGCATACACAGACACATGTACATGCATGCATACACAGACACATGTACATGCATGCATACACAGACACATGTACATGCATGCATGCATACACAGACACATGTACATGCATGCATACACAGACACATGTACATGCATACACAAACACACACATGTACATGCATACATACACAGACACATGTACATGCATACACAAACACACACATGTACATGCATACACAAACACACACATGTACATGCATACACAAACACACACACATGTACACCCCCCCCCAATAAAAAGTTGCAGTACTTCGTTGTTCACTCACAGAGCCGGGTACTGCACTCTAGGGGGGGGCAGAGAGCACAGCACACACTCCTTCCTTTGCTTTCACTGTGCTCAGCTATTGAGAAGTCTGACGGCTCCCAGTGCCACTGACAGATCCAGCCAGAGCTCCGAGCCTGCTCAGCAAGACGGCCCCGGGGGACACACTCGCCCCCACCATAAATTCCACTCACCATTGGCAAGCAGGCGGGTGGAAATTTCAAGCCTTGATTTAGTTTATTCAGCATGAAATGGAGCTTAGATATATAGCATGAGGCTGTATATTCTGCAATATTTACATTTTTGGAAAACTCATTCAATGAATCCAAGCTCTGCAAGGTGAGATAACATGCACTGCATTGATGCATCCACACAATTCCACAGTAACCATGAGAAAAAAACATGAAATAAAAGAATTTAAGTAGTTCTCCAATTATGTGTGATTAACCTAAAATCGGTTCTGATATCGCTGTTTTACTAACCTGACAGCTTATTATTCTAAAAAGGAAACTTTCACTTGGTTTGCAAATATTAATGATTCTAACTACCAGCAAGGCTGAGTCGGAGTCCTTCCATTTAAAGAGCACCTGTCATTTTAGATCCATCATGGCAGCGCCTGTTAGCGGGTATCCACTCCCCTGCTGCCGCCACGTCCCTTACCTTGTTGTGTCACTGCTGCATCATCAGCCGTCTCATTAAAGTGAATGGGACTGTCAGTGAGTCAACAGCAGGTCAGAGGAGGAGCCGCTGTGGGACCGAGATGACAGTTGCTCTTTAAAAATGATGATTTAAATCGAGCCTTTTCACTAGTGATTTAAATCAAATCCACCCTGCTTGCCCCAAATCACAAAACAAAGGTCTTCCTTTTATAATAGTATTAAATGTCACACAGATTTGCATCAATTTATGATTCCTAGGAAAATGTCAATCTATAAGACTGTCACTGGTGCCAGTTACATATAAAAGGGTCATAAAGGACTCAGACTTCTTTTCATTGCAGTGATTGTGAACAGTAGTTTAAGTCCTCATGCACACTGGATGTTTTTACAGCGGCTGTTTTTGGTTTTTGAAGTTTTTTTCTACAGCCAATAAACCCACCAGCATGTTATCCTGTGTGTCCATGCACATGTAATAATGTTTTTTGGCTGGGACATTTTTTGGCTGGAAAAAAAAAAACAGGACTAGTGGATTTGTAGAGGAGTTTTTTAGCTGGAAAAACGCTCTAACGCTGAAAAACACGGTAAAACGCCACAAACTGGTGTTTTTGGACTTTTTTTGACCAAAAAAAAAATTTTTTTTGTAAAAATAAAACTACTAAAAGCGCAAACGCGGGAAAACGCCGCTAAACGCTAATGCAAAAATGCTACAAAAAAGCTGAAAAACTCAAGTTTTTAACGTGACTTTACACAGCTAACGTTACCAAGCGTTATAAAAACACCCCGTGTGCATGGAGGCTAATCCTGCAAATGGCTCACAAGTGGCATGACTTGCTGTAGAGAAAACCTGTACAGTCAAATACAGGGATTTTAATTGCCAACATCCCTCTGAAAATGAGAATTGTCTGGCTAAAACCAACCAAAATACTTCCCGAGACACTGACCTGAACTAGGATGCAGATTAGGAAAATCACAGCTTGATCTGCATTCTTATAGATCACTAACTCAAAGTACTGAAGAAACTGGATCATAATGCCAACCAGGAACCTAGCATTTCAACTATTAAAATGGTGAGGACAGCCATGGCAATGAAGTGTAGAAAATGAACTTCATTCATAGCAATGTACATTCCTATGCGATTCGGCACGGTGTGCTGCAATAAACTACAGCATGTCTGCATTTTAGCACAGCCATACGTTGTGCTGCAGTGTGAATAGGACACAGGAATTGTTTCCTCTTTTCTGGTGTCCTTGCAATCAGACGTTTTACAATGCAGTAAGACGTCTGCCACTGCACATAGTGTGAATTAGCCCTAAAAGTGTCTGTGATTAGATGAAATTATTTAAAGAGTAGAACTATAGGCAAAACTTTTTTTCATTTTCAATCAAGTCCTGGTTCATATCACTGCAACTACAGGCGCGACATGCGATTTACAAATCGCACCTAAAGTTCCATCTAATATATTTCTATGGCACGGTCTAAATAGGTGTGATTTCAAGTAGAACAATTTGAAAAACAGTTCCTGCATTACTTTTTCACCACTAAATTGCAATTTAACTCACAAAATCTAAGGTAAGTGGCACTGAAATTGCACCTGTGTCTATATTAGAACGACTTTAAAAATCGCGCTTTAAATGGGACCAAATCGCATCACTTTTAAAATCGCATTCAGTGTGAACAAGGACAAAGGGAGGGTTATGACCCATCAAATTTTTTTTACGCCATCGGTGTCCCATTGTGGAAATTGCTCTTCACTTCCTGTCCCATAGCCAAACCAGGAAGTGAGAGGAAATCCCTGCAAATTAAGGGGATTCCTTGGGGAACCCCAGGTCACCAGAACTAGTGTCCCCATTGGAAGAGTTCCCCTCTATTATGTTTCTGGGGACAGCACAAAATTAGGGATTTTCATTAACTTTCAATGTTAACCAGTTGCCACCTGGCCTATAGCCAGATGGCAGTCGGGCGAACAGCTCATCCCTCCGGGTGGATGCCATATGGCGTCCTTTCCGGAATGCACATTGCGCATGCCCGCAGGGCCGCGCTGTGGCGGGATTCGTCACCGGCCGTATACCTCGGACACGGCCGATGACCGATCTGTGTACCGGCCCCTTTGCCAGTACCATGTGACCTGCTGTGACCAATCACAGCAGGTCACATGACAGTTGTATACAATGGATGGTTTCCTTTCATGCCATCCATTGTATACAAGTGTGTCTAGCTGTGAATGGTCACAACGATGACATGCACAAGCTGGGCCAATCACAGCCCAGCTGTGTCATGTGATTAGCCATGGCCAAATCATAGCTAATCACAAAAAAAAACCCTGAATGAATCGATTTCATTCAGGTAAATGCTTGCTTATAGCAAAGTAATTCTTTGTTACTATAGTAACGTTATACTACTTTGGTCATAGTGCAATATGGAAAAAAAAAAAATCTTAAAAAGGGTAAAAGTGCCCAGTATGGAAGTGGTTAATGGTAAACAGAACATATAGAGAGGGTGAATCTCTCTAAAGCCTAATACACACGATGAAAAAAATAAAAATCGGATGAAAAATGCTGCTTTCGGAATGATTGATCGTTAGTACACAACTTTCGAGAGCCGTCCACAACAGTTCATAGGACATTATCCAAAGGGTCAAGCACAAAAAGTCTTGTAAGATAACAGAAGGAACGATTTTTATTTAATCAGTACAGTACTGAGGAACAAAGACCGCGCATGCTCGGAAACCAAAGAATACATTACAAATCAATACAATACATTGCATCATTGCAGATGTATTCTGTCTTATGAGAATTTTCATAACTCTAGTAACCTATTCATTTTCGATATAGGACTAGTATGCAAAACATTTGTCCAATATTCTCACCATGAGAACACATACAGTGGATATAGTCTACACACCCCTGTTAAAATGTCAGGTTTCTGTGATGTAGGAGGGTCACTGTCTTCACTGTGTTCCATGGTATATCTAATGCCTCAGAAATTCTTTTGAACCCTTTTCCTGAATGATACCTTTTTACAATAAGATCCCTCTGATGCTTCGGAAGCTCTCTGAGGACCATGGCTTTTGCTGTAGGATGCGACTAAAAAAATGTCAGGAAAGACCTACTAGGACAGCTGAACTTTATTTGAAGTTAATCAGAGGCACTTTAAATGGAGACAGGTGTGTACTGACTCCTATTTAATACGATTTTGAATGTGATTGCTTAATTCTGAACACATCTACATCCCCAGTTATAAGAGGGTGTGCACACCTATGCAATCACATTATTTTAGTTTTTTATGTCCGTCCGTCCCCCCAAAAGATTTCAGTCTGTTTTTCAATGGAGTTGTACAGTTTATAGGTCACATTAAAAGGTGGAAAAAGTTCTGAAATGATTTATCTTTGTCTAATTTTTTTACATCACAGAAACCCGACATTTTAACAGGGGTGTGTAGACTTTTTATATCGCCTGTACAGCAATTTACTTTCAGTAATAATGGTAAACAGGACAAATAGAGAGGGTGAATCTCTGAGGGTAAAGACAGCAAAAAAAACCTGACAGGCATTCTATTCTCTCTGAACTCTATCAAAAACTAAAAAAAGTTTTACCTTTAGTTATACTTTAATTGCTGCCTGTAAAGAAAAGAATACCTGTCAGTCTTGTTCAGGGGCGGACTGACAACTCACGGGGCCCCCGGGCAATAGGGAATCATGGGGCCCCTGTGTCCTTGCCCAAAAAAGCCTATGAAAAAAAAAAAAAAGGTACCAGGGGCATCTTATGGGGCCCCCTACTGATCCCGGGCCCTCGGGCAGCGCCCGAGTTTCCATATGGTCATCCTCCCCTGGTCTTGTTACCATTTACTCAAATGCCGAGTTGTGGTGGCTAAACAATTTTCAGCACCTGACACTTCCAGGAGTGTCAAAAGCTTGGTCCCCTTTGTGCACTGGGCTCTCACCTGCCAGCTGCTACATTTTTACACAGCCATAGTAGTGACATAGGGGTCAGAAGATGAACTCACAGAGCACAGCGGGGGATCATGCATGCAACACACCCAGAAATGTGTAACATGTAAAAGATTTTTCAGCCAGCTTAGCTCTGCAACAGAGCAAAAATCGGTGGAGTGGGGAGCAGAACAGGTAGATAGTAACTTTTTTTTTAAAGCAGCACTTACTAAAAAATAATTCAGTGACCGGGTTGCTTTTAGTGTACAATAACCATTGGATGCATATATGCACTGCAGTTTGTCACAAAGCATTATTACTGTTTTACAACATAGGTCTCTGCTCACAGCAGAGACAACAATCTCACTGTACAATATAAATATGTGTAGAACATATGATGTTGTTACATAGATAACTATTTACAACATGTTAAAGAATTCCCTCAACAAGTCAGTATTCTTAATGAAGAAAAAAAAAATCTCTATATTCCTTATCTTCACAGGGAACCTCTTTGTTCATATCATTAACCTCTTCAGCATTTTGGATGTGTCAAGTACATTAACATCTGAACTGGTTAAAATAAGCTCAGGACTGCAGTGAAGTGAAGCCTGACATATTTGGTATCTATTTACTCGACACAACTTCATCTTTTATTTTGTACAAAAAAAAGCAGATTAAATTGTGTAAGAGTGCCCTAAAATTAATCTTAGTTCATTTTTCCTGAAAACACAGATTTCATAAACAGTTGTGCAACATAAAAATTTGCAACTATCATATTTTTATCCTGCAGGGCCTCTGAATTCAGAAAATATGTTATGTTCTAGGGGCTTTAAAAAGGTATTAACCCCAGAGGCAAACATTTATTATATTGCAGCTTACCAATTCTTACATGTAATGGCAGCATTAGTTTTCTTTTTCTGCACTTCTTTTGTTTTAATTTCATGATCCAACCAGTAAGTATGTGGTTTTTAAAAAAAACAAGCTCTCTTGCAGATGTATCAGTTACAGGGATGGGACAAACCATTAAAAACTGAGAGGGGTGCTTACAATGATCAGTTTTATTTATTGATTTGTTAAACCTTTATCCCTAAATGAAAACAAAGCTGGAATATAGCTTCAGTATGTTCGTGTTGTTAAATCCTCTAGTACATCCGACAACCCCTCCTCCCATACAGACAATGCTGCTGTCCAAAGGTGTCCCCTGTGCTCTTTCATCCAGAGTGGGAGCACTGTTAATACAGGAGGTATATTTCTGGCCAGATCACTAGGTGAAAACAGAGGGGAAAAAACATAATAAAGAAAACTAATGCAGCCACTATATCTAATTGGTTAGGTTCAATATACACAATATTACACTTTTGGTTTTGGCTTTAGTACCTCCTTAACCACTTGCCTACCGGGCACTTATACCCCCTTCCTGACCAGGCCAATTTTCAGCTTTCAGTGCTGTCGCACTTTTGAATGACAATTGCGCAGTCATGCGACACTGTATCCATATGAAATTTTAATAATTTTTTTGACACAAATAGAGCTTTCTTTTGGTGGTTAATCGCCGCTGGGTGTTTTATTTTTTGCGCTATATACAAAAAAAAGCAAAAAAATTTGAAAAAAAAAAGTTTCTTTGTTTCTATTATAAAATTTTGTAAACCGGTACATTTTTCTCCTTTATTGATGTCCGTTGATGAAGCTGCACTGAGGAGGTGGCACAGATAGGCAGCACTGATGACACACTGATAGGTGGTACTGCTGGGCAGCACAGGTGGGTGGCACTTCTGGGCACTGATCATCAGCGCCCTGATGATCGGTGCCGATCACTTCTCTGACAATTTCCGGTTATCAGCAGTACTTTCCTCGTGCTATGACAGCGTGAGGAAAGTGCAGCCGATAACCGGCAACTGTATTTACCCGGTGATCTGCTGTGTCATTGGACACAGCTGATCACATGGTTAAAGGCCGCCATGATTGGCCATTTACCGTATCCTGTGATCAGCTGTGTCTGTAGCACCGCTGGGGCACACAGGAGGTGTGTTCTGGAATGACGTCCATGGACATCGTCCCAGAACCAGACAACTGTGCTGTAGCTGCCCTTTGGCTATAGTGCGGTAGGGAACTGGTTAAATTGACACTAAAGTCTTCTTTTTTTTTTTTTTTTAAAATAACAAACATGTTTTACTTACCTGCTCTGTACAGTGGTTTTGCACAGAGCAGCCTGGATCCTTCTCTTCTCGGGTCCCATGCCGGCACTCCTGGCACCTCCCCTCCCATCGCGTGCCCCTACATCAAGTAGCCGCGGCTTTGCATGACCATTCATACACAGAGCAGTTGCTTTTCCCTGCCCCCTCCCTCTTCTGATTGGCTTGTTAGTCAATGGCTCCCGCTGCTACTTCAACCAATAAGCAGTGAGAGTCTCTCGTGGACATTGCTGGATCAGGATGGGGCTGAGGTAGGTGTCCGGGTGGGCTGCTACACACAGAAGGTTTTTTACCTTCATGTATAGAATGCATGAATATAAAAAACCTTCAGCCTTTACAACCACTTCAAGTAGTTTTACAGCCAAAAATACTCGTGGTGCACCGAAATGAAAATTCTGGTGCAGAAACCGATACCGAAAATTCAGAATGCATGTGGCCGAAAACCAAACCGAAACTGAAATGTCTGCGTATGTGGGAGTGGGGAGGCTCCAATTTTTTTTTTATGTTTTTTTTTTTTTAAATTTATTTTTTTTAACTTATGATTTTGTTGCTAATCACATAGGGGACCAATAGTCCCCTATGTGATAGCATATGAGTGACAGGCCATCTTTGTAGGGGGGAGGGGGTGGGGGGCAGTGTGTGCAAGGAGGGAGCAGGAGAGGAGCAGTGTATACAGTGAGGGAGCAGTGTATACAGAGAGGCTCCCACTATATGTCCGTGCCAGTTTTTAAATGCAATTGCCGTTTCTTGTTTTTTTTTTTCTTCATTATAGCTCAATGAGCTGTCAATTTGAAACATTGTTTCTTTTAGCTCCGGAGAGGCACTAAAAGGAAACTTTGTTTCTTTTCGCTGGGGGGAAAGTGATAGCTCATTCTGTGAGATATAGTGAAGAAGAAAAAAGCCAGTAATTACATGTAAAACCGGCACTGACATATAGTGACAGCCAGTCACTGTATACACTGCTTCTCTCCCTAAAAATACTTGTAACATAATCTGTGAATGGGGCAGAGTCTGACCAGTCACAAGATTCTCTCCTCCATTCACAGATCATGTTATAGGCAGCGTGATCCGTGAAAGAAATTTTCTCATAAGAAGAAAGGGCAGAAGGGGTCGTGTCTCCATCAGATCACCTTTGGTGGGGTTAACAGCTTTGGGTATCTGGGCTCAGCCACATTTGAGGTTCAGCAGCAGGAAGAGGACAGGACAGCCCTGCAGTGAAGATTTCTTAAAATCCAGCAGCATGTACATTGTCGGATATACAGTGCCTTGAAAAAGTATTCATACCCCTTGAAATTTTCCACATTTTGTCATGTCATGTTACAACCGAAAACATAAATGTATTTTATTGAGATTTTATGTGATAGACCAATACAAAGTGGCATATAATTGTGACGTGAAAGGAAAATGATAAATGGTTTTCAACGTTTCTTACAAATAAATATCTGAAAAGTGTGGCGTACATTTGTATTCAGCCCCCTTTACTCTGATAGCCCTAACTAAAATCTAGTGGTACCAATTGCCTTCAGAAGTCACTTAACGAGTCCACATGTGTAATTTAACCACAGTATAAATACAGCTGTTCTGTGAAGTCCTCAGAGGTTTGTTAGGGAACATTAGTGAACAAACAGCATCATGAAAGCCAAGAAACACACCAGACAGGTCAGGGATCAAGTTGTGGAGAAGTTTAAAGCAGGGTTAGGTTATGAAAAAATATCCCAAACTTTGAACATCTCACAGATCACTGTTCAATCCATCATCCGAAAATTGCAAACGTACAAAGACATGGCCAACCAAATGAATCAGCCTTATCCATGTTTGTGTATTGTTCAGCATATAGCATCTGTGCCTATTATAACGAATCATAAACAGCAGAGTATTTCTTATCTTTCAGACATCAGCAGTAAACAATGGATTATCTAAGCCATTAAAGATAATAGAAACGTTAATGTCTGTTTGAACATTACATATTTCACCAATCATTAAGCTGCATATATCATATAAAAATTCCTCTGTTTAAGGGGACAGGAGATTGTTTTTTGTATGCAGAGTTCATGCTACTGCCCATAAAAATATACAGCCAAAATGAATACAGCTCAGCCAAGCAGGCTGGTATTTCAATAAACATTTACTGACAAAATCCATAAACCTACCTCACCTCTTCTAACGACAAACATACATTCAGCTGAGCCAAATGTTTGTGTTCATGATCAGATCAAGCAGCACGGGGATATTGGATAGAGATTTTCAATGGCACTCAAAAAGAGACCCTGTCACCGACCTAAAACCTGCAGGTGATGGCGACGCCTAGCGGAAGTATCAGGGTATCCCCACAAGGGAGGTTTTGCAGGTAAATAACATACATAAAACAAGTAAATTCTTACAGTCATGGCCAAAAGTTTTGAGAATGACAAATATAAATTTTTACAAACTCTGCTGCTTCAGTGTTTTTATATCTTTTTGTCAGATGTTACTATGGTATAGTGAATATTTGCAAGCATTTCATAAGTGTCAAAGGTTGTTATCGTCAATTATATTACGTTTATGCAGACTCATTATTTGCAGTGTTGACCCTTCTTTTCAAGACCTCTGCAATTCGCCCTGGCATGCTGTCAATCAACTTCAGGGCCACATCCTAACTGATGGCGGCCCATTCTTGCATAATCAATGTTTGGAGTTTGTCAGAATTTGTACAGTTTTTTTGTTCACCCAGCTCTTGAGGACTGACCACAAGTTTTCAGTGGGATCTGGGAGGTCTAGGAGTTTCCTGGCCATGGACCCAAAATTTCAATGGTTTGTTCCTCAAGACAACGATTCATGGATGTGTTCTAAAGCAAAATTGTGAGTGAAACCATTCCCTTAGCTGAGAAGAATGAATGGTCTTAGGATGCTTTACTGCTGGCATGACACAGGACTGACGGTAGCGCTCACATTTTCTTCTCCGGACAAGGTTTTTTCTGGATGTCCCAAAGAATCTGAAAATGACTCTCCCCCAGTCCTCGGTAGTCCAATCCCTGTACCTTTTGCAGAATATCAGTCTGTCCCTGATGTTCTTCCAGGAGAAAAGTGGCTTCTTTGCTGCCCTCTTTGACACCAAGCCATTGTCCAAACGTCTTGACCTCACTGTGCATGCAAATGCACTCACACCTGCCTGCTGGTATTCCTGAGCAAGCTCTGCACTGGTGGTGCCTTGATCCCGCAGCTGAATCAACTTTAGGAGACTGTCTTTGCACTTGCGGGACACCCTGAAGCTTTCTTCACAATTGAACCTATCTCCTTGAAGTTCTTGATGATCCGATAAATGGTTGATTTAGGTGCAATCTTAGTAGCAGCAATATCCTTGCCTGGGAATCTCTTTTTGAGCAAAGCAATGATGACTGCACGTGTTTCCTTGCAGATAACCATGGTTAGCAGAGGAAGAACAATGATTTCAAGCACCACCTTCCTTTATAAGCTTCCAGTCTGTTATTCTAACTAAATCCAGCTTTGTCCTCGTCAACACTGACATCTGTGTTAACGAGAGAATCTGTGACATGATGTCAGATGGTCTTTTTGTGGCAGGGTTGAAATGTAGTGGAAATGTTTTTTTGGGGGATTAAGTTCGTTTGCAAGGCAAAGAAGGACTTTGAAATTAATTGCAATTCATCCAATTACTTTTCATAAGATTCTGGAGTATATGAAAATTACCATCATAAAAACAGACTTAGTAAAAATTTATATTTGTGTCATTATCAAATCTTTTGGCCAGGGTTGTATATCATTTTATTAGAAATGTGGTGGAATTAAAGGCTTCACCTTTTGGGAAAAAAATTTAAATGCACATACAGTATTTTTTCAGGAATAAAATGTGCATTTATTTTTTCTTCCCTAAGGAGCCTGGAATGCAGTGCATCTGTGATAAGTGTATCAGGAGTGCAATGTCAGACTCCTGCAGACAAACAAGGATTGTTGCCCAATGCCCGGTACATATAGTTCTGGACACCGGGCAGGTAGTTTTTTGTTTTTTTTTAACCCGGACCGCTTCAGCGTGTACCGTCGGGTAGAGGGGAGGGACGAGAGAGCAGACCTGGAAGTTATGACATTATGTCTTCACTTCCGGGTCCCCGTTGACAGAATTCCCAGCCATCGAGGCCAGGAAAGAATGTAATGCAGTATGATGTGCACTGCATTACATACAGTGGAGCACAGGGGAGACATCCAGGGTCTTTTAGAAAACCTGTCACCAAACATCATCACATAGGGGACTTTTTGTCCCCTATGTGTTGAAAAAAAAATTAAGAAATTTTTTTTTTTTTAATTGTAAAAAATTAAAGTTACAACCAAGCACATAACATCCTCTCAAAAAATAAAAATAAGGGTCCCCCACCCCCATATACACACAAACACACACACACACACACAAAAGCACACGGTTGTGCACCTATGCTTTTTTCTTTAAAAATAGGGCAATTTATTTCTTTTTTTGTACCCTAAAATGAACTTAAGTGTATTTTTTACTGACATTTTGAGGTAATATTGCTAATATCATGCGACATAAAAAATTGAAAATACCACTATATTATTCTCTAGGCTCTCAGCTTTCAGAAAATAAATGTTTGGGGATTTTGTGTAATCTTCAGGCCTAAAATTATTTTTTCAGCTTGTGCAAAAAACGCCCAACACTCCCCTTTCCTGATGAGCACCCAATCAGTGCTCATTGTATTGCAAGGTCTCTCTCCTCCCTGCTAGTCCCCGGGTGCAGTGTTGGAGAGAGGCAGGAAAGTGAGGAGGAGATAAACATTTAATATTTGTAACATTGCCCTGTTTAAGTCACTATAAAGCCCCTTTTTAAAAGCCCCAGACATTCCTAAAAGCACCTGAAATTTAAATACGGTTTTGGTCAAAATGAATTTTATATGGACAAGTAGATTGTCATGAGGGACAAGTAGATTGGGACCCCAATTTAATCCCTGGACAAGTAGTTTTTTCAAAACTTTCCACAGCCCTGGACAAGCCCTGCAGCTTTCAGCCTGTACGTTCACACAGACTGACTGTTCACAAGCTGCAGGGCTGGTGAATGAACTACAAGAGCGCTCATCAGCGTATCTGCAGGTCATTAGGAACGAACAACCATCAGCCACAATGGCTGATGGCAGTTGTAGCTCATGCATTCACAGGAAAACGGAGTGAATGACACAGCCGTGTGAGAGAATCCCCAGGTGGCTGCACTGCTTTTGAGCTGGTGTCGGTATGTAAGAAATTTTTTTTTTTTTTAATATTTTAATGACTTTTTTTCTCTTCTTACATTTTTTTTACATACTGCGATCAGAGCAGTGTAGTGTTACCATAGTAACTAGATGAGAGGGGAGATGATCAGGATTTTTTTTTTTTAACACTATGATTGTTTGTTACAGCGATGATCACTGTAACAGAAGTAGTTTGAGCTGTCATGAATGGCTTTCATTCATGACTCATTGTTTACTATTGTGATGCTGTGAATGACCCCAGCTATCACACGGTATGGAATACGGTAAGTGGCCCAGGTACCATGTGATCACTGTGACCAATCACAGATCACACACAGTAGTCAACAATGTCATGAATGGATTTCATTCATGACTGCTGTTTACTAGGTGACATGTGATTGGTCATAGCGATCACGTGGTATCTAGGCTGATCACAGAGGCCCAATACCGAGCTCCACGATCTGCTGTGTCCAGTGGACCAGTGGTCAGAGATTGTGCCGCTGCACACCTCAGAAGGCGCATGAGCGGGACAATATTCCAGTATGTTGTCTGGGAATAACAAAGTCGCTGGCCAGCAGTAAAATTGCTACTGATAGCAAGTGGTTAAAAAAAATAAAAAAAGGTTAAAAAAAAAAAAAAAACACAACATGTTGAAAGCTTAGATAAATATAGATATCATAGACTCAAAAGCTCTGTGTCTAGTGCATGGAAACTGCCCAAACTGATAACTGGATTATCCTTTTATCTACTCCCAACATTATATTTTTATACGACACGTCTCAACAAAAGTAGTTTATTAATAGTTTTAATTGTTTTCTTTTTCCCATTGAAATTTAATTTCCTCTTGCAAGACAACATTGTTTCCCTTCCCCTTTTCTCTCAAATGTTAAAAAGGAACATTTGAACAATTGCAAAAACTGGTTGAGTACATGAAAAAAAAAAAATACACACATAGTACAATAGTGTAAAGAAGCACAAAGTGTATTAACCCATAACAACCAGTTAGGAATCATCTGTTACCGGCAGGGGCGGACTGACCATTTGGAATCTCGGGCACTGCCCGAGGGCCTGGGGTCAGTAGGGGGCCCCATGAGATGCCCCTGGTACCTTTTCCATTGGCTTTTTTGAGTTTGGGCAAGGACACAGGGGCCCCATGAGTTGTCAGTCCACCCCTGGTTACCGGAATGAAGCTTAGGCGCTAGGGGTCAGTATGCATATACACATGGTCACAGCCTTATTAAAACTGTGTTAAAATATAAGCTTGATTTATAGCATATCTATGGTCAAAATGTAAAATATTAATTTCCACATTGCATTTCATTTATTTCTAGCCTATATCAATTAATCTGAATGATTGTGAAGTTTGGAAACTTCCTTTGTGGAGATCCACACACATTTACTTTCCTTGAATTCTGTGACACATATGCACTATGCCCTGTGAGTAGGCACTGCTGTGTCACACGTTTCACAGAGCCTGCCTTCTGAACTACAGAGGTGATGAGAGGAGGAGTTTCAGGAGGCAGAGACAGAACAGGAATCGATGCTTGCAGGCAAGGTACCATGGGATATGTAGCCCATAGAAATTGAATGTAAACAGCAGAAGAGAAGATGCAAAGCCAGGAAGTTGTGGAAAGATATGGCCAGCAGACAGGCAGAAGGCCCTATTCATAGGAGGCAGATTCTGTTCTGAGCAGCAGGGGATCAACTCACAGATCCCCTGCTGATCAGAGCAGAGTGGGCAGATGACATACCCACGTCCGCTCAGTTTTTGCAGAGTGGACATAGGCATAGCCCGCTCTGCTCTATGGGTGGCTGGGAGTAAACCAAGTTGTCTGTTTACATCCAGCTACCCTCCAATCCAATCCACCTAAATGGAGAACAAATCCCCTTCCGTTTTTTTTTTTAGCGGACAGTAGGACCTGGAGGTAAGTGGGTATAAACGGACAAGTCCTTTTACACCCACCTGTTCATAGTAATGCATGGACCTTATGATCAGGTCTGCTTGAAAAACTGGTAGGTGGACCTGATCGAATTGCCTATGTGAAAGGGGCCGAACTGACAACACAAAAAAGGAGATCTTTCAGTAAGCCTATATTGACTGTCAAAAGTAACTATGGTTTATATTTTTATGAGAATGCCGATGATATATAATTAAAGTGCATGCTGTAACCATAAATTTCTTTTATGAATGTGTCAGGATGTCTTTGTTAATTGGAGTATTTCTCAAGAATAGCAACAACATTCTGCTGAATTTACAGTTAATGTTTGCTGCCACAGACCTGATAAAGAAGTAAAGCAGGGACTATTAGTAATCCTGATGTATTACTACACGCTGGGATTGAGCTGCTGCTGTTCTTCCAGTGGTTGGAAAGTGAGCGCCCTCTCTGGTCTTTAGCTGTAGCTCCACATTTCTGGGCTATTCTACACAAACATTTAATACTGTTGGTACATATCATTAGTCTTGTCATTCACCAATCATACATTTCCACAGTTTTCATCCCTTATTACTTATATGGTACTTTTAGTTTTTTTATCCATTTTGTATAATCCATCCATTTGGTAGATTCACTACAATTACCATCTTGTTTATCAGACCACTCCAGAGCACTGTAGTTTGTCTAGGCTTGATAAGCTCGTTCATTCACATGTATTCCTGTTGTATAAAGCATAGGTTAACCTTTTGTAACATGGTACATCAATATTCAGGGTATAACATGTTACAAAAGGACCAGACCCCACTCCCTGCCCCCCTCCCCCATTGTAACAGTACTCTGTGAAAGGGGAAACTACAAGTTCCTTGGAGTTCTCAATGAACTAGCATGGTGCTGCTGAGCACTGTGGTAGTTCATTGATTCTTCCTGTCAGTGTGTATCTGCTTGCCTGTATGAGCAGACAGATACACCGACAGGTCTGCAGGAGTCCTGCATGACGCCAGCAATCTGCTTATCTCTGGTGCAATGCTTCACAGGCTCCAGAAACAAAAAAATAGTACATGCACATTTTATTACTCGCAAAAAAATGTGCATTTATTATTTTTTGTTAAAAGGTAAACTTATCCTTTAATGTCCCCTCCAGCCCTCTCATCCTTTGGCTGATTATGTCTACTAGATCTGGTCAAATTTATTGCATGTATCACTACTTTATAGCATGACACTAACCTTAACCTATCAGCACTGGTATGAAGGTTAAGAAGAAGTATGTCAGAACCATGCCAGAAGTGACAGCCAGCCACAGGATGCTGTGTAGATAATGTATCTATTTCTAGATCCCATTGTGTTGACAGTTTTGTAAGTGGAGAATTTCAACCTTGTTAGCACATACCATATTTGCCCTTCAGATTTCTGCATCAAACAACTGTGAAAACGCAAAGACTTAGATTCTGTTTATATTAACAGAAAAAATGTAAAAACAAAATAAAAAAAAAAAAGATACACAAACAAATGTGTGAATTTTAAAGAGACACTGTCAACTAGCCCATGCAGGGCAAGGAGACCATTTTTCAGGAAAGGTCATTACCTGACCCCCTTGTACTCACCTAACCTGAGCTGCCAAGTAGCTCCCTGCAGCTGAGAAAAATTACCAGGAACGTCCGGTTATGGGGTAGCATGGTACCAGCTCCCCAGTAACAGGGCCCAGGCCCAGGAGCCAGTTGCTAGGCCCAAGCACAGTCACATAACCAGTGAAATTATATTGCTGCTTCCTTGTGCTGCAAGGAGTTTAAAGTGGAGTTCCACCTGAGAAAAAAAAAGTCAGCAGCTACAAAAAAAACTAGCTGCTGACTTAAAATACAGACACTTACCTGTTCCTTGGACCAACGGTGTCCTCACCACCGCTGGTTTCACCAGCCATCTTCTCTCCCTGGCGCCGGCATCTTTAGTGTGGGCACCCGGCTGTGACAGCTTGCGGCTTCACAGCCGGGTGCCCACTGCGCGTGCTGGTGTCTTTTAGTGTCTTATGAGACCACAGACCTTTCTCCTTTTAGGTCATCACATTCTCAAAGCAATTAAAGACAAATTAGGACAAGTTACCCGGCACACATTCAAAACAGTTCAAATTGCTTTCACATATTTTAGGATATGTAATGGTTTGGCACGGACAGCAAAACTCTAACAGTGGTCTCCAAACTGTGGTCCTGGGCCAGATGTGGCCCTTTGCTTGCTCTTACACCAATAACATTGCTGCCACTGACACCATCGATGAGGCATTATTCTTCCCCCTAATCCAACAATGAGGCACTGTTCCTCCCACTAAAACCAATGGTGGGGCAGTGTCTACTCCAGTGTTTCTCAACCTTTTTTCAGTCAAGGCACCCTTTAAATTATGGGCAGTCTTGAGGCACCCCATTCTAAAATGGGGTGCCTTAAGACTGTCCACAATTTTAAAAAGGCACCCCATTCTAAAATGTGAAAAACTATTCTAATAGTTTTATATAATGCAGCAACATCCATACATGTAGGACACCCAACATTGATTTATTCTTCCAAAGCAAATACACTTTTGTACACTGGTACTGAGTAGTATTCCAATGTTTCTCTTCTCCCTCAGTTTTTCTCCAACACTGAGCTAAAGTGACCCCAGCACTGATGGAGATGGGCAGGGGGTCAAACTAGGATGCTGTGCAGGCAGCTGACATCATCCTTATCAACTGATGTCATTGGTTGTCAGGACACCGGCAGCTAGAAGGTCGTAATGGTGCACAATGAAAACCTGTGGCTGTGTGTAACTAAAAGGTAGGCTTGTTCCACCCACTGGTTTGTATACAAGTTTTGGGCAATTTGTAGACATTTTGCCAAGGCAGCCCTGAAGAAACCTCAAGGCACCCTGGTTGAGAAAGGCTGGTCTACTCCCACCAACACCAGGGCATTCTCTACTCACACTAGGCACAGTCCGGCCCCCCTAAAACCTGAAGAACTGTAAAATGGCCCTTTGTTTAGAAAGTTTGGAATCCCCTGTTCTGTATCTTGCAAGCAGCGACAGTACACATCACAGAACCAAATGACACACACATACTTGTACAAATACACAAGCTAATATGGAATACATTTAAAAGGGAAATCTAATAGCTTTGCTTAATTTTATTTTTAAAAATGAATTCCAGGTATGGATATTTTTACATAGTTATCTCAGTCCTGAGCAGCTGCCCTGCTGCAATATGAACACGGTGGCATGCTTAGCACAGGCGCCATTCAAAGAAAGTTGAGGATTCTTTCAATGAATGTAAAGTGTACTCTTGATTGAATAAGGTGGAGATAGTGACATCACCACCCTGCCTCTCCACCCCATTCAATGAGAGAACTCTGAAATTGAGAAAATGCAAAGGGTTCCCTGAATGGAGCTTGTGCCAAGCAAGCAATCTCCTGTGTTCAGTAGGCAGCAGGGCAGCTGCTTGGAGCAGGACCCGGAAACTAATTGAGATCACTAAGTAACAATGTCTGTAATTTCCAGCTTCCAGGCGCATCCACCAGGGATGGTATATGCAAAGTTGGTTCAAGCTAGATCGATGTACCTATTTAAAAATATCCATACCTGGAATTCCCCTTCGAGTTTATACATTTTTAAACTTACTTTTTACTTCATTTTACAATTTATATAAAATTTTAAACATTAACACTGGGCCATCCATGGTGCTGGAGTCACAAAACATTATGGGTTTTCAAAGGAAAGGACAGCAGACGCTGTTCTTTTCACTTAGCATCTCTTTAGTTTATGGTGTTTAATTAAAAAAAAAAACTACTAAAATCACCCAGCCGTTTTCAAAACAACATGCAAGTCTTGCTGCAATAGTTGCCTCCAGCCATGTTCTCTGCCAAAACTCAGCTCTGCGGAGTGCTGCTTTAGGTGCTGTTCACAGTGAGAGGATAAACAGCTCACCCCTCTAACTCATAGAGCTCTGAAAGTAATTTGAGTTTCAGCAATTCAGTTGAGTAAACTGACTTTTTTCAGCAATACAGTAATGATTAGCAGCCTAGCCATCTACTCACTGGAAATATCATATGAAATGTGCATAAACAATTATTTCCTAAAAAAAATGCTTTAAGATTTGATTGTTTAGTCCTGCACAAATAAAATATAATCAAAACCACTAAACATTCCAATTAAATAATTTCTTCAAAATAATTGCCTTTAAACAAATTTAAATATAATAGATTTCTAAACATTGGGACAGGCAAATCCTTTACCATTAGAACAGGATGTGTCATACTTGCTGCAGTAGACCTTACATGCCCTTGGATATAGAAGTAAAGCGGGGACTATTATTAATCACATGATGTATTAATGCCGTTGTGTTCCCTCCAGCCATCTCATCCCTTGGCTGTGTCCTTGCAGCAGCAGCTGTAGCTGCCATTACAGATTGGAAGCTGGTGGAATCGGAATACTAAACAGACCATATGTAGCTTCCTACAGTCACACAGATCTATTTAACCACTTGACTACCGGCCTGTATTACCCCTTCATTACTAGGCCATTTTTCAGTGCTTAACTCACAATTACTCAGCCATGCCAACACTGTACCCAAATATATATTTGAGAAATATAGAGCTTCATTTCGATGGTATTTAATAACCACTGTTTACTGTTTACTATATATAGGAAAATGAAAAAATAAATGTTTTCCTTACTGTCTGTTAAAAGAAAGATACCAAAACACTACAAATACCCCCAAAATGATCACTTTCTGGAAATTGCCACTTTTTTTTGGAAATGAAGAGACATGCTGGTATTGAGGGGGTTAAAACATGGAGCTTGGTAATGGTGCACCAGATACAGCTCATCATTAAAGTATAGGTCATACACAGAAAGAGGAGGCAGTGAAAGCGTTAATGTACAGGTCCCATCCAATGGGATGATGGCGATGAGGTTAATGTGCAGGATAAGCATAATTCAGTCAGGGTAAGATCAATATACAGGGGTTGAACAAAATTATGGAAACACCAGGTAAAAGACTGAAATTGTTACCGTATATGGTGTTGGACCACCTTTGGCATCCAGGACAGCGTGAATTATCCTGGGAATTAACAAATATAAAAGTCTTGAAAGGTGGATAATGGAATCTAACGCCAAGCCTGAACCTTCTTCTCCAAAATTGATCATAGTGGCTCTATGATATTGAGGTCTGGTGACTGGAGGCCATGGAGGGTGGAAGACTTCGTCTGCATGCTACACAAGCTGTGTGAATTGGAGCATTATCATCTTGGTAAATGGTGCGGTCTTTGGCTAACAATGTTGGCCAAAATTTGTACATAGTCGCTGGCAAAGACTACCTTTCAAGGGGATGATGGGCCCTGCAGAATATCAAGACATGGCTGCGCAAACCATCTTTGCACCGCGACCATGTTTTACCGTTGGCACAAGACAGTGCTAGTCGTAAGCTTGGGACAGTGTTTACCATGCGTAAATACATCTGGTCGTTGGGAATATTGCAAAGGTCAATTCATCGGACCATATTACAGTCTTCCATTGATTGATAGTCCATGATTTATGGGTGTTACACCATTCTCACCTCTTCTGAGAATTAAGATCGGTTACTAGTGGTTTGGCAATTGCAGCTCACCCATGAGTATTCCGCTTGTGGAGTTCCCGCCGCACAGTTTTTGTGGACACGGCCTTTGGAAGAGCTCTGCAGTCACTTTTGCAGCAGTTGTTTTCTCACTCCAGGTCACAATCTTTTCTCTCTTTAGGTCAGTTGACCATGTCAACCGTGCTTATGTACAGTTGCAAGAAAAAGTATGTGAACCCCTTGGGATTACGTGGAGTTTTGCATGAATTGGGCATAAAATGTGCTCTGAACGTCATCTAAGTCACAACAATAGAGGAACACAGTCTGTTGAACATAATACTACACAAACATTAGATGTTGCCATGGTTTAATTGCACATAACATGTAAACATTCACAGTGCAGGGAGGAAAAAGTATGTGAACCTTTGGACTTAATAACTGGTTGACCCTCCTTTGGCAGCAATAACCTCAACCAAACGTTTCCTGTAATTGCAGATCAGACCTGCACAATGATCTGGAGTAATTTTGGACCACTCCTCTTCACAGAACTGTTTCAGTGTAGCAATATTCTTGGAATGTCTGGTGTGAATCGCTCTCTTAAGGTCATGCCACAGCATTTCAATCGGGTTGAGGTCAGGACTCTGACTGGGCCACTCCAGAAGGCGTATTCTGTGCTGTTGCAGCCATTGTTTTGTTGACTTACTTGTATGCTTTGGGTCATTGTCCTGTTGCATCACCCATCCTCTGCGGAGCTTCAGTTGGCGGACAGATGGTCGTACGTTTTCCTGCAAAATGTCTTGATAAACTCTGGAATTAATTTACCCATCAATGACAACAATCCATCCAGGCCCTGAGGCAGCAAAGCATCCCCAAACCATGATGCTCCCTCCGCCATGTTTTTCTTGCAACTGTATATCAGAGGACGTTTTCCTAGAAACTGTATATGCTATCATAACCTTTATTTGCGGTGTCATGAGATACAGTATCAAATTGGCAACTTCAATCACAGAGGCACCAGCTAAGCAGGCACCAACAATTTGCCCTCTTTGAAGCTCAGTATGCTCAGACATGACTCCATATTACTAGCAGAGCACAAAATGAATGACAAAAGTGAGGCTTCCCATTTGTTAGCTAGGTGTCTAATCACACAGCACAAGCAAAACAATGTTACATCACTTCCACTTTCAATGAGAAACATGTCATCACTTTCACACCTGCAAATCATGTAGTGTTCCCATATTTTTGGCCAACCCCTGTAAATGCTAATGTTGGCAGATTAACAGATCTAAAAACAAAAGGAATAATGTAAAAAAATGGAAGAAGGCTCGCCAATATCGATAGTGCCAATTAAAGCCAGAGCAAATGACTGATTGCTACACTACAGATTGATATATTCTAGACCAGTCCTGGCAAAAATAGAGGAAATACAGTTTATGCCTAATGAGCCTCCTAGATAAAAAGAAATAACTGTACAACAGGAAAAGCTTTTACATTGCTCATGGCAACCAATCAGGTTTTAGGTTTCAGTGTTTACCCTGAAATAAAAGCACACTGTGTGTCTATGGGTAACACAGATAATTGTGATAAACATTGTTTCTACAAGCTAGAGTGTGACATGCATGTAGGGCATGTTACATGTGTTTACAAGGATGAACTTGGGAGTGTTCAGATCCTACTCTGGACCTGCCTGAACTATCCCACCAATGCCACTGCCTACCACCAATCATAAGCAGCCAAGGCATTCCTCGCCCCGCAGACACACGTGCACAAGGGGTGTGTACAGGTGTAGCTGCGGGGCAGGGAATGCCTCAGCATCCTATGATTGGTGGTACGCAGTGGCAGCTTTCTGACAGATAGCTCACATGGGTTCAGACCAGGATCCAAACCCACCTGATCTCATCCATAGCTGCCAACAGGTATTAAAAAGCTTTGGCTAATGGCTGTTAACCCTATCCGCTCCAAAGTCTACATTGAAAAAGGCATTGAAAATATGCTACAAACAAAACTAACTTCCATGCATACACATAGATCTGAATGGGCCCTAGAGTAATGTGATGCTATCACATGCAATATGCATTTACAGATAACTATATATTTATATCAGTTTATATGTTCTTTCTATAAAAGCCTGCAATTATTTATTTTACCTGCAGCTTAGGACGATTGTAAACCTTTGTTTTTTTGTTTTTACAATAAAAAAAAAAAAAGTAGTTCTACTTACCTGCTCAGCATTACACAGAGCAGCCCCACTCCTTGGGTCTCCTGCCAGCACCGTGTTCCTCTTCTGCGTGTGCCCCCTTAGCAAGTTGCTGACTATGGGGGAACACACACTGGCATGCTCCCGAGCAGTACTGTGTGTGTTCATAAACACACACACACACACACACACACACACACACACCAAAGCTTGGTCACACCTCCCCCCCCAATGATTTGATTGACAGCAGGACACACACAGTGCTGGATCCATACAGGACTGGGTAAGTGTTAAGGAAGGGGGTGGGGGGAACAAGCTTTGGAAAGTTTATTACATTAATGCAGAAAAGGCATTAAAGCAGGGCTTGACAAATTTGCTTTGAATCTAGGAGCCAGCTAAAAAAGTTAGAAGACAATTTTTTTTAGCGACCCCCACTACAGACTTTTCTTGGTGTCAATGGTTCACTTACATCTCCAACACAGCCTGACACCCCGAGATCGACTGACACCACACCCTGCCCATCTCTCGCCCCCATCTCTCGCTGAGCCAGATCCGATAACTAATAAGTGACAACAAAAACCAAATGGGCGTCCAGGCACGGCTTCCAAGGAGAGTGGAGGGAGGTCAGAGCCATCAATCTTCTCTCTTTGCCCCAGAGCAGCTCTGGTGGAGTTGGAAGCCAGTAGTCAGGCTTGTCCATCCCTGGTGTCCGCTGTCCTGTCACATCTCTGTAACCCCCCCCCCCCACGAAGCGGATGATGGAGAGGTGGAGGCGGGGAGCAGTGTGTTTCCGAAGAGCATCGACACCCCACAAACAGCAGCCCAGACTGCCAATATGTGAAAAAGAAAAAAAAATACTTTAGCCCTGCTGCAGGTAAACAGCAGAGCTAAAGTTTTATTTTTTTTTGTTTTTAGATGTTAAAACAATCAGTTGCCTGGCAGCCGGAACAGCTTATCCGGGGAGTCGAGCAACAGGAATTGCTCACACCTGGTGCCAACAGTGAATGGGCTAACAAAAGCCCAAGCACCAGACCACAATTTTCTAGTCACCATGGTGACCAGATGCTTGGGATTCGTCAAGCCCTGCATTAAAGAGATATTAAAGGTTTGTTATTTTCGCAAAAAAGAAAAAAAAAAAAAAAAAAAGGGGAGGCTCCACCTCCCCCGCCAAGTGCCCCCAGAGCAAGCGACTTGCTCTGGGGACACTTATGCATACTTAGTCCCAAGCTCGGCTCTGTACACCCATAAGACACACAAAACAGGGTATGGGCCTGCCCCCCACTAAATGTCACTGGCTCTGATTGACAGCAGTGGGAGCCAATGGGTCCTGCTGCTGTATCTAAGCCCATAAAGAGCAAGAGAACTGAGACGGCTTTAGTTCTCGTGCACATCGCAGGATTGAGATCGCGCTCAGGTATGTATTTAGGGGGGGTTGTGGGGGAAGCTGCATGCAGAAGGTTTCCTACCTAAAGCATAGAATGCAGTAAGGTAAAAAACCTTCTGCCTTTAGAACCACTTTAAGGTAAAATAAAAACCTTTAGAATTTAGAACCTAAGATGTTCAAGAGAGAAAGTACAGCAATTCCTGGAATAGGAAAAAGCCAATCTTAACAGATCTTGCCAAAAAACACGCAATGTAAATGTCTCCTGTACCCACGCCCCACACGTCCCGTGCTGCTCGCACATCGCACACAATGCAGCTCAGAATAAAACAGACCCTTGCCATGTGACAGCTCGAATTAAGCAGCAGCAGATCCACGGACAACCAGGACATCCTGCTGACTGATGTGCACAGGGCAGCTTTAGACACACAGGCGTGACAACAAACATGATTCAAGATCTCACAATGACATCTTATTTCCTAAATGATTCTTGCTGCCAAGAATGCCAGCTAGGGGTTCTAGAAGGCTTTTGTCAGCGGAACGCCAGTCTCCTTTCGGTGTGGACTTTGGCTCAGCGAGTACTGTACGGGATTATCCCTTTTCAAGTCAAATTAATTACTTTAGTATTATAAGAGGCTTGTCACTGAAGCTTAAAGATTATAAAGCTGGATAGTCTCTGTAATGCCTAGGAAGGTAACCAAAAATGTACTTCGATTCCACCATTATAATGAAAAACTCTGCAGGTATGAAGTACAGGCACTTAGAGGTTCTTGCACATACAAGGCCTGTAACCTCCGGATTGGTATAGTGAAATGGTGGGCCATTCTGACACTTCTGGCCCTTCCAACCTCCCCATTCCTACTGGCCTGTACCATATACCGTATAGCCTGCTGGGAATCTAGCGATTGTTTTTGCAGATCTTTCCCTTTCTCTGGTCTGAAGAAACAGATGTTTGCCTATGCATGGCAAAGCAACAGATTCACATTTACCCCCCTAACCAGCGGTACAAACGCAGCATTCCTTCTTTTCACTGCCTCTCCCTTTAGCTGCCAACAGGAGAAAACATCCTAAAGCTAACCACACACAGGGGTGTGAACATTTGTATTACAAAAACTACTTGTCCAAGGGACTAAATCAGGGTCCAATTCACTTATCCTGATAAAAAGATAAATAATTTTAACCAAAACCATATTTAACTGCTTCTGCGCCACCCTATAGCAGAAATACTGCTACAGGGCGGCACAGGTGTGCTAATTCATGTATATACCTGAATTTGCAGTTCCAGGTAGGAGCACGCGTGCCCTACCCGCGCCACCATTTGCGGCCTCAGCTGTCAATCACCGGGTCCTGGCCAGTGATTGGCGAGTATCTCCGATGGGGGAGAGATCTGTGTTGTTTGTCAGCTCTTGCACACTGCTTTGTATGGTTCTGCATAGAAGAGCTATACAAAGCAGGGTGCTTACAGTGGAAAACACACAAACACCACACAGTGAAAGAGCACACAGTTAACCCTTTGATCACCCCACATGTTAACCCCTTCCTGCCCAGTGCCATTAGTACAGTGTCAGTGCTTTTTATTAGCACTGATCACTGTATTGGTGTCACTGAGGTTATTGCAAAAAAATGGCCTGGTCAGGAAGGGGGGTAAATCCTCTAGAGGGCAAGTGGTTAAATAAGATGTTAAAATTGCGCTGTTTATCTCCTCACCGCCCTGCCTGTCTCCAGCACTGCCATCAGGGGACTAGCAGGGAGGGGAGAGATCTTGCAGTGTACTGAGCACCAATTGGGTGCTCGTCAGGAACTCTTAACGCTCAGCAAAAGCGCATCAAGTAAATGAGGCACCGGCTCAAATGAGAAAAAAAAATTATTCCTTCAGGTTACCCTCACAAAGGGTGGATAAAAATCAATGATTTAAAAAAAAATAGTTTATTTAAATCGGATTTTTTTTTTTTTTTATCAAATATATTTTAATAAAATGCTTTTTGAGTAAAAATCTATCTAAAGATAGTTTTCTATTTAAGATACATTAATAATTTAATAATTTAGTTTATTCAGCATGAAATGGAGCTTAGACAAGTAGGATGAGGCTGTATATTCTGCAATATTTACATTTTTGGTAAACTCATTCAATGAATCCAAACTCTGCAGATAACATGCACTGCATTGATGCATTCTCACAATTTCACAGTAACCATGAGAAAAAATATGAAATAAAAGAATTTGATTAGTTCTCCAACTATGTGTGATTAACCTAAAATCGGTTATATCGCCTTTTTACTAACTTGACAGCTTATTATTCTAAAAAGGAAACCTTCATTTGGTTTGCAAATATTACAGATTCTAACTACCAGAAAGAATGAGTCAGATTCCTTACATTTAAAGAGCACCTGTCATTTTAGATCCATCATGGCAGCGCCTGTTAGCGGGTATCCACTCCCCTGCAGCCGCCACGTCCCTCACCTTGTTGTGTCACTGCTGCATCACCAGCTGTCTCATTAAAGTGAATGGGACGGTCGGTGAGTCAACAGCAGGTCAGAGGAGGAGCCGCTGCAGGACAGAGATGACAGTTGCTCTTTAAAAATTATGATTTAAATCAAACCTTTTCACTAGTGATTCAAATCAAATCCACCCTGCCCTTGCACATTAAAGAACTTGGGTTCTCAGTACTATCGCCTGCTAAGCAGCCAGCTCCAGTGTCCGCTCCGTGAGGCTCCATTCACACCGAGGCATTTAGGAATTGCAACAGAATTGCTACAATGTCTTTTAGATGCACCATCAGATGATATAATCTTTAGATCTCTCAACTGCTAGGTTGTATGAGAGCCTGCCCGATTAGAGACAAATACACAATGGATTGTTTACGTCTGTCGCTTTATAATATGAATCTGGTAAAGTTAAAGTGGTTGTAAACCCTTACATATACCCAGTGAAGTGACTGGCCTCAGGTGATACACCGAGATGAAACAAATCCTCCTATATATGTTGTATCTGTTTAACTGCAAGCTTCTCTTCCATTCAAAATCCAAAATGTATATAGCCTGTCTGAGCTGTCAGAAAAAAATGGGGCGGAGAGCTGAAGTTACAATCTGCTCATTGAGACCTCTGAAAGCTGATTGGTGGGAAAGGACACACCCTCATCCACACAGAATACTAGAAGAGAGCTGAGGCTGTCAATCAGCTGGAGGTTTCTCCCCCATCACCATTTTATCTCTCGGTGTCAGGAAAACTTGTCAGAAGTGATTCATGCTGACAGCAGAGGAACAAAGCAGCAGACAGAAATGACACTTAGCCCCCAATCACACTGGATGCGATTTAAAATCGTGAGTTTTGTTTGCCGAGTTTTATGAAGATTTCCCAAAAATTTCTTGCTTTTTGCAGTGAAATTTCTATTGTAGTCTATGTGAAATTGCATCAAACTGCAGAAAAATACAAGAACTACTTTTGAAATCACGCTGAAGCAAATCGCGTATGTTAAGACATTCACATTCATTAGATCCGACTTCAGGTACGATTTCAATTCCCAAATCGCACCTGAAATCGCGGCAGTGTGACCGGGGGCTTAGGGGCTGATTTACTAAAACTGGTTCACTCAGAATCTGGTGCAGCTGTTCATGGTAGCCAATCAGGTTTTACACTAGGTTCACACCTAAGCGTTTTCTGCAGCATTTTGCGTTTTTCAAAAATGCAGTACAGTCCATTTAACATGATTTCCTATGGGACATGTTCACATCTCCGTGTTTCCACTCGGTGCGTTTCTTGGAAAGGGTCGAAAAGCAGCGTTTTTGGTTCTATAGACTTCAATGTAAATGCTGGAGGAAAGCATGTATTGCATTTTTGCTGCTTTTTAAATCTGCCTAGCAACAAGAAAAAGTTAAAAAAAAAAAAAAAACGAAAAAAATAACAAAACGCATAAAAAATGCAGCAAAAACGCTGCAGAAATGGAGGTGTAAAAATGCAACCTGGATAGTTGTGAACCTAGCCTAACACCCCGGTCACATCGGGTGCGATTTGGCTTGTGATTTGCATGCCCTGAGACTTGAAAATTGCATGGCAAGTCGCACCCCATTGTCCGCAATTACAGCAGTCATATCGGTGCAGTTCCGACTTGGTCGGAGCCACACTGATTTCCGAAGTAGTGAATGCACTACTTTTGGTGTGATTTTCATAGACATCTGTGCCAGATGTCTATGCAAATCGCACCTGAAATCGTGAGGCTTCAATGCAAGTCGCACGATTTCAAAGTCGGGATTGGTGTGACTGGGGGGGGGTTAACGTCAGCTCGTTCAATTAAAGGATAAGTTCACCTGTGGAACACGTTCCACCTGTTTTTAGGGTGGAACATGTAACATGTTCCTATAGCTGCAGCCACGCCCCCCCACCCCACCTCTTACAGATGCTGTGGAGCACCATGGTAGTTCATTGAAGCTTTTTGTTAGTATATCCGCTTCCTGGTACATCCCGCACAGCAAGCAGATATTCTGACAGGTCTGCAGGAGACCTGCATGGCATCAGTGCTCTACTGATCGCTGGTGCAATGCTTTCCAGACTCCTCTGGACAAAAATAATAAATGCACATTTTTTTACCTGAAAAAAAATGTGCATTCATTATTTTTGTCCAAAAGGTGAACTTTAAACTTTGACAATAAAACCTGGAAGCTGATTGGTTTCTTTGCAGAGCTGCACCAGATTCTGCACTCTCCAGTTTTAGTAAATAAACCCCTTAGTGTCCCTAATTGAGACAAGTACACATTATAGAAGGATATGCTGTGTTCATATTTTGTGTCTGAGGTTTACAACCGTAACGGATGGCAACACAAGTTATTTTGTAGTTTTTAAGTTACTAAAAATTTCCATTCCTTTACAATCTGCAGCGCGGTATTTATCTGTAAAGTTAAATGCAATATGGCAACCTTTCTGTACACAGAACCCCTCTAAAAATGTTTATTCCCACTTGTGTGGCGAACCCTAAGGGTTAAAGAATAAGTAAACCCAACATTTCATATTCCTGATATGTGTCTGCTGTACCAAGTATTTGTATGGAAAAGTATCCTGTTCTCTTTGTATTGCTTCCTCTGTGTGAAATCCCTGGTGTTGCTGTCAGTCCCTCTGCTTTCCTATTACAAACTGACCACACTAGGCATGACAGCACAGCGTGGTCAGTTCTCTAGCTGTGCTAGGAACTCAGCCTGCTCATGCTTCCAATGATTAGACTTATCCTAGCACTCCCCCCTCCCTCACAGCCATTCACTGGGAAGATCAGTATGCTGCTGTTTTTCCTCCTTGAGGGAATGTGATCACTTATATAAAAAGAGAAAAGGGTATTTATAAAGTTTTTTTTATCTATACACAAATGTTTTACCTTTCATTTATTTTAAACTGAATGGGTTGTTTTAGGCCTGGTTCACACCAATGCGTTTTTTTTAGTGTGTTTTGCAGAAACGCACTAAAGTCCATTAAACATGATTTCCTATGGGACATGTTAACATCTATGGATTTTTGAGCCACTGTGTTTTTGGAAAGGGTCAGGGACTTTTATAAATGCAAAAATATTGCAGGGCAGCACAGTGGTTAAGTCCTGGTTCACATATGTGCGTTGCTGCAGTTCGCGTTTTGCGCAGGCATGAGAGCCCATTCATTTGAATGGACTCCTGTGCCCCAGGACACACAGGGAGGAAGTCCTTAACTTCTTCAGAAAACGCAGCCCGCACGGCAGTACGAGGATCATTGGCTCAAATCCCAACCACCTGCCTGGAGTTTGCACGTTCTCTCTGTGCCTGTCTGGGTTTCCTCCCACACTCCAGACATGCTGGTAGGTGAATTGGATCCTGTCTAAATTGGTCCTAGTATGTGTATGTATGAATGTAAGTTAGGGACCTTAGATTGTACACCCCTTGAGGGTTAGGGACTGATGTGAATGTACAATATATATGTAAAGCACTGCGTAAATTGACAGCGCTATATAAGTACCTGAGATACAAAATACTAAATTTTGGGCTCAATAGACATCAATGGAGATGCTGCTTTAATTACTTTAAAAAGGGATGCAGACCCTGTAGCTTTTCTCATTTGGACACTGGAAGTGCACCAGCTGCTTACAGTGAATTAGTTGCTCCTATTCAGAATCCGTATGCAAAAGACATTGTGGAACAACCATTTCTTCACAGCAGAAAAATCTGTAACAAATCCTTGCAATGTACATTGATCGCATAGAGGGGATAGCTTTTTGTGGAGTTACTCTTTTAGGCCCTGTTCTGCACATTGTTTTGTAACATGCCAACACAACACCTCCAAAACACAAAATGATAGAGCGAACTAGAAGATCTACCAGTCATTCTTGGGGCAGATTAGAAGCACAACTAAAGGCATTTGTTTTGTATAGTGGAGAGCGATTAGAAGCCATGTCAGTTTGTATGGTTGTCTGCGACCGTTAGGGAAATTCACCCTATTCGTCATGTTTATCATTATCACTCAAAGTGAAAGAAAGTCCCAAATTGTGGGTTGTCACTAAAACAGGAATCATGGAGAAATCTTCTGGTGGGGACATTAGTTCTGGTGACACCCTCAGATTGCCTCACTTTGGAAGGATTTCGGCTCGGTTCACACTACTGCAATGCCATTTTGCTGCATCTATGTGATGCAACTTGGCTTTGTCGCACTGTATATTGTACCAAAGCCGCACAGGAGCCTTTTCCAAAATCGCACTGTGCTGAATCACATTGATGTTTACAGGCACCATTGACAATAATCTGATTTATTTTATTTCAGGTACTTATATAGCGCCGTCAATTTACACAGCGCTTTACATATATATTGTACATTCACATCAGACCCTAACCCTCAAGGGGTGTACAATCTAAAGTCCCTAACTCACATTCATACATACACATACTAGGGACAATTTAGACAGGAATCAATTAACCTACCAGTATGTCTTTGGAGTGTGGGAGGAAACCAGAGTACCCAGAGGAAACCCACACAGGCACAGGGAGAACATTGAAACTCCAGGCAGGTGGTGCCATGGTTGGGATTCGAACCAACGACCCTAGTGCTGCCAGGCGGAAGTGCTAACCATTTAGCCACTGTGCTGCCCAGATTCACCCTGTCATGTGATTCTGTGTAGCTCAAGCTGCTTTAGAAGTTGCACTAATGTGAACCAGCAGTGTCTCTTACTTCCTGTTTTGGCTACAGGACAGGAAGTGAAGGGAAATCTCCCCAAAAGGACACAGATAGCAAGAAAAAGGACAAAACGAAAACAAAAATGCCTTTAGTTCTACTTTCATTATACATAGGTTACTCTATATCTTTAGGATACAATGGAGGATAGTTGGATCCCAGGATTAGACTAGGAGATCTATAAAGTCAGTGCAGTACAGAGCAGTCCTGGATCAGGGATCACAGATCTCATCAGTACAAGGTTAGAGAAGGGCTGATCTGTGAGAGGCACACAGCCATCACCCAGGACACGTCCACACACACAGAGAGGACAGACAAATCCTGCATACAGGGATGACAGAACAGTCCAGGAGATCTGTCCCAGATCACTGATCCGGATCTATTGCATTCAATGGATGGCGGCCGCGTGACACCCACTAATATCCCAGACACATCCCACCCGACCCGGGCGGCTTCATACAGTACACACAGCACACTACCTCCTCTGTGACCGACTCCTCAGAACATCACCGCCTACAGACAGTCCACGAGCTTCACCCGCATTCCCAACGTTCAGCCCGCTCAACGGGCTATTCCTCTGCAACAGCCTAGCCTCGGTGTGGGTAACGGTAGCCAAGCCTCGGTCTGGACAATAGGTGTCAAGCCTCAATCTGGAGAACAGGAACCAAGCCTCGATCTGGAGAACAGAAACCAAGCCTCGATCTGGAGAACAGAAACCAAGCCTCGATCTGGAGAACAGAAACCAAGCCTCGATCTGGAGAACAGGAACCAAACCTCGATCTGGAGAACAGGAACCAAACCTCGATCTGGAGAACAGGAACCAAACCTCGATCTGGAGAACAGGAACCAAACCTCGATCTGGAGAATAGAAACCAAGCCTCGATATGAAGAACAGGAACCAAGCCTCGATCTGGATAACAGTAGCCAAGCCTCGATCTGGACAGTATGAGTCAAGCCTCGATCTGGATAGCATGAGGCAAGCATCGATCTGGACAATAGGCGTCAAGCCTCGATGTGGACAACAGGGACCAAGCCTCCATCTGGGTATCGGTCTCCAAGTCTCATTGTTGATAATGCCAAGACTTGTTCCTATATCCGTTGGCCATATGACACTTAAAATTAGAAATCACTTGCATTTCAAAACTGTTAAAGTGATATAAAAGGCTGTTTATTTTGTTAAAATAGGAAAGATGTTATACTTACCTGCTCTGTACAATTAAATTACACAGAGCCATCCCTTACCTAGAGTTGCCACCTTATCCTTTAAAGCTGAACACGTTAATTACACAGATTATGAGGCGAAGTTATTGCAGACAAGGCACCAAGTGAGTTTAATTAGCACCTTAATCAGCCACAGAACCTGTGTAATTAATATGTGTTTGGTTTTAAAGGGATGAGGTGGCAACCCTACCCTTACCTCTTTGGCAGTCCCTTGCTGGTGCTGACCCTCCTTCAGGTGCCTCCTTAGCAAGCCAGGTGCCAAGGAGGCATCTGTGCAAGCGCACTCCTCAGCTCAGTTGTCAGTGTTCATAGACAGCACTGGTAAGCCGCCATCACAGGGGTTTGACTGATAGCAATGGGAGCTCCTGCTGATCTCAGTGTAATGGTATATATATATATACTGTACATTATTACCACCTTTTCACTATTAAACTATATTTTGAAAAGTGTTAAAACTGTCTCTAAATGTGCTAATGCAAACTCAAAGGATCTCTGTCTCTTTAAGAGTGCTACTGTAATATAACCCTCTGAATACACCTGTCTGTGGTGACAGTGTGTGTACAGACGTTTATTTTTCAGAACTGTTCTTCCTAATATTGTGAACGGGTGATAAGCTGATCCTCTCTGGTGGCAGTTTGGACCTAAAGAGTTAATTGCTTAGTAAACTAAACCCAGTGACAATCTCACTCAGGCAGCTGGCACCTAGATTGTGGTCCCCCAAGCTGGAAAATCTTTGTGCAGTGTGGGGCTGAGAGTGTCATTGTTGCGTAAGTGACAATTCGGTGTGAGGTTGAGCAGTCTTTTGTCACAGGTTGGTGAAAAGGGCAGGGGGCTGGCACCACGTTTGTCACAGTCAGTGTCTCCTGTGAGATCAGGAAATGAGGGAGCAATGCTTCAGTCAAAACAGCGATAGAGTGATGACAGGAGCCAGGTAAGTGTTTAATGACAGGGAGGGTGAGACAAGTAGTGTAGCATTTTTTATCTTAATGCAGAGAATGCATCAAGGTAAAAAAAAAATAGACTTTAGAACCACTTTAAAGGGTTGGTTCACCTTTCCCAAAACACTGCAGATAAGGGACATCTGTAGATAAAAACAAGATGCACATCTTCTAGGGAAGCACATTGAAAAATCATTTAAAAACTGCATTCACAAGCAGTCCATTTACATTGCTGGTGTTCTAAATGCTCAGTTTTAGCATGCAGGTAGCTGTCAGTTTTTCCCTGCAGTGAAGGGGCGATGTGATCCACACAGCAGTACCGTAAGGTATGGGCAGGGGCGGACTGACCATTTGGAAACTCAGGCACTGCCTGAGGGCCCGGGGTCAGTAGGGGCCCCATGAGATGCCCCTGGTACCTTTTTCATAGGCTTTTTTGAGTTTGGGCAAGGACACAGGTGCCCCATGATCCCCTATTGCCTGGGGGCCCAATGAGTTGTCAGTCCGCCCCTGGGTATGGGCCAACCAGTGCACTGCAGAAAAAATGCAGCATGTATGATTTTAACAGTTTAACATTTTGTGTAAAAAAATACACTGAAGTTAAATTTAGTGCATGTCAGCACAATATACGTACTGTAGTACCTTTTTTTATAAAATGTAAAAGATGAGGTTGCACTGCGTAAATAGACACTCAACATGTCAAATCTTAAAATTGTGTGTGCCCCTGAAACAGCAGCAGGCATCCGTACCCAAATTGTTCATTGGTGATGCTTTAACAGCCCTTACAGGTCATCAGTTTTGAGTTAACTGTGGTTAATGATCCTAGAAATATTGCTCTCACTTTAGCTTGCATGGCACGGCGTATGTGTCACAATTTCATACATGTGCATTTCCATACTGTACATATATGCATGTATGTATGGGGCTTTTTTTGTGGGGGGGTGGGGGGGGGTTAAGTTCTTGAGTGTTCCTTTAATTGTTTACACTTTTTATCATATAGCCCACTATGTCATAGCATAATTATATTGACAGGTTCTCTTAATGAGGCGTTTATTAGAACACTGATGTCTCCGCTGTATTCTACTGAAGCTAATGGAGCACAGATCACTCTCCATTAGTTTATTCCCCGGCCACAGCAGTCAGGGAAAATGACAGTTGACTGGAAGTTCCATTATATGGGGGAGCACAGTGGTTAGCACTTCCGCCTGGCAGTACTAGGGTAATTGGTTTGAATCCCAACTACGGCCTGGAGTTTGCATGTTCTCCCTGTGCCTGCGTGTGTTTCCTCCGGGTATTCTGGTTTCCCCGCACACTCCAAAGACATGCTGGTAGGTTAATTGGATCCTGTGTAAATTGGCCCTAGTATATGTATGAAAGTAAGTTAGGGACTTCAGATTTTATGCCCCTTGACGGTTAGAGACTGGTGTGAATGCACAATATATATGTAAAGCACTGCTTAAATTGATGATGCTATATATACAGTAAGTACCTGTAATAATAATACGCTTCGCTTCCAGGTTCTTTCTCGCTAGAGTTAACAGAGTTGGAATTTTTACTGGTCTGCCTCCCCTCCACCTGGCAAAATCCACTATGCTGAGCCTATAATACATAGTGTGGGGGGATGGTAAATGTTCTGGAGTCCATGAAACTACTGGCTGCTGCAGCATGCTGTTACATGCATTACCGACAGCTGTAGCAGCCAGGATGGTGTGTAAAATCCTTCACTGCTGTGGAAGTATGACATTCATCGATGGCAGCAAAAGGGTTATTGGTCTTTTTACTGTACGCAGCTTTTCTCAACCTTTCTTATCCTCAAAGACCCTTTGAAATAAAAAAAAAAAATTAAGATTTTGGGGAAGCCTTGAAATAATTTTCTAAATTTAAAGCTCACAGTATAATAAATATCTAACAGTAGCTTTGCATTGGTGCTGAATGCAAAACTAATTATGTGTTGGTGTTCATTGCAAACCTCTAACTTTGCATCAATATTCAGGAATGTCATAGGCTGCTTGAAAACCATAGCTCTAATTCTACAGAATTTGCATCAGAGATTACCAGTAAAAGTTGCAGTTACCATGTGTTCAAGTGTGCATGGGATAAAAAACAGGAAATAAGAAACATGAACATTAAAGTGATATTAAACTCACAATCAAAAATATAATGTATAGCAGCTTATTAATCATCAGATGTGGTGGCTACATTAGCTTTAATTTTTTTAGGCCTTTTGCTCTGTTTTCAGCTGGAAATAACACACCTCCTGTATTACAGTGCCCCCATTCTGGATGAAAGAGCACAGGTGACACATCTGGACAGCAGCATTGTCAGTCTGAAGGGAGAGAGCGTACTAGCAGATTTAGATACACTAACAAATTGAAGCCAAACTCCAGCTAACACTTTATAAGCAGATACAGCAAATAGTTTTTTTTTCCTTTTGGAATAAAGGTTTTACATAAATAAAAGCTGACCATTGTAAGCACCCCTCTCAGTGTTGAATGGCTTGTCTCATCCCTGTAATTGATACATCTGGGAACTTATTCTTTTGAAAGACAATAGATTTACTAATTGCTACAGTTTCTTTTAATTATTGTAGCCTGTAAGTCTCCCATTTGAGATTAAAACAATACCATTTCTCACTTAGTTCTGCAGCCTGAAACCTCTGAAAATGGAGCACTGTAGCCTCTGCTCTTAAGGTCTCAGTTCCCAGTACAGATACACACCATCCCATGCTGCTGGCTTATAGAGTTCACTTTGTCAGCCAAAATTTTAAGCAATTGGTTATGCCGTTATCAATCCTTCCCATGGTACTCAGTCAATCAGCAGTAGTTGCTGGGGCAACACTGAAGATACTGTAGAGTGCAGGGGTGTATTTACCACAAGGCAAACAAGGCATTTGCCTAGGGCGGCATTTTTTAAGGGGGCAGCAGCATTTTTCAGGGGGGCAGCGCTGTCCCCCAAAAGAAGAAAAGGAAGAAGGGACCATGCAGCATGGGGACCAGGTGGGATCTGAGAGAGGCTGCGGGCTGCTTGATGGTGCATGCAGAGCCTGTCTCTTGTTTCCGGGGATGTCCAGAGCTGTGAAGGTGAGTGTCTTATCTCTTGCCAGGGTGGGGGGGGGGGTTGACAGTGTATGGGGGCAGTGGTAGTGGAAGGCTCTCTTGAGTGAGGGTGGGTGGGGGTATGGGGTGTTGTTGGTCAATGTCAGGCTCTTCTCGTGGGGTGTTGGTTGGTGTCAGGCTCTGTCCGTGGGGGGAACCAATTTTTGTGTTGCCTAGGGCAGCACAAAACCTGAATACACCACTGGTAGAGTGGATATAAATCTGCAGCAACAGTAGCCCTGCGGCAATACCCCTAAGGACCTCTCATGGAACCCTAGGGTTCTGATGAACCTGGTAGAGGAACTTTGGTATAGAGCACAGATATGCAATCTTTTGACCATAGTGCGTTAAAAAATGTTTGTGAGAAATTGAGAGTGACAGATTTGTAAAACAAGGTCTACTTCACATTCTCAATTAAGAAAAGGAATATTTAGTAAGTAAGTAGTGCTTTAAACTTTATTCTGCAAAAATAACTTCCAACATTGGTGTCTGACTGCAAGAATAATACGCAACATGGTGTCATTGAGTGCAATAATAACCCCTGACATTGGTGTCAGTGACTGCAGTAATAACCCCCATGATTTCCAGTTTACCCTGGCCACATTGTATTCATGTTTCTGCCTTAGTTGGTAATTGTTACTATGTAAAAGTTTTAATATTTAGTCACATAAAATCAAGTTAGACTAAACTACTCCAAAGAGGTTAGGATGGAATAAAAATAGCTAAACTCAAGCCTTAGCATTCACGTTATTATAGAAATTGCTTACAAAGATTGTGGAAAGTTTAGTAGTGCAGAATATATGGTTTACTGAATAAAATATTAGTAAGAAATGAAGGAATAATGGTGCACAAGATGGATAACTAATATTGCTGCATCCCAAACTGACAACGTAAAAGTCCAAAGTAGTCCATAAACTAAGCACCGACTGCAGCTGTCCCCAGAGTATGCCAGCTCAGTATTCAAAGATAAAAAAGAAACAACACAAGAAGGGGAAGCACAATGTAAGTGCAGCATTAAAATAATTTATTGGTCATAAGTGGACATAACAATTATCAATTATCTTCTATTCTGTGAGTTGTTATAACCACTTGCCAATAAATGACATTTTAATACTGCTCTTAGGTTGCGATTCCCCTTCTTGTTTTTATATTTATATAAAATATTAAAATAGAGGAAGCCAGGTGTTACTGGTGAGATCAGTCAGGTATCTGTTGGCACCCATCTCTTTCTTCTCACTCAGGAGTGACACTTGGAACTTTGGATGACTTTTGGCATTGCCTGTCATTATAGTATTTATTCAACTGACACCTATGGCAATGGACGGCTACAAATAGTTAAGACCCTTTAATTCTGTAAACTACGTCTAGTAAGTGATTGTTTTCAAAACTCGGATGACACTTATGGACTTGTTATTGTAAATGATCATTGGCTGTGAATAATATATGTACCAGCATGTGAATTTAAAGCATGTTTCTGCAGTAACAGGGCAAGTTATCTGTGGCTGAAATTACAGTTTAGATCAACCATTCACAACTAGGGTCCTGTAGAATCCTATGGCTCCTTCAGAGCTGGCTAGTGGTTCCTGAATTGTGGATGATGGTGCCAGCATAGTTCTTGGGCCAACACCACCTGGCAAAGCCAGCAGCATGACACCAATGATCTTTTTAGCTATCTATAAGGGTGACATTCTGGCCACCACTGTATCGGTTTTATTCTTTCCAATGTATAAGGAACTTCTCCCATTGACCCCGGACGAACTGATTTCAGTAAGGGTTCCCTGAGATCTGAAAATGATTTTATGGGTTCTTCTAAGGTAAAGAGGTTGAGAAAAGCTGGTATAGACTTTTTTTTCCCATCACCTGCACAGGGGGTGAGTGTGTTACAGTGCCTTGAAGAAGTATTCATACCCCTTGAAGTGTTCCACATTTTTTACAACCAAAAGCATAAATGTATTTTATTGGGATTTTATGTGATAGACCAACACAAAGTGCCTCATTATTATGAAGTGGAAGGAAAATGACTCAGCCCCCCTGAGTCAATACTTTGTAGAACCACCTTTCACTGCAATTACAGCTGCAAGTCTTTTTGGGGATGTCTCTATCAGCTTTGCACATCTAGAGAGGGACATTTTTGCCCATTCTTCTTTGCAAAATAGCTCACGCTCTGTCAGATTGGATAGAGAGCATCTGTAAACAGCAATTTTCAAGTCTTGCTACAGATTCTCAAATAGATTTAGGTTTGGACTTTGACTGGGCCATTCTAACACCTGAATATGCTTTGAGCTAAACCATTCCATTGTAGCTCTGGCTGTATGTTTAGGGTTGTTGTCCTTTAGGAAGGTGAACCTCTGCCCCAGTCTCAAGTCTTTTGCAGACTCTAACAGGTTTCTTCTAAGATTGCCCTGTATTTGGCTCCATCCATCTTCCCATCAACTTTCACCAGCTTCCCTGCCCCAGCTGAAGAAAAGCATTCACACAACATGATGCTGCCACCACCACCATGTTTCACGGTGGGGATGGTGTGTTCAGGGTGATGTGCAGTGATAGTTTTCTGACACACATAGCGTTTTGCTTTTAGGCCAAAAATTTAAAATTTTGGTCTCATCTGACCAGAGCACCTTCTTCCACGTTTGCTGTGTCCCCCACATGGCTTCTCACAAACTGTAAACGGGACTTCTCATGACTTTCTTTCAACAATGGCTTTCTTTTTGCCACTCTTCCATAAAGGCCAGATTTGTGGAGTGCACGATTAATAGTTGTCCTGTGGACAGATTCTCCCACCTGAGCTGTGGATCTCTGTAGCTCCCCCAGAGTTACCATGGGCCTCTTCGCTGCTTTTCCAATTAATGCTGTCTTTGCCTGGCCTGTCAGTTTAGGTGGACAGCCCTGTCTTGGTAGGTTTGCAGTTGTGCCATACTCTTTGTATTTTCGGATGATGGATTGACCAGTGCTCCATGAGATGTTCAAAACTTGTCATACTTTTTCATAACTTAACCCTGCTTTAAAATTCTCCACAACTTTATCCCTGACCTGTCTGGTGTTTTCCATGGCCTTCATGATGCTATTTGTTCACTAATGTTCTCTAACAAACCTCTGAAGGCTTCACAAAACAGCTGTATTTATACTGAGATTAAATTACACACAGGTGGACTCTATTTACTAACATCTGAAGGCAATTGTTTCCACTAGATTTTAGTTAGGGGTATCAGAGTAAAGGGGGCTGAATACAAATGCATGCCACACTATTTATTTGTAAAAAAATATTTGAAAATCATTTATCATTTTCCTTCCACTTCACAATTATGTGCCACTTTGTGTTGGTCTATCACATAAAATACATTTACATTTTTAGTTGTAACATGACAAAATGTAGAAAATGTCAAGGGCTATGAATACTTTTTCAATGCACTGTATTCCTCCCCCACAATGTGTGATGTACTCCTGCTATGTGGATATACTGTTTGAGGATCATGGGGTTTGGCAAATTCAAAGCCCACCTTTTGAGAACCCTCTATATAATATACCAGCCAAAATGTGACTTTGAAGATGAAAACTCATGGATATTTCTGGGAGCCACTAAAAATGTTTGAAGTGATGTGTGGCACACAATTACCTGGATGATACCTCAGTATATCTGGGTGTTTCTGGAACCATGTGATATGAAAATATTGATATTCTGAGAACACTAATATTGATTCAACTACACTAATCTTTGATGTTTGGAGGAATCAGTGAAGTACTGTTGCAGATATTGAGTACTGTGTTATTTTGCTACGACCTAAGTGGTCTGGTATTGAAAGGATCAAGCAAGCTCAAAGTCTAGGAGCAGATCCATATGTTTTTTATGTCTCAGGATGGCAATCAACATGATCTTATATTCTTGTGTTTGCAAAGTAATATAAAGTTGAAAGACAGATATACAGTATAGGTGCCTTATGGGAAATAAGAGGAGTTATATTATGCTTCCTTATAACGTATGTGTACTGGACTGAAGCTTTTGTGGTGGGTTGGTTTTTAATGGGGGTAGGTATACCAGTGAATATTTATTGTTTGTATACTAATAGGGTCTTATTTGGAATTTAGCTTCTGACAGTGTAAAATTTACATTTTTGAAGAGTTGTTATAGGTAATATACAGTCATGGCCGAAATTGTTGGCACCCTTGATATTTTTCCTGAAAATCAAGTATTTCACACAAAAAAGGTATTGCATTAACACATGTTTTGCTATACACATGTTTATTCCCTTTGTATGTATTGGAACAAATATAAAACAGAGGCAGAAAAGCAAATATGACATAATGTCACACAAAACCCCAAAAATGGGCTGGACAAAAGTATTGGCACCCTTAACTTAATATTTGGTTGCACACCCTTTGGAAAACATAACTGAAATCAGTCGCTTCCTATAACCATCAATAAGCTTCTGACACCTCTCACCCGGAATTTTGGACCACTCTTCCTTTGCAAACAGCTCCAGGTCTCTCTTATTGGAAGGACACCTTTTCCCAACAGCAATTTTAAGATCTCTCCACAGGTGTTCAATGGGATTTAGATCTGGGCTCATTGCTGGCCACTTCAGAACTCTCCAGCGCTTCTTTGCCATCCATTTCTGAGTGCTTTTTGACGTATGTTTGGGGTCATTGTCCTGCTGGAAGACCCAGGATCTTGGACGCAAACCCAGCTTTCTGACACTGGGCCCTACAGTGCGACCCAAAATCCTTTGGTAATCCTCAGATTTCATGATGCCTTGCACACAGTCAAGGCACCCAGTGCCAGAGGCAGCAAAACAACCCCAAAACATCATTGAACCTCCACCATATTTTACCGTAGGTACTGTGTTTTGTTCTTTGTAGGCCTCATTCCGTTTTCGGTAAACAGTAGAATGATGTGCTTTACCGAAAAGCTCTATCTTGGTCTCATCTGTCCACAAGACGTTTTCCCAGAAGGCTTTTGGCTTACTCAAGTACATTTTGGCAAACTGTAGTCTTGCTTTTTTATGTCTCTGTGTCAGCAGTGGGGTCCTCCTGGGTCTCCTGCCATAGCGTTTCATTTCATTTAAATGTCGACGGATAGTTCGCGCTGACACTGATGCTCCCTGAGCCTGCAGGACAGCTTGAATGTCTTTGGAACATGTTTGGGGCTGCTTATCCACCATCCGGACTATTCTGCGTTGCAATCTTTCATCAATTTTCCTCATCCGTCCACGACCAGGGAGATTAGCTACAGTGCCATGGGTTGCAAACTTCTTGATAATGTTGCGCACTGTGGACAAAGGCAAATCTAGTTCTCTGGAGATGGACTTGTAACCTTGAGATTGTTGATATTTTGCCACAATTTTGGTTCTCAGGTCCTCAGACAGTTCTCGTCTCCTCTTTCTGTTGTCCATGCTTAGTGTGGCACAGACAGACACACAATGCAAAGGTTAAGTGAACGTCTCTCCTTTTTATCTGCTTTCAGGTGTGATTTCTATATTGCCCACACCTGTTACTTGCCCCAGGTGAGTTTACAGGAGCATCACATGCTTGTAACATTCTTATTTATCCGCAGTTGTGAAAGGGTGCCAATACTTTTGTCCAGCCCATTTTTGGAGGTTTGTGTGACATTATGTCGAATTTGCTTTCTTTCCTCCCTTTTTTTGTTTTGTCCCAATACACACAAAGGGAATAAACATGTGTATAGCAAAACATGTGTTAATGCAATACGTTTCGTGAGAAATACATGATTTCCTGGAGAAATATCAAGGGTGCCAACAATTTCGGCCATGACTGTATGTTTTACATTCTACATTGCATACCTGATGTCCATGGTAGTCTATTACCAATAGTTACTGGTAGGTGTTGGATTATTAGTTTGTCTGCTGGGGACATTCTTAAATGATTACTGCTAGCATTCAGGTTAGAAAACTGGTGGTAATTAAAGAATATGTAAATCCAGAATTTCATATTTCTGACATGTGGCTGCTGGACTATAAACATGTATGAAAAAGTATTCTGTTCCCTTTGTATTGTTTTATTTGTGTGAAACCCCAGGTGTTCCTGCCAGACGCTCTGCTTTCCTATTCAAATCTGACCACACTAGGCTTGAGAACACAGCACAGTCAGTTTCAGTTATCTTGCTGTGCTGGGAACTCAGTCTGCTCTCCTCCAATGATCAGACTTGTCCTGATAGCCCCCCCCCCCCACACACACACACACAGCACAGCCATTCACTCAGAGGATCAGTGTGCTGCTGTTTCTTGAGCTCCTAAGCCCTAGCTCCTATGCAGCTGAGAACAGAGGGAGCGTGATCACTTATGAAAAGGGAAAATAGGGTATTCATAATTTTTTTTTGTATCTATACACAAATGTTTTGCCTTTTATTTCTATTTGAAACTGGATGGGTTGTTTTTCAAGGTGAGGGTTTACAATCACTTTAAGACCAGCTCCGAGCTGGATACGGAGGTGCACCGTGACTCAGAGCAGGCCTTGTACTTGCTATCATCATTTGTGCGACCATTTCTTGCACAGGGCTCTATCCTGCTCTCACTCACCTGTTGACCACAGGATTTTCCCAGTCAAAAGCTAATGTGAACAAAGTGGACATGGGCACTGGTGATGTCATTACCCAAATATGACAATACCCATATCTGAGAAATGACTTGTCACCGGGTGGGAAGAGCCTGATGATGAACCAACAGATTAGTTCCCCATCAGGTATGCTTTACTTTTGATTGTTAGTGCACGGGAGTCAGTGGATTCTAAAGCTGCTATCGAATTGAGTAGAAGCTATAAAGTTGCCCACTGTCAATGAAAAGTAAAGCGGACCTGATGGAGAACTAGTCTTTCAGTTCCGATTAGGCTCTGGCCACCCCTCCTACAAAACTCCTCAGCCATATCAGTGAGATGGGTGCAGAGAGGGAAGGAGTGTCCAGTGTGAACACTTGGACTTTAGTGCAGGCACCAACAGATTCATGTAATTGGGAGTGGTATTTATCAGGTGCCAGAACTGACATTTTCGTTGTTGCACTCAGACAAAATTCTACAGAATGTATATGACACCCTTTATGAAATCCCCTGTGTGATTCCCTGGCTAGAATGCTGGGTGCGTATACACCATCTATCCTGCTCGTATACCCTTGGAATCCTATCATTTACATGTTGCCGATACTAAGGTAATGTGGAGACAATATGATTCCTCAGCTTTAGTGCTGGGCGTGCATGAATGGCATTAGCGGGGCATGGGCACCTAATGCTCTTGGAGTTACCTGATGACTTCGGGGACATATCAATGCACATACAGGCGTACTTCAGTTTAGGAACGCCTCAGTTAATGTAATTTTCGGTTTATGAATGAAAATCCATTGAAAATAATGCCTCGGTTTATTAATTTTTTTCGCAATATGAATGGATTAATTGGTTTTCAGTGCATTTATCTGTACAGTATTTATGCCTTTAAAGTGCACTTTATAAAGAGTTTTAAACTTTTTTTTACTTTTTTCTGACCTCTGGAATGGATTCATTGTTTTCAATTCATTTTCAATTTTTTTATCATTTCCCTGTAAAGTATTAATGCCTTTAAAGTGCACTTTATAAAGAGTTTAACAGATTATACTTTTTTTACTTTTTTCTGACCTCCGGATTGGATTAATTGGTTTTCAATACATTTACAATTAAATTTTTAATCATGTCCCTGTACAGTATTTATGCCTTTAAAGTGCACTTTATAAAGAGTTTTGAACAGATTATACTTTTCTGACTTTTTTCAGACCTCTGGAATGCATTAATTGGTTTTCAATACATTTATGATTTAATTTTTAATCATGTCCCTGTACAATATTTACGCCTTTAAAGTGCACTTTATATAGAGTTATGAACAGATACAAGACTTTTTTTTCACTTTTTTCTGACCTCCGGAACGGATTAATTGATTTTCAATGCATTTATAATTTTTTTGATCATGTCCCTGTACAGTATTTATGCTTTTAAAGTGCACTTTATAAAGAGTTTTGCACAGATTATACTTTTTTGACTTTTTTCTGACCTCCGGAACGGATTAATTGGTTTTCAGTGCATTTACAAATTCATTTTTAATCATGTCCCTGTACAGTATTTATGCCTTTAAAGTGCACTTTATAAAGAGTTTTGAACAGATACAAGACTTTTTTTTAACTTTTTTTCTGACCTCCGGAACGTATTAATTGGTTTTCAGTGCATTCCTATGGGAAATTGCGTTTAGTTTTACGAATTTTTCGCAATACAAAAAGTTCCGCAGAACTAATTAAATTCGTAAACCGAGGTACGCCTATATTCGCCAGTACGCCTATATTCGCCAGCACACCAAGGATCTTCAACTGTAGTCCAAAAGCTTTTATTGCAGAAAGATCACATCACAAAAGAACAAGTGCAACGTTTGGGAGCTGCACAGGACCCCTTTGTCAGGCATGTGATATATTACATTTGCAGACATAGAACGATTCTATCCTAGGAGTCTGAGGGCAGCACAGGCTACGTCATTGTCGCCTAGGTAAAAAAGACAAAGTGCAGGAGCGCACACAGCAGAAAATATGCAATTATTGCGAAGGAGGGGGTAAAACGTAAAATTAGTGAAAGTGCAAAATTAGGGGGAATTACTACTTTGATTACAATTGATTGTTTGGAGCAGTGGTTCTCAACCTGTGGGTCGCGACCATCGGAAAACACATATTTCCGATGTGTAAAGAGCAGCTACTGTGTAGAAAGCAGCTGCTGTGTTGAAAGCAGCTACTCTGTTAAAAGCAGCTACTAAGTTGAAATAAGCAGTATTGGAAGTAAAACTTACACTTCATAAATTATAATTACTGGGTAAATAATTTTATGGTTGGGGGTCACCACAACATAAAGAACGGTGTTAAAGGGTTGCGGCATTAGGAAGGTTGAGAACCACTGGTTTGGAGTATCATATGAGTATACAGTCAAGCTGGGAAGAGATTTGGTTCTATCCAGACTGAGGCTTGGCTGCTGCTCTTCAGATGGAGGCTTGGTTTGTGCTCTCCAGAGTGAGGCTTGGCTTCTGCAGAGGACTATACCCTGGAGCCGACTGAGAGTGAAGCTGGAAAGGGTGATGGACCTGCTTGTTTTTTTCCCTGTCGCTCTGCAGTGAGGAAAAGAGGAACCTGCAAGTAGGAGAGCTGCTTTGTTGACTGTATTATTTTAAGTAGTGATTAGTATATTCCCTGCGTCAGGTGAACTTGTTCTGTTTAGTTATACTTGTGGTTCTATAAGGCATTTGCAACACATTTCTGGCGATGAATGTAGTCAGAAGCATTGCATCAAATTCATGACAACTCTGTAGCGTTTCATTGTTAGTAACGATCCATGCAACAAATTAAAGCAGTTCTTATTTGCAATGCTTTTGAAGGCTGGAGTAAATTGTTAATTGTGTTGCACATGTAAATATTGTGATGTGTGGCACATCTTTAAAGTGGAGCTCCACTCAAAAGGGGAAGTTTCGCTGTAAGTCTTTGTCCCCCGCTCCCCATTAAGGAATGGAACCTTTGGGGAGAGGGTATCTGAATTTGACAGGTACCCGCTCCCACTTCCGCTGCGATTGCCTAGGTGATCGAAGCGGAAGTTGTCTTCCGCCCCTCCCTCCCCGTAGTCTTCTGCGACATGTGACAGGTCCCAGAAGACTACGGGGCCATTCACAAAGCGCAGCGCTTCTCGAGCATGCACAGTGGGCATCTGGCTGTGAAGTCACAAGCTGTCACAGCCGGGTGCCCACACTGAAGATGCCGGCACCAGGGAGAGAAGACGGTTGGTGAAACCAGTGGTGGTGAGAACACCGCTGGACCGAGGGACAGGTAAGTGGCTGTATTTTAAAAGTCAGCAACTAGAGTTTTTGTAGCTGCTGATTTTTTTTTTCAGGTGGAACTCCATTTTAAGTAAATTCTGCAAAAAAATTCTCTTTAAAAGAGAGGTGAGGGAGTTAAAAAAAAACAAAACATTCATCCTCACCTAGATGGCTTCAGCATTGATCTCCCTCTGGCTCTACAGCGAGAACTGAGTGATCAAAGACTACTGATCACGCAGTTCTAGGGTCCGCTCTGAGCACAGATCAGTGACTGTTAGTGACTTTCTGCTATGCCCTTCCAGTGCTAACGAGCTCCAGAGGGATTAGGAGCAGCTGACTGAGGCTTAGCCAGCTGCCGGTCAGGCATCTGGGCGGATCCTGACAATATTGTCAGGATCGCTGCAGAGCCTGGACCGGCTCTGTAACATCACCCGACAGCAGACTTTTGCTTGCTGTCAGGTGAATGTGGGGGTGAAGAACTAAGTTCACTCCTGTGACCCACAGGAAAAGTGTGGGTAAAAGAGCTATGGCCATACTCCTTTTAAAGCAGAATTCCACCTTTAGCAAATAAAAACAATAAATACACCCATTTTTCAAAAATGTGCATTTATTGTATTTTTGCATTTGCGCTTGCAAAGCATTGTAACTACGATTAGGGGACTGTGGGTGCCATGCTCTTGCTCCTGCAGACTGTTTTTCCGGCTCGGGTCTGCACTTTGATTTTTAACTGAACTGATACTTGATACATTTCCATTACTCTCCCAACATCTCCAAATCTGCCTGTAAAACTCCGCCACTGCCTCCATTTGTCGCATTACTGCGATGTTCTGAACAGTATCCACAACCCTTTGTGAATTCCAGGGTGGCAGCTGGCTGCGGTGTTGTGAGCATAGTCAGGGTTGATGGGGGAATCCCTCCCACAGTGCTATTGTGTTCTGCCAGTGGGAAGTCTTCCCTCCTGGCAGAACACGGTGATCAGTGTTGCCGGATATAGCCAGCGGCACTAATTGTTCAATAAAAATCTGACAGGTTGGTTGTACCACCAGGGCGGCTGTACATGGATCACAATTCAGTACCTGCTGAATTTTGATCTATGTATGCCCAGCTTCAGGTACCAGGAGTAGCATGATTTTATACCCAGTTACTGTCATAACAAAAGAAAAACAATTGGCAGCTAATGAATTTTGTAATATCAAAGAGACTAACACATTAATGGAAATGTTATAGAACTGCATCATGCCACCCATCTTCCTTTTTATGCCCATATTGACCCCCAGCTCACTGGCTGCTTCCTTCTTCTTAGGGGTGTCAAACTGGTGGCCCTCCAGCTGTGTCCGGGGCCTCTTAAGGGTGAGCTTTCCTCCAACTTACCAAAGAGTCTAATAATGATGTCACCCTCCCTTCCACCAATTGGAGTGTCTTGCCAGAAACTGTCACTCAGCTCACCACAGCAAGCACCACCAGAAGGACTGATATTTAAAAGAGAGATTGCTGGAGGCACCTGCCACCATATTAAGGGCAACTTGTACAAGTACACTCTGCAGCTAAATAACAGCAAGTTGGCACACAAACTGTAAATGGGCAAGGTGATCGCGTCTCCTTAATGAATGTTACAGAATTCAAAACATTGAAAATGACAGTTGTTTTTTTTGTCCTTTTCAATTATGGCTGTTGTGCCCCCTGAACTTTGTGATGAGATCATCAAATTTGACCTGCCTGTTGTAAGGCAATGTTTTGAAAGCACATGGAAAGAGAGGTAGAAAAAAGTGAATCTCTAGTCAAAGGGCGCAGACTTTAGATTATTGCAGCATCTCTTCATTGAGAGCCGTACAATGTTTTAATGTTCCTATTTAGAGAATCCATAAAGTTTAATGGTTCGTAACTTCAGTGTTAACAACTTAGATATTATTGCTCTTAAGTGTTACTAAACCCAATACCCTGCATTCACTTTATCTAGTCTCCCACAGTACATAGAACATGGAAGTGCAATTATTTTAGTAAATAAAAACTGCTAAATACCTTTTTTCATCAGCAGTTAGAGCAGTCTTGTGACTTCTATCAGTGTCCGGCAGAGCACTGGTTAAAGCTTGTAGGCGGAGTTTTCATTCTGCTGTTGGAGGATGCAAGACCCCTGACCTCTGTCTGGACCAGGTGCGGACTGACAACTCATGGGGCCCTTGGGCAATAGGGGATCATGGGGCCCCTGTGTTCTTGCCCAAACTCAAAAAAGCCTATGAAAAAGGTACCAGGGGCATCTCATGGGGCCCCCTACTGACCCTGGCCCCCGGGCAGTGCTCGAGTTTCCAAATGGTCAGTCCGCCCCTGGTCTGGACAGCATTGATTGGTCCCAAGAAAAAAAAAACCTCTCTAGCAATACACACACAACTGAGCATGTGCAGAGTGATTCCACACAATATGTCTTATCAGGAGATAAAAGGGGGGCACTGGAAGAGGTGGAGGATCAGAGAAGTCAGGATCAAACACAATGCAGAGGATTAACCCCCTACGTTCCACAGTGAGTATAACAAGCATGCTTTACTGCATATACAGACTGATTTTACTGTTGTGAGTTTAGTAACACTTCAAGCTGGCCAAACATGGATCGATATTCATCTGGTTCATCAGGGAACAGAAGAATTTCGATCCATGTATGGGCAGGCACAGGTTAATCTATAGATCAACTTTTGTACAACCAGCCTTTCAGGTTTCCCAAACGCTCTATAGCTGGCAACACTGATTGTTGTATTCTGACAGTAGAGATTGATTCGATGTGGATGGGGGAATCTAGGCATTTTCTTTTGTTCAACCCGCTGTTTGAACGAAAAAAATTGCATAATGTATGGGCTGCCTTACTCTTCAATATATGGACTTTCAACATTGTGTGGATTATTGTCTGTTGCAAGGCCTTGTTCATGGGGGATATGGGGATACATGGAGCACTTGTGCATCCCCTGTATGGGTAATCAGCCCTCACATTGATTCCTATGCCCCATGTGGACGAGGCCCAGCTGACACAATTTCTTTATTTGGACTGTACTTGTCATAGGCCAGACTAAATGAGTGACAGCACTGGTTAGTAGAGATTCCATCCTGTGCTCACAGACATAGTGAAGGCTCTGCTGCTTAAACAGACTTAAACTCATTGATCTAACTTTCCCAAAACAGTTACATTCTAGGTATGCTGTGAATGATAATTGACACATTTTCCTAAGAGATTTTCCTAACCAAACCCATCAAATGACTGGTGTCGTAACACTGTGTCACAGTGCAGCACCATGGCAACTGCAGATCAAACGAAGGCTACAATGACTGCTTCCTTGGCTTCAAAGAATAGGAGGGTGTAGTTCCACTTTAATATCATGCAGGCGGCCCCACAACACATCAGTAGCCTGCAGAGGGTGTAAAAATAGGGCTATATTTGGAGGTACCAATGCAGGGGTGTCGAGATTTTTGAAAAATCTACTTGTCCAGGAACTAAATCGGGGCCCCAGTCTACTTGTCCTTCATGACAATCTATTTGTCCAGATAAAAAAAAATAAAAAAATTTTAACCAAAACCTTATTTAAATCGGAGGTGATTTTAGGAATGTCTGGGACTTTTAAAAGCAAAAGGGGCTTTATGGTGAACAGCACAACACTGAGGAATTAGTAGCGAGGGGATAGACCTTGCAGTGTAGTGAGCATCGATTGGCTGCTTGTCAGGAAAGGGGAGTGTCAGGCTTATCCTTTATTCCTTTTGCTGTCAGAGCCGTTTTTGCGTTTTTTGCACACGTTTAAAAAATTATTTTAGGCTTGAAGATTACAAACCCCCTAACATTATATATTTTCTGAAATTAGAGACCCTAGAGAATAAATTAGCGGAATTTTCAATTTTTTATGTAACCTGATATTACACAAAGGTCTAGGAAATGCATAATTTCAGTAAATAGTACACAAAATTAATTTTGGGGTACCAAAAAGCAATAAATTACCCTATTTTTTGGTAAAAAACTAAAAGATGAGGTTCCACCAAGTGAAATAGATATCCAACATGTCAAACCTTAAATTTGTGTGCGCTTGCGAAATGGCGACAAACTTCAGTACCCTATATTTTTTTTATAGGCGACCCTTTTAAAGCCCCTTATAGGTCATCAGTTTAGCATTATGGAGGAGGTCAGGTGCTAGAATTATTGCTCTCGTTCTGGCTTGCGTGGCGATATGTAACGCGTATCGCAATGGTTTTCATGCGTGTGCTTTTACTTTTGTACCTGCATATATGTGGGGGTGGGAAGGGGGGCTCAAATTTTTTTTGAGGGGATGTTATGATTGGATGCAACTTTGATTTTTTTTCTACTACTAAAACAAATTTTTTCTCTACTTAACTTTTTTTCATCACATAGGGGACAAAAAGTCCCCTATGTGATGATTGTTTGGTGACAGGTTGTCTTTAATGTGCTCTCCCCTGTGCTCTCCTGAATGTAATGCAGTGCACATCACACCGCATTACATTCTTTAACGGCCTTAGTGGCCGGGAATCAGTGAATGGGGACCTGGAAGTGACGTCAAACGTCAGCCTGCGGTCATCCCTGCTGCTTGTGCACCTTTTTCTTCCACACTTTTCCCTTCCACATAACTTTCTATTAATGTGCTTTGATACAGCACTTTGGGAACATCCAACTTCTTTTGCAATTACCTTTTGAGGCTTTCCCTCCTTATGGAGGGTGTCAGTGATGGTTTTCTGCACAACTGTCAGGTCAGCAGTCTTTCCCATGATTGTGATTCCCACTGAACCAGACTGAGAGACCATTTAAAGGCTCAGGAACCCTTTACAGGTGTTATGGCTTAATTAGCTGATTAGAGTGGGACACTTTGAGCCTAGAATATTGCACCTTTTCACAATATTCTGATTTTCTGATATTGTGGATTTGGGGTTTTCATGAGCTGTAAGCCATAATCATCACAATTATGACAAATCACGGCTTGAACTATCTTGCCTTGCATGTAATGAGTCTATCTCATATATTAGTTTCACCTTTTAAGTTGCATTACTGAAATAAATGAACTTTTGCACGATATTGTAATTTTTCAAGTTTCACCTGTATCTATATAAAGCGCTGTGTAAATTGATGGCGCTATATAAGTACCTGAAATAAATAAAATAAATGTATGTGTGTGTGTATATATATATATATGTGTGTGTGTGTAAAGCTCTGCGTAAATTGACGGTGCTATATAAGTATGTATAATAAATAAGTAAATACCCACTATCTCTGTGAGGTGGACCTAAATCTAGTTACAGGACCCTTCATTTTGCTTATATTCAAAGGGGGCTGAATCAATTGGCTACGTTTTTCCAGTAATTTTACCTTCAGTAAGGCAAAGCTCCCAGTCCTGGCTGTAAAATGTGAACTGCTAAATCCAAATGCTTTTTGAAGAGACTGTTATATTGCCTGCTATAGCAACCATTCAGGAAACAAATATTGGGCATCTTCTGCTGAAAGTCGTTGAAGTTATATCTCACAATTTAAATGCTGATTTGTCATCACATGTTAAAGACTCTTTCAGGAGTGCTGCCTGTTCCTGCTGCAGAAAGCATTGAGGTGTGGAAAGATTTAGCATAACAGCTGATGGAGGAACCTCTAAGGACACTCGTGTGAGTACCACTGCCCAGGACTATACAGATGTTCTGATGGATGCTTATGGACTGCACCGTGATCCTGATCAGATGCTTTCTGATTTTTAACAGACAAAACACAAAGAGGGAGAAGATGTTTCTGTGTCTGTGAGACGGCCCACAGTGCTTCCATGAAGACTGCTCACTTAAAAGGTAATCTCTTCTGCAGATCATGATAAATTAAGGACTGCTCAAATTATGAAGGGGCTGCTCCCACATCATCCTAATACAGGGGTCCTCAAACTTTTTAAACAGGGGGCCAGTTCACTGTCCCTCAGGCCGTTGGAGGGCCGGACTATAGTTTAAAAAAAAAAAAACTATGAACAAATGCGGACACAGTACAGGAGATGACCAGAGACTGCGGACATACAACGGCGGTGGGAATACTGGGCCAGCCGCTCCATAAGACGCACAGACATTTCCCCCCAAGTGTGTCTTATGGAGCGAAATAGTGCCCCATCATTGGTGTCAGTGGGAGGAATAGTGCCCCATCATTGGTGTCAGTGGGAAGAATCATGCCCCATCATTGGTGTCAATGGGAGGAATAGTGCCCCATCATTGGTGTCAGTGGGAGGAATAGTGCCCCATCATTGGTGTCAGTGGGAAGAATCATGCCCCATCATTAGTGTCAGTGGGAGAAATAGTGCCCCATCTTTGGTGTCAGTGGGAAGAAACGTGGCCCATCATTGGTGTCCTTAGGAAGAAATGTGCCCCATCATTGGTGTCAGTGGGAGGAATAGTGCCCCATCATTGGTGTCAGTGGGAGGAATAATGCCCCATCATTGGTGTCAGTGGGAGGAATAGTGCCCCATCATTGGTGTCAGTGGGAGGAATAGTGCCCCATCATTGGTGTCAGTGGGAGGAATAGTGCCCCATCATTGGTATCAGTGGGAGGAATGGTGCCCCATCATTGGTATCAGTGGGAGGAATGGTGCCCCATCATTGGTGTCAGTGGGAGGAATAGTGCCCCATCATTGGTGTCAGTGGGAGGAATAGTGCCCCATCATTGGTGTCAGTGGGAGGAATAGTGCCCCATCATTGGTGTCAGTGGGAGGAATAGTGCCC